>NC_072452.1:10774841-11388607 GCF_027596085.1 Anoplopoma fimbria | reverse complement strand
AAACAGTCATAAAAAAGTCATAGTGTAGTATGTTGAAAAAAGTCATAGTATAGCATGTCATAGAAAAAAAAGTCATAGTATAGCATAAAAAAAAAAAATCATAGTATAGTATGTTGAAAAAAGTCATGAAAAAGTAATAGTATAGTATGTCGAAAAAAGTCATAGTATAGCATGTTGAAAAAAGTCATAAAAAAGTCATCGTATAGTATGTCTAAAAAAGATATAAAAATCATAGTATCGCAGGTCCAAAAAAGTCGTAAAAAAGTCATAGTATAATATGTCGAAATAAGTCATCAAAAAGCCATAGTACAGTATGTTGAAAAACGTCATAGTATAGCATGTCGAAAAAAGTCGTAAAAAAATCATAGTATAGCATGTTGAAAAAGTCATTAAAAGTCACAGTATAGTATTTTGAAAAAAGTCATAGTATAGTATGTCGAAAAAAGTCATAAAAAAGTCATAGTATAGTATGTCGAAAAAAGTCATAGTATAGCATGTCGAAAAAAGTCATAGTATAGTATGTTGAAAAAAGTCATAAAAAAGTCATAGTTTAGTATGTCGAAAACAGTCATAAAAAAGTCATAGTGTAGTATGTTGAAAAAAGTCATAGTATAGTATGTCGAAAAAAGTCAGTATAGCATGTCAAAAAAAGTCATAGTATAGCATGTTGAAAAAAGTCATAGTATAGCACAGGGGTCGGCAACCTGCGGCTCCGGAGCCGCATGCGGCTCTTCAGCCCCTCTGTTGCGGCTCCCTGAGGCTTTGACAAAAAATAACATGGAAATAAATGTCGTGTTTTTAAAGAAACATATATTCACGTGAGAACAACTGCTTAACTTTAACTCCTTATTAGCACAACTCGTCCATAACTTTACTCAGCCAGAGAACCCTGATCCCCTCACGGGAAAAAAAAAAAAAAAAAAGTCTTAGTATAGCATGTTGATAAAGTCATAAAAAAGTCATAGTTTAGTATGTCGAAAACAGTCATAAAAAAGTCATAGTGTAGTATGTTGAAAAAAGTCATAGTATAGCATGTCGAAAAAAGTCATAAAAAAGTCATAGTATAGTATGACTAGTGTATAACTTATACTTATACTATATGACTATAGTATAAGTTCTACAAATGCCTGTTTTACTCACAGGAATGCCACATTTACTTGACCCAGTTTCATAACTAGACATCACTGACACAGCTAGATTAAGAAAATACAGCATTTAATTCCTTGTGAGTGTACCTTTGAGGGGATAAGAGCTGAAGCTCGGTGGAAGTGGTTGGGGACCTCTCTTCTCCATCAGGCATTTCAAGTATTTGTTGTCTGCTTTTGTCCGGCTTAGTGAGGAAAATAAATTACCTTATCTATTAGAAATTGTACATATAACACTGGTTCTAAATGATGTTCTCAGACATAACCTAAAGTGTTCTGCATTTTAAATATCTATTGTTGTTGGATAATAACAATATGTCATCAAGACATATATATATATATATATATATATATATATATATATATAATAATAATAATAATAATTCATTTTATTTGAGGGCGCCTTTCAAAGCACCCAAGGTCACCTTACAGGGCAGTTTAAAAACAGAAAACATAATCATCAATCATAAAAAACACAAGAACAAAATACGTTGAACAATTTACATAAGTGGGGTGAGATGGGTTAGATGGAATATGTCAGTTTAAAAAGATGTGTTTTGAGACGGGACTTAAAAGTGGAAAGAGTGTCGGAATTACGGATGTCAGGTGGGAGGGTGTTCCAGAGGTGGGGGCAGATCTGCTGAAGGCTCTGGACCCCATGGTAACCAGGCGTGCGGGAGGCACAGTGAATTGAATGGAAGAGGAGGACCGGAGAGTGCGGGTGGGTGTGTTGGTGTGTAGGAGTTCACAGATGTATGGAGGGGCGAGGTTGTGGAGGGCCTTGAAGGTGAGGAGCAGAATCTTGAAGTGGATGCGGGTTTTGACCGGGAGCCAGTGAAGCTGCTGAAGGACAGGGGTGATGTGATTAATGGAGGGGTTCTGGTGATGATGCGGGCGGCAGAGTTCTGGACCAGTTGGAGTTTGCGGATGGACTTGAGGGGGAGACCGAAGAGGAGGGAGTTACAATAATCGATGCGGGAAGTGACCAGGGTGTGAACAAGGATGGCTGTGCTATGGGGTGTGAGGGATGGGCGGAGGCGGTTGATATTGCGTAGATGGTAGTAGGCAGACCTGGTGATGTTATTGATGTGTGCTTGAAATGATAGTGTGCTGTCGAGGATGACACCCAGACTCTTAACCTGAGGGGAGGGGGAGACTGAGGTGTTGTGATGGAAAAGCTGTCAGGTTTTATGAGGGTTGATTTGGTGCCGATGAGGAGGACTTCTGTTTTATTGCTGTTGAGTTTGAGAAAGTTGCAGGTGAACCAGGATTTTATTTCTTGTAGGCAATCGGAGAGGGAGGTGGGAGGAAGGGTAGAAGTGGGCTTGGTGGATATGTAGAGCTGGGTGTCATCCGCATAGCAGTGAAAATGAATGTTAAATTTACGGAAAATATGGCCAAGTGGAAGTAGATAAATGATGAACAGGAGGGGGCCTAGAACAGAACCCTGGGGAACACCGGTAGTGACTGGAAGTGACTGGGATTTGAAAGTTTTGAGTTGGATGAACTGAGTATATATGTGTTGATGACATTATATATTATATATATAATGTTATCTAATGTAGCTTCAGCATATACATACATGTTGCAAAATCACTTCATTACTTTACCACAAATATATGTCCCTTGAAATGACTGTCTAAGTCTCGCTCCACTCGATCATAAACTTTTACCCTGTAAATGGCGTTTGTTTAGATATTCAACATTTTCTGATATAATAGGTCAGGGTAACCACTCACCTGTATTGTCAAAAGATGTGGACAGTATTGAGAACATTTTATGAGATTAATATTTTTAAAAAAGTATAAATTTGTAATGCATTAACAATTTGAATAAAAAGGCTTGCACTTCAGGACCCTTGTCCTCGAGAAATTGATCAATTTGCGGAATGAAAATTTCCTCACTGTGTTTCGTAAATTCAGCTAGAGCAGTATGAAAATAATTTCAGTTCTAAATGTTATCCTGTTACTTTGTTATACTCATCTACAGTGGTTATTGGCACAAAATTACACAATTCGTAACATTGGGTAAATAAAGATTGTATTTTTATTCATAAAAACTTTTTGTATTCAGTATTAATTCTGTATTATAAGCTGATTAAGCAAATTTTTACTGTTTTCCTTCGCCGATGATTTGTTTTGGTCCTTTGCACAATTTTGTTTGTCTTTGATTTATGTATTAAATCAAAATCAGTTTTCCCTCTTATCTTTCTTCATTTACGTTTTTTTCTATTGTTACTTATATTTGGATCAATGACGCATAAGGCTTCTAAAAATATCATTTTAAAAAGTATTTTAAAATTGGATGTACTGCAATTTTTTTCGTGTGGAACAATGTTGTTAAACAAGTCTCATTTGTTAAATTATTATATATATAAGTATGAAGTGTATGAAGCATTTGTCATCCACCCTTTATACTTGACAACCAGCATTCCAGCCTCAATCGACATAATGAAACTTGGAATGGAAACAAACAAGTTTACACATGTTATTGGAGAGGACAGGTTAATATATTGTATTTTGTGTTTTTCAAAGTATGTAGATTTTGATCTGTTATACAGCCTACACAAGTTATTGGAGAGGACAGGTTAATATATTGTATTTTGTGTTTTTCAAAGTATGTAGCTTTTGATCGGTGAGAAGTCCGCTCACGGCCTCCGACACAGGAGATAAGTTAGATCTCGAAATTTCCCAACGATTTCCACGCCGCCAGACGGATACGAAATGCCGATCTCCCGTGTCGGAGGCCGTGAGCGGACTTCTCACCGTGACAAAATACAATATATTAACCTGTCCTCTCCAATAACGTGTAAACTTGTTTGTTTCCATGCCAAGTTTCATTATGTCGATTGAGGCTGGAATGCTGGTTGTGAAGTATAAAGGGTGGATCACAAATGCGTCATACAATTCATACTTCATAGAAGAGTTTCATTAACAGGTTAGTTTCAATTCAATAAAGCAAGAGAAATGTATGGTAATTCTTTGACAACAAAATTAGAGCTTTAGTTTTTTTCCCCTTTCAATCTTTTGTTACTAGTCTTATATATACTCTAATGAAGAGTATTCAGTTGTTAAAACACAGTTGGGAACAAACAACCAACTGTGGTGAGAAAACAAAAATGTATAATCGCATAATGGAACAGTTTCTATCCAGAGTACAGGAAGATGGTTATGATGCTGTGTATTTTGATACATTATGGCAATCATGTAAAGACGACGGATATACCAAAGAACTTGAAACAGACAAACAATATGCTATTGCTGTCGTCTTTATGGAAGACAATCAGAAAAAGTTTTTTGACGTTTGTGAAAAGAAACTAGTCTGGAGCATTATATACCAGCTGCTGTAACAAAACAAAACAGCAACCCAAGGATCCCTAACGATCGGCAATTGTTGTGATCGGGCATCTCTAAAAGTTATATTCTCCCCTTATAAACGCATGAAACAGATCAGCAAAAAATGTGATTCGTGATTAAAAACAGTTCCATTATATGATTGTATTAATTGTATGATCTATTGCACCCCTGGTGGAAAGCAGACGATTGATTCCTTCACACTTCGGCCAGCAAAACTATTTTGACTACAATTACAACATTGAAAAATCTCCAGTATTTAACTGTAAAATACGTAGCCTTCATATACAAAACCTCACTACGATCGCCAACTGTCAGTCAGTGAGGCGTAGGGGGAACAGCACTTTTATACTTATAAACGTAACTCATCTATTATTCGCTCAATAGTGCAGTGGCTTTATTGAATTGAAACTAACCTGTTAATGAAACTCTTCTATGAAGTATGCAGTGTATGAAGCATTTGTGATCCACCCTTTAAACTTGACAACCAGCATTCCAGCCTCAATCGACATAATGAAACTTGGCATGGAAACAATGGATGTACTGAAACTTGGCATGGAAACAAACAAGAAAACATTCATATAAAGGCAAGTAACACACAGTAACACGAAAAAAAGCCACGGCTCTTTCATCAGAAACAAAAAAGACAGGGAATAACAAGACAAGCTATCTGGCCCAAAGCAGGGGCTGACAAATCTTGTTATCTACGGGTAATATATTTTAAAATAAAATAAGATAATCCTTTATTAGTCCCGCAGCGTCTTTTGCTGTCTTTGGAAAATAAGCTTTGTCAGCCCCTGCTGGGGCCAGTTTCCGCCCCCGGGCACGAATATGGTAAGTCACAGCAATTTTGAACTACTTCTCTAGCCTTTTTATTCAAATTGTTAATGCATTACAAATTTATACTTTTTTAAAAATATTAATCTCATAACATTTTCTCAATACTGTCCACATCTTTTGACAATGCAGGTGAGTGGTTGCCCTGAACTATTACATCATTTTTATATTTTATATTTTTTTAAAAACAAACGCCATTTACAGGGTAAAAGTTTATGATCGAGTGGAGCGAGACTTAGACAGTCAGTTCAAGGGACATATATTTGTGGTAAAGTAATGAAGTGATTTTGCAACATGTATGTATATGCTGAAGCTACATTAGATAACATTATATATATAATATATAATGTCATCAAGACATATATATATATATGTCTTGATGACATATTGTTATTATCCAACAACAATAGGTATTTAAAATGCAGAACACTTTAGGTTATGTCTGAGAACATCATTTAGAACCAGTGTTATATGTACAATTTCTAATAGATAAGGTAATTTATTTTCCTCACTAAGCCGGACAAAAGCAGAATACCTGAAATGCCTGATGGAGAAGAGAGGTCCCCAACCACTTCCACCGAGCTTCAGCTCTTATCCCCTCAAAGGTACACTCACAAGGAATGAAATGCTGTATTTTCTTAATCTAGCTGTGTCAGTGATGTCTAGTTATGAAACTGGGTCAAGTAAATGTGGCATTCCTGTGAGTAAAACAGGCATTTGTAGAACTTATAGTTGTTAATTAAAACACATCTGAGAACAACATTGCCACAGTAACTTAAATCAAAATGAATACTTAAAACCATGATACAAATAAAAAGGATGAAGTGTTTTTTAAAGGTGTGAAAAAAGGGATTATTTAGAATGCAGTTCTAGGGAGTCAAGTAATTTCAATGTTTTTTATTCTTATTATGTCTCAATGACACATTTGTTTTTAAAATATTTGAGGAAAGGAAGGGTTCTTAAAATCTGCATTTGTAAAGGTAAAATTTTGCCAGCACAATCAAACAGTTTATAACGTATTCAATATGTTTGTCCCTCAAAACAATTCCCAAAACAATATTGCTTTAGTCCAAATGTGGGATTTTGTTTTTAAATATTACATTTAATATTCAACTATTGGTGAAGGAATTGGGTGGATATATTGTTAATTGTTTCAAATGCACTTCTTTTAGTTGAAAACTTAATATTTGGTCCTAAATCTACTAATGCCTTTTTTTTAGTATATTCTTGCAACCAAATACTTCTAATAGGTCCAGGGAAACATTCCATAGTGAAAGCAGCTCCAGTGACATTGTTATTGCATCTTCTGTGAAGGTTGTCATTATGGACAAAAACATTTTCTTGTAAAGAAACAACAGAACAAAATGACATGTAGGATATAAATGAACAAAGTAATCAAATTTTTAAATATCACCCCAGTCCATTTACAAAATGTGCCAAGTTCTGTCATTAGCATATTTCTATTGTTAAATATATAAACATTGAACATACTGAACTTCATCATATTGCCCAGTAATATAATGTTCCCTTTTCCAAGAAGAGGGTAATAATTGATATCAAAGTCACATCTTAATTAAAGGGTACTATATTGAGTGACATAGTTTTGAACAGAGGGCCAGTGACCAAGCTGCTTTATTTGATGAGTTGGGAGTGAGAACGTGTTGCAACAGCCTTATGTATGCAGCACATGTGGAATCAAGCTTTTTTTTTCTTTTTCGTTATCCAGGGGAGACGACCAGCAGTTGGAGGATCGTCGATTCGAAAACAAAAATAATTTTTTCAATTATTTTAATTTCATTAATGAAAAAGATAAAAAAATGGCAATTATAATATTGAAATTGCTTTCAAACTTTCAAAAAGTAAAGCAATTGAGTTTCCATCTCATAGAAAATCCTGTAAACTCTCCTTTTCTTTTTGTCAAAGGCAAAAATCCCAGTAATTCATCATTAATGTCAACAACCGATCGGCCGGCTACCAGTCCTTTTTCCAATGACATCCTTTCAAGAGATTGTATTGACAATCAATTGTTAAATCAAACAATGTCTTCAAATATAGGAAGAGAATACACAATTCATAAAGTATCTGCTGGTAAACCCTTGCAGACTCTCCCAAAAAGGTACCAACACAGTAGGGAACAAACAACCAACTGTGGTGACAAAACAAAAATGTATATAATCGGAGAGCCTGGGCGGACATCTCCCCGTGTCGGAGGACAAGGACGGACATCTCCTCGAGTCGGAGGCCTGGGCGGACATCTCCCCGTGTCGCAGGACAAAAAAAACTCTCTACAACCGTTGATCAGTGGGATGGCACAAAACTCCACCAACAGTATTCAGTTGTTAAAAGACAGATGGGAACAAACAACCAACTGTGGTGACACAAAAAAAATGTATAATCACATAATGGAACAGTTTCTATCCAGAGTACAGGAAGATGGTTATGATGCTGTGTATTTTGATACATCATGGCAATCATGTAAAGACGATGGATATATCAAAGAATTTGAAACAGACAAACAATATGCTATTGCCATCGTCTGTATGAAAGACAATCAGAAATTTTTTTTTGGACCAGTTTATCCATATTTTAAAAACAAGAAGAAAGAGTCTGGGGCTTCCTACACCAAACCGGATCAAAGTGGACCCACCACTCAAACAGCAATACACAGTGAAGAAATTTTAATTAAACAACTGGATGACTTTCTGCATCATAACGGAACAATGGCGGAAAATATTTTGATTTATTCAATTAACAGCCCATGTTTGAAAAGGAATAATTGTATGTTTCAGCTTTTACACAAAGCCAATGAATGGCGTAAAGATTATAACATTTCTTTACATGTGGCATTCACAAAGTTTTGGGGACTAAGTGGTCCAAATTATTTTAAAAGTCTCAACTATTCCAGCATCTCATGTCCAGGCAGTGATTTTCATTCATATATTGAGAAATGCAAGGACATCCATTTCAGATTGGATCCTAAGTATTTAAGAGACATTCTTAAGATAAAAAAGATTTACAACTCATTCAAATCAAATGTTAAAGACGAGGATAAAAACGAACTTCTCGAGGATATTAAATCTGCTAAAAAAACGCTTCTGAGCCTGGCAGTAAATTCAATTGGTGTGTGTGACGATCATTTGGACCGTGGAAAGCAGAAGGTTGATTCTTTCACATTTCTGCCAGCAGTACACAAAGAGGTTTGCGAAATATTACAGAAGGCGTGGGAAGAAACGGTCATCAACAGTTCAATGGCACCCATCAGAGAAGGCATCACTGAAGATTTCAACCGTATTGTAGTTCATCTTTTTAGAGCAGATTTAAAATCATTTCTGAGGAACAGCAGCCCCATGCAGCTGCACCACATTCCTCTCATGTGATTATGGGAGAGTTTGAGGAATTTAGAAATGTTTAAATACCACTGTTACGTACAGTGTCGTGTATGTATACGTGTTGTAGGCCTACATGTGTTGTGTTCTGTTTTGTGTTGTTGGTTTGTGTTGCTGTTCTGTCTCCTCCCACTGTTTTCATTCTCCTCCTTCTCAGATGTGCGCACATGGTTCCAATCATTGATCATCACCACACCTGTTCCGGATCTCCTCTCAGCCATTCCCCTTTATATAGCCCCCATTTGTGTTAGAGAAGGTTGTTGCTTTTTGGGTTGAGCTGTGGCAGAGCTCTGGTTGAGCTCTGGTTGATTTTGCTTGGTTTTGCTGGTTCATTGATGAGTCTTTAGTTAAAACACCTTTGTTAAAACCATTTACTTTAGCAGCCTACTTTTGTTTTGTCTTGTGTTAATTCTTTGTTGTGCGCACAGGGACAAACGAGGATAGGTAAGATACCCTGGGTATACATATTGCATGCACGTAGGTTTACCTTTTGTTAAAACCCCAGATTAGAGTGAGCACCACCCGCTGTACTTTTGGGTGCCTAGCACCTGTCAATGGGGGTGGGTTTATTTCTGTTCTTTTCTTTGGTGCCACTGACAGTCCTCTTTGATCCCTGTGTTGCTTTTCTGTAAATAAATACTTTCTTTAATTCATATTGGGTCCTGGTTTTGTGTGACTACACCCTCACTTGCTCAACCTGGTGCATTATGTTACGTCCTTCTACTTCGAGCCACCAAGGGGGCGTAACACCACGGAGTTCCCGTAAGAGGTGAAGGCAAAATCATAGCCCTGATAAAGAACGCTGAGAAAACACAGAAACATGAGGAGAGAAGCACGGAGACAAACGAAACTGAAGGGCCAGCGGAAAAGGAGGAACAGCCAGATTTGGTGAGCTCATCTATGGCCCCGCTTGGTTGGCCTACCAACCTGGCATCGGGGTGGATGACGATGTCAAATACCTGCTACAAAGATGCCTTTCTCACCTGGAAAAGGCTGGAATCACTGTGAGAGGTACCAGTGCCAAAGACCCCGCGACCCAAGGACCTCAACAGCTACAGGCCGGTGGCGCTAACATCCCACCTGATGAAGACCCTGGAGAGGCTGGTCTTGTGCATTCAATTGTTTATTACTTAATGTGTTTGTTACTGCATTGGCTTTAATAAAAGCTTAAGATTGTAAGGCCATCTCTTGTCTGAGTCCTTTTTATGCTAGCAATTTTCAGGGGATTTTATTTTGAAATCTAACATTTTAAAATCAGCTCTAGCAGTGTTTACTGTAAATATAACATTCCAGTATTAAACTCTTCATGTAGATTACAGTAGGAACACTTAAATAACAGTATAATGGCTTTTCTATACAGCACAGTACTGGAGTAATTTTAACAGTAATCAACTGTTGTTGGAGATTACAGTAGGTACACTGTAGAATTACAGTTGATTGCTGGAAGCTGTAGCTGCCAGTAATTTACTGTAATTTAACAGGGACATTTGTTAAAAATGAATTTAAAAATGAGTATAACAAAGTAACAGTTTAACAGTTAGAACCGGAAAAAAATTTTTTCAGGGCACCCAGTAGTACAGTGGTTACTGCTCCCGCTTCCAAACACGGAGGTTGATAGTTGGGAAATCTTGGAAATCTTTTAACTTATCTCCCGTGTCGGAGGCCGTGGACTTCTCACGGAGTACGAGGTCCGGGCGTGCGTCTCCCCGTGTCCCGGATCGGAGACCATGGGCAGACGTCTGCCCGAGTCGAAGGCCTGGGCGGACGTCTCCCCGTGTCCCGTGTCGGACAGATCAAAATCTACATACCTTGAAAAACACCAAATACAATATATTAACCTGTCCACTCCAATAACCTAACCCGTGTCGGAGGCCTGGGCGGACATCTCCCCGTGTCGCAGGACAAAAAAAACTTCTACAACCGTTGATCAGTGGGATGGCACAAAACTCCACCAACAGTATTCAGTTGTTAAAAGACAGATGGGAACAAACAACCAACTGTGGTGACACAACCTGTCCTCTCCACTAACTTGTGTAGGCTGTGTAACAGATCAAAATCTACCTACCTTGAAAAACACCAAATACAATATATTAACCTGTCCTCTCCAATAACTTGTGTATTAACCCGTGTCGGAGGCCTGGGCGGACATCTCCCCGTGTCGCAGGACAAAAAAACTCTCTACAACCGTTGATCAGTGGGATGGCACAAAACTCCACCAACAGTATTCAGTTGTTAAAAGACAGATGGGAACAAACAACCAACTGGGGTGACAAAACAAAAATGTATAATCGCATAATGGAACAGTTTCTATCCAGAGTACAGGAAGATGGTTATGATGCTGTGTATTTTGATACATTATGGCAATCATGTAAAACGACGGATATACCAAAGAACTTGAAACAGACAAACAATATGCTATTGCTGTCGTCTTTATGGAAGACAATCAGAAAAGGTTTTTTGAAGCAGTTTATCCAGATTTTAAAAACAAGAAGAAAGAGTCTGGGGCTTCCTACACCAAACCGGATCAAAGTGAGTATAACAAAGTAACAGTTTAACAGTTAGAACCGGAAACTTTTTTTTCAGGGCACCCAGTAGTACAGTGGTTACTGCTCCCGCTTCCAAAGACGAAGGTCGATAGTTGGGAAACTTCGAAATCTTTTAACTTATCTCCCGTGTCGGAGGCCGTGGACTTCTCACAAACGACCGGGCGTGTGTCTCCCCGTGTCCCGGATCGGAGACCATGGGTAGACGTCTGCCCGAGTCGAAGGCCTGGGCGGACGTCTCCCCGTGTCCCGTGTCGGACAGATCAAAATCTACATACCTTGAAAAACACCAAATACAATATATTAACCTGTCCACTCCAATAACTTGTGTACTAACCCGTGTCGGAGGCCTGGGCGGACATCTCCCCGTGTCGCAGGACAAAAAAAATCTCTACAACCGTTGATCAGTGGGATGGCACAAAACTCCACCAACAGTATTCAGTTGTTAAAAGACAGATGGGAACAAACAACCAACTGTGGTGACACAACCTGTCCTCTCCACTAACTTGTGTAGGCTGTGTAACAGATCAAAATCTACCTACCTTGAAAAACACCAAATACAATATATTAACCTGTCCTCTCCAATAACTTGTGTATTAACCCGTGTCGGAGGCCTGGGCGGACATCTCCCCGTGTCGCAGGACAAAAAAAACTCTCTACAACCGTTGATCAGTGGGATGGCACAAAACTCCACCAACAGTATTCAGTTGTTAAAAGACAGATGGGAACAAACAACCAACTGGGGTGACAAAACAAAAATGTATAATCGCATAATGGAACAGTTTCTATCCAGAGTACAGGAAGATGGTTATGATGCTGTGTATTTTGATACATTATGGCAATCATGTAAGGACGACGGATATACCAAAGAACTTGAAACAGACAAACAATATGCTATTGCTGTCGTCTTTATGGAAGACAATCAGAAAAGGTTTTTTGAAGCAGTTTATCCAGATTTTAAAAACAAGAAGAAAGAGTCTGGGGCTTCCTACACCAAACCGGATCAAAGTGGACCCACCACTCAAACAGCAAAACACAGTGAAGAAACTTTAATTAAACAGCTGGATGACTTTCTGCGTCACAAGGAGGGAACAATGGCGGAACACATTTTGATTTATTCACGTAACAGCCCATGTTTGAAAAGGGAAAACCAAATTGTCCCTTGTATGTTTCAGCTTTTACACAAAGCCAATGAATGGCGTAAAGATTATAACGTTTCTTTACATGTGGCATTCACAAAGTTTTGGGGACTAAGTGGTCCAAATTATTTCAAAAATCTCAACTATTCCAGCATCTCATGTCCAGGCAGTGATTTTCATTCATATATTGAGAAATGCGAGGACATCCATTTCGAATTGGATCCTAAGTATCTAAGAGACATTAAGATAAAAAAGATTTACAACTCATTCAAATCAAATGTTAAAGACGAGGATAAAAACAAACTTCTCGAGAATATTAAATCTGCTAAAGAAATGCTTCTGAGCCTGGCAGTAAATTCAATTGGTGTGTGTGACGATCATTTGGACCGTGGAAAGCAGACGGTTGATTCTTTCACATTTCTGCCAGCAGTACCCGAAGAGGTTTGCGAAATATTACTGAAGGCGTGGGAAGAAACGGTCATCAACAGTTCAATGGCACCCATCAGAGAACGCATCACTAAAGATTTCAACAGTGCTGTAGTTCATCTTTTTAGAGCAGATTTAAAATCATTTCTGAGGAACAGCAGCCCCATGCAGCTGCACCACATTCCTCTCATGTGATTATGGGAGAGTTTGAGGAATTTAGAAATGTTTAAATACCACAGAGTTCCCGTAAGAGGTGAAGGCAAAATCATAGCCCTGATAAAGAACGCTGAGAAAACACAGAAACACGAGGAGAGAAGCACGGAGACAAACGAAACTGAAGGGCCAGCGGAAAAGGAGGAACAGCCAGATCTGGTGAGCTCATCTATGGCCCCGCTTCGGTTGGCCTACCAACCTGGCATCGGGGTGGATGACGATGTCAAATACCTGCTACAAAGATGCCTTTCTCACCTGGAAAAGGCTGGAATCACTGTGAGAGGTACCAGTGCCAAAGACCCCGCGACCCAAGTTCCTCAACAGCTACAGGCCGGTGGCGCTAACATCCCACCTGATGAAGACCCTGGAGAGGCTGGTCTTGTGCATTCAATTGTTGATTACTTAATGTGCTTGTTACTGCATTGGCTTTAATAAAAGCTTAAGATTGTAAGGCCATCTCTTGTCTGAGTCCTTTTTATGCTAGCAATTTTCAGGGGATTTTATTTTGAAATCTAACATTTTAAAATCAGCTCTAGCAGTGTTTACTGTAAATATAACATTACAGTATTAAACTCTTCATGTAGATTATAGTAGGAACACTTAAATAACAGTATAATGGCTTTTCTATACAGCACAGTACTGTAGTAATTTTAACAGTAATCAACTGTTGTTGGAGATTACAGTAGGTACACTGTAGAATTACAGTTGATTGCTGGAAGCTGTAGCTGCCAGTAATTTACTGTAATTTAACAGGGACATTTGTTAAAAATGAATTTAAAAATGTGTATAACAAAGTAACAGTTTAAGAGTTAGAACCGGAAAAAAAAATTCAGGACACCCTGTAGTGCAGTGGTTACTGCTCCCGCTTCCAAACACGGAGGTTGATAGTTCGAATCCGCCTGGAGGCGTGAAAATCGTTGGGAAACTTCGAGATCTTTTAACTTATCTCCCGTGTCGGAGGCCGTGAGCGGACTTCTCACGGAGTACGAGGTCCGGGCGTGCGTCTCCCCGTGTCCCGGATCGGAGACCGTGGGCAGACGTCTGCCCGAGTCGAAGGCCTGGGCGGACGTCTCCCTGTGTCCCGTGTCGGACAGATCAAAATCTACATACCTTGAAAAGCACCAAAAATAATATATTAACCTGTCCTCTCCACTAATTTGTGTAGGCTGGGTAACAGATCAAAATCTACTTACCTTGAAAAACACCAAATACAATATATTAACCTGTCCTCTCCAATAACTTGTGTACTAACCCGTGTCGGAGGCCTGGGCGGACATCTCCCCGTGTCGCAGGACAAAAAAACTCTCTACAACCGTTGATCAGTGGGATGGCACAAAACTCCACCAACAGTATTCAGTTGTTAAAAGACAGATGGGAACAAACAACCAACTGGGGTGACACAACCTGTCCTCTCCACTAACTTGTGTAGGCTGGGTAACAGATCAAAATCTACTTACCTTGAAAAACACCAAATACAATATATTAACCTGTCCACTCCAATAACTTGTGTACTAACCCGTGTCGGAGGCCTGGGCGGACATCTCCCGTGTCGCAGGACAAAAAAAACTCTCTACAACCGTTGATCAGTGGGATGGCACAAAACTCCACCAACAGTATTCAGTTGTTAAAAGACAGATGGGAACAAACAACCAACTGGGGTGACAAAACAAAAATGTATAATCGCATAATGGAACAGTTTCTATCCAGAGTACAGGAAGATGGTAACAAAATCTATGATGCTGTGTATTTTGATACATTATGGCAATCATGTAAGGACGACGGATATACCAAAGAACTTGAAACAGACAAACAATATGCTATTGCTGTCGTCTTTATGGAAGACAATCAGAAAAGGTTTTTGAAGCAGTTTATCCAGATTTTAAAAACAAGAAGAAAGAGTCTGGGGCTTCCTACACCAAACCGGATCAAAGTGGACCCACCACTCAAACAGCAAAACACAGTGAAGAAACTTTAATTAAACAGCTGGATGACTTTCTGCGTCACAAGGAGGGAACAATGGCGGAACACATTTTGATTTATTCACGTAACAGCCCATGTTTGAAAAGGGAAAACCAAATTGTCCCTTGTATGTTTCAGCTTTTACACAAAGCCAATGAATGGCGTAAAGATTATAGCGTTTCTTTACATGTGGCATTCACAAAGTTTTGGGGACTAAGTGGTCCAAATTATTTCAAAAATCTCAACTATTCCAGCATCTCATGTCCAGGCAGTGATTGGGATGGCACAAAAACTCCACCAACAGATTTTCATTCATATATTGAGAAATGCGAGGACATCCATTTCGAATTGGATCCTAAGTATCTAAGAGACATTAAGATAAAAAAGATTTACAACTCATTCAAATCAAATGTTAAAGACGAGGATAAAAACAAACTTCTCGAGAATATTAAATCTGCTAAAGAAATGCTTCTGAGCCTGGCAGTAAATTCAATTGGTGTGTGTGACGATCATTTGGACCGTGGAAAGCAGACGGTTGATTCTTTCACATTTCTGCCAGCAGTACCCGAAGAGGTTTGCGAAATATTACTGAAGGCGTGGGAAGAAACGGTCATCAACAGTTCAATGGCACCCATCAGAGAACGCATCACTAAAGATTTCAACAGTGCTGTAGTTCATCTTTTTAGAGCAGATTTAAAATCATTTCTGAGGAACAGCAGCCCCATGCAGCTGCACCACATTCCTCTCATGTGATTATGGGAGAGTTTGAGGAATTTAGAAATGTTTAAATACCACTGTTACGTACAGTGTCGTGTATGTATACGTGTTGTAGGCCTACATGTGTTGTGTTCTGTTTTGTGTTGTTGGTTTGTGTTGCTGTTCTGTCTCCTCCCACTGTTTT
Organism: Anoplopoma fimbria; assembly: GCF_027596085.1. Taxonomy (NCBI): domain Eukaryota; kingdom Metazoa; phylum Chordata; class Actinopteri; order Perciformes; family Anoplopomatidae; genus Anoplopoma; species Anoplopoma fimbria. Next base: position 11,372,705 of record NC_072452.1, on the reverse strand, counting down.
CATTCTCCTCCTTCTCAGATGTGCGCACATGGTTCCAATCATTGATCATCACCACACCTGTTCCGGATCTCCTCTCAGCCATTCCCCTTTATATAGCCCCCATTTGTGTTAGAGAAGGTTGTTGCTTTTTGGGTTGAGCTGTGGCAGAGCTCTGGTTGAGCTCTGGTTGATTTTGCTTGGTTTTGCTGGTTCATTGATGAGTCTTTAGTTAAAACACCTTTGTTAAAACCATTTACTTTAGCAGCCTACTTTTGTTTTGTCTTGTGTTAATTCTTTGTTGTGCGCACAGGGACAAACGAGGATAGGTAAGATACCCTGGGTATACATATTGCATGCACGTAGGTTTACCTTTTGTTAAAACCCCAGATTAGAGTGAGCACCACCCGCTGTACTTTTGGGTGATATTACTGAAGGCGTAGCACCTGTCAATGGGGGTGGGTTTATTTCTGTTCTTTTCTTTGGTGCCACTGACAGTCCTCTTTGATCCCTGTGTTGCTTTTCTGTAAATAAATACTTTCTTTAATTCATATTGGGTCCTGGTTTTGTGTGACTACACCCTCACTTGCTCAACCTGGTGCATTATGTTACGTCCTTCTACTTCGAGCCACCAAGGGGGTTTAACACCACGGAGTTCCCGTAAGAGGTGAAGGCAAAATCATAGCCCTGATAAAGAACGCTGAGAAAACACAGAAACATGAGGAGAGAAGCACGGAGACAAACGAAACTGAAGGGCCAGCGGAAAAGGAGGAACAGCCAGATTTGGTGAGCTCATCTATGGCCCCGCTTCGGTTGGCCTACCAACCTGGCATCGGGGTGGATGACGATGTCAAATACCTGCGACAAAGATGCCTTTCTCACCTGGAAAAGGCTGGAATCACTGTGAGAGGTACCAGTGCCAAAGACCGCGCGACCCAAGGACCTCAACAGCTACAGGCCGGTGGCGCTAACATCCCACCTGATGAAGACCCTGGAGAGGCTGGTCTTGTGCATTCAATTGTTTATTACTTAATGTGTTTGTTACTGCATTGGCTTTAATAAAAGCTTAAGATTGTAAGGCCATCTCTTGTCTGAGTCCTTTTTATGCTAGCAATTTTCAGGGGATTTTATTTTGAAATCTAACATTTTAAAATCAGCTCTAGCAGTGTTTACTGTAAATATAACATTCCAGTATTAAACTCTTCATGTAGATTACAGTAGGAACACTTAAATAACAGTATAATGGCTTTTCTATACAGCACAGTACTGGAGTAATTTTAACAGTAATCAACTGTTGTTGGAGATTACAGTAGGTACACTGTAGAATTACAGTTGATTGCTGGAAGCTGTAGCTGCCAGTAATTTACTGTAATTTAACAGGGACATTTGTTAAAAATGAATTTAAAAATGAGTATAACAAAGTAACAGTTTAACAGTTAGAACCGGAAAAAAAATTTTTCAGGGCACCCAGTAGTACAGTGGTTACTGCTCCCGCTTCCAAAGACGAAGGTCGATAGTTGGGAAACTTGGGAAACTTCGAAATCTTTTAACTTATCTCCCGTGTCGGAGGCCGTGGACTTCTCACGGAGTACGAGGTCCGGGCGTGCGTCTCCCCGTGTCCCGGATCGGAGACCATGGGTAGACGTCTGCCCGAGTCGAAGGCCTGGGCGGACGTCTCCCCGTGTCCCGTGTCGGACAGATCAAAATCTACATACCTTGAAAAACACCAAATACAATATATTAACCTGTCCACTCCAATAACTTGTGTACTAACCCGTGTCGGAGGCCAGATCAAAATCTACCTACCTTGAAAAACACCAAATACAATATATTAACCTGTCCTCTCCAATAACTTGTGTATAACCCGGACATCTCCCCGTGTCGCAGGACAAAAAAACTCTCTACAACCGTTGATCAGTGGGATGGCACAAAACTCCACCAACAGTATTCAGTTGTTAAAAGACAGATGGGAACAAACAACCAACTGTGGTGACACAACCTGTCCTCTCCACTAACTTGTGTAGGCTGTGTAACAGATCAAAATCTACCTACCTTGAAAAACACCAAATACAATATATTAACCTGTCCTCTCCAATAACTTGTGTATTAACCCGTGTCGGAGGCCTGGGCGGACATCTCCCCGTGTCGCAGGACAAAAAAAACTCTCTACAACCGTTGATCAGTGGGATGGCACAAAACTCCACCAACAGTATTCAGTTGTTAAAAGACAGATGGGAACAAACAACCAACTGGGGTGACAAAACAAAAATGTATAATCGCATAATGGAACAGTTTCTATCCAGAGTACAGGAAGATGGTTATGATGCTGTGTATTTTGATACATTATGGCAATCATGTAAGGACGACGGATATACCAAAGAACTTGAAACAGACAAACAATATGCTATTGCTGTCGTCTTTATGGAAGACAATCAGAAAAGGTTTTTTGAAGCAGTTTATCCAGATTTTAAAAACAAGAAGAAAGAGTCTGGGGCTTCCTACACCAAACCGGATCAAAGTGGACCCACCACTCAAACAGCAAAACACAGTGAAGAAACTTTAATTAAACAGCTGGATGACTTTCTGCGTCACAAGGAGGGAACAATGGCGGAACACATTTTGATTTATTCACGTAACAGCCCATGTTTGAAAAGGGAAAACCAAATTGTCCCTTGTATGTTTCAGCTTTTACACAAAGCCAATGAATGGCGTAAAGATTATAACGTTTCTTTACATGTGGCATTCACAAAGTTTTGGGGACTAAGTGGTCCAAATTATTTCAAAAATCTCAACTATTCCAGCATCTCATGTCCAGGCAGTGATTTTCATTCATATATTGAGAAATGCGAGGACATCCATTTCGAATTGGATCCTAAGTATCTAAGAGACATTAAGATAAAAAAGATTTACAACTCATTCAAATCAAATGTTAAAGACGAGGATAAAAACAAACTTCTCGAGAATATTAAATCTGCTAAAGAAATGCTTCTGAGCCTGGCAGTAAATTCAATTGGTGTGTGTGACGATCATTTGGACCGTGGAAAGCAGACGGTTGATTCTTTCACATTTCTGCCAGCAGTACCCGAAGAGGTTTGCGAAATATTACTGAAGGCGTGGGAAGAAACGGTCATCAACAGTTCAATGGCACCCATCAGAGAACGCATCACTAAAGATTTCAACAGTGCTGTAGTTCATCTTTTTAGAGCAGATTTAAAATCATTTCTGAGGAACAGCAGCCCCATGCAGCTGCACCACATTCCTCTCATGTGATTATGGGAGAGTTTGAGGAATTTAGAAATGTTTAAATACCACAGAGTTCCCGTAAGAGGTGAAGGCAAAATCATAGCCCTGATAAAGAACGCTGAGAAAACACAGAAACACGAGGAGAGAAGCACGGAGACAAACGAAACTGAAGGGCCAGCGGAAAAGGAGGAACAGCCAGATCTGGTGAGCTCATCTATGGCCCCGCTTCGGTTGGCCTACCAACCTGGCATCGGGGTGGATGACGATGTCAAATACCTGCTACAAAGATGCCTTTCTCACCTGGAAAAGGCTGGAATCACTGTGAGAGGTACCAGTGCCAAAGACCCCGCGACCCAAGTTCCTCAACAGCTACAGGCCGGTGGCGCTAACATCCCACCTGATGAAGACCCTGGAGAGGCTGGTCTTGTGCATTCAATTGTTGATTACTTAATGTGCTTGTTACTGCATTGGCTTTAATAAAAGCTTAAGATTGTAAGGCCATCTCTTGTCTGAGTCCTTTTTATGCTAGCAATTTTCAGGGGATTTTATTTTGAAATCTAACATTTTAAAATCAGCTCTAGCAGTGTTTACTGTAAATATAACATTACAGTATTAAACTCTTCATGTAGATTATAGTAGGAACACTTAAATAACAGTATAATGGCTTTTCTATACAGCACAGTACTGTAGTAATTTTAACAGTAATCAACTGTTGTTGGAGATTACAGTAGGTACACTGTAGAATTACAGTTGATTGCTGGAAGCTGTAGCTGCCAGTAATTTACTGTAATTTAACAGGGACATTTGTTAAAAATGAATTTAAAAATGTGTATAACAAAGTAACAGTTTAAGAGTTAGAACCGGAAAAAAATTTCAGGACACCCAGTAGTACAGTGGTTACTGCTCCCGCTTCCAAACACGGAGGTTGATAGTTCGAATCCGCCTGGAGGCGTGAAAATCGTTGGGAAACTTCGAGATCTTTTAACTTATCTCCCGTGTCGGAGGCCGTGAGCGGACTTCTCACGGAGTACGAGGTCCGGGCGTGCGTCTCCCCGTGTCCCGGATCGGAGACCGTGGGCAGACGTCTGCCCGAGTCGAAGGCCTGGGCGGACGTCTCCCTGTGTCCCGTGTCGGACAGATCAAAATCTACATACCTTGAAAAGCACCAAAAATAATATATTAACCTGTCCTCTCCACTAATTTGTGTAGGCTGGGTAACAGATCAAAATCTACTTACCTTGAAAAACACCAAATACAATATATTAACCTGTCCTCTCCAATAACTTGTGTATTAACCCGTGTCGGAGGCCTGGGCGGACATCTCCCCGTGTCGCAGGACAAAAAAAACTCTACAACCGTTGATCAGTGGGATGGCACAAAACTCCACCAACAGTATTCAGTTGTTAAAAGACAGATGGGAACAAACAACCAACTGGGGTGACACAACCTGTCCTCTCCACTAACTTGTGTAGGCTGGGTAACAGATCAAAATCTACTTACCTTGAAAAACACCAAATACAATATATTAACCTGTCCACTCCAATAACTTGTGTACTAACCCGTGTCGGAGGCCTGGGCGGACATCTCCCCGTGTCGCAGGACAAAAAAAACTCTCTACAACCGTTGATCAGTGGGATGGCACAAAACTCCACCAACAGTATTCAGTTGTTAAAAGACAGATGGGAACAAACAACCAACTGGGGTGACACAACCTGTCCTCTCCACTAACTTGTGTAGGCTGGGTAACAGATCAAAATCTACTTACCTTGAAAAACACCAAATACAATATATTAACCTGTCCACTCCAATAACTTGTGTACTAACCCGTGTCGGAGGCCTGGGCGGACATCTCCCCGTGTCGCAGGACAAAAAAACTCTCTACAACCGTTGATCAGTGGGATGGCACAAAACTCCACCAACAGTATTCAGTTGTTAAAAGACAGATGGGAACAAACAACCAACTGGGGTGACAAAACAAAAATGTATAATCGCATAATGGAACAGTTTCTATCCAGAGTACAGGAAGATGGTTATGATGCTGTGTATTTTGATACATTATGGCAATCATGTAAGGACGACGGATATACCAAAGAACTTGAAACAGACAAACAATATGCTATTGCTGTCGTCTTTATGGAAGACAATCAGAAAAGGTTTTTGAAGCAGTTTATCCAGATTTTAAAAACAAGAAGAAAGAGTCTGGGGCTTCCTACACCAAACCGGATCAAAGTGGACCCACCACTCAAACAGCAAAACACAGTGAAGAAACTTTAATTAAACAGCTGGATGACTTTCTGCGTCACAAGGAGGGAACAATGGCGGAACACATTTTGATTTATTCACGTAACAGCCCATGTTTGAAAAGGGAAAACCAAATTGTCCCTTGTATGTTTCAGCTTTTACACAAAGCCAATGAATGGCGTAAAGATTATAACGTTTCTTTACATGTGGCATTCACAAAGTTTTGGGGACTAAGTGGTCCAAATTATTTCAAAAATCTCAACTATTCCAGCATCTCATGTCCAGGCAGTGATTTTCATTCATATATTGAGAAATGCGAGGACATCCATTTCGAATTGGATCCTAAGTATCTAAGAGACATTAAGATAAAAAAGATTTACAACTCATTCAAATCAAATGTTAAAGACGAGGATAAAAACAAACTTCTCGAGAATATTAAATCTGCTAAAGAAATGCTTCTGAGCCTGGCAGTAAATTCAATTGGTGTGTGTGACGATCATTTGGACCGTGGAAAGCAGACGGTTGATTCTTTCACATTTCTGCCAGCAGTACCCGAAGAGGTTTGCGAAATATTACTGAAGGCGTGGGAAGAAACGGTCATCAACAGTTCAATGGCACCCATCAGAGAACGCATCACTAAAGATTTCAACAGTGCTGTAGTTCATCTTTTTAGAGCAGATTTAAAATCATTTCTGAGGAACAGCAGCCCCATGCAGCTGCACCACATTCCTCTCATGTGATTATGGGAGAGTTTGAGGAATTTAGAAATGTTTAAATACCACTGTTACGTACAGTGTCGTGTATGTATACGTGTTGTAGGCCTACATGTGTTGTGTTCTGTTTTGTGTTGTTGGTTTGTGTTGCTGTTCTGTCTCCTCCCACTGTTTTCATTCTCCTCCTTCTCAGATGTGCGCACATGGTTCCAATCATTGATCATCACCACACCTGTTCCGGATCTCCTCTCAGCCATTCCCCTTTATATAGCCCCCATTTGTGTTAGAGAAGGTTGTTGCTTTTTGGGTTGAGCTGTGGCAGAGCTCTGGTTGAGCTCTGGTTGATTTTGCTTGGTTTTGCTGGTTCATTGATGAGTCTTTAGTTAAAACACCTTTGTTAAAACCATTTACTTTAGCAGCCTACTTTTGTTTTGTCTTGTGTTAATTCTTTGTTGTGCGCACAGGGACAAACGAGGATAGGTAAGATACCCTGGGTATACATATTGCATGCACGTAGGTTTACCTTTTGTTAAAACCCCAGATTAGAGTGAGCACCACCCGCTGTACTTTTGGGTGCCTAGCACCTGTCAATGGGGGTGGGTTTATTTCTGTTCTTTTCTTTGGTGCCACTGACAGTCCTCTTTGATCCCTGTGTTGCTTTTCTGTAAATAAATACTTTCTTTAATTCATATTGGGTCCTGGTTTTGTGTGACTACACCCTCACTTGCTCAACCTGGTGCATTATGTTACGTCCTTCTACTTCGAGCCACCAAGGGGGCGTAACACCACGGAGTTCCCGTAAGAGGTGAAGGCAAAATCATAGCCCTGATAAAGAACGCTGAGAAAACACAGAAACATGAGGAGAGAAGCACGGAGACAAACGAAACTGAAGGGCCAGCGGAAAAGGAGGAACAGCCAGATTTGGTGAGCTCATCTATGGCCCCGCTTCGGTTGGCCTACCAACCTGGCATCGGGGTGGATGACGATGTCAAATACCTGCGACAAAGATGCCTTTCTCACCTGGAAAAGGCTGGAATCACTGTGAGAGGTACCAGTGCCAAAGACCGCGCGACCCAAGGACCTCAACAGCTACAGGCCGGTGGCGCTAACATCCCACCTGATGAAGACCCTGGAGAGGCTGGTCTTGTGCATTCAATTGTTTATTACTTAATGTGTTTGTTACTGCATTGGCTTTAATAAAAGCTTAAGATTGTAAGGCCATCTCTTGTCTGAGTCCTTTTTATGCTAGCAATTTTCAGGGGATTTTATTTTGAAATCTAACATTTTAAAATCAGCTCTAGCAGTGTTTACTGTAAATATAACATTCCAGTATTAAACTCTTCATGTAGATTACAGTAGGAACACTTAAATAACAGTATAATGGCTTTTCTATACAGCACAGTACTGGAGTAATTTTAACAGTAATCAACTGTTGTTGGAGATTACAGTAGGTACACTGTAGAATTACAGTTGATTGCTGGAAGCTGTAGCTGCCAGTAATTTACTGTAATTTAACAGGGACATTTGTTAAAAATGAATTTAAAAATGAGTATAACAAAGTAACAGTTTAACAGTTAGAACCGGAAACTTTTTTTTCAGGGCACCCAGTAGTACAGTGGTTACTGCTCCCGCTTCCAAAGACGAAGGTCGATAGTTGGGAAACTTCGAAATCTTTTAACTTATCTCCCGTGTCGGAGGCCGTGGACTTCTCACGGAGTACGAGGTCCGGGCGTGCGTCTCCCCGTGTCCCGGATCGGAGACCATGGGTAGACGTCTGCCCGAGTCGAAGGCCTGGGCGGACGCAAAAACAATCCCCGTGTCCCGTGTCGGACAGATCAAAATCTACATACCTTGAAAAACACCAAATACAATATATTAACCTGTCCACTCCAATAACTTGTGTACTAACCCGTGTCGGAGGCCTGGGCGGACATCTCCCCGTGTCGCAGGACAAAAAAAACTCTCTACAACCGTTGATCAGTGGGATGGCACAAAACTCCACCAACAGTATTCAGTTGTTAAAAGACAGATGGGAACAAACAACCAACTGTGGTGACACAACCTGTCCTCTCCACTAACTTGTGTAGGCTGTGTAACAGATCAAAATCTACCTACCTTGAAAAACACCAAATACAATATATTAACCTGTCCTCTCCAATAACTTGTGTATTAACCCGTGTCGGAGGCCTGGGCGGACATCTCCCGTGTCGCAGGACAAAAAAAAAACTCTACAACCGTTGATCAGTGGGATGGCACAAAACTCCACCAACAGTATTCAGTTGTTAAAAGACAGATGGGAACAAACAACCAACTGGGGTGACAAAACAAAAATGTATAATCGCATAATGGAACAGTTTCTATCCAGAGTACAGGAAGATGGTTATGATGCTGTGTATTTTGATACATTATGGCAATCATGTAAGGACGACGGATATACCAAAGAACTTGAAACAGACAAACAATATGCTATTGCTGTCGTCTTTATGGAAGACAATCAGAAAAGGTTTTTTGAAGCAGTTTATCCAGATTTTAAAAACAAGAAGAAAGAGTCTGGGGCTTCCTACACCAAACCGGATCAAAGTGGACCCACCACTCAAACAGCAAAACACAGTGAAGAAACTTTAATTAAACAGCTGGATGACTTTCTGCGTCACAAGGAGGGAACAATGGCGGAACACATTTTGATTTATTCACGTAACAGCCCATGTTTGAAAAGGGAAAACCAAATTGTCCCTAGTTGTATGTTTCAGCTTTTACACAAAGCCAATGAATGGCGTAAAGATTATAACGTTTCTTTACATGTGGCATTCACAAAGTTTTGGGGACTAAGTGGTCCAAATTATTTCAAAAATCTCAACTATTCCAGCATCTCATGTCCAGGCAGTGATTTTCATTCATATATTGAGAAATGCGAGGACATCCATTTCGAATTGGATCCTAAGTATCTAAGAGACATTAAGATAAAAAAGATTTACAACTCATTCAAATCAAATGTTAAAGACGAGGATAAAAACAAACTTCTCGAGAATATTAAATCTGCTAAAGAAATGCTTCTGAGCCTGGCAGTAAATTCAATTGGTGTGTGTGACGATCATTTGGACCGTGGAAAGCAGACGGTTGATTCTTTCACATTTCTGCCAGCAGTACCCGAAGAGGTTTGCGAAATATTACTGAAGGCGTGGGAAGAAACGGTCATCAACAGTTCAATGGCACCCATCAGAGAACGCATCACTAAAGATTTCAACAGTGCTGTAGTTCATCTTTTTAGAGCAGATTTAAAATCATTTCTGAGGAACAGCAGCCCCATGCAGCTGCACCACATTCCTCTCATGTGATTATGGGAGAGTTTGAGGAATTTAGAAATGTTTAAATACCACAGAGTTCCCGTAAGAGGTGAAGGCAAAATCATAGCCCTGATAAAGAACGCTGAGAAAACACAGAAACACGAGGAGAGAAGCACGGAGACAAACGAAACTGAAGGGCCAGCGGAAAAGGAGGAACAGCCAGATCTGGTGAGCTCATCTATGGCCCCGCTTCGGTTGGCCTACCAACCTGGCATCGGGGTGGATGACGATGTCAAATACCTGCTACAAAGATGCCTTTCTCACCTGGAAAAGGCTGGAATCACTGTGAGAGGTACCAGTGCCAAAGACCCCGCGACCCAAGTTCCTCAACAGCTACAGGCCGGTGGCGCTAACATCCCACCTGATGAAGACCCTGGAGAGGCTGGTCTTGTGCATTCAATTGTTGATTACTTAATGTGCTTGTTACTGCATTGGCTTTAATAAAAGCTTAAGATTGTAAGGCCATCTCTTGTCTGAGTCCTTTTTATGCTAGCAATTTTCAGGGGATTTTATTTTGAAATCTAACATTTTAAAATCAGCTCTAGCAGTGTTTACTGTAAATATAACATTCCAGTATTAAACTCTTCATGTAGATTACAGTAGGAACACTTAAATAACAGTATAATGGCTTTTCTATACAGCACAGTACTGTAGTAATTTTAACAGTAATCAACTGTTGTTGGAGATTACAGTAGGTACACTGTAGAATTACAGTTGATTGCTGGAAGCTGTAGCTGCCAGTAATTTACTGTAATTTAACAGGGACATTTGTTAAAAATGAATTTAAAAATGTGTATAACAAAGTAACAGTTTAAGAGTTAGAACCGGAAAAAAAATTCAGGACACCCAGTAGTACAGTGGTTACTGCTCCCGCTTCCAAACACGGAGGTTGATAGTTCGAATCCGCCTGGAGGCGTGAATATCGTTGGGAAACTTCGAGATCTTTTAACTTATCTCCCGTGTCGGAGGCCGTGAGCGGACTTCTCACGGAGTACGAGGTCCGGGCGTGCGTCTCCCCGTGTCCCGGATCGGAGACCGTGGGCAGACGTCTGCCCGAGTCGAAGGCCTGGGCGGACGTCTCCCTGTGTCCCGTGTCGGACAGATCAAAATCTACATACCTTGAAAAGCACCAAAAATAATATATTAACCTGTCCTCTCCACTAATTTGTGTAGGCTGGGTAACAGATCAAAATCTACTTACCTTGAAAAACACCAAATACAATATATTAACCTGTCCTCTCCAATAACTTGTGTATTAACCCGTGTCGGAGGCCTGGGCGGACATCTCCCCGTGTCGCAGGACAAAAAAAACTCTACAACCGTTGATCAGTGGGATGGCACAAAACTCCACCAACAGTATTCAGTTGTTAAAAGACAGATGGGAACAAACAACCAACTGGGGTGACACAACCTGTCCTCTCCACTAACTTGTGTAGGCTGGGTAACAGATCAAAATCTACTTACCTTGAAAAACACCAAATACAATATATTAACCTGTCCACTCCAATAACTTGTGTACTAACCCGTGTCGGAGGCCTGGGCGGACATCTCCCCGTGTCGCAGGACAAAAAAACTCTCTACAACCGTTGATCAGTGGGATGGCACAAAACTCCACCAACAGTATTCAGTTGTTAAAAGACAGATGGGAACAAACAACCAACTGGGGTGACACAACCTGTCCTCTCCACTAACTTGTGTAGGCTGGGTAACAGATCAAAATCTACTTACCTTGAAAAACACCAAATACAATATATTAACCTGTCCACTCCAATAACTTGTGTACTAACCCGTGTCGGAGGCCTGGGCGGACATCTCCCCGTGTCGCAGGACAAAAAAAACTCTCTACAACCGTTGATCAGTGGGATGGCACAAAACTCCACCAACAGTATTCAGTTGTTAAAAGACAGATGGGAACAAACAACCAACTGGGGTGACAAAACAAAAATGTATAATCGCATAATGGAACAGTTTCTATCCAGAGTACAGGAAGATGGTTATGATGCTGTGTATTTTGATACATTATGGCAATCATGTAAGGACGACGGATATACCAAAGAACTTGAAACAGACAAACAATATGCTATTGCTGTCGTCTTTATGGAAGACAATCAGAAAAGGTTTTTGAAGCAGTTTATCCAGATTTTAAAAACAAGAAGAAAGAGTCTGGGGCTTCCTACACCAAACCGGATCAAAGTGGACCCACCACTCAAACAGCAAAACACAGTGAAGAAACTTTAATTAAACAGCTGGATGACTTTCTGCGTCACAAGGAGGGAACAATGGCGGAACACATTTTGATTTATTCACGTAACAGCCCATGTTTGAAAAGGGAAAACCAAATTGTCCCTTGTATGTTTCAGCTTTTACACAAAGCCAATGAATGGCGTAAAGATTATAACGTTTCTTTACATGTGGCATTCACAAAGTTTTGGGGACTAAGTGGTCCAAATTATTTCAAAAATCTCAACTATTCCAGCATCTCATGTCCAGGCAGTGATTTTCATTCATATATTGAGAAATGCGAGGACATCCATTTCGAATTGGATCCTAAGTATCTAAGAGACATTAAGATAAAAAAGATTTACAACTCATTCAAATCAAATGTTAAAGACGAGGATAAAAACAAACTTCTCGAGAATATTAAATCTGCTAAAGAAATGCTTCTGAGCCTGGCAGTAAATTCAATTGGTGTGTGTGACGATCATTTGGACCGTGGAAAGCAGACGGTTGATTCTTTCACATTTCTGCCAGCAGTACCCGAAGAGGTTTGCGAAATATTACTGAAGGCGTGGGAAGAAACGGTCATCAACAGTTCAATGGCACCCATCAGAGAACGCATCACTAAAGATTTCAACAGTGCTGTAGTTCATCTTTTTAGAGCAGATTTAAAATCATTTCTGAGGAACAGCAGCCCCATGCAGCTGCACCACATTCCTCTCATGTGATTATGGGAGAGTTTGAGGAATTTAGAAATGTTTAAATACCACGGAGTTCCCGTAAGAGGTGAAGGCAAAATCATAGCCCTGATAAAGAACGCTGAGAAAACACAGAAACACGAGGAGAGAAGCACGGAGACAAACGAAACTGAAGGGCCAGCGGAAAAGGAGGAACAGCCAGATCTGGTGAGCTCATCTATGGCCCCGCTTCGGTTGGCCTACCAACCTGGCATCGGGGTGGATGACGATGTCAAATACCTGCTACAAAGATGCCTTTCTCACCTGGAAAAGGCTGGAATCACTGTGAGAGGTACCAGTGCCAAAGACCCCGCGACCCAAGGACCTCAACAGCTACAGGCCGGTGGCGCTAACATCCCACCTGATGAAGACCCTGGAGAGGCTGGTCTTGTGCATTCAATTGTTGATTACTTAATGTGCTTGTTACTGCATTGGCTTTAATAAAAGCTTAAGATTGTAAGGCCATCTCTTGTCTGAGTCCTTTTTATGCTAGCAATTTTCAGGGGATTTTATTTTGAAATCTAACATTTTAAAATCAGCTCTAGCAGTGTTTACTGTAAATATAACATTACAGTATTAAACTCTTCATGTAGATTACAGTAGGAACACTTAAATAACAGTATAATAGCTTTTCTATACAGCACAGTACTGTAGTAATTTTAACAGTAATCAACTGTTGTTGGAGATTACAGTAGGTACACTGTAGAATTACAGTTGATTGCTGGAAGCTGTAGCTGCCAGTAATTTAACAGGGACATTTGTTAAAAATGAATTTAAAAATGTGTATAACAAAGTAACAGTTTAAGAGTTAGAACCGGAAAAAAAATTTCAGGACACCCAGTAGTACAGTGGTTACTGCTCCCGCTTCCAAACACGGAGGTTGATAGTTCGAATCCACCTGGAGGCGTGAAAATCGTTGGGAAACTTCGAGATCTTTTAACTTATCTCCCGTGTCGGAGGCCGTGAGCGGACTTCTCACGGAGTACGAGGTCCGGGCGTGCGTCTCCCCGTGTCCCGGATCGGAGACCGTGGGCAGACGTCTGCCCGAGTCGAAGGCCTGGGCGGACGTCTCCCTGTGTCCCGTGTCGGACAGATCAAAATCTACATACCTTGAAAAGCACCAAAAATAATATATTAACCTGTCCTCTCCACTAATTTGTGTAGGCTGGGTAACAGATCAAAATCTACTTACCTTGAAAAACACCAAATACAATATATTAACCTGTCCTCTCCAATAACTAACCCGTTAGGCCTGGGCGGACATCTCCCGTGTCGCAGGACAAAAAAACTCTCCCGTTGATCAGTAAAACTCCACCAACAGTATTCAGTTGTTAAAAGACAGATGGGAACAAACAACCAACTGGGTGACACAACCTGGGTAACAGATCAAAATCTACTTACCTTGAAAAACACCAAATACAATATATTAACCTGTCCACTCCAATAACTTGTGTACTAACCCGTGTCGGAGGCCTGGGCGGACATCTCCCCGTGTCGCAGGACAAAAAAACTCTCACAACCGTTGATCAGTGGGATGGCACAAAACTCCACCAACAGTATTCAGTTGTTAAAAGACAGATGGGAACAAACAACCAACTGGGGTGACAAAACAAAAATGTATAATCGCATAATGGAACAGTTTCTATCCAGAGTACAGGAAGATGGTTATGATGCTGTGTATTTTGATACATTATGGCAATCATGTAAGGACGACGGATATACCAAAGAACTTGAAACAGACAAACAATATGCTATTGCTGTCGTCTTTATGGAAGACAATCAGAAAAGGTTTTTTGAAGCAGTTTATCCAGATTTTAAAAACAAGAAGAAAGAGTCTGGGGCTTCCTACACCAAACCGGATCAAAGTGGACCCACCACTCAAACAGCAAAACACAGTGAAGAAACTTTAATTAAACAGCTGGATGACTTTCTGCGTCACAAGGAGGGAACAATGGCGGAACACATTTTGATTTATTCACGTAACAGCCCATGTTTGAAAAGGGAAAACCAAATTGTCCCTTGTATGTTTCAGCTTTTACACAAAGCCAATGAATGGCGTAAAGATTATAACGTTTCTTTACATGTGGCATTCACAAAGTTTTGGGGACTAAGTGGTCCAAATTATTTCAAAAATCTCAACTATTCCAGCATCTCATGTCCAGGCAGTGATTTTCATTCATATATTGAGAAATGCGAGGACATCCATTTCGAATTGGATCCTAAGTATCTAAGAGACATTAAGATAAAAAAGATTTACAACTCATTCAAATCAAATGTTAAAGACGAGGATAAAAACAAACTTCTCGAGAATATTAAATCTGCTAAAGAAATGCTTCTGAGCCTGGCAGTAAATTCAATTGGTGTGTGTGACGATCATTTGGACCGTGGAAAGCAGACGGTTGATTCTTTCACATTTCTGCCAGCAGTACCCGAAGAGGTTTGCGAAATATTACTGAAGGCGTGGGAAGAAACGGTCATCAACAGTTCAATGGCACCCATCAGAGAACGCATCACTAAAGATTTCAACAGTGCTGTAGTTCATCTTTTTAGAGCAGATTTAAAATCATTTCTGAGGAACAGCAGCCCCATGCAGCTGCACCACATTCCTCTCATGTGATTATGGGAGAGTTTGAGGAATTTAGAAATGTTTAAATACCACAGAGTTCCCGTAAGAGGTGAAGGCAAAATCATAGCCCTGATAAAGAACGCTGAGAAAACACAGAAACACGAGGAGAGAAGCACGGAGACAAACGAAACTGAAGGGCCAGCGGAAAAGGAGGAACAGCCAGATCTGGTGAGCTCATCTATGGCCCCGCTTCGGTTGGCCTACCAACCTGGCATCGGGGTGGATGGCGATGTCAAATACCTGCTACAAAGATGCCTTTCTCACCTGGAAAAGGCTGGAATCACTGTGAGAGGTACCAGTGCCAAAGACCCCGCGACCCAAGGACCTCAACAGCTACAGGCCGGTGGCGCTAACATCCCACCTGATGAAGACCCTGGAGAGGCTGGGCTTGTGCATTCAATTGTTGATTACTTAATGTGCTTGTTACCATAGATATATATAGAACACTAGATACGCCACGCCCCTCTCAGCCGCGGCACACGGAGCCGCCATCTTGTGTGGGTCTTGAGTAAGTATTCTCACACTGTCAGACAGCCAAAGATACATATGGTCACAGCTAATTTCTCAGCTCAAAAAAAAAATGCCAGTTCATTGTGCTGCTTTCGGGTGTGTACACCGACGTTCAGTACACACCAGACGAGAGGGAATCACTTTCCACAGGTGAGATACATTTTTTAAGTACATTTTTTAGTCATCATTAGCTAGCTTACATTGTGGAGGACTACGGTGAAAGTGAATCGTTTGCGCTAGTAACACTATCGCTGGTTAAACGTCTGCTTACTCTACTATTTACACAATTAAATTTCCCCTGTAACTTAAGTTTGGTAACCTTATTCCAATTTAACTATTTATGGTTTAGGGTGTGAACTTCCTACTCTACCACTCATGTCTCCTCTATTCATATAAGGAAAACACGATTTACACGACACGATTTAAATATCTTAAAGGGTTGTATGTTGCTGTTTGTTTCTCATTAGGAGGCTGGAATAACAACCCAACTGCTGGACAGTTCCAGGGTATCTTCCGCAAGCTCATGTATAGATGTGGTGTCAAGCCTGTGGATTCTGGCAACGTGAGAGGACAGGATGCCACTGTCACCCTGTCAGCTGAGCACTACACCAGAGTCTCCCTTTCCGCTGCTGAGATGTCCTCTGCAGATGCCGCCACTGCTGAAGAGCTGGTTTCTCCATTCCTGAACATTTCGGCCCTTGTAGGGGACCACAGCTACCTCCCGACTCGCTTTGGTGGTCTAGTAGACAACGCACTGGTCTACATTGCTGGGTTCGTTGTCCGGTGTATTTTTCGCAGCCTGTCCTGTGATGTGTGCCGTGCCAGCCTGGTGACAGATGCTGTAGCTGTCCCATTTGACCAGAGCTACCATCTGCTGGAACTTCGTAACAACGGTGGGCTGATGATTCCTTCAAAAGGAACTGTAAAGGTCAGTAAAAACATCCATCAGCTCCTCTGTACACAGCTAGCATGCTGCCCAACGATGACCAACAGCCCAACCCATCCTCATACAGTCACAGCTTTAACATTTTCTAATTCTCTTTTTGAAGGTGGTGAGAGCTGCGGAGAGGGCCATTCGTCAACACTCTCCAGGGAAAGCCCCTGATGAGGTTGTTGTAGCCCACTTTGTCAGAGAGGAAATCGGGACAGAGGACGTCTTTGCACTGGGGAGCCATGTCCAAGAAAGCCAGTTTGGCATCGACAATCACCTGTCCCTCCTCCTGTCGCTGGTTGTCTCTGTCTTTATTATATATATATAGTTATATATAGTTATATATAGTATATATATATATATAGTTCTGTATATGTGTATAGTTATATATATGTCTGTATATATATAGTTGTGTGTGTATATATGTGTGTGTGTGTGCATATATTTGTGTATATATATATATATATATTGTATTAAATGTATAATTGTAAACATACTGTACCAAACTACATTAGGATTATAAATCAATAGAAATTATATATAAAGTGTAAATATAGTACATCAAATTATAAAAATAGACATGTGTATATATATGTATATATATGGATTGTATATTGTAAATTATAAAATATATAGTATTTATTTTATTTAAGTTGTATATGTATGGATTGTAAATATCAAATATAGTGTCATAAAGAAAATTGTATATAGATATATAAAAAGATGAGGAACACAGGAAGTTAATTTATTAAATATTTGTCCTTTTCTTTTTGTTTTGTATTTTTCACATGTTTAATTTGTATTTGAATGTCTGAAATAAATTCAATCAATAGTTCCAGTTGTATCTCAGTCTGGAGGGTTGCTGGTTCTAGTCCAGAGTGATGCAGTGTTAGAGTGGTTTGAGAGTTATAAGCTAAATGGATAAGATATTTACTTTTTGAGAAATAAAATGTTAATCTGAGTCCAGCAGAAACATTTCTGATAGTAGATATAATCAGTGGCAAGTTAAATGTCCTGTGTTAAAAAGTGTGTTTCTTGTATAACATAGAGGAAAAAAATCTGCCTACCACTTAAAATCAAACATGGAATATCAACTATGATGTTTTTAGTGTCATCCACTGAGCCATCACCGCTCAAATTTGCTACATGTTTGCATGAATTTTCCATAAGGTGTAATGCACTAGGCAGCGGGTTGACCCATTCAAGATGGCCGCCGCGGTGGCCGTCAGCCGACCGGAGCTCAACATTGCCGTGACGTATCTAGTGTTCTATATATATCTATGCTTGTTACTGCATTGGCTTTAATAAAAGCTTAAGATTGTAAGGCCATCTCTTGTCTGAGTCCTTTTTATGCTAGCAATTTTCAGGGGATTTTATTTTGAAATCTAACATTTTAAAATCAGCTCTAATAGTGTTTACTGTAAATATAACATTACAGTATTAAACTCTTAATGTAGATTACAGTAGGAACACTTAAATAACAGTATAATGGCTTTTCTATACAGCACAGTACTGTAGTAATTTTAACAGTAATCAACTGTTGTTGGAGATTACAGTAGGTACACTGTAGAATTACAGTTGATTGCTGGAAGCTGTAGCTGGCAGTAATTTACTGTAATTTAACAGGACATTTGTTAAAAATGAATTTAAAAATGAGTATAACAAAGTAACATTTTAACAGTTAGTCAGTTTTAAAATTCAGGACACCCAGTAGTACAGTGGTTACTGCTCCCGCTTCCAAACACGGAGGTTGATAGTTCGAATCCAACTGGAGGCGTGAATATCGTTGGGAAACTTCGAGATCTTTTAACTTATCTCCCGTGTCGGAGGCCGTGAGCGGACTTCTCACGGAGTACGAGGTCCGGGCGTGCGTCTCCCCGTGTCCCGGATCGGAGACCATGGGCAGACGTCTGCCCGAGGCCGAAGGCCTGGGCGGACGATCTCCCTGTGTCCTCTCCAATAACTTGTGTCGGACAGATCAAAATCTACATACCTTGAAAAGCACCAAAAATAATATATTAACCTGTCCTCTCCACTAATTTGTGTAGGCTGGGTAACAGATCAAAATCTACTTACCTTGAAAAACACCAAATACAATATATTAACCTGTCCTCTCCAATAACTTGTGTATTAACCCGTGTCGGAGGCCTGGGCGGACATCTCCCTGTGTCGCAGGACAAAAAAACTCTCTACAACCGTTGATCAGTGGCAGGGCCGCTGACAGGTTTGGCTGGGCCCGGGACAAAATTCTCTCAATGGGCCCCCCCCCCCCCAAAAAAAAAAACCACACACACCTCTACTTTCTCAGTCCCTACCCTACCCTTAAATGACGGAAATTCAAAAAAATACTCATTACTCAACAAACAATTTATTTGAACATTTTAACATTAACTTTGTGTGCAACTATTTAGGTGCGAAATGCCATGCGCCGGACTTTTGTGGTGGCAAAGTCATCAATGAGGTCATTGAAGTCCAGCTTCTTTGCAAGCTTGTGCTCTATGGAAAGCATTGCCAGCCCGTTGAGCCTCTCCTGTGACATCTTTGAGCGCAAGTAGTTTTTTATTAGCTTCAATTTGCTGAAGGCTCGCTCACCTCCAGCCACAGTCACAGGCATGGACAGGAAGATCCTGAGCAAAATGCAGAGGTCCCCATAAATGCTCTGAAGCCCCATTTCGTATATGGCATTCAAAAGATCCAGGGATCCAAGATTTTCTTTGAATGTTGCACTGTATATTTTTTTAATGTGCAGGATTTGGTCTTGAAGGGACTCCGTCAGGTCACTCTTGTACTTTTCAGTGAGATTTTTGCAGGCTTCCTTGATGCTGTCCTCCGGCATCTCCCTGAACTTCCAGAGGACACAGAACTCACTGCAGATCTGCTGCATGGACTGAAATCTTGTTTCTAAGTGGGACATTATACTGTCCATTGCAGCATTAAACACTTTGTCCCGAAAGAGGTCCTCTGGGCTTTGCACCTCTGTCTCTGTCTGTTGCTCATCAAAAAGCGTTTCCTCTTTCGAGTCTTCACTTCAATCTTGGCACTGATGCCCATGTCAGTGGCAACAGCAGTTGCCTCTTTCAAAAATTGTTCCAAGAGGAACGCAATAATGCAATCTCCCCCTCCAACTCTTTAATATTAGCTGCTTGGACATCCAATGAGATTGTTGAGGACTGACTTATAATGTTCCTGTCCTCGATACATTGTAGCACCTTCGTCCAAAATGTGAGGAGCAAGACAGCATTAAAGGATTGAAAGTAGGTTTTCAGCCCATGTGCCTCAGCTTTTGTGTCATTGCTCAGGTTTCCTGTTGAAATGAGTGTGTCAAGTGCCTGTATCACGCTTGGCAAATGTTTTGCCACTGGGCGCACAGCTTCAATCCGAGCACTCCATCGCGTGTCTGATAAGAGGTGAAGAGAACATCCCAAAACTTTTTTGAGGATTCCCCACCGTTGAGGACTTCCACTGAACAGTTTGTACAGCTGATTTACAAAGCCAAAGAAAAGATCAACTTCTGGGCAAGCTCTGGCAGCATGGACACCAACCAAGTTTAAGGTGTGAGATGCACATGGGGAGAATTTGGCCAAGGGGTTCTTATCTAGTATGCGCGCTTGCACCCCTTTCACCTTTCCAGCCATGTTTGCACCATTGTCATAGCACTGACCCCTACAATCAGCTAGGTCTATTCCATGCTGGTCAAGTGCTTCCTCCATCATGTTGGCTATTTCCTCTCCTGTTTTTTTGGAAAAATCTTTGAACTGAAGGAAACGCTCATTAATTTCCCATGTATTTTCAGTGGAGGTTTGACTGACATACCTCAGTAACAATACATTTTGCTCCACATTAGAGATGTCTGGGGTTGCATCACACATAATTGAATAAAATGAGGTCTCTTGCCTTTCCTTCAAAATAGCCTTCAGGACACGTTGTGCACAAAGTTCAATGAACTCGTTTTGGCTGTCAGGTGAGAGGTAATGTGCTTGCAGCCTTTTGCCCTGTAGCCGCTGCTGTCTGATGTTTTCCACATGATCCTTTAGGACAGCGTCATACCTCGATAATAGCTCAATTAAGCCCATGAAATTACCATTATCTGGTTCATCAATTTTGTTTGAGCTGCCCCTGAATGGCATATTTCTGAAGGCCAAGTACAGGGTCACATCCAGCAGTCGCTTCAGTAGTGCTTTGTTTTTTTCAATTTCTGTGTCCAGCAATTTCTGTTGTTCACTATCAATTCCAGCTGTATGCAAGACAGAATGTTGCAGGTTTTTCCATTTCCAATAGCAATGTTTGTGTGCCACATTTCTTTCATGTTCTGGGAATCTTTCATATAATTTTTTGTATTTGACTTTGGAAATCTGCATCCCATTTGTAGAATTTAGTGCACTTGTTGACCTTTTCTCTACTTCATGAGAGAAAAGTAAACATGGAAGGCAAAATAAGGCTTTCTTCGTCCTGCTATAGAGAATCCAGTCCCTATCGTTTTTTTCCCGTCCATTGTGAGAGGAAGAATATGTTAAATAGTGGGGAAATGCCCTGCCTTCTGCATCTGCTGGCAACTCTTTTGCCATCTCTGAAAATGGGATTCTTTTCGCCATTGCACGCACAACGGTTACTCTGTCAGCATCTTCCATTTTTGCTGGCCATAATGCAGGGTCATGGTAATCAGGGGAATGAGCCCCTCCTCCTTCGCTGTGACTTTGTCTCTCACTGGTAACCTCTGACTCTTCCTCTACTCTGGGGGATGGATCCACTCCTCCTGAATCACTGTGTCTTTCTCTCTCTCTCCCTTCACTCTCCTCCCCTTCTCTCTCACTGGTAGCCTGTTCTTCCTCTATCTCACTGGTAGCCTGTTCTTCCTCTCTCTCATCCTCTTTGGTAGCCTGTTCTTCCTCTCTCTCATCCTGTTCGGTAGCCTGTTCTTCTTCTCTCTCATCCTCTCTAGCCTCTCCTATAAAGGTGAACATATTTCGATAAAAAGGGCTATATCTAAATTAACAGGGGTCAAAATGAACCATTTAAAAAAGAACAAATTGAAAACCCCTTAATTTGACGATTTAACACAGAAAAGAATAGACTGATCAACTTGGCTAACTCTATCCCAAAGACTACAAAAGTTTAAAAATCTAAGGTTTTTTTTTTGTTCCCAAAATTGTCAAACGCCGAAACACAACCACAGAATTCCCTTGTGCAGCTCCCAAACACATGACGTCGGGATGACAAGCCCATTTATTACGGATAAACCAAAAGGATTATTTACAACTTTAATTGGATAGGCTATGGATATGGACTGAGTGAAGTTATGGCTTTCAGAATCATACCACAATAAAACTCACGCTATTGTATTCACTTAGAGCTCATTAACTGCACATTTCATCGACCATTTTTCACTTGACCAAGGGGAATCATGTCAAGGGTACTTTTATTTATCGCCAGACCCGCGTTTATGTCCGCTGAACTTCCAGAGAATGTTTGGGGAACAAGGCGGAGCCCATTCATCTGGCGAGTTTCAAGTTAACGGCAATCAGAAACTAAGTTACAGGCTACCCCAAAACGTCACGTTTATAACCCATTCGTTACATCCAACTCTATCTAAATGGCAATTTCACATGTTGCCATGCCACTGGCTTATTTTAAACCATGAGCCGCGTTACACTGGCTGTAATTCAGCTGACTGGGAATGATTCTCAAATCAATTCAGCCTGATTGGAGTGCGCAGCGCGTGCCTGCCTGAAACATTTGATTTGGACATGGGCCTATTTGCGGGGTAATGTGCATATTCTAAGATTCAATTAGATATAGGCGTATGAAACACAGTGTAATAAAGCCGTTGTGGTTATCAAATTATTCAATGCCCCCTGTCTGTCTGATATTGATCTCCGTGTGACTTGCTCATGTGGTGCTGCGCTAATATGTTTGACACGCCGCCTGTGCCTGTGTTACTTGACGACGGGGCTGGAAAAAGTTGGCCGTGTCTTACCTGGCTGTGCTGCACAGCTGCCTTTACTGGTACCTGCAGCATCACCTGAGTCTTTTCTGAAATATTTATAAAGAGATCCCCTCAGGCTTTCGGCTTCTTCCTCTCTTTTTCACCTTTCTTTTTTTTTCAGGGCTCCTGACTTGTGCATGTTGAATCAACTCGCGCACTGACCACTAATGGAATGATGTCGTCTTTTTTCTTCTCCAAAGACCAAACCATTTTGGCATAGGGGTGATAGGGGGTTATTGGCCGTTTTTTCAAGGGCAATGAAGGCAAACAATCTAGGAGTCATTAATTGAATGCAAATAAAGCACTTTTCTTCTCTAAATCAACACATTTTGAAGTATACATACAATAATTAATCCCAACTTCATGGGGGTCCAGTTATGGGCCCCCCCCATTCCAGGGCCAGTCCAGGGCCCGGGACAACGTACCCGTTTGTCCCCCCCTGTCGGCGGGCCTGCAGATGGGAACAAACAACCAACTGGGGTGACAAAACAAAAATGTATAATCGCATAATGGAACAGTTTCTATCCAGAGTACAGGAAGATGGTTATGATGCTGTGTATTTTGATACATTATGGCAATCATGTAAAGACGACGGATATACCAAAGAACTTGAAACAGACAAACAATATGCTATTGCTGTCGTCTTTATGGAAGACAATCAGAAAAGGTTTTTTGAAGCAGTTCATCCAGATTTTAAAAACAAGAAGAAAGAGTCTGGGGCTTCCTACACCAAACCGGATCAAAGTGGACCCACCACTCAAACAGCAAAACACAGTGAAGAAACTTTAATTAAACAGCTGGATGACTTTCTGCGTCACAAGGAGGGAACAATGGCGGAACACATTTTGATTTATTCACGTAACAGCCCATGTTTGAAAAGGGAAAACCAAATTGTCCCTTGTATGTTTCAGCTTTTACACAAAGCCAATGAATGGCGTAAAGATTATAACGTTTCTTTACATGTGGCATTTGTGATGCCCACTAATGTGTGCCCACATTTGTGTATATTAAGTTTTTATATACTACACCATTTTATATTATTAAGACACACTATTTCCTACTAAATTGATCTTATTTTGTATGAGCAATATCTTTTATAGTTTTACATTTTCACAATGCAATTGCACTATCCTGCCAGTAGGAGGCACAGTAATATTGTGGTTTGCCTGAATCCCCGTGAGATCCTCATAACTAATGAGGATCTGAAAAGACAAGTCACGTCTCCCGTGTCAGCATTCTTTTCTCTTTGTTTCAGGTGGGTTATGTGTTTAAAATGTAAAACAAGTTGATGTTAGTGATTGGATAATGTGTAGTGAAATGTTTTAGTAAAGTATGAATGTTAAAATGAGTACATGTGTAGCTAGTAAGGTCCGACGCTCGCCGAGAGATTTGTAATGACGGCGCCGTTGGAAGTTTTACCGTTAGGCTAGTAGCTTTAAGCTAATACGGATCACGCTCGTCTCTACCTTTTTGTTTTATTGTAATAACACCACACGTGGTTCACTTCTTGACGTTTTGTAAAGTATTAAAATGTTTATTGATTGTTGTAAAGCACCTTAAAGATACTGTTAAAAACGGGTTAAGAAA
Organism: Anoplopoma fimbria; assembly: GCF_027596085.1. Classification (NCBI taxonomy): domain Eukaryota; kingdom Metazoa; phylum Chordata; class Actinopteri; order Perciformes; family Anoplopomatidae; genus Anoplopoma; species Anoplopoma fimbria. The sequence goes on along the minus strand of NC_072452.1, from coordinate 11,348,597 downwards.
AGTTACTTGAAGTTCAGTAATAAGAAAATGTTTGATATAGCCTACAAGGTAGGTACTGTTAAAAATACTAGTTCAGTAAAACCTAATGGGTTTTAAGAGCATTAAAGATGCACCTTGTACAAACTGTTTATTGTATCAGAGAGATGAAAGAACAACACTGTGAGAAAAGGTGTGTTTTGAATTGAAGAGTATTTTTTGTGTATTTTGGTTTGTTTTAAGAACATGGAAAATATGTCTAATTAGACAAATGAATAAATATAACTAATGAGGATCTGAAAAGACAAGTCACGTCTCCCGTGTCAGCATTCTTTTCTCTTTGTTTCAGTTATCTATAATCTGTCCACGGCGATCCCACCTGGGACCCGTTACACATTCACAAAGTTTTGGGGACTAAGTGGTCCAAATTATTTCAAAAATCTCAACTATTCCAGCATCTCATGTCCAGGCAGTGATTTTCATTCATATATTGAGAAATGCGAGGACATCCATTTCGGATTGGATCCTAAGTATTTAAGAGACATTCTTAAGAGAAAAAATATTTACAACTCATTCAAATCAAATGTTAAAGACGAGGATAAAAACAAACTTCTCGGGGATATTAAATCTGCTCAAAAAACGCTTCTGAGCCTGGCAGTAAATTCAATTGGTGTGTGTGACGATCATTTGGACCGTGGAAAGGAGAAGGTTGATTCTTTCACATTTCTGCCAGCAGTACACAAAGAGGTTTGCAAAATATTACAGAAGGCGTGGGAAGAAACGGTCATCAACAGTTCAATGGCACCCATCAGAGAAGGCATCACTGAAGATTTCAACAGTGCTGTAGTTCATCTTTTTAGAGCAGATTTAAAATCATGTCTGAGGAACAGCAGCCCCATGCAGCTGCACCACATTCCTCTCATGTGATTATGGGAGAGTTTGAGGAATTTAGAAATGTTTAAATACCACGGAGTTCCCGTAAGAGGTGAAGGCAAAATCATAGCCCTGATAAAGAACGCTGAGAAAACACAGAAACACGAGGAGAGAAGCACGGAGACAAACGAAACTGAAGGGCCAGCGGAAAAGGAGGAACAGCCAGATCTGGTGAGCTCATCTATGGCCCCGCTTCGGTTGGCCTACCAACCTGGCATCGGGGTGGATGACGATGTCAAATACCTGCTACAAAGATGCCTTTCTCACCTGGAAAAGGCTGGAATCACTGTGAGAGGTACCAGTGCCAAAGACCCCGCGACCCAAGGACCTCAACAGCTACAGGCCGGTGGCGCTAACATCCCACCTGATGAAGACCCTGGAGAGGCTGGGCTTGTGCATTCAATTGTTGATTACTTAATGTGCTTGTTACTGCATTGGCTTTAATAAAAGCTTAAGATTGTAAGGCCATCTCTTGTCTGAGTCCTTTTTATGCTAGCAATTTTCAGGGGATTTTATTTTGAAATCTAACATTTTAAAATCAGCTCTAGCAGTGTTTACTGTAAATATAACATTCCAGTATTAAACTCTTCATGTAGATTACAGTAGGAACATTTAAATAACAGTATAATGGCTTTTCTATACAGCACAGTACTGTAGTAATTTTAACAGTAATCAACTGTTGACAGGGACATTTGTTAAAAAATAATTTAACCACTTTGAAAAGTAATTTAACATGTTTACAACATTGTTCCACACGAAAAAATTGCAGTACATCCAATTTGAAAATACTTTTTAAAATGATCTTTTTAGAAGCCTTATTCGTCATTGACCCAAACATAAGAAACACAAGAAAAAAACATAAATGAACAAAGATAAGAGGGAAAAACTGATTTTGATTTAATACATAAATGAAAGACAAAAAAAAGTTTTTATGAATAAAAATACAATCTTTATTTACCCAATGTTATGAATTGTGTAATTTTGTGCCAATAACCACTGTAGATGAGTATAACAAAGTAACAGGATAACATTTAGAACTGAAATTATTTTTGGGACGTTTGTGAAAAGAAACTAGTCTGGAGCATTATATACCAGCTGCTGTAACAAAACAAAACAGCAACCCAAGGATCCCTAACGATCGTCAATTGTTGTCGGCAGCAAAAAACGTGATCGGGCATCTCTAAAAGTTATATTCTCCCCTTATAAACGCATGAAACAGATCAGCAAAAAATGTGATTTGTGATTAAAAACAGTTCCATTATATGATTGTATTAATTGTATGATCTATTGCAGTGGTTCTCAAATGGGGGTACGCGAAGGCAGTCCAGGGGGTACGTGAGATTTTTAAAATATATTTAAAATTAGCATCCATTCAAAAATCCTTTAAAAATAGTTATTTAATAAATATTCAATAAAATATAAGTTTAAGTTCATAAACTGAATGTTACATTCAGTAGGCTATTCCATTTCATTATCCTAAAAACCCAGAGTCTCCCCGATACCAGGATGGTTTGACCCAACCTGGCACACGCCATCTGCCATCACTTGTCAATCACTTGTCAATCACCTGTCAATCACCTGTCAATCACTGCCGCCTTCAAAACTTAACAATGGAGTCGTGGTTGAAGCGTAGCAGAAATGCTGCTGAAAACATGGAGGGACAAGTGCCGAAGAAGGCCAAACCAGAGCCGGAAAAATTTCGTCAATATTCAGAAGAATATGTTTTAATGGGATTTACGTCCACTTTGTCAAATGACTCTGTGTGCCGCAGAGTAGATACAATGGGAACAGACATTGTCGAGCAAGTTGTGGTAAAACTTAGCGACTCTTTTTCACTCCAGCTGGATGAATCCACAGATGTCAGTGGAAATGCACAACTTGTTGCTTTTGTGAGATACATCGACACTGACGACATTTATGAGCACATACTATTCTGCAAAGCTTTGGAGGGGAAAACAACAGGAGAGGACATTTTTTATGTTGTCAACACCTTCTTCTGTGAAAACAGCATGAGCTGGAAATCCTGCAGCAGCATCTGCACGGACGCAGCAGCATCGATGACGGGCAGCGCGAGGACTCATAGCGCGCATTAAAAAGAGAACCCCGACGTGAAGTGGACTCACTGTGTCATACACAGGGAAGCATTGGCGTCCAAGAAAATGAGCCCTGTGTTACATGACGTTTTGAACGACAGCATCAAAGTGATCAACTTCATAAAGTCAAGGCCACGTAACGCACGCCTGTTTTGCCGCCTCTGTGAAAACATGGGAGCTGAACACACACAACTGCTGCTGCACACAGAAGTGCGCTGGCTCTCTGGAGGAGAAGACTCAACCGGCTGTTGGAATTACGATCTGAAGTGCACACCTTTCTGATAGAGCACAGATCTCCCCATGCCACCTTGTTCCAGGACACAGACTGGCTTGCAAAGCTGAGTATCTGGCAGATATATTCAGCAAACTGAACGAACTGAATATGTCTCTGCAGGAAAGGACACCAGCGTCTTAAACCTGTAGGACAAGGTGGGTGTCTTCCTGAAGAAAGCAGAGCTGTGGAGACGGGCCTCTGCACAGGGACTCACCTGCTCTCAGGTGGAGGATTGTCTCTCTAGTGAGGTTGTGGACAGAGCTCCAGGCAAGTCTCAGTGGGACATTTGACCAACTTGATTCTAGATTTTCATTCCTACTTTCCTGACATAGAGGAGAAATCTGCACAGCTGGATTGGGTGAGAAACCCATTTCTCTTGTCCGAAGCAAACGGAAGCAAGCTGCCTTTTCACTTATCTGCCACATCCTTGTCTGCCACATCCACACTGTGAAGCAGGAGCACCCTGACCTGGGACAGAAAGCTTTGGAGCAGCTACTACCCTTTGCCTCCACATATTTATGTGAGGCCTCCTTCTCTGCAATGACTGATCAGAACTAAGCAGAGAAACAGACTGAGCCTGCAGAAGAGCTGATCACAGCAGTTGCCTCCCTGCCACCAAGACTGACAAAGATTATCAGTGAAGCACAAGCACAAGTTTCTCACTAAAATGTAATTGCAAAAGCACTCAGTTCAATGCAACAATGTTCAATGTTCAATCTTCAGTGTTGACAGTTTAATAAATCAGACACTGATGGCACAGCGCTGTGTATTACATCTTTTTTTCAACCAAAAATGCTTTGCGCTGGTTAGGGGGTACTTGGCTGAAAAAATATTTCACAGGGGTACATCACTGAAAAAAGGTTGAGAACCACTGATCTATTGCACCCCTGGTGGAAAGCAGACGATTGATTCCTTCACTCTTCCGCCAACAATTATATTTTTCACTCGAATTACAACTTAAAAAAATCTCCAGTATTTAACTGTCCCCCTCACTTTCTAGATATATTCAGTATTAAAGAGTTTAGAAATACGTAGCCTTCATATAGAAAGCCTTTCTACGACCACACTTTACTCATTTTAAAGGTCACCAGATGTAATATTTACCCGATGGTACAGTGGTTACTGCTGTCGCTTCCGACTACGGAAGTCAGCAGTGCAAAACTCTCTTGCAGCCTATTCAAGAAGAGGAACACAGCAGTAGGAGAGGATGGAGGTTAGAAAGAAATAGAGATTTAAAATGCTAAAAAGTAATACAATAAGCAAGTGTGGTAATAATCCTTAAAAGCATACACATGGATAGAAATGTGTGCTTTATCATGTAATCATCATTGACTCAGCATACGTGATGAAAAAATGTATGAGTCTTCCTGTGATTATTTTTTGATAAATCAAATGTTTTAAATTAAAATAAGGTTTTGGCAAAGATATTAATGATTCTCATTATGAAATGTGTAACAATAAGACATGAACAATTATACAGAAGTACCAGAAGCAAAGGAGGAACAGCCAGATCTGGTTATTGATTATTACATTACATTACATTACAGTCATTTAGCAGACGCTTTTATCCAAAGCGACTTACAGGAAGTGTATTCAACATAGGTATTCAAGAGAACTACTAGTCACCAGAAGTCATAAGTGCATCTCCTTTCTTAAACAAGCATCTTAAAGCATAAGCCAGAGCAAAAGTATAGTGCAGAGGCGAGTTACTACGAAAACAATAATTGCAACAGACTAATCCGAATATAGTAAGTGCTACAAACTACTACGAATAGGATAAGTGCAGTAAACAAATACAAATTCAATAAGTGCAGCGAACTGATACAAATACAGTAAGTGCAACAACTAATACGAGTGCAATAAGTGCTACGAGGAAGGCTCAGGGTAGTACTTCTTGATTATTTAACCTGTATGTCAGATCAGATACCTGATCCCTCTCCATCAAAAGAAGAGCTAAAGCCTATTCAAGCAGAGGAACACATCAATCCATTATCTTAACCGCTTATCCTGGTCAGGGTCGCAAAGGGTCCTGGAGCCAAGTATAGCTGACATTGAGCAAAGGCAATGTTCACCCAATGTAACCAATGCTATCGCACTGGTTACCCACTGTACTGAAAATCACATTTAGCTTCAGTTATTTAGACCTAAGTGTTTGTTCTGTATTTGTTCATAAATGCTATTGCTCATGTGTTATCTTTAATAAACTACAGCATACTCTCTACACATGTCTAGTGTATTCTCCTCTGATTGAATGGGTTACGCTTGAGTTTCGTATATTGTGTATAGTCTGTCCTCAGGTCTCCTTGGTACAGAGGAAGTCACCCGGAAGTAGCTCAACCTGTTCGCTGTGATTCACAGTTTTCATACTCTACTCAACTACAGAGTACTCACACTGTCCTTACATATGACAGCTCCAGTTTTGATTGACTATTCTCTGGTTTATACTGCCACCTTGTGTCTTCCTATTTTTTCTATTGTAGATAAGTAAAACTTTAATGACATAGTACTTTTCCTGGGTTCAAAATGATGTTGCCGGTTACAAATGAAAACATAAGGAACACAAGAAATAAAACTTAAATGAAAAAAGATAAGAAGGAAAAACTGATTTTGATTTAATTTATAAATCAAAGACAAACAAAATTGTGCAAAGGACAAAAACAAATCAGGGGCGAAGGAAAACAGTAAAATGTCTTTGTAAAAAAAAAACAACGAACACCCAGTTCAGAGCTGACCCTCACTTTATTAATGTGGGAGCTAGGGCAATAAAAGAGTGGTCACCAATGAGGTGAATGATTAAAAGCAGGTATATGTTAACATTCACTTTCATACCTGAATAACTCCCACGTCTGTGTTGCAAAAACAAATATAGTAATAAGAAGAAGCCACAGTTGGATTTTATAATTTGGCAATGTGATAGTGAAAATTGTGCTACATAATTTCATAAGAATTTCATGCAAATAAGACAATAACAGGTGTCATACTCAGGGTTCAGAACAGGTGTAACAGAATCTTTTACCACTTGGTGGCGCTGTCCGCCCAACAAAGAAAGAGAGAGGAGGATCGTGAGTTATAAAAAGCACATGGCGACAACAAAACCCAGAGACAGCTTTGAGCTGAAGGGGGCAGCCACACTCTGTGGAGTACATTTGGCTCAATATGATGTCTGTTTTAATTGAAAATGTAGAACAAATTGGCCAGCACTTTGCAGAAAATTCTCATTTTACTTTCACTAAGTAAGCATTCATTAATGACATTTATTTTCCCTTGCAACCAGTTTCCGAGTCAGTTTGCTTGCAGTGTTCCTGACACACACTTTATTCTTCTCCCAGGTATCACAAGTAAGGTGATGTCTTTTAACCCAAACATTGCCCAATAAACTGGCCTGTCAGAGGCTACTTGGCCACATCACTACTGAGGTGTAAGGAGGCTTCTGTTCCTACTATACTCAACCTTTGAGAAATATAGTCTTAGACAGCTTATGTAACATGTCAGCTAAATGGGCGAGACATTCTGTGTGTGTGTGTGTGTGTGGGGGGGGGGGGGGATGTACAATATCAGTGTTTTAGAGGGTTGAAGGTGTTGGCAGGGGCAAAGAGTCGGGTCAGAGCGTTGGGAACTATCTGTCTGTTTTTGTTGGAGGTCCACATGGTGTTACAAGTGCACCTGTATGTATGTGGATGTATGTGTGTGATTATGTGCAGGTATTGTGTGTTGAGGTGTGTGTGTGTGTTTGGTCAGTGTAAGGGGCTGAGGTCAGTAAGTCAGATCCTACAAAAGGGTTGAATAGTTGATCATTAAAAATTCATAACGGACGTGTGCTAATTGCATCCAGCCTTTTGCATGTTTTCTTATATCGGGAAACATCTTTATGTGCTATTGTTTGCCTATTTAATTTCCCTAAGAAGACATATTTTGTCTCAACAGTTTTTAGTGCTAATGCATTTGTAGCTTTTCTTCTCAACTGTCATTCCTAGACAGAGTTTGTTGGTAAAGTGCATCTCGCACAATGTGGCCGACAAACAAAGCCAACCATCCTCTCTGAACTAAACATCGTTCCTACTTCCTTTGCCTTTGTAGAGCTTTTGTTTGCCTTCTCCCCGTTTCTTGTTTCTACTCTTATTATTTCCTCTCATCTCTTTTATCTATTTCCATCTTCTTTTTCTCTGTTTCTCCAGCACAGTGATAGATAGGATTGCAGGTATCCATAGCAACATGTTTGCAAGTGTGTTGTGCAAGGTTGTGTGTGTGTGTGTGTGTGTGTGTGTGTGTGATCTGCGCGTGTAGCCTCTTGTCCGAGACACAATGGGTAATTGCCGGAGCTTACCTCTGCGCTAATTAACCGTCGCCGTGGTAATTGGAAGGGTCAAGTGAGCAGGATGATTGGCTCACCTTCCTGCATCATCCACCACCCTCTCCTCTAACATACCTCGCTCCTTTTCTTCTCCGCTGACAACTTTGCTTCCCCACCTTCACCCCTGTATCTCACCCTCCTGTCCTCCCTTCCTCTCTTTCACCCTTTCTCTGTTTAATACCTTCCTCTCAGCCTCCTCACAGTGTTTTTCGCACCAAAAGGACCATTGCTCTCATCTCCCTGTGACTTCTTGGTATTGTTGTTGTGGATGGGAGCAATATCGCAACATTTTTTGGCTACCATCCCTAAAAACTTCCCTCTCCCTCCCTCACCCACTCCACCTGATTGGGCAGACTGACAGCTGGCTGACAACCAGGGGTGGAGCTTTTGACCTTCACAGCCTCCAGGAGTCCACAGCAGCATCTGATTAACTTACCCAGAATATTTTGTGCCTGTAGAAGGCAGCGATAAACAGGAGCGTTTGAACTCTTAAACATGAAAAATGGCTCAACTGTGCTTTATTTCTGCTTTCAAATGCATATTTGTTTCTTTTAATATTTTTTAATAATCAAGCTAAACAAGCTTAATTTATAAACTGGATTGGTTTGCACATTTGTAAATCCATACTTAGTTTGTGTATAAAGTCCGTGCTTATTTATTGATAACTACTTGCTAGTTTCAAACTAATGATTGACCTAATCGTAGTGCCCCATGATAACTTTTGTCGTTTTATATAACAATAAATTAAATAACAATGCAAAAGTGGTTATTTAGACATGGTAGCCAGAAACATGCCTCTAAACAAATTAAAGAATCATTATATGAAACTTATCCTAAGATAAGATCTTTCGCATTACATTTTATTAACATTTTTATAAATCTATTTATTTATTTTTGTAATTTGAGGTGCAGCCCAATTGTTTTTTTTTCTAATGAACAATTATCATCGTTAAATAGAATTTTCATTAATTGTCAGATCAGATACGTAGAACATATTCATATGACCAATTTCACTCCTCAGTATAAAGGGGTCAACTATATAAGGAAGCTAACATTAGTTGTTCAGCTGGTTCAGATAACTGTGCAACAGTTACAACTTGCAGTAAGTGGGTGTAAATATTCTGCAGAAACTAATATCTACATAAGAACTAGCATGTGTGGTGCAACCCATTTTTATTTAGTGATACATAAATCTGCACATAGCAAACACTTGTAACTTTAAAAGAGCAGCTCTTTGTTAGTTTGTGGTGATATGATTTGAATATATGTCAGGTGACTTTGGGACAAACTTAATATTTTAATCATAGATCGAAGGCCTGGGATTAGCCTCACCTTTGGCACTTCATCTGCTACTGCTGGCCTGGGATTTAACCCTGTCAGAGTCCTCTGTCCTCTGTATCTCCTCCTTGCCTTGTATTTCTCCCAATTTTCCTGTTTTTGAATGAAAAACACAAATGGATTCATTGGTGTTTAAAATACAAAAAAATCCCTCTAAACGGAAAAGGGAATTATCAGAAGGTTTCCATGCAGGAGCAGTGTATGATTTTTGTCTTTTCATACTCACACAAATTTCACTGTATGTATCTTCAAAAATGCATCTGTTCTGCATGGGATGCGCATGTCTTTCCCCCCTTCTGGCAAACAGCTGAAGGTTGCCAAGGGGTGTGCTACTTTCTACGCATCAACCACCTCTTCTATCCTATCCCCTCTATCACTCCTTGGGGATTCAGATTCTCCTCATCTTTCTTGTTCTTCTGGCTCATGAAAAGAAATCCATCTGCCCTTTAGGGTAAAGTGTAAAAAATAGTCCTGCAGCTTAAAACAGACAGAAGAATGGATAGAGGTCCTTAGGAAATAAGAAAAAGGTGGATGGTGGAAACTAAAGTGTTTACCGGAGCACCAAGGTGAGGAAGCATTGAAATGTTTGGCGATAGAAAAAGAGTGAGCCGTTGACATTACGTATGGACAGAGAGAGAGAAGGAGAAAAGAAGGAAGGCAAAGGTGTCAAAGGTGTGGTGAAAGAGAGGTCAAGCGAAAGTAGATGCAGATAGAAAGAGGACAGAGTGAAAACGGAGCTGGAAAGAAGAAAAAAAGAACAGATTGATTAGGAAGGGGATGGATGGAGTGAGAGATGAGAGATGTTGAAGAGGGGAGATAAGGTGAGATGTGGGTTTGACATCATTACCGTCAGCAGGGCTTGTGTTTACCGCTCCTGTTTACGGAGGAACTCATACTGAGAGGACACCTGGTGAGCTGTCAACACACACACACACACACACACACACACACACACACACACACACACACACACACACACACACACACACACACACACACACACACACACACACACACACACACACACACGCACTCTCCATGGTGCTGAACCCAACATGAAGGAGCCCAGCGCGGAGCCGAACGGGGCATGCCTCCTCCTCTGCTCTCCTTATGGAGAAGCTCCTGTCAGAAAGGGAGAGCCAGGGTGGAGGGAGGATCTATATTTAACCACTCTCCTCATCGTTTATTAATGAGCGGGTGTTTAGTCAGACCTGGGGTGCTGTTTAATGTATGATGACAACGTTGCTCTCCAGGGACCTTTCCCATACTCCTCGTCCCGCGTTTTACATAACCGACACAGATTTGGGGGGTGGGTTGGACGGGTTGGACAGGTTGGCCATGGGTGGGGGTGGGTGGTGTGTAATCCAATGTGTGTGTGCGCAGACGAGAGGAGATCCTCTCCCTTGCTGCTGAGTGGTGTACACAAGGGGAGGTTTAACAAGGGGCCACACTGAGGTTCCCATTTCTTCTTAATGCTGGGAGCAATTCAGAAATACAGCTGAGAAGCAGCAGTCCTCTTTTGATATGATATGGATCCACACATTCTGTAACAAAACTAACTTGATATTAAGTACAGTTTTTCCATAATGGCACATTTTGGCATGTCAACTAGCAGATTCCAAATAAGCTTCTCACTCCTTGACCCATCATTGCAAGCAACTTGTTGTTACATTAAATTAGTAAAATAATATGTTCCCAGCTGCCTTCATCCTAACGGGAACTGAGAAACAAGAGCCTTTATTTTTTTACACTTGGTTGGGATTATTGCTTTTAGAATAGATTTTTATAATTTTTTGTGATAACATTCAAAGCTCAAATCTTTGAGTTGTTAACATACCGTGTTCCTCCTTGCTGCTTGAGTCTTGCAGATGTTTCCTCCTTGTCACTCAAAGGTTGAGATTTGGTGATCTTTGTGTCCACTCTTAAACTCTGGAATGCTCTGCCTGTAGAGATAAGACAGCAAAGACAGTTTATTCTATTCATTCATTTATAACCTAATTTCTAAAAAAAAAAAAAAAAAAAAAAGAAAAGGTTTTTAATATATTGTTATGATGATATACATTCGCTGTGCTCACAAAGTCAACCTTGTTTAACTTAAAGCTGTAAAAGGAACATTTGTTTCGTGTTGCGGTCCCTGTGGACTAAAGTCTCTTTATAAAACCTCTCTTGTTACCATAACAGAGGTCTGAAAGTCTACCCCACACAGACCTGGTTCTGGTTCTCCCGTTCTCCTGTGCCTTCCTTCCCTCCCGCAGTGTCGGTGTTGGCTTACTAGAGAGGTGAAGCTCTGGGGAGATGTGAGCTGCTGACAGCAAAGTCCGATTTGGGTCTGTCCACTGTGGGCTGGTAGCTGCTTGAGGCCAACATGGATTCTGGGTCTGGTGAACCTGCATGATTTCGTCAGATTTTTTCACAGAATCAGACCCGGTGGAGCCAATGACTAGCATTAAGAATATGAATATATCTTTTTCATTTACTCATGAAGGCATATAGAGGTATCAGTATTCAATTCATTCTGTTTTATAACCAGCTAAAAGTTTATTGTTATTACTATAAAGATTATTGCTGTGTAATGTGTAATTAAACTCTGGTAGTTATAACTCCCTTTCTGAAAGCTACGACACAATGATTATGCTACGGCTCTTGTTTTTTATGCATGTTTCATGGCTCCCCGTTCTACCTCCCCTCCATCTCATACAGACACACACACACAAACACGCACGGAGGCACCCCCAGCTCTGGACGCGCTTGTACTAGTCTGAACACACAGAGAGTAAATGAAGAGATCCTGCTGAGGCGTGCATGAGTGACACAGGCTTGTCCTGACAGTTGCCTAGAAGACCTCTCTGGGTGCGGAGCAGAGGAGTGAAAACAAACCAATTTGTTTCCCCATGCCAGGCCAATAAACATGCAGACACACACACATAAATACACACAGGAGGGGTGAGTCACGAGATCTCTGGGCATCCGCTGAGCTTTAATGTGCTGAACAGACAGGAACGAGAGAAACAAGAAGAGAGAGGGAAGAAAGGCTGGAGGTGGCGGAGAAAAAGAGACGAGGTTAAGAAAAGGAGGGGGAATGAGGGAATCATAGTCAGGTTGGTGAGGTGGCAGATGATTACGGTGTACAAAGAGAGATAAAGCCTACTGTAGCTTGATTGGAGAATAAATACATAATAATGTAACATAAAGCAGAATTTAATTAACATTCAAATAATCTGCACTTTAATAAGGCTGTTATTACTATGGGGACTATCAATTTGCATGTTAGAAGCACACACACAAACCGAGCTCAATGTACAGTGCACCACGAACTAAGAAAGTACTGCAGCGTTCATCAATAATAAAGACGAGAGAATTTGGAAGACAACAGAACAAATGAATCATACTGGTCCAGAGAACAGGGCAGACAAATTAACGCCTCTGTGTGTGTGTGTGTGTGTGTGTGTGTGTGTGTGTGTGTGTGTGTGTGTGTGTGTGTGTGTGTGTGTGTGTGTGTGTGTGTGTGTGTGTGCGTGTGTGCGTGTGTGTGTGCGTTATTAGAAAGCTTAAATCTGACAAAACACCAAAACCACATTACAAATGAGTGTCAAATATCTGGAAAGGGACACGGCCAACCTTACATTTGTTTCAGCTTTAGCCCTTCAAAGACAGCAAGAAACGCACAGAGCAAGAAGTTAAGTACATTTATTTCCAAGCTGGCACGTGGAGAAAATGGATCACTGGGCCATGTTTACATTAATAAGACAAAAAAAAAAATCTACAGACATCTACACTAACATTTAGATAAGGGACACCTAGTGCATGGGTTGTCACACATGGGACATGAACAGTGGTCTCCTGGATGACCGTCTTTTGTTTGTTTGACCCCTCCTCCTCCTCCTCACACAGACTTAGGTGGACTCATTAGGAATATATTCATGAAACGTAAAAAAACGAATCCGGGAGAAAATACGTTTCTAGTAATGTTCAATGAGAAAGTTATTTTAAAGTAGACCATACTGCTGTAGTAGCTAATGCAGTATGCAAAGTAATCATGGGAACTAATTCATTATATTTGACGGCAGCCCAGATCGTGTTCAACAATAAAGGTAGACATTCTACATCATTTCACTTTCTCCATGTCAGCCCTGGTTAAACCTCTCCTCAGCTCAGGACTCCAGGTTACTTCTGTGCTGGTTGCACTGTGTTTTTTGTTAAAAGGCCTTGTGAAGATCCTGACATGCAGCTCTTGTTGAGACTTTGTCACAGAGTAATTCATTTTGTTCTAAGATGTAAAAAGTTGCAGTGTTGGTTTTTTCAATACAGGCCTCCCTTTCATAGTAGATTGGATACCAGCTATATCCATTGATATATGACCATGTCTTTTTTTTTTGCTATAGTTGCGCATTAAATTTGATGCACCAGCAGAGTTTAGGTAACAACTTTTTTTTCTGTTAGTTGCATGTTTTGCTTGTTATCTTAAATTCTTAAGGGCGATATATAATATTTGGCCGCCAGCATATTATGTTTTTTTTGTTGGAGTGACGCGTGGTATGACTTCTTTTTAGTTTTTTCTAGTGGTATTTCAATGTAACTACATATTGTATTGTAGTTTTGTGTGTGTGTGTGTGTGTGTGTGTGTGTGTGTGTGTGTGTGTGTGTGTGTGTGTGTGTGTGTGTGTGTGTGTGTGTGTGTGTGTGCATAGTTTTTTTAAATGTGAATTTACCGAAGTGCCCAGTGTTTGAACTCCTCCATGTTTGTTGTTTGCACATGTTCATTGGTGTGTGTATATTTGTGTGAACACTCTATGCTCAAAGTATTCCAGTCGGCATTATTTAAGGCAGGGCATTTCATTATTTGTCAACATGCACCCCTCGTGTGTGTGTGTGTGTGTGTGTGTGTGTGTGTGTGTGTGTGTGTGTGTGTGTGTGTGTGTGTGTGTGTGTGTGTGTGTGTGTGTGTGTGTGTGTGTGTGTGTGGTGTGTGTGTGTGTGTGTGTGTGTGTGTGTGTGTGTGTGTGTGTGTGTGGTGTGTGTGTAGGTGTGTGTGTGTGTGTAGGTGGGTGCTGTACAGTAAAGATCCCTTGAGTTCATGTTTACATAAGAGTTACAGGCATTTCACTGTTCCATGGTATCGGGAAAGCCCTTTCCACCCACATCCGCTGCTGCAGTCTGTTAGCGAGAGCCGAGTCCACACAAGCACACGCGCTACAACTGCCGCCTTGAATAATGAAACACGACCCATTTGATATGGCTTCATAAATATTACATCAATAATCTGACATTAATGGGTGTTGCCATGTAACCCTGCCTTTCTATTTGTTCAAAGCAGCCACACAAACAAAAAATCCTGGAAAGTCGAGTCTCACTTCCTGCAGTATGTAGTACGACCTATAGACAACAATATTACAGGCAGATTACAAAAAGTAATTGTGTACAGAACACATGTGTACTGCATCAGTGTACTCATTAAAACACACTCAACATAGAGCATTAGGGTCAGTGAATAATACATGTTTTATGTTCTACCTGCTCTCTGCTGCCAATAGGTGTTGTTGTTTGCTCTGACTTCTCACTGTGATCGCAGGCCTCACAGTTGTTACAGCATAGGGGAAGCCCCTTCAACATCTTTGTGTACTAGTGTGTGTGTGTGTGTGTGTGTGTGTGTGTTTGCTTTTGTAATGAGGCTGCTGGTTTCTGGGGAAAGCCCAAGGGCTAACCTCCACCCACTCACTGTTTCTGGATACCTCTCTGTGCATCACTGTGTCTCCCTCTCTGTTACTGCGTGTGCTTTAAGGGGTTATGTTCACCCAACCCAAGTGGATCGGCCTCTGGATTTCTCCCTTGCTCTCAGTCTCTTTCTTCCTATTTCTCCCTCTATGCCCATTTCTGTAAAATCTTTATCAGTTGTATGTTTTCACTCCCTCATTTCCTCTCACCACTGTACTCTACAACCCAAGGGCAGAGGCAAGGCTTGAGCTATGTTGTCTTCCTGTTGAGCTTACAGTACATATTCTGGGCGAGAGTTGACGCGTATGTGTATATGGAAAAATCTAGTGAGGCATTGCTAAAATACCTGAGAAGCCTTTTTTTATTTACCACGCACATTTAGAAAACTGTACTTCTACTGTGTGTTCGGCTGTTTAAAAGGCCTGAGCCACTTACATTTGTAGGCAGCGAATAAGGCCATATTTCTATCCACTCAGCAAAATCATATTTCAAAACTAGTTTTTCCTTTAACATAACCTTGAAGCATTTATTACAAAAATTCCAGACACGAATCAAATAATATGAACACTTTTCTGACACAGTTTCAACAAAAACTGAACCTACTCATTGCTTCTTTTCTACTGAATTGCATGGTTATCATTTTGTCCACACCTTGTTCATGTGTTTAATATGCATTCAAAGGTACACGCTTTTATCATCACTAATTAATATCTACCGTATCATCCCCTGTAAATTTCAACAATCTTAACAAGCGAGTGAGGCTGCTCTGCTGTGGAGCTGTCCAGTGTGCTGAAACTAACAGAACTGCAACCAAAACATGACACATGAATCAGCATGTCAACGTGACACCCACTCTGTAAAATGCCAGAGGAAACCCCCATGGAGGGTCACATCACAGTTTTCACACCATTTGTTTCGGAATTCATTCTCACTATTATTGACTAATCAGCCGTGTGACTGTGTGTGGAGTGATACAGTGTGATGTTTGTGTGTGTGTGTGTGTGGGTGAGGTAATAAGTAGCGTCTGTAAGTAGCAGTGTGGTGGGAGGAAAGGTACTGGCTGTTATTGGATGTAGAGTGGGAGGCAGGCAGGCAGTAGCAGGGCTCCCCTGGTTACTGTTGCTCTGTGGGTGGCTACCGGCAACCAGGCTCTCCTCTCTCAGCGACACTGTCGCTGGGCTGAGGGGGCGATGAACGGGACTACCTCTCTCCCTCTCTCCCTCTCTGTCTCTTCAACTCATACTCCTCGCCTCCTTCCTGTTGTCCTTCCCCCCCCATTTTTATTCCTCTTCTTTCCCTCTAACACAATCTTTCACTAACTTCTGACTTTAAGTTCCTGCCTCTTTTGGTCCCGCCAATCTTTTTCTTTATGGGTTTTTCCTCAGTGTCTCTCCCACGCTGGCCCCCAACCCTCTGCTCTTGTATGGAGGTTTCTGAACTCTGTGGTGGTGTAAGGAAAGACCTTTTCTCCACCACCCCCAGCCTGTCCACCCACCTGCCTGAACCTCCTGCTCTCCTCAGCTTGTTGCTTTCTTCTCTGTTTACTTTTTTCCACCTGCCAGCACTCTTTTTCATATCAATCCCACGACATACCAACAGCCCGACTTCTCGCATACTTCAGAATAAATTGTAATATCAGACTTTTCTTCTTTTACCACCTATTCTCATGTTTCTCTCTTCTTGCTTTGTTTCCTTTGACGATCACTTTGTGCGTCATTGCTTTATGCCTGTCTTTACTGAGTTTTGTGTTGCTATCTTTATTGCTTGGTCTGTGTGTGTGTGTGTGTGTGTGTGTGTGTGTGTGTATATGTGTGTGTATGTGTGGTCAGCTGTTCTTAGCGCTACACAGCTGATGTCAGATTGGATAGTCTCAAAGCAATAAGGCAGTAATCTCTTAAAGGCCCAGAGGCTTTCAAGTCCACACATTCTCTCATCTCTCTCTTCGTACACCGTTACCTCCCTCCCTGCTTCTCACCTTTAGAAAGAGAGACCATATTACCCCTAAATGGATCTTTTGGTGCGACGATGCCCTCCTAGCTCTCACACACACACACACACACACACACACACACACACACACACACACACACACACACACACACACACACACACACACACACACACACACACACACACACACACACACACACACACACACATACACAGTGATGCATACATGCGTGCTTCAACACAAAAAGTGCATGTACACACACTCACGCTCCTCTGGACATCCACCATCTTTATGAAGCTGAGAATTATCCCACCATAGGTAATCATAACTTGCCATACCTGGGACTCATACAAATACACCTTGGCCCCTTTTCTTTTTTAATGTGTATACAATGGTCTAATATAGAAGCTACAGGCCGGGGCTTGATGGTCTTGAAACCAGTGGGAATATTCAATGACCCAAAGCTATTTTCAGTCTCTTGACTGTGTCACATTTTTTGGTAGACATGAGCAGCGCAGTGCAGCACGAACAGTGCAAATGAAGCATATTTTCCTCATCTTTCTGCGTGTTTACACCAAGGAATAGCTTCAGAGCACAGAAGCATTAAAACCATGTCTTCATAGCGGCGTGCACAGAAGTAGAAGCATGCTATGTCGTTTGATACAAAATGTGCGCTTAGGGTAAGCATGAAAGCAGGACGGGCAGACCGTCAGGAGAGAATGATGCCCCCAAGCTAACACTTATAGAACATTATGTCTAGGATATATAGCACACAGAGGATCCATACTGTTGTTGGTCAACAGTAGAGTCATTTAATACCGGCCTGTAGGAGCCTGATGTGCTGATGTGCATAAGCATCCCACAATATTTTCCACTGCCTCAAAGTTTAGAAGAAACTTGTGCTGATAGCACTTCTACAAAAAGTTTGTATTGGGTTCTTGAGTTCCAGAACTGCACCGGCTAGGAAGAGGCCTGAGTTGCATACTTAGACTTTCTTTGGATCGTGAGCTGTCTCTATAGCAACCACTGTAGGCAATTGCTGTGGTAATCACTAGCTGTTCCTGCCCCTGGCATCGTTAAGTGTTTGAAGTTGTCCCAGAGGTGCTCCACTGAAAGGGTTAACTCCACCGCTCCCCTGATAGACATGTTCGCCGGCACGCTTATTTGTCTCTTTGATGTTTCCCAGTGAAAGGGTTATCTGGCATCCGGGTCTATCTGGAGGTGTTTGGAGTGAACAAGCGGCGGGCCGCTGTCTGACATTGATGCTAAAGCCAAAAGAATAGGTCAATGTGTCTGCTGGTTTGTAGATGCGCTACACAAACGAGATGCCCACCACTCAGCGCAGCGTGCCGCCCCGGGGTGAAGGGGTGTCAGAAGCCGTTAGCCAAAGAGAAGCAACGACCGCTGACACCAGTCAGAATGGCAGATGTCCACACGACTAGGCAGGGTGGCACATGAGGGCACAGGACAGGCCAGAACTGGCTTGTAGAGGCTGTCCCCCTTGGATATGGCAGGAAGCAGACAGAGGCGTTTCTATCATGGGCAGCAGATTGCACCCACCACAGCTCAACCTCTCTTAAACTCAGAGCAACATTAAAGGCTGACAAAATCGATTATGAGCTGATAATGGCAGTGACCCGATGGAGTCATGTGTGCATAATGTGCGTGTGTTTTCTTGTAAATCTAACTTGGTTAGTTAGTTTTAGACTTCAAAGTGAAGTCATCCCTCCCTTTTAAGGCGTGTTTAGAGTTTGTAAATAGGTAAGAACAGGATTGTTCAGGTCAGGTTACTGCTGTGGTTAATTTTGGTGATAGGGTATATGTAGTGCATATAAAGGGTTCTCATAGATACATATGCATGTGTAAGTGTGTGAGTGAAAAAGAGAGGGAGTATAAGAATGCGTCTGTGGTGGTGTTTCTACAGATTTCTGCCAAGGTCCATCATACCTGACAGCACAAGCAAATTGTCTTCCCCAAATAAGTCGGGTGCTATAGATACTGAACACAGCCATCATGTTACTGTCAATCTTGGCTCCAGACCAGCACCTTCTAGTGGACAAAGCCTCTCAGAGAAAGCTCTGAGAGTAACTTGGCACAGCTTCCCTGAAATATTTTGTCAGGACCTGTCTGCTCAGTCAACCAGAAGCATCACCAGGTATCTTTGTACAACCTACAAAGGTACCTGATTTCTGACATGATTTCCCAAGAAAGATTATATTACTGCGAAATAAAATAATACCATCTGCGTTGTCCAGCAATTATTACATCGACCATTTTTTATGTATAAATGTAATCATTTGAATTTTATATTCAGGGTACATTTTCATTTCATGCAGCTTCAAAGGATACTGCCTTGTAAACAGAATGGTCTTAGAAACATTCAATGTTGAAAGCCATTAGTGATTTACTGGTTGACGGATTAATTACTGACCGTGGCTAACAGGACTTCCATCAATCTGTAATTTATTGTTTTGCCTTGTGTGGCAGAACATTTTATCTAGCTTGTTTATACTGTTGTGTTGTGAAGAAGGTGGCGGATATAATGCAAGGTGGGACAACTGAAGATAGAAACAGTAAAATATAAGGTTTCTTATATGTTGACGCTGATGTTGGTGAATGATCAGGGTGATGGGTGTTTGCAGAAGTTCCATACACACCTTTGAGACATCTTTGCATTTAATTAGGCACAAAACCTGAGCACCAACCGAAAGTCCTCAGTTGTCGGCGGAGCGTGAGAGAGAGGTGAATCCCAGGAGTTTTAGCTGAACTTATGTAAGCCCTGATCTGATGTGCTGGCAGGCCCTCTCTGCCTACTTCTCTACACTCTTCTTCTCCTTCCCTTTCTTCTCTTCCCAGAGATTACCTCGATTACTCTGGCAAGACATCAGAAGGAAATCAGGAAACATGGAGAAAGAAAGCAAAGAATTACTGTTGCATGACTGAAAGTGTGGCTTTATCGTAGCTAGCGGGCAACTGCCATCTCACAGAGTGGAGTGCACTTTGGTCAAATAGAAGATTCAGTTGTTTCCCCTCGTTTTTTTCTGGAACATAACATGCACAGGAAAGCTAAGAACTGGCACGACTGACAGCTATATGTGCGCAAATGGCAGTTTAGCCATGCGGTTCATGAATAAAGTATCCGTTTAAGATCAAACGTACAGCAAACTTCAATTCAGCTGACAGTCTCTTCAAAGGCCCTGCAGAAGACGGAGCCGCGGCAGATACATTATTGTAAAGCTACATCATAACAGACGACAACGTTTCTCATTCCATATTGTTCCATCTTTAATTATAAATCTATAAGTGAACCAACCCCCTATTTTTTTAGCCCTGCTGTGTTCCTGCGTTTACACACAAGCGCATATCATCCGGAGTGATTGGCCCATAAACAAGTCTAATCTGCTAATACTGAATGAAGAAAGCCCATCATCTCGCCAAGATTTAAGACAAGTCTTCCTCTCCCCCCTGCCTTTGTTTTCATCTCTGATGGAAATAGCAACACATGGGCCACTGTGTTTGTCTTTAAGATGGCACACAGCTAATCCTGTGTGAAGCTGGAGGGATCTCTTCAGCTACTCTTGTCAGCGTTGATTTGTCAACAACAATCTTTTCATTTCCTCTGTAAGCTGACACCATCTTGTCTGTGCGATAATGTGATAGAGGAAAAGCTGGATTGAATCTGAGCAGGGTGCGTTCAAAAAACAGGCTGCCACTCTGCCACCGAACAAGTGGAGCCTTTGTGGGTTTGTGCACTGTGGCTTTAAAAATAAAAGCTCAACAGTTTAACAAACAAGCCAAACAAGAAAAAATTGTTGACTTAACTGTGGTGTTTTTGAGGACGCTAGAAGGAAAAAGCATATACATACTGCTCGCTCCCATTTAATCATGCAATTGTTTGAAATAAGGGGACAAGTATTGAAGGTAATTAAAGATTCCAACCATAGCTGCCTGGCTGGTGAATATGGAGCCATGAGCAACAGAAGCAAACAACAATTAAAAAACCTCAATAGAAACACCCAGCTTAAAGCGAGCAATCATGTCCAAGATATTGGGCCCTAAATGAGGATGTTGTTTTCTTTTTTCTGTTCTGTCAATCTCCGCCAGAAAGCGATTTCCTCCTGAAGAGTGGCGGCCAGAACTAAAAGCATGTTTTAATAAGCGCACTGACACATCCATCTTTGTTTCTGGGAGATAAGTCACAACGAGCGCAGAGCAAAGCATCCGGGGCTAGCTGGAAGGATGCCCATTGCTGCATATCAGTCGAATGTGCTTAGGCACACAAAAACACACAAAACGCGCACTTACATTCAAGCTCACATGCACACACATACGTACAGAAGAGCTGTCACCCTAACTTAAATCCTATTTATCACCAAACCAATGGAATATTTCCTTGGAGCCGAAGGTGGTTGGCATGTTCACTTTATGCCTCTTCGGAGATTAGTGAATTCAGCCTTGCTCTGTTCCCACTGTGTCTCCTTTTAAGTCTTCCCTCTCATACTCCCCCTTCCTCTTCTTCTTCACATCATTGCGCTGCATTAAATGTGCTTTTATTTGTTTATTTATTTATTTGTTGTTTTTCATCTGGGGGAAAAAGGAGTGAAGTCTCAGATACCTGGGACTTATAGCTGGCGAGGGCTGGCAGCTGCGCTTGTGATTGAGGAGCGTGACAGAAATGTCCTCATTAGGTCTCCACAAATGCTGTGAAGAGAGGCATGTTGCACAGGGGAGGAGAGGGGAGAGGAGAGGAGGGGAGTGCAGAGGACAGGAGAGGAGAGGAGTGGTGAGGAGAGGAGAAAAGAGGAGAGGTGAGGAGAGGAGAGAAAAGTTTGCAAGCTTTTGACACTTGGCGCCTTTTATCTGTGCAGCATCTCAGGGTTTAAAGTTATATGTGCTCTAAAAGATATTCATGCACAAGTGCACTCTCTCACTCTCTCTCTCACACACACACACACACACACACACACACACACACACACACACACACACACACACACACACAATCACACAGTGCACTGGAGTAACTCTATGTCATTATTATACACTATTAATTAAAGAGAAATAATAGAAGCCAGATGAACTTCTGTTCAGCCTAATTATCATGTCTTTGATACCAAATTGTGCAGAAAAAAGAGAGCGAGAGAGAGAGAGCGAGCAACAGTGAGAGAAAGGTTCAGACTGGGACTTGGGACTTTGGGAGTGGAAGTCGGTGAGAGGAGGATCTTATGCTGCATCCCAATATGGCACCCATAACCCTTCCTTGAAATCAAAGCTCAATTTCTTAATTGCAGAATAAATTGAGAAACACACACACACACACACACACACACACACACACACACACACACACACACACACACACACACACACACACACACACACACACACACACACACACACACACACACACACACACACACACACACACACACACAGGGAGATAAAGACAGAGACGGACTACAGGGAGGGAAAAAAAGGTGTAAGGAAATGAAGGGATGGAAGAAAGGGGTAACAGCAGGGTGTAAGAGGGTAGAGAGAACTGTTGCTCAGGGGAAAAACGGCAACAACAAACAAACAACAATCATCTGTTTTATCTCGCTTCCTTTCCTCCACATCTCGTCCTCTGCGTGCATCTAGTGATCTCTGAACTCCGCGCCTCCACGGCAACTCCCCTGTTGCCTTGTTTACATGTTGTTGCCACAGCCGCGTTTGCAGCACGTTGATCATTAACATCATTATATGTCTATGATACTGCATGTCGAGTCACAAATCAAGTTTCCTTCCATTCTTTCTGCTGGTCTAATGATCAGACTAACTTTGTAACCTTCGTTGAAAGTTAGTCTCTTCATGCATTGCCATTAAAGTGCTGTAAAAAACACATCTGTTTGTTGTCAATGTGACAAACAGCTCTCACCGTGAGAGTGTAATGCTGCCGGCAGCTGAGGCACCTGTAGGAGAGATGAGATTCACTAGTACGAGAGTGAGAGGCAGACGAAACGATGCCCGACGCAACAGGAGTGACAACAGAGTGATCAGCAGCGGCTTTCGGGAAAGGAATTGAGCAATAAATGCAATGTGAATAAGTCAAATAGGGGGAAGACGGGTAGATGGAGATGTGGAGAGAGAAAGAGGAAAAGTCAAAGAGATCGGGGAGAGGAAGAGAGGAAGAGGGAAGGAGAGAGTGGTGGCACAGCTGAGGTTGACACTAATGAGGAGCCTTTGTGATGGGACCTGACAGAGGAGAAGAAAGCAGAATCCCCCGACACCGATGCTCCACAACACTCCTCCGCTTAATTGGGAGAGCCAGAGCCCACAATGAGGGTGTGTGTGTGTGTCAAAAAAGAGTGTGTATCTGTTTTAAGAGCAGTAAGTGAATGTAAGACAAAGTAGACTTATATATGCTCACTTAATTAAGCCTACATATTGTATGTTGGTGGATAAATGTATGTAATAGCGCTAATGTAGGTATTCACAGCTCACTCCGTGTTCTTGGTGGATTTTCACACTTTTGGGTCCAGAATTTCACGCTTTTAGTTGATGTTGGCAAGATACGCAGCTTAGAGCATCACATGCACGCTGAAGGCTTTAAGGTTCACACATCGGATATCTGCCATCTCCTCGCATTCTTTAAAAGTGTCAGGAATCCAATGCAGTACCCACAAATGAACATGCATACTGTACTCCAGCGACAGCACTTACACGCTTGCATGAACTGCGGATTTGCACTCGATGTTACAGTGCAGCCCTCGCGCACATGCATGCACTTAAAACGTGCACTTGTGTGTGGACACAAGTGGGGGACACTTGCTCGCTCCCTGTGGTGCAGTTTCCATCTTTGACTCTGAATCAATCATTTTTAATTTATCAGAGGGGATTTGTGTCATGAAGGATGATGCCAACTCAAATAAGAAGAAAAAAAACAACACAACAGCAGTGAAAAAGCCAGAGCAAATCCCTGCTCTGATGCGATTATAACACACAACCAAATCAGGGCTGACTTGAATAGACACAGAACACAAAATCATATTAAGGGAAATTCGATGTGCATGGCATTACATTGCTCTCAATCTCCCCTCTTTTCTCTTTCTGCTCCTCTCTCCCTCATTCTCTCTTTGACTTTCTTACTCCATTTCTTCCTGTCCTTCTTTCTATCTGTCATCATCACCATCGCCTCCCGATTTTTCAATGCCAGTGACCTGAAAGATTTGTTGCCAGAGACTTATTTGGTCGCTTCCTTTTCTTTTCTCTGATCCTCTGTTTTCTGCCACCGGTAGTGATTCTGCCATCAACCCTCTCCCCTGGGGACAAACTCTGTTAGCTGCTCATGTCACAGGTAGCACCCAGGCTTAACAACAACACACTGAAGCTGGATACCATATAATTTTCAGCAATACCACAGATATACGGTTATGGATGAAAGGCAATCTCTTTAACACTGTTGAAATGTGGCCACAGCAAAAGCTCTTACAATAATGTTAGATTTTAATGACAAAATAGCTATACTGCAAGAAGAAAACAGCTTCGCGATCAGCAAGAGAGGTGAGTGAGGAAGAGAAACAGCGAGGTATAGAAAAATATAGTCTAGAGAGAGCGAAAGAGAAGACACTGAAGAGATGGATAGAGTAGGGTTGTTATGTCAGAGGCAGTCGAGCTGCTCTCATCTTGCCATTATCTCAAGCACCCTCACATTACCATAATAATGGCTTTTAACCAAATGTAACACTCTCTAAAGCAGCACAGGCAGAATCTGTTTTAACCAAATGTAAAACACTCATCTGCAGGCAGAATCAGAGGGGCTTAACGTTAGCATCACCATAGACCTACGAATGCTGTGTGAAAGGCATGTGTGGGTTTGAGTGGGAGTTTCAGGCTGGATATAGTCTACTGATGCAGTCATGATTATACACATTATGTACAAAGATCATTTTGTGTGTCATCTACGCACCCACATATATACATCCCTGTTTAACTGCTGTAAATGTTCTGCAGCAACACATGCCAGTTTACGAATATGTTCATGTTTGTCTGTATGAGAGTAACTATGTGTCTTTTCAGAATCACGCGGCACGTGCTGTATGTGCATATACATGTGTCGGTGTGTAAGTGTGTGTGCGTGAGCAATTGTGTGAGTCAGAGTTGAGCTCCAGGTCTGGCCAGGTACTCTGCATGTGTTTCCCCCGTCCAGATGGCCTCTTGGCAGGCCTGGGATGGGGCGCAGGGTGTCCTCCTGCCCTCCCACCCAGCCACCGCAGAAGGTCGACTCGACCGCGCCGCCCGCCTGCCCTGCAATGCCGCCTTCCAGACCAACACCTCCCTGCCAGAGGTAGAGAAAGAGCCAGAAAATGGTATTGAAAGCTTGTTTGTGCCATCTATGTCATTAAGCAGGTGCCTATATAATAATGACCTTCGAACCAGAGAAATGCATACAGAAATGACATTACTTTTTTTAAGTCCTCTCCCTCTTCTTCTTTCCTCTCTCACATGCCCATATTTCTGTCTTCCTGTCTTTTCCTTACGTATCTCTATCTCCTTCCACCTTGTCTCTCTTTCTTCTGCCATGTCTCTTGTGTTACAGTTATCGTGCGAGAGTGTGAGTGCAGCGTGAGGTGCCAGGAGGGTGTGGAGACCCACAGATGGTCAGGGTGGTTCCCACTCAGTGAGATTTGGGTCAGAGCCCGCTCTCAGATTAGTGGGCCTCACTTGTGAAGCACCACCCACAGGTTTTTGGGCAGACCTGGATCTGACACAGAGGTTTTGTTTTGTTACAGAGCGACACACTCATCCATGATATCATATTGTTTCCGCCGGTTCTTGAAGAAAAGGCATGTCACCTTTGTGTGCACCTTACTGTTTTTAGTTGTTATTAGTTTGTATTGTTAGGGTTTAAATATCAGCATTGGCTGTAAGGTTTCCTAGATATGAATGTGTGCCCAAAATGCACGTGTAAATATAAATTGAAATGCTAAAAGTGCTAAAAGCCTTTTGTGTGTAGTCCCTTTCTCATTCTGGGGTCTATCCTGGCCTGAAGAACTAAAAAACAATGCAGTCCCTTGACAATTATTTTCAATATCTCCTATGGCAGAACTACAGCACAATAGGAAAACAAAGGCAATTCTCCAGCCACCACAATGAAAACAGCATCTCTCATCTGTGGATACGCATAACAGCCAAGAGGTTCCTGAATTTTAAATACAAATGTAGACAATGACTGTAACAACTGAGTAAAAAGTTTCAATAACTGGTATGTGTATTTTTGTGGACTTAATGTGTGCACAGGATCAGTTTGGGAGAAGAGGTGTAGCTGTTGGTTCTGTGTATAGGTATTTAGTGTCCTCTTCAAGGACAGGTCAGCGGTGCAATACATTTAGTTGGGCTCAGGTCCGACTGAAAAAAAAAGGACCCAAAGCTAACTAACTCACTGAAATGCTCTTTTTGGTTAACGCTCAGTAGATGGTACAAAGCTGTCCAATCAGTAATCCATGCTTCATAAGTGGTCTTGACAGAACGTATAGAGGGGTAATGGTGTCACAGTGTGTGGAGCAGCATCCCATTGGTTTAACCCACAGCATGCCATCACTGATCCTGTCAGCTCTCATTCCTTACAATGATGCCCATGTCCTTCACACACACACGCACGTTCAGACGTACATACACACGTGTATGTGTGAACATATATGTTCATACACACACTCTGGTCGTGCATGCACTACCACGTGCACAGACCCACAAACACTCACAAACACACATTCCGGACCAGCCTAATGAATTAATTACAATCACAGTCAGTGTGTTGGTGTGTATTGGGTACTAATAGGAAGTGACAGGGGCTGCGGCAATGTACTCATCACTCCAGGCTTCCTGCCTTTCCCCACCGCCTCTCCTGACAACCCCCCCAATCACCCAGTTCAGCTTGACATTTCTATCTTTGTAGTGTGGTCACCTGTCATTCTTTGAGCAGCCTGTTAGCTCATCACTTGTACTGACACAACTGCATGTGCATGAATACACACACAGAGAAACACAAATACATATCGGCAGCATGCACGTACACTTCCATGTCTGCTTGCATCCAATAATTACGCCGACACATGAGCTGTGTGACTTACGTGTGTGCAGAATGTGTTTTTCCTTAATCATGTTGTGGAAAGGAAAATAGTTTAAAATCTCCAGTCCCAACCATTTATTTAAGGGTTTATAGCTGGCATTCGGGTTAAGGTTGGAGTTATGACTAGGTTGAGGTTATTGTAGGTCTACAATGTCCCCCATAAGTATAGTAAGAGAGGTTTGTGTCCATAAAGGCGATGTGTTCAGGGGCTCCAACCAACAGCAGAATGAAATGAATAAAGCCTCCATGGCAAATATGTGGCTTCTCACCTCATTCATTATGTAATGGGAGTAACAGCCCTCCTCCATCTCCTCACTCTCCTCACCTCCCTCTCTCCACCCCGTCCTCCCCTCAGCCTTCCCCTTCTGTTCACCACCTGTACGGGAACAGATTCTCTCCCCTCTCCGCATGACACTTCAATCTGTTCTCCAGCAGATAGAAGGATTGAGTGTTGGCATTTTATTTTGTATGTCTTTTATATATATATTTTTTACGTCTATATCTTGTCTCCAGTACATGGTGGTCGGCGACTGACACCACCTCCGGTTAAATTCAAAAGGTTAGAGGTCTGACATTTGAACACAGAGCCAGCAGGGTTGATGTTCATATACACGTGACGTTGTTCATACAAACACATGCACGTGCAGGCAGTTGTGGGAGATTCTGTATGCATGTGTTTGTGTACGCATCCGTGCATGTGTGTATGACTATGTCTGTGACCTTCAGCAAAAGGCTCACCTTACTTGTGTTGGTCCGTATTTGATATATGAGAGTTGTCGTTTTACTCTATTGTCAATTTTGATATTCGTTATTAGCTTTTCAAGCAACATTTCATCAGGATTCTATAAAGGCTGATAATCCAAATCTGTAACATGAGGAATGCAATAAATAATGTGGGGGGTGGGGGGGGGGGGGGTGATGATACAGATGGATACAGGAAAACGGGCGTGAAAATGAACAGCAGGTGAAAGGGGAAATCATTTACATACTCGCTCTCAGAGGGCTGATGGTTCCTTCTCATTGCTAAAGATATACAACTGATGACAATTCCATTAATCCTGTCAGTCCTCTCCCTCCATCTTTTTCAATCCCTCTCTTTTTCTCAGTCCTTTTATAGATGAAAGGCTTCCACTTTTTCTGTCAATGGCCTGCAGTCATCTGAATTAAACATTGATTTTATCGGAAGTTTAGTCACTGCGCCGTGACGACTCGCTGCCTCCTAAAAAAACACGAGTCTCATCGCAGAAGAATACAGAGCCAAGAAGAGGAAGAAGGAGATGAGAAAGGGAGCAGAGAGAGTTAGGACAGAGGAAACGAGGAGGGGGGAATGAGTTGTCAAGAGGACAACATTAAAACGAAAGAAAGAAGACGGACGGGGACATAGGGAGCTGAGGAGGGAGACAAGGAGAACACAAGGGGGATGAGAAGAAAGAACAAGGGATTCGGGGAGCAGCAATTAAGAGAGGACGGAGGGAGGGGAATAAAGACTCAGCGGTGGATGAGGCACGGCTCACACAGAATAGAAAGCGGAAAGGGTTTTTTGAAGTGCAATGTTCAAATCTTTCTTTTGTTCCCGTCATTGTCTAACACCTGCCACAGCTCATCTCCGTAAAACTCCATCCCTTTTCCTTCAAATCCCATCCTCCCTCACTCCCACCATCAATAAAGTGACATAACGGCTAATCAGCTGGGCTACCGCCACAAAGGCCCACGTGCTGCTTCTTCTGTTGCTTGCAGCGAATCAGAGATAAAATAAAGACAACTGTGTTTTGACGTGCACATAAAACCTCATCTGTTTCAAATCCATGACCTCTGGTAAGATGGGGGGGGGGAAGTTTAGTTGACACCCTGTTCTCGAACACACCAGCCAAACTAAGATAAAAAGAGCAGACTGACCTCTAGATGGGAATGTATAAACTTTGCTGTAGTGCCCCCTGGCCAAAACTTTTCTTCTTCTATGTTTCTTTCCCTGCTTCCTCCATCGGTGGTTTGTTGTTGGGCACCCTGAGGAGACGGCGAGATGAAAGAGAGCTGGTCTCAGGGGAGCACCAGCGTCGAATGGGGAGGCCCTGCTCTCTCTCAGCTCTAAGCCCTGTAGCAGCACACCAACTCCGGGATGAAACAACTCCAGAGTGGGACAACGACGAGATGGGTCCTCTGGTTCCCTTTCACCCCTGTTCATTAGAGCGTTTTACACACCAGTTCCACACAGACAGCCACACACACACCTTGGAGGACGTGGTTCCGAGAGACCATCAGAGATAAAAACTCCCAGTCTCCGCATTATTCATGTTCATAGGGTGTGGAAGACTCGAGGGAAAGTAAAAAACGAATTCAAAGATAACAGCAAAAGTGCGTTAAAGAAGCAGAAAAAAGCTAATGGGCTGGTTTTCATAGAATTCATGAATATCTCTCTCTCTCTCTCCCTCCCTCACTCTACGTTCCTCTCAGAGGTCCTCTGGCAGCTAACGGTGGAGTTCCCTAACACCCATGGCCCAAGGGTGGCACAACTTTGGCTCCCAGAGTGCACTACTGCCCAAGGAATACCTCCCCTTTTGGGTCAATCTCCCTCTCTCGCACCCTCTCTTTCCATCTTTCTCCCAGTGTCTCTCTCCCTTTTTGCTGCAGTAGGTATGAATAATTAAACCTGCGTTTCCTCTCCTCTCATGTCATGGTCTGTCTGCCGCCCCTCCTCCCCCCCCTCACCGCTGTGTCTCTCACTCAGGCTGAAATGTTATAACAGAAGTGAGTCATTTAGAAGAGGGAAAAGGCTGCAGATCAAGGAGAGTTGAGTTCAGTTTGGAACTTGGCACGTTACATAAGCTGTCACTGTGTGTTATTGACTGAGAGAGAGGGATGGAGGAGAGAGGTAGAAACAAAAAGAGAGTGAGAGAGGAAAGGTGAGACTGTGATAATGGTGAACTGAAAGAGTGAGTGAGAGAAAGATGTCCAGTGAAGGCTCAAGAGTGAGATACTGGCATGAAGAGGGATGTCGCAACATAGGTGATAGATTTGTAATTTCTCTTAAAGGTGTCGTAAGCTTAAAACATGTATTTGTAGAATGCATTTCAGAATTTGAAGAAACCACTGTTGCATATATAACACGCATATAGTTATTGCTGTCAGAGTTGAAAAGTATTCTTGGTTTTCTACTTTCTTGTATTCTATATAACTTTATTTAGCAAGCTGCATCAAGGAAATTAAAAAACTTTGCCATGTTACAAAAATAAATAGATCAGCTCTGAAGAGAATACAAGCAGGAAAGTTCATTCCTGACATGTTAACATGAAATGATGGGAATAATCAGTAACAGATATGATCAGAAGGACGATGTAAATAAAGTAAGGAGGCTATAATCAATATTTTAATGGGTGGATGATATGACTGATTGTTTATGAAAGGGATTACTAATCATGACAAAACCATAAAGGATGATTACAGAGTTGCAGTTACCATCCAACATACAGAATGATGTGGTGTCTTCCAGCTCATTGTTATGGTTTTCAGCTTTCCGGTTTAAGTTCAGTTTCACCGCTCTCATCAGCATCATCTCATCATGAAAAAGGCTTCAAAAAACATTTGTACCCTACCTGCTCAGCACCACAGGGCAGAAAAAACAAATCAATTAGCATAACGATGCATCTAGCAGCTAAAAAGCCAGATATTTCCTAAAGAGTTGGTAGAGACCTAAAACATGGCTAAAATGAGAGTGAATATTGGACAGATCGCCAAAAACACACTTCATTAGAATGCTAATTTTGCTCTGTATCTACTAGATGTGTGTGTTCCTCTGATTACATTAAAATGTTACAAATCTACTATTTAAGTATCACTTCTTACACATTTGTGCATACAACTGGAAAAATCTGAAATGGGGATGCTTGGTTGTTACATGGCAATAAAACACAATGGAAAATAAGCATCACCTACTTTTTTGTGTGACAGTGGAGAACAGTGCATGTAATAATTTGTGTGTCTATGGGGAACTGACAGCTGACTGACAGCAGAGCAGCATCTCCAGACTGCCATGAAAGCTGCAAGTGACACTGGGCGAACCCAAAGACTAGGTTGGTCTTTTGTCTCCGTTTGGCCAAGATACTTATGCACAAATACAGAACTTGTTTTGACTTGTTGAAACTCAGTTTCAGTTAATATTCTTTCAGTTCATAAGGTACTGATAGAAGATATCCAGGTCACAATCATTTTCTTCATCTACCTGTAAATAAACTCACTTCAACAGCTTGCATTGCACTGCAAAACAATCACATAACCTTGTTTTGCACACCATTTTTAACAAAAATGTACCTGTTTACCGTTCTCCTATCTGAAGACTCATCTACCTCTTTCTCTCATCTTTCCCTTTTTCTCGATCTCTCTAGCAACTCTCCCCCTCTTTCTGTCTCTCTTCCCTCAGGTGCCGTATTACCATAATGACTTCTTGTGACGATGATGTACTAAGCAGCAGTATGGAAATGCAACATGCCACAGCGCACATTATCAGAGCTGAATGCATTAGATGTCATTTGTGTGAGTATACAGCTGTGCGGTCATTATGTGTTAAACCGTTCAGTGGGAAACGGGAGAGGAGGGAGACAGAGGGAGGGAGATTGATGGGAAAATGCTTTCCATTTACAGTACAGTAAAGGTATTCTGCAGCTTGCATGCAAGGAGGAGAGAGGATTAACAGGGAGAGGAAAATAGGGAATGAAAATGGTCTCATGTCATTCTTTTTTGCATACCGACAATATTCAATGCTTTACAATTGTGGCGTGTGTAGCCACTGAACTTGCAGAGGCTGGTCTGTGTGTGATGGCACGATCTTCATTTAAATACATCTGTCACTAACATGAACTGTGTTCATAATAGTGAAAGATGAAGACACAGTCAGAATGTAGATGGCATGATACTTTTGTTTGCTTTCTCCCTAAACTGCCTGGACTGTGGTCAAGAATTAAATATCTCAACAACTATTGGATGGATTGCGATTACATCTTGTTCAGACATTCATGGTTTCCCAGTCGATGAATTTTAAAGACTTAAGTGATACCCTGGCTTTCCCTCTAACACCACCATGAGGTTGTGCTCATTTTAGGGTTGTTGATGTTTTTTTTTACAACCAGCAGCTTTGAGAGACCAGATCCTCTAGATGGAGAATCTATAGTGTCCTCAAAGTCTGTTTTGAACTTGGCAAAATTGCATTTTCATACTACACAACCTGTAGGGAGATCATGTGTTTGGTCGTGTATATGTGTGTGTGTGTGTGTGTGTGTGTGTGTGTGTGTGTGTGTGTGTGTGTATGTGTATCTGTGTGTGTGTGTGTGTGTGTGTGTGTGTGTGTGTGTGTGTGTGTGTGTAGTGTGTGTGTGTTTTGTGTGTGTCAAAACTCACATCCATAGAACAGTGTGGGACTCATGCATCTGTCTGTCTGTCCATGGCTAGTCTGGCATACTATTGGACCCATCTTCCCTATATGTGCACATTACAGCCAGGTCTCTTTTGTAAAATATGCACCATCATTAGGTCAGAACTAAAATTTTGTCCAATTCTTTGACTTATGACTAAATACCAGCCAAACCAATGGCCTACCCATTAGCCTCATCTGTACATTTGTTTAGTGCTAATATGCAAATATGTCCTTTTCTCATTCAGTACTACTTTAACAAAAATGAAGCTTGTTGTTGGGATTTACCGTCCATATTCTAAGACAAATCAGCATCTACTACAGTACTTCAATCATCGTAACTTGGTTTCATACATATCCATTAATGTCATTTTTAATGATTAATTATAGCCAGCCATGTTCTGCTTTATTCTCAGCTCTCTATAGCCGCTAAACACGCAATATTATTGTGAGAATGTCAGCATGATGATGTTAGCTTTAAGCTCAAAGCAGGCTCTTGTAGCCAATGTAGCCTCTTGGTCTTGTAACTAAATTCATCCGTGTGGGGTAAGTTGTGTTTTTCTACCAGTGGCATACTAACCTGAGCGGATCTCCATTAGCTGATTGTTGGTATTTCCCTTCTCCTCTGATTCTGGAGTCCACTGGAAAGGATTCAGATATATTTATACAAGAATATCTTTTATTTCATATTACTGAATTACTTCGAAAACAATTTACTTATTTTGTGTTGCTGGCTGTTCCTTTTCCTCTTTCTAAGAACACTGACCTCTTCCCTCCAACGTAATGTTTTATTTCCCCCTGTGTGAGTGTGTGGTCTGAGGTTTGTCTCCTCACTGCAGCAGGACCCTGGGATGAGTCACTGCGTTGCCTTGGGGACTCGTCCCCTCCTCATAAATATAGCAAACCCTAAGTGCAAAAAAATGTCCTTTCTGAAAATGGGCAAAAAAGGGAAGGGAACAAAGATGTATGTATATGAATATTTCAGCATTTTTAAGCTCTAGGAGTCTGCAATGGTCTCTTCTGGAGTAATTTAAAGGAAATTCAATTATTTTTTTTATTGCGATGCAAAGTTTTGATAGGTGTAGATGCTTAGGATGTATTTGTGCAGGTGAGAAAAGTTTCTAAATGCAAAGAGAGAGCTCAAAGTTCATACGAGTCACAGAGATGGTGTGCTTTTATTGTTAAATAAAGGCAAAGAGGGTTGGGGGAAAAAAGGAGAGTGTATCCGTGGGCATTGCTTCAGGGCATCACACTCTGAGTGCCAGAGAGGGAGTGACAGAGTAGAGGAGCATCCTGTCTCCTATCAATCTCGTTTTTTCCGGTTTTATTTATTTTACCATTTCCCTTCACCTGTTTACACAAATTGTTTTTCCTTCAACCTCTCTGCTTTTCAAATTATGCATTGCTCAGTGTGAGTGCATGTTATTGTTGTGGAAAGTCAAGAGAGGGGACCATGAGGCCTCCAAATCTCCCTTTTTTTGTCTGTAGGCTGTCAAAGTTATCGCTGTCAGTTTTCATTTACTGTACAATAACAGTTCAGTTTATGGTTGTATTAGTTCAGTGAAACGTGTGTTTACCACTGTATGTTCTCTTATTCAAGCACTTAGGTGCTTCTGCCACCATTTTCTCTGCTTTTGAAATAGTTTGTTGTATTCCGACAGAACAGATGATGAAAATCTGTTTTTGCAGCACTAACTCTCAGTGATTCACTCTAACTGAGCCTCAGAAACATTGCACAATCACATTTCCGCCGAGCTAGGTAAGAAAGTCAAGAATTCATTTATAGTCTCTACCCACTCAATCCTTTTCACAGTCACCAGGGACTCTGATGAGATCACCAGTCAGTCAGTCAGTCAGTCAGTCAGTCAGTCAGTCAGTCAGTCAGTCAAAGGGCCATCCTAGATAGATAAACACTCTCTCTCAGTCATATTCATGTTCAGATTCTTATCTAACAATGTTTCCTGCAGAGTGGGAGGGAAACAGCATTATGAGGAAAACCCATGCAAACTTCACACAGGCTCGGAATCGAGCACTCTGGAGCAGCTTAGCCACCATGGCACCTTTTTGATTGATTTTTTTGTTTGTTTTATTTTGATGTGAAAAGAGTACTAGAATATTTTACTTTAAAAACTATTTGTTAGTAAGTAAAAGTACTTTAAAAAATGCACTTAAATAGAAGTAAAGAGTAGGTCAATTGAAATGTACTCTGAGTAAACGTGTTGGCTTTAAAAAAGGGATGAGGAGGGGTACATTAACAAATTACATACAACATATTACTTTTAAATTAAAAAACATCTTTAGGCTATAAAATTGATTGCATTAAACATCGACATATACACAACTGTAAGCATATCAGCAACAAAACCCCTTATGTCAAATAGAGGCACTCTTTGGTCAGTTATACCTGATTATGTACTATAAATAAAAAACTGCCTGCCTCGGTGTTACCTCGCAAGATAAAACCATAAAAGAGGAAAAATTAAATAAAATGATTGACAATAAATTTAAAGAGCTAAAAGCTACAAGCATTATTAAGCTTCATACATTAAATACTCAGATACTTATTTTAAAATCCACAGTGAAATAAAACTTCACCAAAGCAGACAACATGGACATTAAGAATATAAACTCGACACATATTAAAGCAATAGGAGAGCCTGCAGTTTTTACACACAGCCTAAGCGCACAACGCTATGTTGCTAGGCAACACAGTGATTGTTGATGTTCTCATGAAGAGAATTCAGAATTCTGGAGAGTTCTGCAGTGTGTGGTTCTACTTACCCCTTAAAGCCAAAGCCTTATTTTTATAGTGGTCGGTTACAAACATAGCCTGTATATAAGTTCTGAGACAAAAACACGTAGTTGTAGCGACCTGTCAATCACAAGGTGGCCATCCCCTAGAGCATACTCTGCTTTATCGTCTATTTGACTCTAAATGGGACCATCATTTATAAAATGAATATCATTCTGTATTGAAGAAGACATGAAACTAGCAATTTACATTTTTTACTGAGGTAATAGATCAAGTGAGAAGTAGGGTCATTTTATTTAAATTTCTACACAGTGGGCCTTTGTTTGTTCATTTTTTTGTTATTATTTTTCAGAGGCGTCGCCCCTTTCTGGCTATAAGAAATTATTTTAAGCCCTTCACTTTTCAGAACAAGAGATTGCCACCTTGTTGATGAGTAACTGCCTGTAAGGGAGGCTCTGAGAAGTAACCCGAACATGCCCGCACCAAGAAAGGGATCATCATTGGTCAATCCTTTACATACGGCATTCTAATGTATGGGAATTTAAATGGGTTATTGCAAAGAAAATCCTAGAACAGAGGAGCAATCTGAGAGCAGACAATTCACAAGCGCA
Source organism: Anoplopoma fimbria (assembly GCF_027596085.1). Taxonomy (NCBI): domain Eukaryota; kingdom Metazoa; phylum Chordata; class Actinopteri; order Perciformes; family Anoplopomatidae; genus Anoplopoma; species Anoplopoma fimbria. The sequence goes on along the minus strand of NC_072452.1, from coordinate 11,313,100 downwards.
CAGAAGCAGCCTAGATGGGAGGAGAAGGGCTAAAACTGGAGTGTAGGAAATCTGTGCAAGCAATATGTCGAAGTGCAACATAAAGTTTGAACAGAAGCATAGCAAATCAAAGGCAGGGTTTTGAGGGATAAACAAAAACTGAACGTGAAATCAATGAGTCTTGCTCTCAAATTGAAAGACCAAACTCTTAAATGCCATCTCGAAGATAACTTCAAATACTTTTTCCCTGGATGCTGCTTCTTGGTGTCTGACGTATCTAGATTGTGGGTTTTAGGGGGACAGATGGAGGAATCCCTTTCTCATTGCCCACCCCTGCTTCAGCTTTCATCCCCTGGGAGGACTCACATCTCCCTCAACGCAGAGGTGTTTTCAAATTAAATACTATCTAATGAACTGGAAAACCTGCCCCCACCCAGCTGTGTGTGTGTGTGTGTGTGTGTGTGTGTGTGTGTGTGTGTGTGTGTGTGTGTGTGTGTGTGTGTGTGTGTGTGTGTGTGTGTGTGTGTGTGTGTGTGTGTGTGTGTGCGTGTCGGTATTTGTGGCATACGAGTTGGGGAACTGCTTGAGAGCGGGACGAGAAAATAAAAGAAAAACAGTGTGAGAGATTAAAAGAGAGAGGTATTTGCATTGCAATCTAGTGATTGCACAGCCTGTGTGTGGCGTCATGAAGCGTGTGTTCGTTAATTGTATATCTCTGCAGTTCTAATTGCTTTAATTCCCTGTAATTAATCAGTAATTGCAGTGAGGAGCCACGCACAGCTTCGCTCTGAACGCAAAAGAACTTTTCAATATGGAGTACATAAATATAGATGAGAGAAAGAAACCGACGAAGATGATGTGGAAACAGACCAATGGGGAGAGAGAGAGAGAGAGAGAGAGAGAGAGAGAGAGAGAGAGAGAGAGAGAGAGACAGAAAAGAAAGAACCTAGGTATTCTGTGAAAGGCCAGAACCATGAAGTATATGGCAGAGTCTCATTTCTTATTAATGTATTCTGATGTGAATGAAAATGAGAGATTATGGGTGAAAGTGGAGCAGTCCCTACAGACTTGCAAGTAAATCCCCATAACTCACAGGATAACCTTATCTAATGCACAGACTGTTCAGGCAACATTTTACTGCACTTCCTCTTTGAGATTTTGGGGTTCATGTGTGTCTGTCTCGTAATGTTTTACTTGTTCAAAAGTATTGAGGATTTGAGTGCATCTCTCCCTCACCACAGGAAGGGTGTGGCAGCTGTTTCCAGGGAGATCCCTGTCCCACCAGAGAGAATCCCTCCCACTCACCATACTGTTGCAAGGTAATCCCCTCCTCCGTCTCTCTCTCTCTCTCTCTTACTGTACCCTCTCCCTGCCCTCACTTCCTACCTCTCCCTGTCCCCCCTCATTAATTCCCAATTAAGACAGCAGCACACCCACACACCTCCGTATTGCACATAATGCACATAAATGCTTCTTCTGGTCAGGCTTTTAATTTACAAAGGTTTGAGCTGAGGCTAGCAGACTCACTGAACTGTGTAAATGTGCTTGTGTGTGTGTGTGTGTGTGTGTGTGTGTGTGTGTGTGTGTGTGTGTGTGTGTGTGTGTGTGTGTGTGTGTGTGTGTGTGTGTGTGTGTGTGTGTGTGTGTGCACGTGGTGGTACGTATGTTGTATAATGATCGCTTCTCTGTTCCTTTCCCCAACCGTGGATGAAAGCAAACCTTTGTCATTCTCGATCGCTTTTTAAATGAGAGTTGGTGGCTGGTCTTCGGTGACCTGCTGCGCCCCTCCCTCCTCCTCTGCCTTCTATCTGCCCGCTTACACCTCCCCACCAACCCCCTCCCTCATAAATGGCTTTGGCTCCCACATAACAAGCTGGGTTCTCATAGATCTCCATCAATTTGTGTCACACCAGGGATTCCCTGAACAAAGTTGCCTTTGCCACATCACCCACAACAACTATGCATTATTAAGGTTATAAAAACAGCCTGCAAAGTGTCTGCCACAGCCTGGGTTACAGAGCTAAAAGATACAAGGAAGAGCGAGAAACAGGCAAAGCAGCAGAGAGAGATAGAGGGTGAAAGAGAAAGACTAATGATAAAAGGTTTTTTTTTTTCTTTTAAAGGATTTTAAATGCCAATGTGGCCATGCTTCCTCAGTATGTTGGTGATTTGACTGCTAAGCGGAAAGCTTGCTCCGCAGCTCTCTTTACTGTGCATTCATTTACAAGATTTCACACGAAGCATCTCCTCCAGGAGCAGCTCACATCGGCATGTGCGTGGTCAAGTTGCGTTGATCTCTAACATTTAGGACAATACAATTGAAATGCAGCATGTTAAAAGGCCCTAGATAGGATAAAGGACACACTGCACTGTGAGGTTCATAACCTACAGCAGCTGATATACTGTAGCCTACACATAAACTGAGATTTATTGTGTGTCCAGAAAGGGCAATTGAAATAAAAAAACATGCCATTTAACCTGAAAATTTCCTTAGGGCAACAATTCACCTTTAAACTAAATTTATGATGTCATGAACTTTTACAAATCATACAAGATTCATGAGCAGGAGCAGCTTTATGTGGCATGATTACAAACTGGACAATCAGGCTCTAATTTGGGATTTAATTAAAAGAAGTCAACATGAAGAAGCTGCACTGACAAAAAAATGGAAAATATGTTAACTGGGAGTATGCTTCATCGAGTATTTAGCCACTAATGAGTTTAATTTAACTGCAGTACTGAAAGGTCATGAACCTCAACAACGGTCCATTTGACCATAAAATCACTCTGCTGATTCATTTTCAACCACTATGGAGATCCAGGACTGATAACAAAACTACAGAGAGGAACAGACAAAATCAGATAATAAAGTAGTCTTTCGGCAAATGCTCAGAAATAGAGCAACAGAGTCTGTGTAAAGAAGAGGTTGGGTTGCATGGATGGGACAATAAAATGCTAGGCTTAAACACTAGTGCCAAGAGGGTTGAGTGTGTTGTTGCCTCTGTTTAGTCGTGTCTCGATCTCTAAAGGTACCAAGTATTTTGAGCTTTTCAGGTTGAGTTCATGCTTACTTTCTAAGCAGTCTCAGAAGCGAGAACATGCAGCTACAGTAGGTCCCGAAGGGGAAGCATATCAGTCAGTCACCACCCTCACTTTTAAAAGCAAGTTGAACTTTGTCACACAGTAATGAGAGTTTGTAACATTGTTTAAGGTCATACTGCTTCCATTTAAATGGCTTACAGAGAGAGGGTCTTTAGGGTGCTAGCATATTGCTTATTTCCTGAAGGTATCACACACCAGAGCAGACATGAACAAATCAAACACACAGGTATCAGTAGAAAAAGTCATTCGTTCATTTTTGGCACAGGAGACTGCTAATAATTTCCTGTTTCCAACCAACGTGAATGTTGGGTTATTAAATCACAAACCATGTGTTTGTTAGTGTTTATTATTGTAACCATGACAACATAGTTCCCCTTGGCTTAGTAGTCATTTTACCTCAAACACAATCTTTCCCTTAACCTAGCCAACTAACTTTTTTGCCTAAAGTTAACCAAACTTTAACCAAAGCATTGTGAGATCTGAAAACAGATTTTATTAACAGTAATTTTTCATGACTGGAAAAGACAAACAATGTTGTATTTTTGATAGGGTCGCCAGATCAGAAAACCCTCCTATGTGTTCTAGATGGCATGGACAAACTAACGTATTTTGCCGTTTACGTTGAAGGACGAGTTGATTGGTTGTGAACATGATCATCCCCACTGTTCGTTATCACCCCTCCTTGAAATTGCACACACGCAAACACACACCTTCCCGAATTCACATTGCACCTTTACCTTCTCAACAGTCGCAGTAATAAGATCAAACTTGCTCGGTGAAACCCAACCTTTGTTTTATTCGATGGAGGCATGAAATGAGATTCTATTAATACCCTCAGCCCAACTGGCTGGCTGACTCCCAACGGAGGCAGCACTGAAAAGGTTAGGTGCGGCAATTATGCAGGTGGAGTTGCAGACGAGATGGGAGTGAGGAGGAGATGATTCTGCCTTGATCACTGGCTCTGAACAAGGTGTTATCAGCTGCAGCACAGAGAGAGAGAAAGAGAGGGGGGGGGGAGAGAGAGAGAAGGGGGTGAGGAGGGGAGATGTGTTGGCTGCCAGAACGGCGTTAATGACTCGCCTTGTTTTTTGAAGTAAGGAGTTGCCTTTTCAAAGGCAAGGCAATTAGAGGGGCACTTGTTCCGTTGTGCTTGGGCTACTCCAGTGACTTAGTAAAGCTGTCACATACCAGCCAATCAATGCTGGACAGGAGCGGCCGGTGAAATACTATCACACATACTGATATGACGTAATGGCTGTGCTACACACAAAAACACAGACACACACTGTGCACTTACACATATCTGAGCAACCTTCTCTGGTGCAAATACCCCTCTTTAAACAAACAATCCATCTCACTGCAATGAAAATAGAACGCCTGCATTAATGTTCGAGTGCATATGGCAGGATGACATGCATACAGTATAGTTATTATATATCTGAGCGCTGTACATGGCAGCCACACGCTGTATGTGAAGCACAGGTGACACAGATAATTGGGACCCTTCACATCTCATTATGCTGCCTTGCTCAAAAGAAAAGAGAAAACATGGAGAAATTTGCCCCCTCCTGCTACCCAAACTCTCTCTTTGTCTCTTTGGATTACCCGGTAGCGCAGCAACACACCCACCATTAGTTTGGTGCTGCTGCTGACCCCAGTCATTCATTTAATTGGCTGTTAATTGCTATTCTCTCTACAAGACACAATGTATATGTGGAGCTATATTTAGGCTCGCCCCTCGATGGCTCTTCATGCTAAATTACAACTTTCAGCCAGGCGCTGAAGGGCCCCATTGTGGCCTGTCGTTCTCCCCCTCTGTGACTGACTGGCAGGCTGAGAAAGGAGAGAGACATCCCTCCCTCCCTCTTTCTATCCCTCCCTCCCTCCCTTCTCCTCTCCTTTCCTTCCCTCTCTCTATTAGCTGCTGTGCTGTACAGTCTGACACCTGGATCAGGCTGCGTGTCACTCTCTATGTCCTCGTCTGTTTGACACAACAGCAGCAACTTTTCATCTGTTGCCAGGAACGTCTGAGGACTTCCCATCAACTTCTGTCTCGTGTGCTGAAGGAAAGGAGACATTTTTATTTGGTAGTATGAAAAGCATTTCATCATGTGTGACTCCTTAATTTCACCCTTTATTTTATTTTCTCAAGAATATCTTAGTGAATCATTTTCCAAAGAGAACATCAAAGTTGGATTCCTTAAAATGTGTTTATTTTTTTAGATTTCCCCACCCTTCGTTGCCCCTGCCCAGCAGCACAGAGCAGACCAGCTGCATCTGAGTCACACACACACACACACACACACACACACACACACACACACACACACACACACACACACACACACACACACACACACACACACACACACACACACACACACACACACACACACACACACACACACACACACACACACACACAGAGACAGAGAGAGAGAGAGAGAGAGGAATGTTTGTGACACAGATGTGATTTTGATGGATGACATGGGCCAACTGCTGACGTCATCCGGTGGAAATCCCGGATTACTCAGCCCCCCCCCCCCTCATCTGTCCATATCTCGTCTTTCTGTCTTTTTGTATTCCTGGCTCTCTCTCTGTCGGTGTCTTTTTCTCACCGACAGGACAACCAGAGCCACTGTTTGTCCGGTTTAGACGAAGAAGGGAGAGGAGAATGAGGGAAGTGGGTGGGAGGGGTGTATTCCTGATTTATGGCTCTGACTTTTCATTTGTAATACCCTGATTATCTGGGGAGCTGGGTGGGAGGACGGTGGGGTAGGAGGGGCGGGGGCTGGTGCTGGTGAGAGGCCTGAGCAGCTTAATAATGTGTACATGCCCATAGCGACGGGGGGATATAAGGCAACAAAACTGCTGCCCTCTCAAAATGAGACGGGGAAACGTTGGACCAGTGCAAACATCTGCTTTCAGCAGAATTAATCATAAAACAGTGTGTCTTTGATTTCACCGCCCAATCACTTCTGTTCCCTGTCATACCGTTAAGCATCTCTGCACCTTTTGAGAGAGATTGAAGGTGATAAAGACTTCAAATGAATATGCACTTGTATTAAATTCCTCCCTTTTGCTTTCTTAGCTTTTGCAGGATGTAAATCTAGCGCGATAGACCGTGATAAGATAATTAGTGCAAGGTCTCGCCTAATGACAACTGCTAACATTAGTTACGAGTCCCACAGACGCAGGTGTGTCATCGGTGAAAAACGGATTTGTACAATTTGCACACTGAAATAATCTTCTCACTAGTTTCTTTGACTCAATAATTCAAGCATCAGAACAAACTGTATTATTGGAGCGATAATGCTACTTTTGTGTGAAATGTGACAGATGATGTCTCTTTCACACATAAAACGATTTTCAGAGGATAAAAACACTTGTGTTTCAACCAGTTGCTCACTTTCGCTGACACTTACACACACGCTTACACACATGCTTACACACACACACACGCACGCATGCACACACGCACACAAAAAGGTAATCTCGGCCCTGGAAATAACACCCTCATCATCGCTGCAATCGTCCTAATAATCATCATCACCAGATGTACTGTTGTTATCGCAATCAGATCTGCGGCGGTACAGAGCTTTAACGAAATGTGGCATGAACCCCTGCTCATAATAATTGGTACAGTTGTGCAGGCACGTTAGCCGGGAGTGCATCTCTAGTTTCCACACGGTGCTATTATCCCAGCACATAATACCTTGCTGATTATCCGTTCAATGAAGGCGTAGCTATCGTAACAGTTATGATAATAGCACGCGCGGCTGTGATAATCCGCAGAGCCGTGGCTCTCTCTCTGTCAGATGCTAATGATGATAGTGGGTGGTCATGCACACAAACAGCAATGGCTGGTGGGAAGCCTCTCCTGGTTCAGTGGTGGGCCAATTGAACGGCACAGCGTTGTGTAAATCCGTTTGACCCCGGACGGGCCAGCGCCGGACACTGGTGTGAGGGCGAGGTTGGAGACATCTGCGGATCATATCACAAGCGTGAATTAGCCCATTTTGCTGGATTGACTAAGTTAAAAGGAGACACCTGTTTCCCCTACAGCCTGTTAATATGTTGCCATGACAACAGCCAAGGACCCAGCGTATCCAGCGTCTGTCTATTTCTCACTTCCTCCTCAATCTCTACGCTTACTTCCCTGCTGATGAGGCTATTGCTCTCCTTCTCACAAAAGCACACACACACACACACACACACACACACACACACACACACACACACACACACACACACACACACACACACACACACACACACACACACACACACACACACACACACACACACACACACACACACACACACACACACACACACACACCTCTCCATCTGAAGTTGCTGAGGTAAGAAGATCAGGTTTTCCACTCAGTGGAGCGAGAGCGCTCTCACCTCTTCCCCACGGTCCACCCAGCAGCACCTGTGTGTGTATATGTTTCTGCATGTCTCTGTGTGTCTATGCGCTTGTGTGACATTTTGGGTCCAAAGTGGAAGAGGCTAAAGCGCACAGGTGCATTTCACATGTCTATGAATCATCTGTGTGTGTTTGTGTGTGTTGCAGGGATGTGAAAGGTATAAATCATCAGGTAAAGTTCTTGGCTGGCGGATCACCAGTCAGAGTTTTCATCCAAATAGCTGCAAACAAATCCAGTGCAAGGGTAATTAAATACATCGTTCCAGGTGGGAAATACAAAATTTTTGTGTCAGCGTGAAACAAAAGTTTGCAGAAGTTGACATTTCGCAGGAGGATCACTTGGCCGTCTTCTTTCTCGTTAAAGTGGCTTGCGCTTAGTCTTCATCCTTCCCGCCTCCCTCCCCTCTTCACTCGGCTTCCCCCTTTTCTCACTCTCCTTCACTCTGTTTCTCTCTTTCACACCTTGCATCCCATGGTGCTTGACATGTGCCTCTGTAATGTCTCTGACTCTGTCTTCCCCGTTCTGTCTCTCAGCTCCATTAAGGTCAACTCTCTAACCTGAAACAAAGTGACGGTCCCCCTTCACACCTTTTTACATATCTTTCTTTCCTTCATTTCCTGTGCTACCCCTGTCTCTTTTCCTTTAGTAGTGCTTCTCTTTTCACAGTAGTTGTCAGTCTGAGAGTATCTGAATTTTGTTGATCCGTCACATTTCATCTCCTCCTCTCCGTCTCACTCCTCTCTCCTCGGCTGTTTGTTTCTCCCCTTGACTCTGGCAGACTCATTATCTTTGTAGAACAGCAGTGTGCGTTCGTCAGCAGTGATTAGCAGTGTTTCATTCTAACATCGTTAAGGAAAGACAGTTTGATATTTGACGAATGAAGATATGGCATTCTCTAATCTTCCACCGCAAAACTGTGTCGTAGTAGATAGAGGCTTCGGTTAAGTTTTCCATAACATTAAAGCTTGCATTGATCATAATCCAATTAATGAAAAAAAAGAGAGAAACAGATAGAAAGGACAGGGAAAAAAGAAACGCTTGCCTCATTAAATAGGAAGAAATCAACTGTAATCAAATTGCTGAGTTCTCAGAACTGATGAAGTGTAAGCATTTAAAGATCTTATGAAAATTGTTGTAGTTAACATAATTAATTTGCAGCCCTTTTGATAAGTGGTAATGACTTGGAGATTATTGGTTTGAATTAATAGTTTTGTTGTACAGCCTCAGCGGGAGAGAGAAGTTGATAAGGAGGGGGGACAGTACGAAGGAAACACTATCCTACTTTCAAAGTTCCCGAGGAGATGAATGAATATTTATTTTTTTAAACACAATAAGACAATTCGACTCCTCTATAAACTAATTACTGCTGCTTTAATTCCTTTTGAGATTAAACTGCAATTGTAATAAGACGACGTCTCAAAGAAAATGTTTGTAAGCAGGGAGGAAAGACACATTTGTAATTAAAGGTGGAAAAATATTTTTCTCATTAAACACTAATTTGCACAGGATATAGAGGTGCAGACATCCATTCTGAAGACACTTGTATGTCTCTTGCACGTCTCTTTCTCATTCTATGGTGATAAGTTACAGGAGATGCTGCTTTTCATCGCCTCCAGAAACAGACGAGCAGCCTGCTGACGGAAGGTGAGCCACTTCTCTGACAAGATATTAAGACGCCATGTGATGAGTGAGGATTGCTTTGCTCTGAGGCTAAAAAGTGGGACACTTAACTTACCAAAAGGGAACTTTTCTTTTATTCCTGCAATGTTATTATTATGAGAAAGCGGTGGTAATGTTATTATTGCTCACATCCACCGCAGGCTTCTTTCCATGCTGTCAGCTAATGTTGATGATGCCCTCCCCTTGGTCGTCGCTCCACACACAAACAGCATTGCCTCTGATGGAATCAAAACAACTAGTTTCAGCACGACTGACTCTCTCTTATCATAATTTGATTATTTTAATGATCTTGTTACTAAACCTCAGACGCTGCACTCGCATACACCCGGAGGGAAGCCATGGTTGAATGCATTGTATGAATCTCACATAAGGCTCAGGAAATGTCCAAGGGTGACAATATACAGTGGTGTGTTTACCCGTGTGTGTGTGTGTGTGTGTGTGTGTGTGTGTGTGTGTGTGTGTGTGTGTGTGTGTGTGTGTGTGTGTGTGTGTGTGTGTGTGTGTGTGTGTGTGTGTGTGTATGAATGCATGCATGCAAATGTGCCTGTGTGCTAGTGTGTCACTTACCTCAGACGAACAGACAAACCCAGTAGCCAAAGCCACGCCGCTCGCCACAGAGAGCAAGGTTATGGAAAACTATTCGCATAAAACAGCCCAGTGCATTATCAGTCAAACACTAGAGCCAGAGGGGGTTTGATTGTGGGGTTTCATCATCGCTTATTGAATTATCTGGATTAATTTAACGCATTTAGGCCTGTGTGTTTTCCCTAGCTCGCAACTCTCCCGTCTCTTCGTTAGCGATAATTACACTAAGTGGGTCATCTCCTTCTGAGCTCCCTTTCTTTTCTCTCTCCCTACATAGTATTAGCATTTTCAACTTCTTAAACAAAGTTTGGCAAAAATCTAATGATGTAAACGTAGTGATTCACTCGGCATTCTGTGGATGAAAGCCTTGAAAAGCAGGCGGTTGACTCAGAACGTGGAGGAGTGGATTGAGAGAATAGCAGGGTTGAACTAGGGGTTTTCAAACTCACCTTTAATTTTATTTTACTTTCTCACACATTCAGGCTCTGAGTCACATAAACTTGTGTGCGTGTGCCCCGGTTGTTTTAACCCGCGTGGGCATCGCTGGTCAGTAGAACTACTAATGCAGAGCTAGAACATAATATATCACAAGTCATGCTAGTAGCAAATTTAGTAAAGGAGGCCGGATTATGTAATAAATGCCAATATTTCATTCCAGTGGTACTACAAAACGGTTACAGCGTGTTTCTCCAATTCTTTACAAGTTGTTCCTCTGAGCCACAAAACTCTAAACATCTGTTCAAAGATGAGAAGAATCAAACGGTTGCCATGGTAACAGCAGCCTCAAATCAAATCTATCCACTGCTTGTGGCTTTTACTGTTATCTTATCAAGAGTTTTGGATTAGATTGACCTGATCTGGAAACAGTTCAACAAGGCAATGGAACGATTCTGCACCTGACTGCATTCCAAAAACACACACAACCAGAGCGCTGAGGTCATGAGAATGGGACGCACGGACAGCAAATTGCGTCATAATGCACAACCTCTCCATGACTCCTGTTACCCAGTATTGCCCACAGCAGCCTGAGCTGTTGCTGAGAAAACTCAGAGGAAATATGGCTGTTAAGTCATTAGGCAGCTCATTAACACGTTGTTTAATTGGTGTCTAATTGATCATGAATGTTCTATAAAGCCGTGAACCTCAGGGACGTGTGGCGCCATCGTCAGACTCTCGGGGAACCATGGAGTCGGCTTAATTCGATGAATCGACTCGTAGTGTCGACATTGTGCTGCACGGCTGTGTGTTGATCTCAGGGGGTCTAATGGAGAAGGGCTCCTGGCTCAATGTTTTGACCCCTCTTCCTTTTTATATTTCCTTTTCACTGTCAATTACTGATGATGAAAGGACAACTAGGGCTCAAACTTTGTATCACTTTTTAAATTGCTTTGATTCAGTTGAAAGTAGCTTCTACGGAAGCCCAAGGATACAAGTGAGAAAAATTTAAATTAGATTTTCTAAGTCTGATCCAAATTGTTTATGAATCACAAAGAGGTGAGAAAACATTTAGCCAGGATACTCTTTCTAAACTCCTTATTTTATTTTTGGCACGTGAAAAAAGAATTGTCAGGACCCTTTTGGTTCGTTGTTGTAATCCTCATTTCTACCTAGTACACCACTATCCCATATTCTAAAAAGGATTAAAAGCATTCATGTTTTATTCTGGTTGAGTTTTCTCCATTCACACTAAACACAAGTTACATATATTGTCTGTTAGCATATTAAAACTCACCAGGAATGCTTTTAGTCCTATTTAGAACATGGGGTTGATGGTCCACTTTAGTCTCTTGTGGCAGAAATGATTGTCAAAACCTTTTTTTCCCCACTTCTGAAGTCATATACACAGGAGATCAGACTTAGAATATGGACCATATGTTTTTTTTCTCTCTTGCCTCTCAGGGCTTCTGTTACTTTCTCCTATATCAGATAAAAGAACTCTAAATGTGGGATCCATATGCTCAAAGCGCGACCTTACACTCTGTTACGCCAGTGTAGGCTCACATACATAATCAATGGCCTTTGAATGAAACTCTTTACAAGTAAATGGTTGGTATCAAGAAACCTGTCACTGCATCACCTTCTCCTATTTTTGTGCTTGTTTTTTCACTCTGAGCGCTCCGCTATCTCCCCCTGTCATTTTGTGTCTCACCTGTGAATAATTCATGAGGATCAGCACATACGATTACACTGGTTAAAAAGTAATAAGGCACTGCCATAAAAAAAGGTTTTCTGGCATTGTTTTACCAAGTGTCTCTCACACACCTCTGTCATTGCTGGTCCCGAGTTCACATTAAAGCACATCCTTGTCGCCCCTGACAGAGCGCAGCGTTAGGAGAGAGAAAACAAGAAAACAAAACCACGACCTGTGGAGCAGGTGGTTAGAAAACAGGCACCACAGAAGCCCCCCCTCCCTCCCTACCAGCACAGCGGTGCGATATAGCCCAGGCTATGAGCTGTCACTTGGAGCTTTTCATGTCTGAGCTTGGGAAAGATCTGTAGACTCCCCGTCTGAGCTCAGAGCCCTTTGATAATCGATGGAGCTTACAGTGGTGCTTTGTAACGACAGCGACCGTTCACGGCCCAATCAAACTGCACCGTTGTCTTCTCTTGTTTGTTCCCAGGATTGTGCAGGCTATTTCCTGTCTGACTTAAAATGAGGCCTTGTATTTTATGAGCACGTCAGTGTTGACGGCGAGGAGATACGGCAGCTTTACAAAGCTCCTCCTTTTTGAATTTCAGTACAATATCGGCACAGCTCAGCATTGTTTTATTTGTAGTTGGAACAGATGTACAAGACTGACACAGTTTTTACTTAACCTGTATTTACACTCTGAGACACTTTTTGATTTTGATAGCAATAAATCAACTTTTCATAACACAAAGGAGAATTAATGTTCCATTAGCCATTAGCTGTCCCCTGTCAAATGTCGGCTACTTTAGCAGAACAAGTGATCATGTTGTTAGAAAAATGTAACATCAGTGGTAATGATTGATCTTAAAGTGATACTGTGCCCAAAATGCATGGCTAAATAAGTTAATTGAATTATTTGAAGGTCAATTTCAGGTTGTTAAAGCAATACTCATGCCCGAACTGTAAACACTGTTCCTCTGCAGATGGTGGTTGTAATCTCATTGATGGGGGATCAGCAGCTGGGGTGTGAATTTCTCAAATTACACTAATTACAAAAATTTCACTGTAAGAAAACTGTGAAAAAGAAATGGCCTTATGAACATCTCATCCTACTCCTGCACCACAATACACTTTGTCACGTTTTATCTATAAGCTCAGTTTGTTCTTAAACTTATTTCTACATTTGCTCTAAAATATGACAAAACAATATGGCCTATTATATTCAGCGTATTTTTGGCATTCAGATGGCCATCAAAGAGATGGATAATGCTGCAGGAAATATGTGATAAGTTCATATGGTGTACTTGATACCCTTTTTCCATTGTGAAAATGGTAAAACTATATATTCCAATGTAAGCGATTGAATTCAAGTAAACTACTGTTCTCCAACAATAAGGACACTTTTGAAAACACATTTTGGATGGAGTATCTCTTTAATAACCAAATAAATCTTTGGTTAATGTGATTAACTAATTGGCCTTGCCACCAGACAAGCTGTGCAGGAAAAACATAATGATTTCAAGTTGTTGATGAAAAATGTGTCAGAAATTGGCCCCGTCTTAATCTAAGGTATTTTCCACCTTCAATCTATTTATGTCTCGCAAATACATAATTCAGTGGCTGTGAATCTAATTAAGAATTGAACATGCACAGATGGTGCTCTTGACCTTCTGTGAGTGCAGTGCGTTGTATGTATATGCTGCAACAACTGACACACGTGTCTATGATTGCATGTGAACATACTGCACTTGGGTGTGTCTATGTGTTACTGTATCTGAAGAATGGCATTCACTCTCAATGGCAAGGACACACTTTTGTGTATGTAGCCTATTAATGTTTTTCAGTGTGTGAATGTACATTCCTGTATGTTTGCGTGTGTTTCACAGCATGTAATCATAGTATGAATTTTACGCTGACAGATGAAGAGAACCTTTTCATTTGCTGTCCCCCTCCATTAGATTGAACTAGTTAATAAGCCATCATGCCAGTGACAGTGACATTTCAACTACCTGCTCTGTGAGCATAACACACTTGAATTTGTGACTCTGTGTGTTTGTGTAAGTGTAGGTGTGTGTGTAAGTGTAGGTGTGTGAGTGTGTGTGTGTGTGTGTGTGTGTGTGTGTGTGTGTGTGTGTGTGTGTGTGTGTGTGTGTGTGTGTGTGTGTGTGTGTGTGTGTGTGTGTGTGTGTGTGTGTGTGTGTGTGTGTGTCTTCCCCACTGTTTTACACTACCCACTGAACGGGACAAACAGTACAATGACACAAATAGCGTGTGGGGAACGGGAAAGGGAGACCAAACTAATGGATGAAAGAGAACGGATTGATTGAATAGTAGATGTATAAAGAGTCCATGTAGTGGAGGCACACAGTGTTCACAGCAAGCTCAAGCTCCCCAAGGTTGTTTTGATATTTTCGAGCCACTTCCTTCAATCCTGTTGCTTCTGTATACTATAGTTATATGGATTTATAAGTACACCTTAATTGTGTGTGTGTGCAGGCATCTCTGTGTGTGTTTGTACACAGTATACAGGGTTTGTGAGCATGGGCATTATCAGAGGTTATCACTACCATTTAAATGCTTCAGCCCAAAATGCACCTACCACGTTGTGCATTGAAACAAAAATTGTTTAGGTTTAGGATACAAAACAACATAGTTATGTTTGGGAAAAGATTGTGGGTTGAGTCATTTTAAGTAGCCTTTGATTGTTACATAATTTTCATATTCTAGGTGGCTTTTTTACAAATACTTGAGAATTTCAAGCGTGTGAATTCAGCCAACCTCAGAACCCTACTCAAATCCTTACAACCAATCACAAAACACAGAACTTCCTCTTTTCAACACCTGGTCACTAAGAAACAAAAGTTTAATCATCAATTAATTCATTACTGACAACTACCTTCATATCCTCTGTTTCACTGAAACTTGGCAAAATATCTGGATTATTATCATCATTATTATGAATTTCTGGAAATGCTTAGATGCTTAAACTTCACACAGCTCTTCAACTTCCCCACCCATAACCGCGGTCACATCCTTGACCTGGTCTGTTTCACTGGAATCACCATCAACCACCTCTCTGGCTCTGACCTAACCAACTCCGACCAGTTCATTGGTATCAATAAATTCAACTCTGACACAGTCAAGTATCTCAATGTGTCCCCCAAGGTTTGGTACTCGGCCCCCTCCTCTTCATCCTCTACATGCTCCACGTGGTAAAAATCATACGACACCATGGTCTCCATTTCCACTGCTATGCTGATGACAGCGAGCCACTTTCAGAACTGCACCCAGAACTCACGTATTTCAATCTGCTTTTAACCTGCTAGTTATGTATGTTTTTTTTTTTATTGTTAAAATGTAATCTATCTGCTTTATTTATATTGTTATTGCTTTTATTGTTTCTAGTTTTACCATGTAAAGTGGCTTTGAGTACCTTTTAAAGCTCTATACAAATGAAATGTATTAATAATATTTTTGTATTATTACTTTTACTTAAAAGAGCTGTATTAACCTGCTGTACATAAAAATAGCAACGAGCACAGGGCTGTGATACGCATGAGCTTAACTCTCCCTACGCGCTCAATATTGCTCATCACTTGCTCATCACTTGCTCGACAAGTTCACTTTTGAGACATTGAAGGCAGCGATGGAATAGACAGTGGCTGTTATCTATGCTACTTTGATTGCACTAGCCATGCCATGTGCTGTAAATCTTTGTGTGCCGCGTAAAATACATTGCGAGTGCGTATGCATTGTTAACTCACGTTAACTCATTGTTAACTAGGTGCATGTTCACACATGAGTCCATTCAGAGCGCATTGATGTGCAACACTGCAATGAAAAAACTGGGAGCATACGAATCTGCATGCTTTATGTTACAATGTTAAGAAATACAATTTTAAAATGTATGGAACCTTTTTTCCATGCTTAGTTAAATCTTTAAATTAATTCGCATTTTTTTAATCTAAAATGTTTGGCCTTGTTCACATTATATGCCAGAAGGAAACATTTTCTGCCTGCTGCCAGCTCCTTCCTCTTTTATTGCAATCCATCACTCTCTCCATCTCCCTCCCTGTCAGCCTCAGCCTCTACTCTTCTCATTTAATGTCTGCTATGTGCTGACCCGATCAATAGTCTAAAACAAACATGCACAGACACAAACACATAAACACACCTGCACACTGACGTACAGGCTGTGAAAAGAACAAACCACACACACATTAAGGGAAAATATCCGGGTCCTTCAACTATAAAGGGCTCTTACTGTGGGGACAAAGTTGTTTCTCACTGATGTTTGATACAATTACAGCACCTGAAAAATAAGCAGGGGAAAAGTGACCTGAATTAAAAACAACAACAGGCAGATAGGTCGACTAAAAACCATCAACCAGCAGCACACATCCACACAGACGGCATCAGCCAGAGAGTGCAGGGCACCATTAGCATCCTGTGAATGTGTATGATCGGAGTGGAGCTGAGGTGAAATGACTTGTGTCAGGTCTGCGGGACCACTAGTGGCTGACGGCCTCATCACACAGCCCCGAGCGGCCCGCATGCAAACTGTGCTCACCCGCTTGTGTAAGCTTAAAAAAAACAACTGATAATGACTTTTTAGATTTTCAGATTTTCCCTTTCCCTCGCTCTGCAGCGGATGCGCCCAGTCACAGTTACTCAATCCAGGCCTCTAGACGATTAGGCACCATCTCACTCCAAGCATGACCGATTCTTCTGCTCCCCTCTCACACACTCTTCACTCCGCGGCGAGGTCAAGGGACAGACGAGCCGAGGACTTCATTCCTTACGCTTCTGTCGTTTAAATCAGGTTAGATGAGTGTCATCCTCCCCTCCCCTTTATGGTAATTTGATTCTTTGTACTTGTGCCTCTATCCGCTCTATTCTCCTTTGCCTCCAACTCTGGGTTTATCCCCCAACTCTGTCTCTATGTCTTCATCACGGTTGTGTTATGATTGAATTATGGCCTCTGGAGTGGCTCTATGAGACCCTGTGTGGCTGCTGGGCTGTCAGCAACAGACCTTCATCTCCACTTCATGTGCCCTGGCCGCTCTCTCTCTGCCTTTACACTATATGCTCGCTTGCCCTATCCACCCCAGCGCTGCCCTGTCACCTCGGATCACAAGGGAAGAACGAAGAGACGGACAAGAGGAAAGAAAACAAACACTGACCTCATGGCAGCTTCGTTGCCTGCAACTTTTATGCATGTGTAAAACTATGACCTGTGGAAGGAATGGAGAAGCCGTCTGGTTGTTGTTATCAGGAATATAAAACAGTAGAGCAATGACCATTTTCTCCTTCTCTGTCTCATGTTCTTAATCTGTTACTGTAATTTCTGCAATGCCACATAGCTTGACCCTGACTCGAATTTAAATGGCTCATAGCTGCATCCTTCTCATTCTGTTCCCTCAATTAGATGTTCAGGATTAACAAATGGAGTATAATATATTTTCCTGCTATCTGTTGCCTTTGCTTGAACTGTAAAAGTAGATATAATATCTGTTACACTCTGGCTTGCATCTCTAGTTACATGTTCTCTGTGATACATACAAAGTACAGACACAAAGAGATTCATATGCACAAATGCACCGATAGACATGCAGCAGTAATTTGAGGAGGAGGAGATAGTATGAGGGGCGTAGGGAGGCAGAGGCTATCCAAACAGGCTGGTTAGAAAATGTTGTCTTAATTAGGCCTGACAGCATCCTCAAAGAACATGAATAAAAAGCATGGAGCCCCAGACCTGGACTCATGCATAATGGTCTAGTGCAAGGAGTGCCAGGAGAAAAAAAAGTGTGGCTCACATTTCAGACACATGTAATTAATGCACAGATTAAGGCATTAATAGTGCAGAGAGCTGCGAGAATGAGTGTGTATGCAAATTAAGTAATGTAATCTTTTGACTATCTTTGTACATGAGAAGAAAAAAAATATCTCTATTTTTCCTATTGATTCCTCCACTTTAAAAGCTCTGATAGCAACACAATACTTGTTTCATTGTGTTCAGCTATTTTCCAAGCTCTCAGAAAAGAAGCAACTTATTTTTTTCTCTCTCTTGAATCGCAGGCATCGCAGAGTCGTGGCCTTTGATTTTCATCACACTTTATCAGGTTGACCAGAGGGTCCTTGTGTGACTTACCTTTACTACGCTCGCTTCCTCTCTCCCTCACTACCGTGGCTCAGAATAGTCATATGCTCGTTTCCAAGGCAACCAAGCAGGACCTGTGTCCAGGGAGGGTTTACAGAGAGACATGAAACAGTGGCTGCTCTCGCAAAACGCCAATACCTTTTTATTAGACTGTTGCAAGTTAGTTATATGTTTTTGTGACATAAAGAGTAGCAAAAGTTCTACTTAATTGCTAACATTCTTTTATTCAGGATCTATTTATATTAACGCCTTAACAAAAGTGCCTGGTAAAATACATTTCCCCTCGCCAAATGAATAACGCAAACTAGGATTTTCGGGATAAGCTGCAGCCTCCCCAGAGGACAAAATACTTCATTTTCCTTCCCCCCTGGGTCACTTCACCAAGTAAGCCCCATTAATGTAACGAGAGAAATTAGAGGCTTACAAGAAGTGAAAAGAAAAACAAAACTCAGTGGGCTAGCACTAAGAGAAAACACTGCTATCAGTTGTCTAATTAATCTGTTGGCTCGGTGATGTCCAGGGAGCGGAGGGAGGGCTGAGGAGCTGCAGCGACAACGAGAGACAAGAAGAACAATAGCAATCTCAGTCTCACACTTCTTCACTGGGGTGTTGTATAATCCTGTTATTTTCAGCAACAGAAGGGGACAATTAATAACAGTGTGCTCAGTGTAAAGCGCTTCAAGGGGTCAGAGATTTTTGGATTATTTTGTGCCCATTCCCACTAGGATGGCAACACTTATACACAAAATTAAAAGTTCCACTTAACTTAACTGGGGTTGATGTAGACCAACAAACAGACAAATAAATATGAGCTCAGATCATTTTCAGGTCTTCCCTCGATGAAATGCTGTTACTCTCCAATAGGGAGTGCTGTTTTCTGTCTTCTCTCGTCGCAGAACTGTGTGTTCAGGCCCCTCAATTAGAGAGAGAGAGAGAGAGAGAGAGAGCACAGGAGCTGGTGGACCAAGTTACCCATCGAAAATTTATCCCAGCGGCAAAGGTTACACAAGTCCCCTAATGGACAATGTAAGTCATGCCTAAAATGTCTGTTGATTCTTCTACTCATTCCATTAAATTGGACATTATGTAGGGAGAACAATGGTGTGAGTAGGCTGCTATGGTGTCAGTGCAGGTGCAAGTTTTGATATATGTCTCTTTTTATTTTTCCAAAAGCACAGGGATACAGGGATGAGGAAGGGGCCCCATCTCTCTTGGGACTGTGATGCTCGTTTTTAATGCAGTTGTTTTGTTTTATTTTATGTATTGAGTTGATATTTATGTGTATTTGTGATGCATATTAAGTTCATTATTCAATTTATTTAAATTGTAGAAAGTGGTAAGATCTGCCCACTATTTTTTATTCTTGTTTTGTTTTCTTAGTATTTGTAACATATTCATTAAGAAATCTAAAAATCTAAAATAACTGCAGACAAAAAAGGGAAAGTTCACTAGATGTGTTGCTTCTTTTCTTTCTTATTTAGGTGAATAAAACAAAAAGTCCCATAACGACCAAAACTCAAACAGGAAAAGTATCAGAATCATTAACATTTGGCTCTGTTTTATCAAAGAAGCAATACTCACCACTGGCTGAATACTATTCTGTGAAGCATCATCCTGTTTTAAAGATAATAATCATGTTAAAATCATGTTAACAACAGCCAGGGGACCCCATAAGACCAACACAGTGAAGTCACACCTGGTGCAGTTAAATCTGAGAGAGGGGTGAGGGAGAGAGAGAGAGGCGAAGGAGAGAGAGCGAGAGAGAGAGAGGAGAGAGAGAGAGACATATAGAAAGTGAGAGAGGACGATGCTGGTGGCTAATTTCCCTGCTGTTGTTGAATGGTGGCTGATAGCTGATATCCAATCAGATTTAATTTGCAGGGGATGTTTTCATTATGCCTGGAACATCAGTCAATATGTCTGGCCCGGCTCCGGGAGATAAGACCTTTGGTGCAGACCTGGGTTCAGGTGCACACACTTGCAGAGATCCTCGTACGGATCTTTAGAGAAAACTTTCCCCCAGCTTGTGAGTAGTTTTAATTACTGAAGCAATTATAACTGAAATTAATAAAAAAAAAAATAAAAATAAAAAAAAAAAAAAAAAAAAAAAAAAAAAAAAAAAAAAAAATGATGTCTTCTTTTCATTGTCTCAATAATTAATTGGACTTAGTTTCATTTAATTACCACGTTATATTTACATTGACTTGAACAAATGATTCAATTGAGCCATTCTGGAGTGGGGAGTGCAAAATGAGAGAAAATTCTCCTTAAATTTTTGCTGAACTGAAGTTCTTTGGCACGAAAGTTAGAAATGATTAAGGACAGCCAGACCAAGACTTTCTTTTGTCAATAAGGTCCTCGGGTTTCTTCTTTTTATCCAAATAAAAAATAAAAAACAAATAGAAAAGATTAAAATTGTGAAGGAGAAAAGAGAAGCTGCTCTAAAAAGACGCTGTGTTCTCAAATTCAGGTCTTGTACGGTATATTAGGAAGTCAGAGTCCTTCAGTTTTCTTAGAGTAACCCTGCATTTCCCTGTGATGAAGTCTTAAAGATCTGAAGAGCATCAAGAGACATATCTAAGAGAGCTGCCTTCAGTTTTTATTCATGTTCCTTCCCCTTTTTTTTCAAGTGATCTGCAGCTTCAGAGAGAGAGAGAGAGAGAGAGAGAGAGAGAGAGAGAGAGAGAGAGAGAGAGAGATAAAGAGGGAGAAAGAGAAGTGTTTTCCAATAGAAATGAGGCGAGTCGAAGAAGACTCTTCAGTCGGGCTGAGGCTGTCACTGTTCAGTTCAAAACATTCTGCCATGCAAAACAGCCAAAAGCCCCCAAAACCTGTTACATGACTTCACTTTGAACATCGGGGGAAACTCATTCACAAGCAGGTCAGACTCTTTCAAACTTTGAGAATTTTTAAAATCCCGTTCAAAGAATCGGTTAAGGAAGGTTACATTTTTTGTGGTAATATCTTTACAGCTATACTTTTATTTATTCGTCCAGAATTTTGTTTGCCGTTTTATTTTCCTTTGTCAATGAAGATCATTGTCTCACTTATTGGCAAGCAACGAGGAGTGAATTTGTCATAACCGCAAAGCATTCACTGCACACACACACACACACACACACACACACACACACACACACACACACACACACACACACACACACACACACACACACACACACACACACACACACACACACACACACACACACACACACACACACACACACACACACACACACACACACACACACACACACACACACCTCTCATATTCTGGAGGACAGCTGCAAGGGTGTGGAAGCCTTGGGAAAATGGATCATGGAATAAGGCCAATCAACTTCCTCTGTAGCCAGCACCTGTTTGTCTCTATCTGCTGCTGACAATTTCACAATAGGAAGTGATTATGAAAATATACAGAGATTAATACACACATTCTGTAAGAAAATACAATAGATTAGTATCACAAACATGCCTTTCTTCATTTTTTTTTAAAGATATGTACAGCGATCGTGTACGATTTTCTGCTTGCGTGTTTGTCACAGAGGTTTATTCAACAGAGATTATGCAAATTTGAGACTATTACACTTCCTGCCCTAATTCACTAAACCCTGTTATAATTAAGACACACATCCACCATGGAGAAAACCACACACACACGCAACAATAAAGTGTTACCTTGAAATATTTCTCTCGACCAAAAAGAGAAACGCTAATACGCCTTGATGTTTTTGTCACATAGAAAACAGGCAGGCTGACTATGTGTGTGTGTGTGTGTGTGTGCACATGTGTTAGTGTGTTTCATGAGAGAAGCTGTGCATGTGTGTGCATGTGTGTACGAGCCGAGGCAGGGGGGTGGGTAGACGATCTTCTCTGAAGCGGCCCAGGCAGGCATCAGCACTCAATCATCCCAGATCTGCCAGACGACACCAGCAGAGAAAACACATTACCCGTGTCGTGTCGCCTCGTCTTCTTCTGTTGTCTTCTCTTTATTATATTTAGGGCTGCCTTGCCTCAGGGTCAGGTGACAATCTGCATTCTCTTTCTACAAGTTTTCTCAAAACTGTCTGGAGTTTTTTTATTTTTATTTTTTTTGTATTTCTTTTTTCAACATTTTTTTTCCTACCTCTCTGTGAAAGGGGAGCAGTTGATGGTTTTTAATCCCTACATGAGTCCCTTTGCAGATGACTCTGCTGGCATGGTGTCAGAAAGAAACTAACACAGAGCAGCGCTACGCATTAGACAAAAGATGAATACCCTCAGAAGGGAGGGAGGGAATAGAAAGAAGAGGCAAAGAGCCTATTTGAAGTGTCTGTCTAAGTTTTAGTAAAAAATGAGTTCTTTATAACAGCATATAAATATATAAATGAAACACTTAAAGACATTATCAGGCACTTTCATTCCCCAAGCCTTTTGTGTGCTGGTTGAGGTGGGAAACAGAAGGGAAGTAAACACATCTGCATATCTGAGTCATTGGTTCCAAGGGAGCTGTTATGGGCTGTCTCTGCAAATCTCTTCTCTGCGTTGCTTACAGCCCACCAGCAACAAAATCAACCCCCTGCACCGCTGATGCCAGGTCAGATAATTCAACCGACCTCTTACTGATGTGGCTAAAATTGAGGGTGGCAAATCTGATTTCAGATTTGAAATGGCAGTGCACACTTTTAGTTTATCTTTTCTCAGGTTTGAACACACGTGCCCTCGGTCTACAGCAGAGGAAGGCGTTGTATGTGTCGCTGCTGTTTAGTGTCCACTTGACGGTAAGTTGGCACAGTTGGTGTAACAGAGTGGGCCAAGACCGGTCAGGCCCTCTGTCTCCACGGTAGCCATCACCTGGACAACCAAGCGTGCCAAGCCTGTGGTCACATCTGAGGGATCAGAGTAACGGCATCAACTGGCACCACCTGCTTCTTAGCATGCTCATATATACAAACCGCTCACACAACTTTGGTAGAACTTACGATTATAGCCTTCAAGGTACAGCGCAATCCAGGAACCCATCGGCTTTCAAGATTGTATTTCAGCCAATGCGTTCCGCCTCTTTTGCTCTCCACACCGACAGTTTCATGCATGCAACCAAAGTCCACTCAAACATGATTGGTTGCTACTCGGACTACAAACAGTATACAAATAAAACCAGAACGCTTCAAATACCAACATTTTGACCCATTGCCCACAAGGTAAAGCGTAACTATATCCAGTGTTAGCAAGTACCCTATGATTTTGAAATTAATAACAGCAGATTTAATAAAGTGCTACCAAATCTTCCCCAAAACTTCCAGCTTTGCTCTGTACAGGTCACACTGTATCTTGTATTATTAAAATAAGTACAATGAAGTTATAAAGTTCCTCCCAAATGCCAGATTGTTGTTCAGTAGGTCATTTTTTACCCAGAAATAGTGGTCACAGTTAAAAAAAAACCTATAGTTTAACTCCCCTGCCCAGTTCACATTGCGTTTCTTAGACATCCTCATTCCAACTCGTCACACACTGCCGCTTTGGGTAGCCCAACGCACGCACAGTCGCAGTAAACATGATTTTGATTATAAACAAAACATTGGGAATTCATACAAAGACACTTGCACAGATCTAGGCCAAAACACTCTTAGTTAGGTTGAGGAAAAACATCATGGTTAGGCTTAAAATAACTATGTAAACTAAGTAAAGCGTGAACTATGTAACTTCACGTCACCAACATCACTAAAGCAACTTCAGAATAACTCAACACTTTGGGAAAGAAGTCCGGTCTCCTGTCGTTGTGTGACCCAATCACCCCCTCTCACTAGTGCCCTGTGTGGGTTATTTTCACACACAGGGCCATCACATCACACAGAGCATTTTCCTCTCAGCCTCTAAGAAAGCCCTGTGCATCTCACACAGACGGATGTGAGAAAGCTTCAGTGTTTGGGGTGAAGCTAAGTACGACCGAACGTTGAATAAGACAAATATAGGCGATGTTACAATTAACTTTCATCAACTGGAAAAGGGTTAAAGTTCAAAGAAGAAAATGCAGACAACTCCAAGACCAGACAACACTGTGGTAGAAACCTGACAATCCCAAGGTAGCCACTCCCTAAAGCCAACCCTGCTTTTTGGTCTTCGTTACTCAATATGGGACCATAATTTACTAAATGAACATCATGCTGTATTGTGAAAGACTTGAAACTAGCGATTGCGACCACAAACTCTTGTTTACAATGTTTTATGAGGTAATAAATCTAGTAGGAAGAATGCAATCAGACTTCTTTTTGCAACCAGAGGAGCCTGCACCTGATGGCCAGTAGAGAGAATGCAAGTTTAAGGGACTTCTGCTTTCACTTTTGCAAAAATGGAGGTTGCCCCTTGGTGTCTCCATGTATGAATCTGTACGGCTGAATCTGAATCTGTATGAATCTTGAAAATTGAAAACGTAAACTAGGAAGAACTACGCTGTGTGTTGCGGGCTGAAATCTAAAGCGTGACAACAAATATATTTGCAGTTAGTTGAAAAAAAAATACAGACTGATTGATTGATTCTATTACTGTACATAACAAGATCTTAGATCTTAGCTCCTTTATGTGTATTTCTTCTAACCTTGAGATCCTTCGCCGTGTCTCTTGTTAACTGTTTGTAAGCATTTGCCTGTGTGTGTGTGTGTATGTGTGTTTATTCCTTCTGGTCAGTGAGAGGACTCTTTCAGTATGGCTGTCACCCCCAGGACCAGGCTCATACAACAGGAATAATGAGCAACTATTCTGCTCCGTCGCAGCAAACCAAACAAGGTGTACAAAGAGGAAGGACTCCGGGGGTCAAGGCTGAGCGCTGGCTCTCTCCCTGTCTCACATAAGCCACACACACACATACACACATTTCTTTATGACTTCCACTTTCTTGCGTATGTCCCCAGTGTGTAGGGGTCACCATGGTAACCTTGTCCTCTGCGGCAAATGGCTGGGATGTTGTTATGGGGTCTCGACCAAAGTTTATTGATCGACAAGATTTGGTGCCTGTTTCAAAGAAAAATCCTGTTCTACGTTGTTGAGACTTGCGATCGATAAGAAGAAATCCCTGGGAACAAACTTGATGAATTCATACTCTTGAGATGGTCATAGTTTATGGGCTGTGTTTATGTGTTATTTCTAGCCTTTTGTATGTTCCAGCAGATTATTCAGAGCCTGTTTGGTTATGCTTTTGTATACTGGGTGTGTATGTACAAGTGTGTGAGTATGTGTGTTCCATGGGTACTTCCTGTGGCTAGGTCTATGCAGCAGAGATGATTCATGACTTTCAGTGTTGTTTCAGAGAGAAAATTCTCTCTCTCTCTCTCTCTCTCTCTCTCTCTCACACGAATAGACAGAAATGAGTGCATCTTCATTTATGCTTTTTGGCACAAATGAACCATAAATATCCTTAACATGCACTCATTTCCTGTAGCTAGGAGCTCATGATTGTAGTTTATAAATATCATAATCACATAACACAAGGCAAGATTTACTCAGTGGTGTCTTATAAATTCATTCACATAAATAAGCAGTTTATATAACTGATTACTTTCAGAAATCTGTCTCTTAATTCAACGCTCTGCTGTGCTTTATCAGGAAACTCTGCAGCACATTTGTGATTATAGTACAAAGGATAAAGTCCCTTTTCTGTGTTCTTCTGTGCACCCTGTGCTTAGCGGAGGTCACAGCAAACAATAGCCTACGGGAAGTGAGAGCAGCTAGAAAGGCACGAGAGTTTGTGAATATAAAAGACAAAAAGAAAGGATCTATATGTGTTAACGCTCGTTAAAAGTTATTTTGGTGTCGAAAACGTTATGCAACAAAGCACAGAAATTATTCCAGTGTTAATCAAAGTAACAACAGTAATAATAGCAGCAGTCTGGTGCTCACCTTATCACCACTGCCTATCCTGTTATCTTAAAGGGGAAAGTCCGCACACAGGAAACTTACAGTATCCAATTACAGTTCAGTCAACATATTTTCCTTTTTCAAATGAAGCCACAACTTCCTCATTGCTGATTTTCCACGCCTCTCTGTTGCTCTCTTTCTCTTTTTTCCAAACGACGCGTCACTGGGTTGTGGTTTTCTCACTACTCACAGTGCACAGGAAGTGTGTTGTGGCAAAACAGGTCCTTGTCACTGTTTCCACTCCTCACTGAGGACCACAGAGCTAAATTTAACACCAATAACAAGATCACAGGTGCCTAAAATACTCACTTCCACATACATAGAGGTTTAATTTACCTACTCTGAGCTATTTATAGCTAACCATGTTAATATACTTATGTCTAGGCTGAGGCTAAGTTTACTGTGTGACGCAGTCTGCCACAAAGGAAACAGACCAAGCCAATTAGCGCGCCTTGGGGTTAGAGAGGAGCTAGTAAAGTCAGGACAGTTAGCCACTAAAGCTTAAATGCCCAAGATGATCTCATGAATGAAGTCTGGTCAGCAAATAGACTGATCGGCAACCTGACTCTTGACGGCGAGCCAGCGCATAGTTTTGACGTAAATGTGGTCGTCACCAATCAGTTTATGGGATTAGTCCTTTACTTCAGCTTATAGTCTCTTTAAGAAAACACAACTGTTGACGTCTGTTTGTATGTAGAATAACGCGCATCATTACAGAGTTCAAGTCAGTCCTCTTCACCGGCAGTCAATTTTGGGGAACTGAAATTTCAGCCACCTCAAAACTTGGTCTGGTGTCACATGTGTGTGTAAGAATAGAATGTGATCAGCTATTTTAACGACATGTATGGTTGCTGATTTTCATACAACAGAAAAAAAGGAAAGGAAAAAATGTTAGCTATAAGTAGCCTACGATGGTAGTAGGCCCTGAATGGAAAATGCAAAAACGAAAGAGAATGAGTGGAAAAAGAAATATGTGAAATAAATAATATACAACAAGCTACAGGGAGAAGAAAAATGTGAAAAAGACCATGGATCAATCTCCCTAAGAGGAGACATGACTGAAGCCGTGTTACATTGTTGAACGCCTTCAGATCAAATCATGTCTGAATATATCTGTAAAGGACCGGCCGTATCAATATCAGCCCCTTAATCTGGAGCAGCTCCTCTCTCCACTCTGTCTTTGTGTCGAGGGTATTGTGAGCCCTCGACTGAACCCACCTCTGTGAGCTACCAGCGTTTGCTCAGTATCAGTGCAGCAGAGATGAGGAGGGTTGAGAAAGAGGCCAGTGGACTTGGACCGCAGCCAGGGCCAGAGTGGGTTTAACTCTGGCTAAAGTTACGCACTGCTCACTGTGATCTGGCTGGGATCAGAAGCCAATAGCTGGACAATTACCAGGTGTAAGTTCAGCCACGCACACCTACACCCTCGCTACACATTTGCTGATTGCTACAAATCTGAGAATGTGTTTTGACTTTCCTACTTAGTTAGGAAAAATCCTCTTATTCCGAACTGTCTGACATTGTCACATATACATTTTGTATACTGTAACAGCTTGTTTTTAGATTTTCACTGAAGCTCTCTGATGTTTGCACTATACTACAATATTTAAACCCATCTATTTTTGGCTTCACCATCTATGAAATGGAAGATTTGCTATATATTGTGCAAAATTGTATACACATTTTCCCCAAATTCAGCCAGAGATACCTGGTATCTTTGAAAATTTTGGAATCTCCATTGAAATAAATAAAAAAAAAATCTTAAAAGTCCCTGAGAGGAATGACTGTCTAACTTTAGAGACAATCCAAGCGCATCATTTTGGTTTTAAAAAATAAAGAAAAGATGAACATGTAATCAGAGGCAGCAATGCCTTTTTCTCTTAGATTTTATTTCTTTGTTTTTCTCTTTTTTTGTCTCTGTTACTTCCTCCCTCCTACACATTCCCTCTCATTTATTCCCTGCTCTGTGTCTCCATCCCTAACTCTAACCCTCCCTTTCCTTATGCTAGTGTGGGTCTATAGATGTTAGGTAGATGTGGGGGGGTTTTGGAGAAAGCAGATAAGCTCTTTTTGTTACTGGTAGAAAATGAGCCAGTGGGCCTGCTATAAATAGGCAGATTTAGTCCACCCCACTACTCAAAGCTCGGCAGGAGATCAGACTTGAGAGTGCAACTTTAAGGCCAGGGTCAGTGTGTTACTATGGCGACACAGCCACAGCTGTGTGTGTGTGTGTGTGTGTGTGTGTGTGTGTGTGTGTGTGTGTGTGTGTGTGTGTGTGTGTGTGTGTGTGTGTGTGTGTGTGTGTGTGTGTGTGTGTGCGTGCGTGCCCCCCCACCCTTTTCTCCGGGTCGCTCCAGCATCAGCAGCAGTCTCCCAGCCCCTGTTGAGAGAGAGCATGTTGGGTAACGGCAGTCTGGAGTTCCCCTGGCCTCGCTCCAGACCTCCTTTCCCTTCCCTCCTGCCTCTCTCCCACAGTCCTCCCCTCCTTCTCCCCTCTCACCCCGCTGGCTTTTTCACGAAGGAGAGATATGGGTTATGCATGTGTGTGTGGAGAAGCTTGGCTATTCCCAACCGTCCATACAGCACAACTGTTGGTTTATTTGTCCTGTTCACAGCGGGTCGTCTCCTTTTGACATTTTCAGTGTTTTAAACACCGCCTTTCCTCTGAACTGCTGTTGGACCATCTTTCCATTAACCCCTCTAGGCAGAATCTCCCAAATTAAACCATTATGTGGAACTGATCTGGAGTTGGTGTCTGCGTCTCGACACATCTGCTCTGACTCATTTTCTCTAGTTCCCGATTCAGAAAATGAGAAATGAAGCCTGCTTTCAAAACAATTTGTGCCTATTTGTGGCTCTGACCAAGCCCAGTCAGAATACCATCATCAACACAATCGCCGTCATCATAGCAACAAATGTTGGGTAATGGATGATGAAACACATGAGCTCAAAGTGTGTGTCTCGGGGGGGTTGGCAGAGTCTTTCATAAGTCCCTTCAAAGGGATTTACGGTAACATAATTCAGGTACTGAGAAGGATGTTACCTTTTTTGAGCTGAATCAAAAGTTCAACATTATGGTGACATTGAGATTTTTTCCAATTTAAAATGCTGAAGTTTGAATCATCTAACCGCCAGATCCCAAATATATAAAAGTAGAGATGGTATGATGTTAAATACTGAGAAAAAGTAGGTGTACAAACTTGAAAGCTGTCAACAAGGCAGCACAATTACCAAGAGGGACCTGTTTTAGCATGTTTACCTGCACCCACTCCATTCGGTGTTTAGCCTCCATGCCAGAGGAACAAGCTGCCGCACGCTTCTGCCACAAAAGCACACAACAGTAACTCACCCTGCCTTGCACCCAGCGCTGACAAAGCACAGCGTCACAGTTTCCGAAACCTCTCCTTCCCCGTTTGCATCACCTTGCATGCGAAAAACTGAAATGTAAGTGTGTTTGGTGTGAACTAGCAAGTCACCGGATGTTTGACAGAAGACTGAGTTTTATGGTTGCATACAGTACATAAAAGGACTGTACAGAGGATATTGAAAACACACATAATCTCTCATTTATTTTCCTTTTTCATTAATTCCAGTTATTGAAATTAACACGGGAGAAACACAACTGAATTAACTGGAAGTTATTTAGAAGTTACACAACGTGCAAGAAACAAGAGACAGATATAAGATTTAGCTGAGGAAATGTCTAGCAACTGCTGACGTCAGCAGTCTAGTCCAAAAATATGTATGATTATAAAGTTTTCAAAAATAATCTTTATACGTGTTGATTCAAGACAGTCATCTGAGGGTAAAGCGGGAGATGAAGACAGTATGTTTGTAGCCCCACTGATTAAGTAGATAAGTGACTTAAATTGGATCAGTTTATTTGTCTGGCTGGCCTTAAACAAGACCACAGAGTCTGGGATGTCTGAGCCACAGCCACTGAATGAGAACGAAACACAGACAGCTTCCTCTTTCCACCCATCAGCCGCTCAGCCGCTCTTCTCTCTGTCTCTTTTCTTCCTTTCACTCTATCGTTTTCTCCGACTAAGCTCAGTGATATCACGGAGCAACGGATGTGAAGTCACTTCCTGTTTGGTTTTCAGTCGCCCTGCCAGTGACTACAGAAGTAGCAGCTTGCTGACAGCTGTGAGTGGAGCTCGGAACATGCAAATAAACGGGGTCAAAGGTGACGAGTTGCTGATTGTAAGTGTTTGTAACCTCTCGCAGCTGCTTTTCAACGCCACATTAAAGTCACTGAATTTTTTTTCGTTGGTGTTTGGTATGTGGCTCAGTTTAATCTTGTTTTCTGTGAGTGCACAGCTTTTATACAGGTGTCTCCTAATCAACTTCTCTAACAGTACAGGTGCACAAAATCATTGAAGGTGAACTTTATGCAAAGCACAACGAGCAGGGCCACATAGCTGGAGGACAATACTCTAATTTACTGTATAAATCTCTCCTGTATTATCTCCTGTATTATCTATTCTGCAAAAAAGAACAGCAGTAAGAAAAAACTGCAACTCCTTTCCCCATCATCTGTCGCTAGTTGAGAGTCTCCTGGTGACAGACAGGCTGTGACACCCAGCCCTGGTAATAGAAGGCAATTATAAGCCCTGGCGAGAGCTGTGGCAATTGGGAAAACTTTTATACAGCCCCCCTCCTGGGGCGCTGACATGCAGACACACTGAAATTAATTGCTACAAAACATCAGGCGAGCTTGACGCACACATGCGCATAGTCAAACTCCTGGAAAGGAGAAGAATGAAACAATACACATCATGCAACGTTGCATTGATGCTCGTGAGGAGGAAGAAGAAGAAAGAAAAGGCAGCAAAGAGAAGTAGCAAAAAAACAAGTAGATCTCTTCCAACAAATCATGTTTTCATCTAAATAAAGAAGCCAAAGACAATAGACTCGGGTACCTTGGAGACCAGGAGGACTATTTCTCCATGGCAACCAGTGTGGTGTGTGACAATGCCGCAGTGCGAGGGTTTGAACTGCTAAAGCTGTCTGGGATTGCAGAGATAGATGGGGAGAGAGAAAGACTCGGAGAGTGAGACCCATGGAGGGCTGTCTGTGTGCTCGTAATGAGAACACACACTGTCACAATCCCACTGCGAGAAAAATGGAAGTTCACGACTTTCCAACTCACGCTATATTCTTTCTTTGACTCTTTAAGTCAATACAGAGAGAAATCCTGTTCCTAAGTAAATTATGACACTAAGCATGTTTATGTTTCCAACAGTGCATATCCAAATATTCTCACACATAAACATTTCTCTAGTGTTGCTATGGAGTCGTTCCCCTGTTTGGCTGTTAAAAAAAGCAGCACCATGTGGCCTTCATAGGAGATTTATTTTAATTGTTTGGTGTATTGCGGCCAAGAGAATGTCAGGCTATATGCTGGGTGTGTGCCGTCAGCACACTTGTGGATACATGTAATCATGTCGGCCCTTGGACGTGATCATGTGTGTGTGTAAGTGGGTGTTTGTGTTCAATACGCCACGTGCAAGCTGTGTTTGGATAGTAAGACAAACACAAATAACGGAGCATGTCAGTGTGTGTCTTTGCAGCAACCTGTGTATGTATTCTTGTTAAAAAGTGGGCGATGAAGATCATTTAAAAGCTTTCCACTTCCTGTTTGATGACTCCTCCTAATACATGCGTTAAAATCCTGGGATTTATTTGAGATTACTGTTCCAAAATCTCAACTCTTTTCAAAACTTCAAGTAGACTGAGGCTTCTAGAAGTCTTTCACAAACTGTACACTACTGCATGTCTCAACGCCGTCCTCACCCTTTTCTCCTTGTCAGCATCACCCGACAACCATCAACATGCAATCTCCTTTGTGTGTCTTTATTTTTATTTGCAGTGCGCTTTATAGAAATTCATTACACTGTCTGCCGCCAGCGTAGGCAGAAAACGATTCCCTCAGCTCAGCTGAACTCTCACCCTCCTTTAATGTAAACACTGCTCCTCAGTCACGTTTCTCCCATTAAGGTAATGCCTGCATTATGTATGAATCTAATCTCCTTAATCCAGTTGCACCATTAACCTCCAAGTCCTCACATGAAGAGAGAGAAAGAAAGACAACTCTTGGTACTTTGTAATAGATAATGTTAATTTAAAGCAATAGAGCAAATTAGATTACTTATAATCACTTATCACTTAAGATGCTTTATTGTCTGGCTGGTGCAGAGTTTAAGTATAAAAATATGTTTGTGTATATCTTCAGTCCAACTAACCCTAAGTGACATTTGGCCCCTGAGCCTAAACTCTTTAAAAAAAACCATAGTCCCATAAGCCAAATGCTTCTGACAGTTATTCATTTATTCATTCCTTCCTCCTCCCATTCTTAGTTTTTTTCCCCCCATTTTCCTTGGAAGCATATAAAGGGTGTTGCCATTACTGTTGTTTGTCTGTCTGCCTCGTCAGCCGTCATCTCTGTTGACGCATGGCACTCGGAGTTAAATGATTACCGTACGATTGTAAAGGGTTGCGGGGCTTTCTGATGGAGACCTGTCTCCTCAGCCCTGTAGGCTATCCCACGTCTGCAGTCTCCAGCTGGGGTGGAGGGGAGGGTTGAGGCGTGGGGGAGAGGTTGGGTGAGGGTGGGTAGGAGGGAGAGGGGCTTACCTGAATCAACCTGTCTTACCTGCCCTGAGGCCCCACCTGTCAACAACCCAGCGACAGTCACTTTCTCTTTCACTCTCTGTCACTTTCTGGCTCTATCTTTCCATCACTTCCTCTGCCTCTGTATCTCTCCTTACCCATTTATCTCTCTGCCTCTCACCCTCTCTACTCTTTCACTTTACCTTCACTTCGACACTACAAAACAAATAACTCTCACCTGAGCAGATGTGCCTCTCAACGCCTGTCATTTTCACTTCACAGCAAGTTATTGGGAACAGCTTTGGCCATTGGACCCAAGGAGACTATTTGTCTTGGCAAGTTCTGATCTAACTCAAAACTCAAATAAACTCTGGAGAACAACTTAAAGGTTTGTGAGCCTTGCCTGTTTGTATAACACCAAGTTTAGACAGGTCATCCTTTGAGAGACAGGGTGATTTCAGGGTAGGTTTACCAAATTTTCAGTAGCTCAGGCTCTGTGTTTATAGCTCTTGGTTCAGAGAGGAAAAGATAAAAAACAAACTATCTGACCTTTCTTGCCATTCTCTCAAAGCATGTCAAGGGCCAAGGAGTGAGCAAGGGTGATGCCGTGACTGTTTGATGCAATAATAAACCCACAATGCATAAAGCCGCTCTTCCACATAAACAGATGGCAGTGGCACCGGCAGAGCGCTACGTGACTCTGGACTAAGGACTACTAAAGCAAAAATGTTATTCCCAACAATAAATCTGAAGACCGTAGTAGAATAAAAACTGGTCTGTGAGTTTGGATGTTTCCTGTCTGCTCTGAGTACGTATGCACATGAGTCACACTCAAACGTGTTCGCTAAAGAAAACAAACCAGTTGCTGCTCAGTCTGGACGCCGAGGCCACATCTTTCTGCCTCCCTCGCTCCCGGTTTTTTCCTGTCTGTCTCTCTGTCCACATGAAGACGTCAGCAGTGTGGAGAGCATTTGGTTTGGGTCAGCTCAGTCAATCAGTCGATAAGGATCTTTGTCACAGTGCAACAAGGTGCAACATCCAGGCAGCTTTGAAGTAAATTTAGGAGGAATCTGGTCTAGTCTGTGACTAATTTTCTCCTTCACAAATTGACAGACGGCTGATGACTTAAGTAAAAGTACCAACGACACAATGTAAAAGTATTGATTTACAAGTAAAAGTCTTGCATTCAAAATCTTACTTTTATTATCAGTTTTTTAAGTGTAAAAGTACTTGTTCTGCAGAAAAATTGCCTCTTTAATTGATATATATTATAACAATATATTAAGAACAGCATTTCACTCCTTTGGATGGTAAAAGTGGAGTTAGTTTTAACTACTATTTTGTTATTATAGGTAGTTTAGTTCACCTCTCACAATCATCACAACATCGATACCAGCACAACAGGCGACTTTAGGCTATCAAACAAATTCAATAGCATTTTTTAAATAGACGTTTTTATTTTGAGCAGTGGCCTTAGAGTTCATTGACTTGGTCTGCTGAGCTAATACACTAGCTTCTCAAACCCCAAACAATAACTTAAAAAGGACAGTAACACTGCAGATACACACCCACATGCATCAGTTATATCAACATGCTTGGGTCTTGCCACCCACAGATTATGGTATACAAGGCTCAGACAAACACAGAAAATTGTTTTGTGGCAACCTTTAAATGTTACCCGTTGTTGTACTGTGACCGCTACACGGTGTGGGGAAGCCCCGTTTTTCAGTGCACTGCCGATGACTCATCAGGAGCTGAAAGGTCAGAGGTCGGATCTTTTGTCACAAGCATCAAACAAACAGGCCGGGGGCCCAGTGAGTCACACATCCTCTGGGACGCGGTGGGGAGGGCTTTGTGCTGTGTTTGGTAATTGTCTCTCTGTCACCTACCACCTTCAGGAGGCGACAACAGGCAGATAAGCAGACAGAGCGGCCATTCGATGCCAGGCCCTGTTTCTGTGTGATACGCTAACACCTATCCTGCTCCGTAGCTTCGGGGGTAATATGACAGAGAGGGACGCCTGCAGTGACTGTGAAATGCGAGCAGATTGTTTTTCAAACATCGTCACCGGGGCCTTAAGCTTTAGTAGGTCAGCTCCCACAGTAAAAGAACTTGTGATCTTAGCCACATAATCATAGCTACGCCGCTAACACAAGGCCAGCATTCCACGGCGGCATTCCTGGACTCCTCTGAACGGAGTAGAAAACTGTCTGGCTGCTTCAGCGCAGCAACAGGTGGTGTGATGTAATCTCCTGCATTGTATTGTAATGGGCTGTCTTAGATTTCCAATAAGTGAGCCGAAGTTTATGATGAATGCTGAGTCGACGTGTCAAGTATTTAAACAGATAGACAGTAATGGATGTCTGCATCCATGGTTTCCAGAATCCCATTAGATCCATTTGGCTTTTCATGCATGTCAATTAGTCCAAAGATTTTCACCAACCCCCTTTACATTGTGTCGTACTGCTGGCAGATTTTTATCCCTCTAATGCCAGTTTGTCTTTTCCCTGGCGCATCTCACCCTGCGTGTAAAAGGTCAGGCCGTACATTCCTGCTGGCAATACTTTAAAAGCTGGGAGAAAAATGACATTTATCAAATAGCCTCCTAACTGTTCTCTCCTCCTCTTCACATCACTCTAAGGCTATGGGCTAATAGTCAACATGTCACTCTGCCCAAGACGATCAGGCCTCCGCTTTTCTCCCATTTAATTATCAACTCTCCCTGTGTGTTCTAGGCCCAAACATTTCATTTTTTATCATCTTAAAATCCTCCCCTCTCTCCCCATCCCGCTCGGCAATATATAACTGTGATAGCTCCAAAATAAGCAGGTCCTCTCTCTCTCTCTCTCTCTCTGTCATCACATTATTCCCTCCTCCCCGTCCTCTCTCGCTACATTATGTAACATGCAGGCTTTGGCAACTGTCATCGTCCACCCTCTAATCTTGGTCCGCCCATCATGGGAGCACACAAAGCTGAACACACCTGTATGCTAATACAAGGGGATTGCACCACTGGCCGGTGTGGGAGTCGCCCAGGAGGAGAGGAGGTGTGACGGAGGAGAAGGAGTGTCTGTCTATCTGTCTGTCTCTCCTGTCTCCCTGACTGACTGCCTGGCATTGGCTGCTGACAAATGCCAGCAGAAAGCTTGGTATTTGCTCCCACGTACAGTATGTAGGTGTGAGGATTCTCTCTCGGTCTCTCTATTTTCTATTTTTCTATCGCCCTAACCCTTCCTGCCCACCTTCTCCATCTCTTTTTCTAAACCTGCCTCAATCTCCTCGAGATTTATACATCTCTATTCTTTCATTCTCTCTCTCCCCCTCTCGTTTATGTTCCAATTCCTCGTTCACCACCTCTCTCTTTTTTTTTGGCTTCCCTATCTACTTCCTCCAGTATCCACCAGCGCTTGTGCAGGGTGTGTTTGTGTATGTGAACAGGGGCGTGGTGGCTGCGTAGGTAAAGGGAGAACCTTTCTTTCTCGCCGGCTGGCAGAGCGTTGGAGTTTCATCAGGCGAGGACTCCTCTGGCTGGTTTGTGTGGGCAGCAATGGGGAACACACTAAGGAGAATGAACTGGCTGACTCAAACACACACACACACACATATCATGCACATCTACATCCATACACACGCAGACTAATTCTCCTTCCCCTGCCCTTACAGCATCTGGCTTCCACCCCCTCTATGCATCAGAGTGAAGGGAGGCCCAAACAGCCAACGTGAACTGTTTATCATCTTTATTACTTTATTACTTTTCCGACAGTTTTCCCTAACCTGATTTTATTACATTGTCATCAGATGATGAGTTTCTCATCTGCTCTCGCTGCTCTTTCTTCTTTGCTTTGCCACAAACTTATCGACCTTGTTATAACTGACGCAGGAAAGCAGCGGCGGATGCAGACAAGAGTTTAGATTTGGAATCACCACCGTTGCCACGCAGTTACAGTCTCTTGGTGCAACTCACCATCATTACGTCCGGAGCTTCTGGACTTTGTTTCACCAGTTCTGGAGACACACTGGCTTCTCTCTCTGCTGAAAAACAAAACACAAAGTCAGGTTTTTGGAGCAAGTGCACAGGGAGCACCATTTTCCTTCTAAAATCCGACAGTGCTGTGCAGTGCCACATTCCTTCCAAGGTGATTAGATTTGAGCATTTATATGTATCTCACTGTATGAATAAACAACATTACACATCCTCCAGCTGCGCCCTCTACTTCAGGCTTATTTGGATTTTGTGACTGAGCCTCTGCTCCACATCATCCATAATATATGACAGAATTTTGCTATCAGTCTAATGGGGGTAAACAGAAAGATTTGCCAGAGGCTCAATGGGAAACGCCTGGGAGGGAATCCAATCCAGTAAAGACCAAAAACCTTCAGTGGTGTGTGTACCTGAATCATGTCTTGTTTCCATATCCGTCCACTCATCCAGTGCAGTGAAATATTATTTTATACAGGAAAAGTCTTACTGTGATAATTGTGACACCAGCCCCTGTAGATGAAGGGCAGTTAAACGGTTTAAGGGCAATGCAATCACTTTTTTAAAATCTTAATCAAATTATATTAAAAGAACGGAGAGTCTCACCTGCACTGCCCTCTCCAAAGCAGCATCCCTCTTCCCCCCCTTTCTCTCTCTCTCTCTCTCTCTCTCTGGCCACTTCACAAAGTGTCCTGCCCGCGATGTTTCCCGATGAGGTTGCTCGCATATAGATCCAGTCAGCAGCAAGGGAAACACATTGATTTGCCGTCAGCATCCACCGAGGAGTGCTGGCGCGCCAGCCGTAGCTGGAGCAGCCGAGGGGGGACATCGGCATCCCGCAGGCGTCCTGGCAGCTGTGCGCAGCGTTGTTAATTCGGCCCATTAGGCCGCTGAGTGGCAGAGAGATTCCCCGAATATTGAGCCGGGGACACCCCTCAATTAGACGGATCGCCCCGCACCTCGTCAGCATCCGCGGCTATCTGTTCTCATTAATCAATGACACAGCCGAGAGAGATGGAAAGTTCATTTAGAGCAAGTTTGCTACCAGCCAGCAGATTGCACAGTATTATATTTTTAAGCTCGTAGCCTAAGAAATGCACCCGCTAATATCAAATGAAAAGAAATACATTGAAAAAGTCAGCTTATTATTCATAATCAATAAGCCGAGTCCTATATGCATGGCAATATAGCCTGCAACCATAACACCGTGTGATAATATGTTACAGTGTTAAAAAAAGAAAAGTTAAGTCACTTATTCATCGACTTATATATGAAGTTGTATTGTTTATTATGGCTTTCTGGTGTGTATCATAACATAAATGTTGCATTGGTGGTTAAACACGTTTTGTTTGGCGCACAAGCACGCCGACTTCACCTTTCAAACATTAACCAGATGAATTGAGTCTAAAGCAGTCCGTCTGCTGCACAAAGTCTTTCACATAAAGTCGCATAGTTCAGCTGAAGCTGTGCTTTTAAACAGAGAAGCGGGATTCTGCTGCTGACATTAGTTATTATGAGCGCTGGACATGATTTGCACTCCAGCCTCTCATTCACTGCCAAGCAGCGATCAGCGCTGCCTCAGGAAGTTCCAAATAAGGACAGGGAAATGGAAACCCACCGGAATAGGTCCTTATGTAGTCACGACCTTATAAGGCACGGCGGAGCCGGGCTTTCCGGCAGCAGCGGAGCCTGCTGCACAGATGGGAAATCCAAATCAAATCTATGGTGCGACGGGGACAGAGCAAGAGTTATGCTGCTGTCTCACGGAGCTGTTCGGCTATGAAGATACATTGATTCAGGGCAGAGGAAGAGCGGCTTTGTCTTCGCAATTTACTGCTAGAGCTTAATATAAAGTCTCTCCTCTCTGCTTTCCCCAGGCCAGCGTCATGTGTCCTCCGCTGCAGTGCCTAAATATGGGCTTCCTCCACTCCATATATGGACATCTACGTCACAGCAAGAGGGTATATAACGAGCAGGGAAACCTCTCAGCTCAGAGAGAGCCCTGAGAGCCCACAAGAGCAACTGTTAGAGCAGAGATAGATAGACAAACACATAGAACTCCCTTTCTGCGAAATATCACAACAAAAGTACAAAGTCCATTCAAAACAACATCCATCCAAGAGGGTCAAAACCTAACTGGATAAGTCATTTAATAATTAGATTAAAAAGTCAAGATTTATCTGTTGATTCATTTCGATGGATGTTAGGGAATGAGTATAAAGGACACTTTTGATTTTTTCTAAAAAGACAAGTGGATCTTAACGCATCTCTGAGAGAAAAAGGAAAACAACAGGACAACTGGAGAACAAGAGTCACGGAGCAAGACAGAGAACGGCATCTTCCCCGACATCAGCAGAAGTGTGCAGCGCTCCCTGAGCTGGGCGAAGTGATTACCTCCACCTGTGAGGCACCGCTCTGCCAGTGTGCGTTCAGCCTCCCCGCACTTATCACCAGCACCCAGCGCAGCTCCAGCACCAGCAGAGGATGGCTGCAGCCAAGACCGAGATGATCCTCCCAGCCCTGCAGATCTCCGAGCCTCTGAGCTTCCCTCACTCCCCCATGGATAACTACCCCAAGCTGGAAGAGGTGATGATGCTCAGCTCTGCAGGGACCCCCTTCCTCACCGCCTCTGCACCCGAAGGCGCAGGCTTTGGCTCCGGGGAGCCAGGAGATCAGTACGACCACCTTGCTGGAGGTAAGATCTGGAGATTTGCCTCTTTTGCCTCTGGTTGTCTGTGCTGCATGTACAACTGAGTTTAAGATTACAGCACATCTGCTGAGCTAAACTAAATCAAGAGAGGAGTAAAGATGAATAAACAGCCGCGTAACTTTACTTACTTACTTATTTATGTTTTGCTGTGTATTATTAATTCACATTATTAATTGATAATTTTACTGCAGCTGACATAAGATTTTTACTTATAAGTCTAAATTAATTTGTTTCATAATGGCTTGTGGTGGGAAATTTTACACATTTGGATTTTAGCTGACCAAACACATGAATATAATAATAATAATAATAATAAAAATCCACAAGTGAACAGAGACAAGGAAATTAAAAATACATCTTAGTTAATATAAATGTATTGACAGCTCTAAATCCATGTCAGCTCTTGTACTCAAACACTGCTCAGTCACCGCATGCCTCTAGACACTCCTACAGCTCAATTCAAATTGCATTCCTAAAACCAGCTGAACTGCAGTTTCGGTAATCAATTGCCTCGGGCTCTGTGATGGGCTTCAAGAATGTGTGTGTGTGTGTGTGTGTGTGTGTGCAAGACAGGAAGACAGAAAAAATAAAAGAGAGATCGAGAGAGTGTGAGCATAGGGAAATGCACAGCAGCTCTTGTCGAGGTTTGGAAGTGTCCGTTTTAGAGTTTAGGGGGGAAGAGTTTAGTTGTAGGGGGTTTCTCTGCGTGGGCACCTGACTGATCCGTCTCAAAAGAGACGAGTGACACACTGTCCATCGCTCTGGCAGGATTCCCCCTCTACCTCCCTCTGGATATTGACAGTTTGATTAATGTCTCCTCTTTCTCCTTGCTCCCTGCAGATACGTTACCTGATATCCCCTTCAACTGTGAGAAGTCAGTGGGAGAGCAGACCTACTCCACCCAGAGGCTCCCCCCCATCTCTTACACAGGCCGCTTCACCCTGGAGCCCGCCACCACCTGCAGCAACAGCCTCTGGGCGGAGCCCATCCTGGGCCTGTTCACTGGTCTGATGGGCAATATTACCCCCAGCTCTTCCTCTGCTGCCTCACAGACCACCTCGTCCTCCTCTTCATCCATCCCGTCCTCTTCCTCCTCTTCTACCTCCTCATCTCAGAGCCTCAGTTCCTCCATTCACCACAGTGAGCCCAACCCCATCTACTCAGCCGCCCCAACCTACTCCAGCCCTAACTCTGACATCTTCCCGGACCAGGGACAGTCTTTTTCCAGCTCAGCTGGATCAGTGCAGTACCCTCCTCCGGCTTATCCCAATGGCAAGACCTGCAACACTAGCTTCCCTGTGCCCATGATTCCTGACTACCTCTTCCCTCAGCAGCAGGGAGAGATCAGCCTGGTGCCCCTTGACCAAAAGCCCTTCCAGAGTCAGTCAAGCCAGCCGTCCCTCACTCCTCTGTCCACCATCAAGGCCTTTGCCACCCAGACTGGTTCCCAGGACTTAAAAAGTGTCTACCAGTCCCAGCTAATTAAGCCCAGCCGCATGCGCAAGTACCCCACCCGGCCGAGCAAGACACCTCCTCACGAGAGGCCCTACGCTTGCCCCGTGGAGACCTGCGATCGCCGCTTCTCCCGCTCTGATGAGCTGACTCGTCACATCCGTATCCACACGGGCCAGAAACCCTTCCAGTGCCGCATCTGCATGCGCAACTTCAGCCGCAGCGACCACCTGACAACGCACATCCGCACTCACACTGGTGAGAAGCCCTTCGCCTGCGAGATCTGCGGACGCAAGTTTGCCCGCAGTGACGAGAGGAAGAGGCACACAAAGATCCACCTAAGGCAGAAGGACAAGAAAGCAGAGAAGGCAGGAGCAGTGGTGGTGACAGCGGTGCCGGTGTCAGCTGCTTCGCCTGCCTCCAGCTACCCGTCTCCCATCACCTCCTACCCATCTCCAGTGTCCTCTTACCCCTCTCCCGTCACCTCCTGCTACTCTTCTCCAGTCCACACTTCCTATCCATCTCCTTCCATCGCCACCACCTACCCATCAGTGTCCATGTCCAGCACCTTTCAGTCCCAGATGGCCTCCTCCTTCCCCTCCTCAATCGCCTCCCACATCTACAGCTCCCCCATCCCCACCCCGCTATCAGACATGCAGACCACTCTCTCCCCAAGGACAATCGAGATCTGCTAAGAAAGAGAAAAACTTTTTATAGTCTCTCCGCACCTCTCCTTCCTTAAGGTTCTTGGAGGGGAAAGAAATCAGCATCAAAAGACTTTGTTTTTTCTCCTCCAAAAAGCACTTTTTTTTGTCTGCTCCCTGTGCAGTGTTAGGTGAATTTTGAGATTTACCTGAAAGAGAGAAAAAGAAACACGTCAAGGACTGGGCAAAGACAATAGAAGATGAAAAGGGATTTCTTTTTGTCTCTGTAAAACAAATGCAGCTCTTCAAATGCGTAAGGGACTCAACAGATAGAGCGTAGAAACCGCCACTGACAGGTCTCTACTATTAGGTACACAGAAACCAAGAGACAAACAGATTGCCAGCGGTGGTGGTGCTAAGGCACGAACGCCCTTGAAGGCACTCCATACAGTAGGCTACAAAAGACATTGAATGATATACATAAGCTACCATATATGTATATTGTACATGTGCCATGTTTCGTTTTTATCATTCTTTGGTACCATTGATGTGAAAAATGATTTGCATATTTGCATTGTATTATTTGAAGTGAGCAGGGCCATATTTTCTACATACTTTCTCTATTATGTAGTGATGATGCTGTGATACGTTTTGACATTGTTTGAAAAAAAAGCACTTAAGTATTCAAGCATGAGTAAGAGTGATGTTAGTTTCTGTTTGTAAATATCATCCACTGGTACTATCTCTTTCTCTCTTTCTCACATGTAACGTATCGCTCGGTTATATGGAAAAATAGAGAAAAGAAAAAAAACATTTAAAAAAAATAACTAAACAACACAAACGCTCCCGTTATTTGGTGCCTTTTTGTGAAGCCTTGCTGATGTTGTGACTCGGCTGCGTGCGAGAGAGGATGCACTGCATCTCGCCTTAAGGTTGAGGGAATATTTTTGTTACAGAATGTAAGTCATACTCAGAGGGAGGAAAAGGGACGAGCTATGAGGGCACCGCTTCATTTCATTAGAATGTAAGCAAAAAAGGAGAAAAACTATAAAGTATATTTTTGTAAAACTTAAGTGTAAATATCCACATCTTCAAGAGCTGGAATGTTGAAGTTACCTACTGAGTAGGCATGGGATTCTTTTGTATGTTATATACATGCAGTTCATTATTTTGTGGTTATCTTAATTTTGTATTTGTGTTTGTTAAAACAAGTGACTGTTTCTGGCTTCTAAACACATTGAATGCGCTTAACTGCCAACGGGATATTTGGTGTAAGATATCCTCCCAGAAATGAAATATAAATAAAAATATAAATATATATGTATATTTGTTCTCCACTTTATTGTCCAACTTCTGTCCTTTCAAAGATTTCCACTGATACTTCAAAAAATGTCATACGGAGTCATTACAGTACATCCTACCCTTCATTTCATCATGTACATCCTCATACATTAACATCATACATTCCGTCATCTTATACGTTAATTGCATGCATATTATAAGTGTAGATTAAAACCACAACTTCCCATCACTGAGCGACACCCTTTGATTTGAGGAAAATCTGCACAGCATGATCTTATGGAAACTCTGTTTCAATCGCTGTTCTCCAGTTGAACCCCTGTATTAATGATAAAACTAACGCATGACTCCCATGCCTATAAACACTGGAGATGAGGAATTCTTATCTAAATCCAATATGCTCTTGAAGATATTAAGCTTATCTAAATTTCCATTTTATTTAAGATTTTATCATTCACACTGGTCCTTACTGTTGAGCACATAGTGTTGCAGCAATATGATCTTAAGGCAAAAAAAATTATAATAATATATATATATTTTTTTCATTTAATTTGGAGAGGGATATTTTTAACCGACTAGGCTTAGACATGCACAGGGTTATTTTTCACAGAGTGCAGGTGAAATCCATCACATGATAATTACCTTCTTTACTGCAAATGTGCTCGGAGAGAGGCTGTCACCCCGTAGCGAATGAGCTGTAGCACACAATTGGGCAATATCCGCGTAGGTTAGGCTGAATTGTTGCACGAGTGAAGCTGAACAGACTGGCCCTGAAGGTTTAACCGCTG
The DNA here is from genome assembly GCF_027596085.1 of Anoplopoma fimbria. Lineage (NCBI taxonomy): Eukaryota > Metazoa > Chordata > Actinopteri > Perciformes > Anoplopomatidae > Anoplopoma > Anoplopoma fimbria. Next base: position 11,269,656 of record NC_072452.1, on the reverse strand, counting down.
TTTCTTTTGGTTTTTCAAGTAGAATATAATAACAGCCTCTTCGTACTGTCATTATTCATCTGCCATTGTTCCCTGGGCAAGACATTCTTTCTACATGTTTTGTTATGAAAATAAAACAGCTCAGGTTTTTTTTAGCCTATGTAGACAAGAACCCTAAGTTTTTCTTTTGGTGATTTGGAGTAATTTTGTGTTGTGAAATGCACTAACCAAAATACTCACAAATGCAAACACAGCTAAAATAGAAAGCTGGAAAACAACTAGAAGACAGTGATGGAGGGAAAAGGAAAATAATTAAGATAATTGGTCTCCTGATCCCAAATTGACTTTCTAAATTGGGTCTGATGAGGTGTGTGTGTGCGTGTGCGTGTGCGTGTACGTGTTTGTTTGTGCGCACACGTATGCAGGCATTTGTGTGCCATATACATTGTGACCGCATATAGACTCTGACTAATGTAGTTGTTTCCTGCTGTGTGTCCTCATGCTGCTGCGATGATGTGTAAGTGTGTAATTATTTGGAATTTGCCATGTTGGCAGCCGCTGTTCTGCTCTGTGTTTTTTTGGTTAAAGCTCAGCATCCCCATGAAACAGATCAACCTGGACATCCCCCGCTCATCTGCTGACACAGTTTGCAGGTGTGAGTCTGCGTATGTGTATGTACGTCTGCTTGAGTACGTATAAATACAAATGATACAGCGAAAGGTTGCAGAAAAAGCAATGGAATGTAACATTTTCTTGGATAAAATCTTCATTACTGCTACAATTTAATAAATTAATTAAATGCAAGAGGATGTACAACAGCAAAACACAAATCAGCACTTTGGCTGACCCTCCGAGTTTAATCATCTTGATGTTTAAAAAATGATGCTTCTCACTCAGAATCATTTACAGCTTTTCTGGGCAAATCTCAACCCTCCTTGTGTGGATTAAATTCCTCAGCAGCTTTTGCTTCAAAATTTACCCATACTGCCATGTTTTTATTCAAGGTGAAAACCACAGACTGTGCTTCTCTCAGCCTCTTCTCATGTAAATAGACAATATTTCAACCAGCATTGTTATCGTCCATTACCAAAATGCTAGAAAGACAGACAACCAATATCCCTCAAAGTACCAGGGAATTGTGCAGCCCGTCATATCTCGCTCTAATTTAAGGCTCTTCCTTTCATATCAAAGCTCACGCGCTGAGCCTGTTCTGTTTAGGGAGGTTTGAGAGGAGCGCAAGAGGAGTTGGGAGTGCAGTTGTGTCGTGGCTTCACTCTGTTGTAACCCACAACGGAGCCACCTCACGCCCCCAACAGGCTTCAACTTCAAGAGCCCTGCCTTTGTTCAAAAATGTATTTGTTCTCTTATTCTTTTTGGGAACTATGTAAAACAAAAAAGGACGAATGGCGAAGAGAACCGTTCCTTCTCCCACAGCCCTCGAACCCCACCCATTACCGACTTTCTCCCTATCTCCCCTTGTCTATCTCTACCTTGCTCTCCCTCTCTGGTAGTGCATATTTTTTGCTGGAGATGCTAATGATCCCCCCCCCGTATTCTGATGCAAGGTCTGTCTACACTTTTCCCTTTCATCCACATACAAATGTGCTCTTATTGCCTCTTCGCCCTCGGGCCTTTTAAGATGCCTTTTTGAAATATGCCGTTTGATAAGCACATCATTGGCGAGGTCCCCGCAGTGATTAGAGAGCTCTTTAATGTGAGCAAGTTAGAGAGTGAATGAGGGGCTTCGGGGCCGGTAGCTATCTGTTCTCCTCTGCCCTCACCCCTTGACATCTCCCTGGCCGCTGGGAAGAGACCAGTGTCGGGAAGGACGACCCTGAGCACCGCCGGCCATCCTCCCATGCTTTAGCTCCACATGGAGATGAAGCATGGGAGGAAAGATACTGGAGAATCGGCAGCATAGAGACACGGTACTGTATGCTGGAAGGCTAGATTCCTGTACTTTGTCACAGAGTTATGACAGGAGGACTGCTCTCTAATGTCTTTTAAATATGCTCCATTGATCTAATGTTCAGAACCTTTCTTTTGCCTTGCTGGGATGTGCTTTTTATCTTGCCAATAGGGAACGCTGATACAGTCGTCAGGTGCTTTCTCCTGCTCTGCGCCGAGCACTCGACACCTGTTGAGCCTTTTGGGATAAGTAGGTTATATTTAAACTGCTTGATTTCCAGCCTGCTCGCGGTTACATTTCAGGTAGATTGCAACATTTACCCAGACACAGCGTTCAGGAGACGTGCTTGGCATATTTCTAAACAAACATCAGTCAAAATTTGTAAGTACGACAAAACTGGACGAAATGTTGCAGTCCGTCTCAATTCAACGATCTCCTCCTGCTGTGAATGAAACACACACAGACCAACCTGAAACAACCCATGCTCAGATTTGCACATAAAGACACACACACACACACAGACATTAAAGATGATCAAGATGTCACAGATTTGCTCTCCATTTTCTAGGCTAAGATGTGTGAGTCTAATGCATGTGTGTCAGCTGTGTACCTGTTCAAACCACTCCAGATGTAAGAGCAGCACAACTCGCAAGCATCTTTGAAATTATTTGTGGCACACAAAAGAGATTTTTGACGCATCACTTCCACAATAATCTACAGGTGTCCTGGCAACTTTAGCTCTACTTAATAAGCCATGCTTGTTTGAAGTACATGGCTTTGAACAGACAACAAAACAGTGCATGCTTAAGTACTTCCAAATATGACACCTCTTCAACTCAGCATCAAGCACACTACCGCTTCACAAAAGGCACCTGGGTGGCTCTGAAATGCAAACAGGCCCTCATAAGTCTTTATGTGTTAAGGCTAGTAAGTGGGCTCGAGTTGTTTTCTTTTCTGTCTGTGAGTCTGACTATCATATGCAATCCCTGAGCAGGGTCTCTCAGCCTGGGTAAATAAATTCAGTCATGCCTCTCAGAGACTTGTCTGTTTTCATCAGAGGGGTGCATGTTCTACAGCAGATGGCTTCCTACTGCAAATTAGAGGCTTATAAAAGCCCTGTGCAAAACATCCATTCCTAAATAATTCAGACAAAACAATCATAGATATATTATAGTAAATATTTATCAATGCTAGTAGATTAGCAGCTGTTAGGGCCTTTATTAGTGCTGTACTGTTCTGTTTCTATTTATACCGCTCCACATGAAGCAGTAGAAATGCATTTCAGGTTCACTGGTTTTGCTTAAACTGTAGTTCAAGAGTTCAGAACAACCACCCATTTGTCACAACTGCCCAGATTAGAGGTGAGAGCTACAGTGCTTTGAGCATGAGTGAGTATGTGAGTGTGTGTGTGAGTGTGAGAATGTGTGTGTGTTTTACTTGCTTGTTGGGACATACATGTGATTATACAGTCACGTTGTGGGGACTCGCCTTCCTTTTGGAGACAAAACAGGGACAAAATGCACATCCCTGTCACATAAATCATTATATTTTAAGGGTGAAGACTTGGTTTAAGGTTAGGGCGAGGTTAGGCTTATGGTAAGGGTTAGTATTAGGCTGGTAGCGGCTGTGGTTAAGGTTTGGATAAGTCTCCAGGACATGTTAGTCAATGTAATGATTGTGGTCAGATCAGGGCTTCCTTTGTCTTACTCAGATAGATCAAAAGCTGGGGAAGAGTCAGAGACCCCCCTCCAAATGTGCCTTGTAGTGACTTCACCACCTGTCATTTAAAAGGCGGAGGCCAGGTGTGTGATCCATCTCCACAGCCACCTGTTCTGAAATTGCACACACACACATACAATCCTGTAAGTGCACTTTTCCTCAGTATAACTGCACTGACCACAACTTAATCAGTATTTTGTCCCTTGTACTGCCAAAAATAATACATAACTCTCTTATTAGGTAATACCAGTGGCCAATAATAAATGCAATCTGCCTCAGAAATGAAGCTTTAGTCACACAACTGAAAGAAGAAAAACAATGTTACTGGTTTGAGGCCAAAGATAATAGAATCAGGAGGAACAGCGGTGGTGAGAGACATCCTTTGTCTTGGTGTTTTATAGTTTTGGCTTACACTGAAAACGCTTCTGTGTGCTGTCGCTGCTCTGCTTTCATAATGCAGCACCAGGTATAACAAAAGCAGCGCTTGTCATTCTGCTGCTGCTAAGCCTCATTTAAAGGATGACCCATAATCACATACAAAAAACTAGGAGATTGCTGTGTGGACAGTATGTAGAATTAGAGTGTGTGTGTGCGTGGGTATATATATATATATATATGCATGTGTGCCTGTCAATGTGCCTATATGCTGCAGACATAAGGTGTTATCAGTCTCAGGGGTGACAGCGTGATCGTGAGGGAGTGGGAGAAGCGGGATTTGGGGAGGTGGGATACAGCGAATGTGTATCATCATCTGGCCAGGTTTCCTTTCCCGCCCCCTCACTACAGCTGTCCTCCACGTCTGATGAAAGCCTTGCACTGCTATATTTGTCCCACAGTGATGAGGTGGAACTAATGGCCACTTTCACACCAGCCGATGTCATCAGTGTGCTGCGCCTGGGGAGCAGGAGAGTGGGAGTGGCCGGGATACCTGCTGGGTGGTTGTGTTGTCCACCAGCACAAACATGTTTAAATGCTTTACATCAACTTGCTCTATATAATGTTCTCAGGGTAGACTTTCAAGTCTGCACTCTCCAAGGGTCTGCAAATGTTTCAAGGAATAGTGTGACACTTTGGGAGTGGCTTACTTGCAGAGAGTTAGATGAAGACTGATACTGTCACAGACACTGTCATGTCCGTTGTAAATATGAAGAAAGCGCCAGCAGTCAGTTAGCTTTGCTTATTATAAAGACTGGTAGCCTAGCTGGCTCTGTCCATGGTGACAAAATCCACCTCTTCATATTTACCGCACAGACATGAGAGTGCGATCAGTTTTCTCATCTTTTTCTCGGAGAGAAAGCAATAAGAGTTTTCTCCCAAAATGTCAAACTATTCCTTTAATGTAACCTAATTTACTGACAATTTATTTAGATATAAATCCAAGCAATCCATCCTCTTTACCTCTTTCTCTCTCTCTGTCTATCTCTCCTTGTCTGCCTCCCTAACAGCTAGTTAACAGTATCAGTGTGCCATGGCGAGCCGAGCACAGCCACATCTCTGTCACATCCACACCGATGGGTCCTCATTTAGGGCCTGTGACTGCATGCAGTGGCATGTCAGCATCTGTCAGCTCTGTCAAGTATATATGTAGGCTTTTTACGCTTCCTAATGTGGAACAGTTGACAGGTTATTACTGCCAAAGTGAAGTCGTGAGCCCTGACCACGGCTATAACCCAACTTTAACCCGGGAAAATTTTGGCTCAGCATTGAAATGCTTTGACAAGGTGAGGCAAGCAAAGTTTTCTATATAGTTGACAAACATCCAGCCTAGGGTACGCTGTGCATTATTGTATGCTGGCTATCTTGTTTCCATTAGGACACATCTATGATCAGATCATGAACTCGGTACGCTTTTAACGCTTCAATCGTTTGGCTATAAATACCTCAGATGCCCCCTCAGTGAAATTACCCCTTCAGCGGCCCTGTCTCCTCCTGCCCTCCATCATTTTCATCCTCTAATGTACGTGAAGCCGCCAGTAATGGTGCTAGATTACAAAGAGCGTGCGTGACTTGTGTGTGCGCGTGTGCCTTTTTTTGCAGCTCGGAAATATCCCTGCAGTTAAGTATTATTCACACACAGAGGGCCACACATTTGACCTATGCACATGCACACACACACACTTTAGTGGGCTCTCTCTTCACCTCAGGGTGTGTGTGTGTGTGTGTGTGTGTGTGTGTGTGTGTGTGTGTGTGTGTGTGTGTGTGTGTGTGTGTGTGTGTGTGTGTGTGCATTTAGCTCTGTACGCTGCCGCTTAATAGAGTCCTCCATTGTGAGTAATGACCCCAGCCCTACTCTGTTATTCTATCCAGACCAGCGGGCTAAAAGTTGCTGTGAGGATGAGAATGAAAGTATCTCTCTTTCTCTGAAGCAGTAAAATGAGAAGAAATTGCAGTTAAATTAATGGTTGTTTACTCACTGCGTTGTTCCCAAATACACCTCATCCATCTTCCAGCACTTTTTACACCACTCTGTCTGGCTTTTACCTTTAACATACATTATTGCTCTTATTTGTCTATGCTTTTAGCCTCACCAAACACTTTGAGTGAGGCCCAGGACACATATCTTTTTACATCCATACATGTTTAACAATATGCTACCTATAAAAGTCTGCTCATGACTACCCGTCCGACACACACACATTTTCCCTGGCAGCCACAAACACCACCATCACCACTCACTCACACTTTGCCGGTGATGCTTTGAAGCAGCGGGGCACCACTGCTGTGTATTATGAGGTAATCACCCAGAGAGACATGACAGCAAGAAAAACACAAGTGTGTGTGCCTCTTGTTGAAGTGTGGATGTCAGTGTGTATAAATGTGTGTGTGCACGTGTGTTTATTTGTGATTGTTTGTGTCTAGGACTGTATTTCACACCCTGCTGTCTGTCTACTGTCCATCCTCTCTCTTTAAATGCCTTTTCCTCAGTCTGCTGCTTTTCCTTAGTGTGTGTGTGTGTGTGTGTGTGTGTGTGTGTGTGTGTGTGTGTGTGTGTGTGTGTGTGTGTGTGTGTGTGTGTGTGTGTGTGTGTGTGTGTGTGTGTGTGTGTGTGTGTGTGTGTGAGAGAGCAGGTGCAGGACCTAACTTGTCACTTTACAGATTTATGTCTGATTGGAGCACTCACTGTTTACCAGGAAACATCTGCCTGTCTATCTATCTGTCCATCTGTCTGTCTGTCTGTTTACCTGTCTGTCCGGGAGCAGTGGAAGTTTATTGTCAACACAAATGCACAGATGGCCAATCAATAAGCAATGAAGCATGAGCTGCCAACAAGGTTTCAGGCATTGACAGAGAAGTGCCTGGGTATGATTTTTTTGTAGCCATTTTCACAGCTTCAGAAAAGGCAAAGTGAGGAGGAGAGCGACCAGGTCACCAGCGTCATGAACGTCAGTTTACTGAGATAGAGAACTGAAACACAACAAGCACATGTGTTTCTGGACGTTGCCGCAATTTAAATGAAAGCAGGATGCACTTTGAATGTCAGGGCTAAAAATACTCTACAGTAGCAAGCACTTAAAAGGGAAATTTGAATAATTTTCCTTTTCATCATTGAACACATTTTAGGAAAATAAGCGGGCCTTTCCCACTATCTAATAAACTAACAATCCAAAATCATTTCATACAGCGACTGCCTTTAAGTAGTGGACATAGTCATCGTGACCTTACCCATTGGTTTTGTGGACAACGTTTTTGAGTCACTGCCACTGTCTTGGTATTTGGCCGTCACCATTTTGGTTTTTTTGGCACCAAAAGGGGGAAACGAGAGGGTGGAGCTTAGTACAACCGAACACTGAACAAGACATTTTTAGGCAACAAAAATGTTACATACAACTTTCATGAACTGAAAACACACTGAAGCTGCATGAAAGGGTTGGAGTTCCATGAGGAAAACACAGACAACTCCCAGACCAGATAATGCCGTGGTAGCAACTTGTCAATCACAAGGTAGCCACGACCGGAAGCATACCCTGCTTTATGGTCTAATTTACTCTAAATGGGACCATCATTTACTAAATGAACATCAGGCTGTATTGAAGAAGACTTGAAACCAGCGATTGAGACCATAAACACATGTTTACAATGTTTACTGAGGTGATAAATCAAGTGAGAAGTAAGGTAATTTTCTTTGGAAAAACTTAAAACTTAATTTTGCAACCAGAGGAGTCGCCCCCTCCTTGCCAGTAGAGTGAATGCATGTCTAAGGCACTTCCACATTGGGTTCACCTTTTGAGACCCTGTGATGGCTGCCTGCTTCATAACTGTGGTATTGCAGTATCAAGTCAGGCTGCCACAATTCTGGTGTTACACTAGAGACAAAATAAACCAACTTTTGCTGTAGCCACATGTCATGGGCACACAGAGTGTTTCTAGTGGTATTGACGAGTAAGGAGCAAACCAGCAGCTAACCGGACCAAAGTGACATTTGCAGGTAAGCTTACATGAAACTGATGGGGATGTCATTAGTTTAGCCCATTAGGTCATAAACCAAAATATGGACAAATAAAAATGTTGACCTTTAAGAAGAAAAGTCAGAGGATCACCAAAATCATAGGATTCATCCAAAAGGTGTGGACCATCAGAACAAATCTTGAAAACACATGAAAAAAATCAGTGAATGCAAACGTTTTTTGCACAACTGTCATAGTAACACATTGTTATACGCAGATCCAATCCACATGTTCACCATGCTGTCTCTGCCCCCCTATCATCTATGCAGTAAATACATCATTATGCTAATAAAGCAACCCTTGTCATGTTACATTACAGACTGCACAGTGGTTTACTGTATGTCATCGACGCAGAGAATGAATACTGCCCTGTGAAGTGTCTGCTACAGCAATAAGCCACTAGCTGCAGGCTGAATAGAGAGCGAAGCAGAGCAGAGGGAGGGAGCGCTGGAGCTGAAACCAGAGAGCGGGCCCAGCCCAGCCCGACCGGCGGCCCACCACCACCTCTGCAGCCTCCCTCAAGCCTTCATGTGATCCCCTCTCCAGAAGCCAGCCAGCAGAGGAAATGTCAGTCTTCTAGACAGCCAGGAAACCACTATGCCCAAACAAGGAGCTTCCTGCCCTGACACAGCTCTTCCTGTGGGCTATGTAAGGACTTTCCTGCCCTCTCTCCCTCTCTCTCTTCCCCTGTTCTCCCTCGCTCTCTCTCCCACTCTTTTGGCAGGCTGCCCTTCGGCAAGCTGCCTCAGTACAATCCTTTTTTTCCCTTACCCTCATACTAGGTGTGTGTGTGTCTGGTGTGTGTGTGGTGTGTTTGCATGTGTGTAATATTATGTTACGCTGGTCCATCCACTTGCAAAACAATGCAGCAGGTTGCAACACAGTTAGAACAGAGAAAGAAGAGACAGAAACTTTATACATTACATACAATAATTTACTGTAGATGGGTTATGTATCTTAAGGGAATATCTCAGGAGGGCCTGCTGTGTTAATGGAGCAGTTAACCTCATCTTGCTCTTTCCAGTCTTCTGTTGGCCTGTTTTACAGACTAGTTAATGTATTATAACACCACAGCTCAGGGTGGAACATGCATGCTACTGTCTATAACATAACCATAATATACGGAAACACTTGTTTTGGCTAAACTCCCGCCCACCTGTGGAACTGTCTGATGAGGCTTGTTTTGAGACAGACTTCGTAAGTCCCTCTGCGGGTTACACTGCACTGTCCTTAACTTGAAAAAAGGCAATTATTTATGTTTTTACTTCTACACATATATTATCGAAACTTGAGGGTGTGTATAGGACGTTTTATAACCAATTATGACACCCAGGTGTTCATATTATTAATTGGCCAGGTCTACTGTCTTCTATGTTATTTACAGCTGATGTCATTCCCTGGTTGGCACCAACAGTTTCTGCTTATATACTGCGAGAAATTGCTGGAAGAGATTTACTTTTTATCCAAGTTAGCGGTATGGTTCCACATTCATGGTCCCCAGAAGAGGAAGCCTACTGACTTTGGTGTACTACTTACTTTTCCTTGCCAGCATGAAATCAACATTTGTGTTCTTGATTTAAATGTCTCAACAACTATTTGATAGATTGCCATAAAAAAACTATTTCAGTCATAACCACTTCATGATAAAGTGTAATACATTTTGTGATGTATTCATTTTTTCTCTAACGCCACCATCAGGTCAAATTTATTTCCAATACTTTGGTTTTTCACCAAATATCTGCAAAACTATAGACATTACCATCAACCTTAGTTGTCATTTTTGATTTATGCGAATAGGCAAATATATATTGCTGACATGCTGAACTTAAATGTGTTAGCGTATAGCTCAAAGCATAACTGTGGCTCGGTACAGCCTCACAGAGCTTCTTTTGAGTGTTGATTACTTGATCCCAGATGTATGATTGTGCCGATTTTGATTATCATTTATCTGAAGATAACAAGTGAATGCTGGAACACTGGCCTAATGTACTGGACTATAACTGTTATCAGCTATCAGTTCCTCAGTCAGTCACAAGCTCCACACGATTAAATATGATAGTCCACACACAAAGACATGCTGTTGTGCGTGTGTGCACACTCAAGGTCTATCACACAGAGACAAATCCCTGTCTGCCACCACAGCAGTATGTGGCACAGTATTTATCTTGCAGCTGTAGTTAGCCCCGAGTGGTACATTTCATCTGTACCACTTTCAATTGTATTCAGACGTGGGAGTGGGAGCACCGGGTTGCCTCGCTGTATCTCTATCTCTCTCATAAAGCACAGCAGCGTGCTACTGTTACATTATCTGATTTATGGTAAAGGGGGGCGAGTGAGAGGCTTTGCAGCTCAGAGCAGGTTGGCAGTGTATAACAACTGGGTCTTTTGTACAGAACAGCGGGGTCTTTTTCTTCTGAAATCCATTACTGTAAACACTATTGATAGATGGATGGATGGATAGATAAATAGAAGCATTTTATTGGCCAGGACTTGATTGTGAAAGAGTGGAAGGCAATTCATCCACTTCTCATCCACTAGTTTGCTGTGCTGCGTGTTCATGCACAATACTTATAGCAGCATCTTAATAATCAGGCTGTTCACCATTAAGCACTCATGCTTCCCTATATAGAGTAGGTCTGCTCTAAGGTCTGTGGTCCTGATCAGAGCTATTATGTGACTTCCTCTCACACTCTCCTTCATTGCCAAGTGATGCCTTGTAAAAGCAGTGAGGAAATCATGCAGCCTCTACCTTGCCTGGATAGTTCGGGGAAACACGTAACATGACAAAAGGAAACAACAGCAAACTTGGTATGTTTCAGTCTGCAAAGGCGGGGGATGAAACCAATAAAAAGGGAATTTACATGGCCTTTGAAGAGACACATAACTCCCGCCGCAAAGAATCACAGAGCTCCACTGACCTCGAAATATTTATATGCAGAAGAGCGAGATGTAAACAGGGACGCCTCCTTTTAAAACCACAGCAATGGTACTTTGCTAGAATAAACAAATTAATTAAAATCCAAAGGAAGAAAAAGATCTTTTGATCTGTGCAAATGATTTTAACAAAGTGGTAAACAGGCATTTTACAAAATGCAGCCGTGTGTAGCATCAAAGCTGTTAAGATTTTGTTCTGAAGGTGTTGTGGTTTGACAGGACATTAGCTGGCATACTGTTACAGCACCTTGGATGGCATCACCATCACCATCATCAGACTCTTTCTTTCCTTCCCCCTCACACTCGCGTGCACACATTGTCGACATATAGGCCTACAGTACTCACACACCCCGACGCACACATAAAGTAACATGAGTTCTCTCATATGGCTGCCTGTCTTGCTGCAATTACATGATGTACGGTAATTGCCAGTCTCTGAAGCGGGCTCTTCAGACACACTTCAAAGGGAGCGGAGCGCGTCCACGGACGCAATTAACAAGATCAACGGAGCCCAGATGAGCTGGCGGGCCCCGCGCTCCTCTCTCCATTGTTCTCATTTTCACTCTCATTAGCGAGTGCGCGGTGTGTGGTGGGTGGTGTGTGGTGGGGGTGTGTGTGGAAGGGTTGGACACCTGCGGAAAAACGGGGTGCATGGTGTACGGTGCCGGGAGAGAGAGTGACATGGAGGAGCTAACACTAGTAGCAGCGCAGGGACATTGGTGTTAATGATGGTTGTCTAAGCTACTGGAGGGAAGGTCACAAACAGCCAGCTGTGGGTGTCGAGGCATGTGAGGAAGGGGAGCCGACTCCTGAGAGACAGAGGTGTGTGTCCCTTTGTGTGTCTGAGAGAAGGAGGGAGACGGAGTGTGTGTTTGTGTGAATGTGACTGATGCACCTGGGAGAGGATATCACCACGGCAACTGGATTTAGGCTGTCAGTGCACCGGAGAAGCTGCAGCTTCACTTTTCACACACGCATGGACGCACACTTTGAACACATACTCCAAGATAAGTCAGCCTCGTCTGGTCCATGAACATCTCTAGTGACACCTAGGGGACACCAGGCAGATACAGACAGACAGGCAGGTATACAGACGGATGAGGAGACAGCTCTGGATACTGTTGATTTACTGTCCAGCACTCATGTCGTTTCTCAACTGAAACCAGTGAGGATCTTCATATTTTCCAACATTTCCCTGGTGAAATGTGTCATTGCTCCTGTTTGGGGTAACTGGAGGTGATCCTTAGTGTTGAAGACAGTTAAAGTATGTGATGATACATCACCGTTCATCAACAGCTCCGCAAACTCTCCATCCTTCACTCATCTGTCTCTATGGCCGACCAGCCACGCTGAACCAGCCCCCTTAAGATCTGAATATTACATCTTGGTGGCACCAATTCAATTTCTGCAAGCAATAAACCCAAATGAGTATATATATATATATATATATATATTATATGGTACACTACAATGCATTCACCACCACCAAAAGGGAAAACATTTAACTTCAGTTGTTGTATTCTTTCAAAGCTGAATTTCCTGCTGTCTAGACCACTTTAGTCTTGGTTTTATTCGAATGCAGCCTTGCAGGCTTGTAAAAGCCAATTGGTTAGAGATTTTAAGAGAGCCTTTCATTTGTTTCTCCTGAATGTTTAATGCTACGAGGCCCAGTGGTGCATAGGATGACTTAGAAATGTGGGGGGATGAATACTGAAATGTGACAGCAGCAGCCGGTCAACTTTTATCTTGTAGAGGTGCATTAAAATACATTACTGCTGTTCTGCTTCAGAGTACCTCCGAGATAAATGGACTAGAGTGATGAGGGGAAAGTAATCACACTAACCTGACGCTTTTCAGCAATTTCCATCCTTGCCCACTGTGGGGGAAACCATCCAACTCTCAAACATTCAATGTGCAAGAATCCTGCAACAAACACAAAGGTGTGATAAGGAATGTGGGTCATTTTTCGCACAATAGCAAAACTGGACTAAGCATTGTATTCACATTGTGCAGTGCAGACAAACAACATCAAAACATCTAACCCTGACCATGCTCTTTCTATCCAGTCTTACCCTGCCCAGACCGCACGCTTCTGGTGCCAAACCACAATTGGAGGAAGAGGGTAGGGGAACAGGGACCATTGGCCTTTTGCAATAACACCAGCCTTAAGAAGACTTTAGTTTAAACCAAAAAAGGCTGGTTTTCTTGTACATGCAATTGTTTTTGTCATTTATAAGCTGGAGTGAGAAACTGCTTGTGTGAAAACAAGGTATTAAAACTGTTGGATGTGTTTCTTGTCTTGGCAGTTGGCCTGTTGATGGTAATAGACTGAGCTAGCTATAGTTGGCTGCCTGGCTGTGATTTGTACAGCAAGGCAAGTGCTTTGGAACAAATTGTACCATGCGGCTGAGAGTATAGAAATTGCAGCGTTATTCTGGCTGCTTAAAGCAGCTCCGCTCCATGTGTAAGAAAGAAAATCTTGGCTGATGTACGAACACGTTCCTGCCTGTGTGTACACAGGTACACACGCACACACACACACACACACACACACACACACACACACACACACACACACACACACACACACACACATCTTGGCTGGTACAGATATGCGACATACAGCACAGTTTGGTAAATGTCTGTCTCTGCAGCTTAGCGAGAAACAGAACACTGTGTGAATGTGTGTTTACATCTCAACTCCAATGCTGTGAACTTCATTTCACAGCGGCCAGATGGAGATTTAGAATGTGAACATAGATGAAAATACACATAGCAAAAAGGACTAAAAACAGAGAGTCTTGCTACTCTGATCAGGTATGACTGAGTGCGGCTTTTGAACTGGGGGGAAATGTAGTCCATTACAAGGTTTTGGAAACTCATGAACAGCTGGGCCACTCTAAACTCAAACAAAATTTCTCCAACCAACGGATTACAAACTTAAACAATAACTTAATGTTCTCTAATCAATCACAAACACATGCATTAAAAAAATGAATTAGAGTATAACACACACAACTCCAAAGTGATTCTTTCAGGCGGTACATCTGTAAAGAAGAAGGAAAAAAAGAGCCGAAGAAATGTTGTTTGTTTAAATACTTAAATTATGTAATAGACCGTCAGCAGTCACAACATTTTAAAAGTCCTGACAGATGTAGAAAAACAAAACTTTTGAGCCACATCCAATCTGAAAGTTTTCTGGATTTTTATGAATGTGTGTGTGTGTGTGTGTATGTGCACGCTCGTGCATGTGTGTGTTTGGATGTGGATGGGAGTGGCCATGACTGGTAAGGGGACCAGCAGACAGACAAACAGAGAGCGCGCCTCAACTTTAACAGGGCCTGTGTAATTATGGTCAACCACACTCCCCACCGCCACCTTTATTTATAGGGTTGCAAACACACTGGGGCTTCAGAGTGCTTTTCCCTGCGCATTCCAGCACTTTGGGACTTTTTGGTGGGGGGTATAAACAAATGATATTTTAAGTAGACTGTAAAGGGAATGGGATTGTGTGCATGTGTGCTTGTGTGTGTGAGTTCTCAAATTTGAGAGTTAGAAACAAGATCTAAATGTATTTGGGATTTCCAAGATTCCACAGTATGTCAAGGAAAAACTTGGCTAGTACCAGATGTTAAAACTGAAATGTATGTTCAGTGGTTATCACAAGAGTGCCTCTCTATGTTCATCGGCTTTGGGGAGAACTTTGATCGAGATGGAGAGTAACTCATGCTAACTAATCTGGACAGAACTCATCAAAGAAACATGGCGGTGAGGTTCGGTCAGAATCAATTGGGAGGGACGGCCTCTGGCCACTAAGGGAAGAGGGCCCTTTCGCCTTTAGGCATGAGCCACAGTAGCCCGAGCCAGCCGTCACCTTGGGGATGCGGCAGAGCAGAAGCGAACAGACATGCCAGTTAATGTGAAGAGAAAAGAGGAAACACATGGAACTGTGAACTGGTAGCCGGCTATTTTTTCATTGGTCGATTGATTGAAGTTCCAGCTCTCCCTCTCTTTCACTTTGTGCCAGTCGAGCACATCTGCTGCACAACTGAAGGAAATGTAAAATGTTCAGGATATCCTGCTGTAATGAAACTCCAGGTTCAATGAAAGAGAAGAAGGTGGGTGTAGGAGGGGTCGCTCATGTGTAATGCCTGCTGGTGGACACACGTCACACTGGTGACGAGGCTCAGGGCCGCTTTGGAGCACAAGAGCAGGTCCTGCAAACTGTGTGTGTGTGTGTGTGTGTGTGTGTGTGTGTGTGTGTGTGTGTGTGTGTGTGTGTGTGTGTGTGTGTGTGTGTGTGTGTGTGGTGTGGGTTGGGGGGGGGTGAGTGGGGGGGCTCATATTGAGTGCAGGTGCGCTGTGTGAGACTGAGATGGGGGTGGGGTTATAAGATGTGAACAGGGAAAATTAGGGGCTTTGATGAAAACCAAGGACATCTGTGATTATGGTGTATGTGTGTGATCATGCGTGCCTGACATATGCTTGGCTGTAGCAACCTCAGATGTTCTTTCCTTCTGTCTGTCTGTCTATCCATCATCAACTTGTCTGGGAGCAGTGGTGTTCTTCACAATCAGGCAAACCAAGAATTCTTTATCCCAAAGGCGGCTCATATTCAGAGGGGAGTGAAAGAGATGGAGATGAGGTGTCATGAATAAATCACTTAGTATCAGTTCAGTCTCCTGAGCGAGGCTAAAACCTCGATGCTCAAGCTGGTGGCATCTCACCTCGGCCAATGAGCTGGATAATTGATGGAACTCGAAATGATTTCATGTAATATCAAACTCCTACGCTCACACGCACCGCCGCCCCTTCCCAAGCCCTCTGAGGACCGGAGCTTTCATTCTTGCGATGGTGTAATTTCCTCTGTAATGCACTGACAGAGCAGCTGACCCAGCTGTAACAAAAGCTTCTCTGGATTTTAAACCAGAAGGTGTATCGCGTGTCTCTGGGATGTACTGCTTCGGCACAATGCTTACTCGGCTTTGTGTTGCAAATACATAAAAAGAATACATGCAGTCTTTATAGAAGACAGATGGCTGACAAATAGGAAATCATACGAGCCACACAGATAAACACGGGAAAGAAAGACAGGGAGGGAAAGTACTCACTATAACAAGCGGTGTGTCGTGAGCCTTTTTCTCAACGGTTGTGTTTACCCTCGCTCAGTCCTCCAGGGGTAATTTGGGGAGAGGAAGAGAGACAGAAAGTTAGACAGAGCACAGAGAGACCAAAACTAGCAAATAACTGTCAGGAGGCAGCCTGTCTCCTTCAATGTTAGGTGTTTGTGCTGACAAACACACAAAAGCAAGAACACAGCGGCACACTGATACATCACTGCACGCACGTACCATACTTTTTTACTTTCTCTTTCCAGACACGCAAACTCTCAGAACTGAGGCTGAGCTTTACAGTACATGAGAACGAGGGTTGCTCTGTAGTTGTCGTTTGGCAGAGAGAAGTTAACGATGCACCTTCAAACTTAAGCATCAGTGACAATGTCTCACTCCCATCCATCTCTTGCTGCTGGCTCGCAGAACTGAGCACAGATTCTCACCCTCTCCTGGCCTGTTCTTAACCAGCAGGAGGATGAGAAAATACCCAGACCGGGGTCAGCCGTTGGGTCAAGCCTCTGCCGCCAACTTGGTCCTATCTGTGTGTGAGCCAGTCAAGGTGACATGGCGGGGGAGTTTTTTTTTTTCTTTTCTCGTTTCCACAGAGAGACATTGAGACGAGAGTCAATATTGACCGTCAACTATCCGTGAGCTTGGCTGGACATTGCTTGACTTTTCAGACTTCAGTTCATTCTTGTTTAACAGGGGGAGGGAAAGTCAGGGGAGGGGTCTCCAGCAGGGAATAAAACCAGGATTAACAGCACACATACATTCACACTCACACACTCACATGCACCAGTCTCAATCTGCCATCTGGCGAAGACAGGCAGGTATGAGGAGGCTTCGTGGTGAACTGTGTGGGAGTTGCAGTGGTTTGGGCACAGTGACAGATAAGGTGACAGAGAGAGAGGGAGAAAAAATTAGAGGGAAAAAGAGAGTGTTGGAAGGAGAGGAGGAGGAGGAGGCAGTGAGATGTAAAATGGGATTATAACAGCATCACTGAGGCCTCTTATATTTGTTTTAACTGGACACGGTCAAACCATCTTGGCTGCCAGTTTGTCTTTTAGAGCGCCTTTTAAGTCTGACCTGGCAAGCCCCTCACCCACCTTTTGGACATGCATGCCCTCGACACACACACACACACACACACACACACACACACACACACACACACACACACACACACACACACACACACACACACACACACACACACACACACACACACACACACACACACACACACACACACACACACACACACACACACACACACACACACACTTTTGTGAGCCCAATCCCTCCTGAGACCACAGTGTTGCAACCTCTGAGGTATGGCCCATAATGCTCTCCTCTCACTAGCAGAAAGACAGAGGGAGCAGTTCTTGGCCAACAACCACACTACATAAAAAAATAAAGAAAACACTAAAGACACCGCCTCAAACCAACGCCACTCAAGGGGAACTATGCTATGGCTGTGCTGGGACAGATTAAGGTTTTACTTAACATTGTCTGAGCAAACTGAGGGGTTCAAAATAAAAACGGACACGCCGGCTGGACACCCGCAGCTCTGATCTGTGAGCTCTTCATAAAAGTTGTTGCAGCTCAGACTAAACAAGCGGTCTGCATTCAGCCCCTTGTGAAGCCTCTGACAGTACATGAGAGGAACACATGAATGGGATGAACGGTCATGTCTAGATGATAATCCCGGATTTGCAAAACTCTTACGGAGATGGTTGAGGTTAGGCATTGACCTCGAATGGTTAAGGTAAGGAACGGTCGTTGGGCAGCAAGAGTTTTTACACCTTTTTGCAAAATCTAGGGTAACCATCTAGACATTCACCAGGTGAAGCAAATAAAAATGAATCAGATGCTGCCAGACTTCATCATTCAAGGACATTTTGGCGTTGCAAGAGGGCCAGAATATCCAATGTCAAGCCTGTTCCCACTGCTTGATAAACTCCTTTCAATAACTTCATCTCTTCATACCATTTACGAAAGTTGCGTGTGAAGAAAAACAGGAAAAGATAGAGAGACAACAGAGAAGGAGGGAGAGGATGAGGAGTTACGATCATCTTGGAGGGACTGCTCCTTTGTTCTGTTGCATTAATCTGCTTTTTTCCCGTTCCCCTGCTCGTTCTTTTGATCCGCTGTTGGATCATCCCCTTGATGATTCACTAACAGCAAAATAAATTAAATACATCGGATTGACGACCAGCTCCCCCCCCCCTATCCCCGGCTCTCTCCCCTCTTCGCCACCACTACCTCCCTCCTCATCTCCTTCCTCCCCTCTTCTCCCCGAGGCCCTCATTTCTTCAATAGATAAGCAGCGGATCCGTTCTTTATCGCTTCACTCTCCATCTCTATCCTTTTCCTTTCTTTCCAGTTTTTTTCCTCTGCGCTGTGTTTAATCCCAGCCTTGCGGTGGATGCATGTCAGAGATGTAATTCCATTGTTTAACATGCTCCTCTGAGCCCCCACCCCACCCCAAACTCAGTCACTCTTGGGGCCACATGCATATTCATCAGCTATCAAAAACAAAAGGCAGATCACACTGTTTGTCATGTACCGCAACCAGCGCTATTCAATTCTCTCCCTTCTTTGCTGCTTCTGGCGGATTAGTGCATGTTAAACATATCTCAGACACACAAATCCTAAGCACTAACATATAGACATTCAATCAGAGAAAGATAGTCTGTAGTTTTCTTAACATGCAGGCGAAAGCTCCTTATGGTTCCTCTTATGTGAAGATACTGGGAAGTCTGGGAAGAGTGTGGTGCGCAGTGATAGTTGGAGGCAGTAGACGACAAAATCAAGAAGATTTCAGAGCAATGTAGGAAAAAGGGTCAGTTATGCAAAGGGACATGCATGGCTCTGTGAGACTGTAGGCCATTCATCAGGCAGTCCTGCACACTCGGAGCTGGGGTGAGATTCGGTCCCCGGGGTCCTGCTACAGTCTTCTGGCTGATGTCCACGATGCACCGGCGCACAGCTCTAGGTTCCAGGTTCCAGGCTCCAGGGCCAGACAGATGTAAACACGGCCTGACCGCACACAGAGGCGCAGTGCCAGCCTGCCCTCACCTCGCACATAAACAACCAAGGAGGCCACACTGTGGGCCAGGGGACAGACAGCGCTGAACTTGGCTGGAGGGAAGGGAAGAGAGAGGGGAGGGGGGGATGGAGCATGGAAGAGGGAAGGAAAGAGAGCGAGGGAGGGAGGCAATGATTTTATGCTTGTTAGAGCAGTTCACATTTCTGAGAAGAAAAAAAAAAACTGTGGCATCTCGGGTTAGTTGCCTTAACATTGTATACATTCTATTATTATTATTTGCCTTCCTAATTGCAGTTCATGCCACCAGCGGAGTGTGCATTCAGGTTGATCTGCTTAGATATTCTTTCTCCAACGCCCTGCCTTGACAGATGCGCTGGGCTTCTCAGCGCCTGTTTGATTCATGCGTCAGGACAAATATGGGTCAAAATGAAACATCCAACACGGTGGCTTCTTCTTGCTTGTTCTTCTCTTTTCTTTTTCATTCCCTTTGCACTTTCTTCTTTTCAAAGCTCGGCTCAGCGGGACCGTGTGTCTCTGCTGCACCACTACCAGGTTGTGTGTGTGTGTGTGTGTGTGCGTTTGTGTGATGAGACGTGACAAGCGCCTTCATCCTCCCCTCAGACGCCGCATTCCACAACGCTCCGCCACTCGCTCCGTGTGGCGGGCTTTTCATCTTTCCCCTACCCGCTCCTTCCTTATTCTTCTTCTCCCTCTCCCTTGCTCTTCCTCTCCTCGCTCTCACAGGTGTAAGAAAGGCGCATGGAGGAATGAAAGGGACAAGATTCTAATTAGAGGAGGAGGCTGAGACAAAAGCAGGGGGGATAACGAAGGGAAGCAACGATAACACATGTAAAACACAAAGCCTTAATCTTAGAGAGCGTTTGGAGGGATCTCTCATTTCTCTCCCTCTGCTGTGAAGCGAGGCGGGGGGGGGGGGGGTTGTGTGCACGGGAACGCGAGGGGATATGATGTGATTATGAGCACAGAGCTGACAGACAGAGAGATTTGTGTGTGTGTGTGTGTGTGTGTGTGTGTGTATCCCCACAGGGCCTTTGGTTCCCTCTCTTCATAGGGACCAACTTAAAAAAACAGCCCTGTAAAAACAGCAGGCAGTTGTACTTTTAGCATTGTTTACTTAGTAAAGTGCAACAAAGTACCAATTGATTTAAGTAACTACATCTTCATTCAACAAGGTAAGTTGCTCTGCTTTATCTACTGTGTAAGGTTATCAAAAAATGGCAGTAAAGAAAGACATCAAGTCCACAATCCTGATTATACTTTTCATCGCCACCTCCGCTTGGCCAAAAGGAACCGCTGGCTGCTTCTCAAACTCTCTTCATCCTTCCCTCCAGTTTTGCTCGCTCTGCATGTGGATTCTATCTATTTACTTGTTTGAGTCGCCTCTGAGCTTCTCTGACATGCCGCTGCACCTCCAGGGTCCTTGGGTGATGTGATAGGGCTCAGGGACTGTGGTTTCCTTGCCACTGCTGTGAAACTCCATTCAGATGATGAAACTGCGGTGCAGCTGTGTCTGCGGCTCACGGTGGGATGCTGGTGTCTTTGTCGCTCTCTGCGAGACAAATTCTAACTGATGAAAGAGCCTGCAAATGTGCCTCTTTAGCCCAGGCCCATATATCTTCTCGCTGAGAAGCCACTGTGACTGTCATCTGCCTCTCTGTGTGTGTGTGTGTGTGTGTGTGTGTGTGTGTGTGTGTGTGTGTGTGTGTGTGTGTGTGTGTGTGTGTGTGTGTGTGTGTGTGGATTTATACAGGCTAAAAAGTCCACATCATTCTCTTAAGATCTTCTTTAACTGCCTCACACACACACCTTTAGTAGCCACACGTGTTTATACGCATGTGTACATTGTTAATTCATGTGTGTAGGCATTGGAGTGAAGAAACAGGCTGGACAGTTTGTCAAATTGTGTTTCAGTGTACATTGCACAAATGACAGACAGGTGTCGAAAATATATATTTTTTTTAACAAATCTTGCCACAAAGTTTGGATCCTGTGAGTCACAGGGAGACTGAAAATAACAGCGAAAAAAGATAACCTGGCAAAGCACATTTCCACAGAGTCTTCCCTGAGGTGATGCAAGACTTTAGACAAATGTCTTGTTTGTTCACCACTGAATGGCCATCTTTCATGGAGTGGCATGCCAGTGCACACACACAGATTTACACACGGGAGCAGATCATTTTTCTCCCTCATGAAGTAGGTAGTGAGAATATTACAAATCAAAATCATAATGCATTGCCTTAGGCCAGAGGTCGAACGGGGAGATGCAGCTGTGCAACAGACAGACAGACCGACAGGCTATATATGTGCATCTGTGTGTGTGTGTGTGTGTGTGTGTGTGTGTGTGTGTGTGTGTGTGTGTGTGTGTGTGTGTGTGTGTGTGTGTTAGAGAGTGACAGCAAAGAGCCTTATCCTCCATTAATAACAGCCACTAATCCCCTGATGTGATTACCTCTCCCTCCCTCCCTCCTCCTCTACTTTACCCCCTCTCCCATCATCCCTCCTCACTCTTTCTCCCATTCAACAGCGCCAGCCACTTGTCTTCCATGGCAGAGCTCAGCTGGTCCAATCCCCTGAACAGATCCAAGACTTCCACTGTGTTCAGCTGCCAGGACGATGGAGGTCTTCCAATTTGACGCCTCTCCTTACTAGAACTCGCCTCTGGGCAGGTGTCTAAAAAAGCAAAAAGTCAGTGGTGTAGCGCAGAGAAGGAAGCACATTTAAACAGATTAAGACCCATGTCTCTGTTCAAAGCTCTGACACTTAATGCTGCCTGAATGAGAGGTGACGTGTGATATGAATCGTACCAGATATGGTTTTGGATGTTCAAACGTTTATGGAAATATCTGCAAGCATTAAGGATTATGGGTGTGCAAAGGGAGGCAACAAGCATGTCAGTATAGCTATTTCTGTCCTCAATGAATGGCTGCCAAATTATTTTTTTCAGCATTTGATAAACTCGCTACATCAATACAAAGTCTAGTGTGTTTCTATGGAAACTTAGACCTCCGAGAAGGTTGAAATTTGCCACTTAGCACAAGATATGCTCTATAGTAACTTATAGTAACATATGATAAATCTGTAGAACATGTTTAGATAACATATGCATACTAAGAGACAAATAAATAATGTCGACTTTATGCATCCACACACATGCGTAACACACAAAAGCAGGCGGTTTGAAGGATAAAAGCATGCAGTTACATTTATCTTTTTTTTATGCGTTAGTAACAAGCAAATGTCATTTGGATTTTTTCAGACAACTTTAAAAAGTATTTTGTTCAAAAGTTTTTAAAAGTCTCTTCATGCTGTAATTCTCTATTTGACTTATTAATAATTTCTCCAGTAAAGGGCTGAGGAGCAGTAAGAAATAATCAGAAAATGAATCTTAATGCCTGTGTAGATGCTCTAAAGCATACTGCAGAGTGGTAACTGAAAATGACAGACAAATGGTCTTATACTGGGCACACATGCACAACCATGCAGACACACACACACACACACACACACACACACACACACACACACACACACACACACACACACACACACACACACACACACACACACACACACACACACACACACACACACACACACACACACACACACACACACACACACACACACGCTGATGCAGGTCCCTCGGGGGAAGCGACAGTGCAGTAAAACGCGTACTTGGTATACTTGGTCTACTGGTGGTCTCCATGGTAACTGTTATGTCTGACCTTCAACCATGTGCGCTGCCTTCCATCTGGCTCAGGTTGGCTAATCAGATCACATCAACACACACACAAATGCACCGTCAGATTTCATCAAGAATGGAGAGAATTTTTGGCAGATTTTTGGAGCGTTCTCAACAAGTTTCTTAGCAGTCAATGTAATATCAAAATTTCCTTCCCAGCTCTATCTGATTTTGGGTTTGCTACTTGTTTTCATTCTGACAGGCATGCTGTTGCACTAACAAGATGAAACGTTCCCTTTGAGCTGCAGTAGTTTGCAGGGGGTTTGGAAAAGATTTGATTCAATTAGTGTGTCTTTCATCAATAAAAAGGCCATACCCCAGCACGTTTTTACCAACTGGCCCCTTTCATTTTTGTTCAGTTCAATTCTTTCATCCGTGCTGCTGTTCGCAAATTCATAGGGCCCTCCAGAGGGGCCAACATCTGGCAGCTCCTTAGCCCAGAACCGTGCATCCGTTCTGGAGCAACAAGGCCTGCAGACCAGCCCCTCCTGTTGAGCTCAGCCTTTGGTGTGTGTGGTACCGTTCAGGGTCTCCACTTCCTGAATGCTGGTGCCTTGATGTGGCCAGAACCATAGTGCATGATTTATTACAGTACTAACTCTGTCCCCAATGCTAATACTGCCATTATTATGACCATACACTCTCCTCTCCCCCTTCCTCAATCTCCCACCTGCAGTCTCACACTGAAGCCTTTACCAGATACAGCTGACACCGCTCTGGCTAATGGCTTACATAAGGAGCGTAGTTTTGTTTCCTTGATGGATGTTTGGTCTCAGAGGATGTTTGAAAAAGGGCGGGGTGGGGGTGGGGGGGTCCATGCTGTGAACGAGGTGACAGAATTGTTGGGGCAATGACGCATTTTTGAGCAAGATCAGCCGTTCACATTTGTCTCCCATTTGTTGTATTGGCTACTGGTTTGTTGCCTTGTGTGGTTTACGGGTAGCAAGCATGGTCCAAGGGGAAGGAAGAGAAGTGGGGGTGGAGGTGACTGGGAGGTAAACAGTTTTTTTGGCTGTGTGGCCATGAAAGCGACCTCATCAAAGCCACCAAACCATCGCTTCCCACAACCTTCCTTGCCTCTCTTCCTCTGTTAATGTAAGTTCTACACATTGCAATCAGCAGGGCTTAAACTGGGAGGGAAATGGATAAAAAGAGAAGAAGGTGAAGAGGTGTGGAGATTGAGGAAAGCACCAGAACAGAAGGGCACGGGTGTTTGTGTTAGCAAAGCCAGAGTGAGGAGGCAGAGGAAAGAAGGGAGAAGGACAGGGGACAGCGGAAGTGAGGGGACCTAAGAGGAGGGATGTGGTAGCGTTGTGTTTACAGGCCTCTGTCTCACGGCGCACTGTGGCTTTGTTCGTCAGCAGCTCCGAGTTTGTGATGTATAACCACCGCAACAGAATAATCAAGCCATATTTACAAAACTGTAGGCAAAAAGTCAGTTTCTCAGGAAGTGTGACACTTTAGCATGCAAATGCAGAAGCAACAAAAGCAACAGTTTTCTTCATCGGTAGCTCAGTCATCTGCCTCATTTAGAAAAAGATTTTTAAAAAGCAGAAAAGGAAGCTTAAGGCCTTTTTCAACACTCATTCATATATACATCAATCCATACACATCCCTATTGTGCCATGTAGTCCCCGCTGAGACACAATCTCGGGTATCCCCCCTATGATCCCCCATTAGTAAGAGACTCCCTCGCAGGCAGCTGCCTCAGAGCCCCACAGAGGTATCAGATCTCCTCCTCTTCCTCATCTCCTTAATTAGGACAATTAAAAGATTTACAGGACAGATGGATGGAAATCCAGCTGGCTGCCGTGCCTGTCTCTGAGGACGACTCTGACGCTGATGAGGTGAGATCCAAGTGATCTGACGAGCGCTTTAGAGTATTAGATCAACTCACTGGTGGCACTCTGGCTCCATCTTGTGGTTTTAACTGGACACTGGTGGTCAGTGGTTGTGAGAAATGCAGGGATAAAATGGCTGCTTTTATTATTTATCAGGAATTGGTTGGTTTTGTCCAATAACAAGCAGTTAAGGGTTTGGGGTTAATTGAAAGAACCGATTGGTTAAGAACATCAGTTATGTGTGTAGGCTTTTTGACAAGATTTTAGTCGGAGGAGGAATTTGGATAAGTTTAGCTTTAATTTAAAGCAAAGAATGGGAGAGATTTTCTTTAAATGCAACTTGATTTTTTCTTATCTTATCTCAACTTCATAAACTACCTTTCATCATGTTAGTATCTGTGGTTGGACTGTTTACACTTTTACCATTTGATTTCATTGAGCATATTTTTAAACAGTCACATCTGGTACAGCTGCTGCTGGTAACTTATAAGTAATGATTCATTTTCGACATGACACAAAATGTTTAACCCAATAAAATAAAGTTTTGCTGAACAAACGCTGTGGATGTTTATTGTTATAGCCTAAAGCAAAATGGTATTATTTCATTACACAGGAAGTCACATAAGAATAGTACTATAGTCATTTAATGACCTGTTGAGGGTCTTTACTCTCTGCTGCTGTAAGCCTGCAAATTTCCCCGCTGCGGGACTAATAAAGGATTATCTTATCTTATAGTGTTAATATAGTGCTAATATATATTGTAAGAAAGAAAGGAAACAACAAGAATGACAAACTAATACAACAAATGCTGCAACATAATATTGGAAATAAAGGCAGATCTCATCTTAACACTGCATTCGTGTTGTGATTTTAGCTTCTGTTTTGAGTGTTTAGAAAAAAAGATTAGTTTTCTTTTTGATTAGTTTGATCAACTCAACACGCAGGGGAAGTTTCATATCTCAATGACATAACAAACAGATGTATATATAACCTTATTTGACAAATTTCACAAAATGTAATCTAGCCTACTGCTTATTTGTGTTGTCGTAGCCTGAACTGTGGAGTAACTCATAGTTTTACAGCTCTTGTAGTGGCTCGGACCCTCTGTAACGTAGAGATTCATTGGTCAGCCACCTGCACACAAGAAAAAGTTATGGTTCAATCAAGCAGAGGCAATAACAGTTATTTTTAAATGACTTAATTCTCTATACAAATGTGACAAATACTGCAAACAAATACTACAAACAACTCACATGCTCATGCTGCCTTTTTTCTGTTTTATTCCTATATGGACAGAGACAGTAAGGATCAAATCAAATAAAGAAATTGGTCGGACTTGTTAAGTTTTTATTGTTAGGAATACTCACGTCTAAGCTGCCACATGGTTACTATGGCAACAACCGAGACCAGCAGCACCACTGGCACCACGATGGCTGCTCGGTGACCATTCTGACTCTCCTCAATGCTGGCCTAGCAGAGACGATTCAATGACAGTTCACTGGAGATCTTATTTACACTAAACTTGCAATAACAGATATTTGCCACTAGGGGGCAGAGCATCAAAACATGCTAACAGATAAACAGCCTCAAAGTCACCAGCTTCATCAGAGCTGCTTTACTATTAACGCTGCCAACAGGGGATGATGTGCAGTGGTGAAAAGTAACCAAGTACATTTAATCAAATGTACTAAGTACAATTTAGAGTTACTTCTACTTTACTTCAGTATTTCCATTGTACACTATTTCATACTTCTGCATCACTATGTTTCAGACGGAAGGTTTGTATTTTTTACTCCACAATTCTGAAATGGGACATGCTGCATAATGAGTTTGTTTACTTTGGGTACCTTAAAAGGTGCAATGCGTAGGATTTGGCAGCATCTAGCTTTGAGGTTGAAGATTAAAACCAGGCGTGTAGGAGTGTTCTATGGTGGCACATGCGATAAAGTGACAAAAATGATGGCTATAAATAGAGCCAGTGGTTGGTTTGTCCATTCTGGGCCACTGTATAATCGCAGCAGGTGCAACACAACAATATTTTGATGCTAATACTTTTACTTGTAATAGATTAAGAGATTTCTACACTTTGGTATTGCAACTTTTACTAAGTGAGTACTTCTTCCACCACGGATTGTGAATGTTTAAATCTCAAACATATACAGTAAATGTGCGGGCTGTAAAACCAAAACAATGCTCTATCTGTGGGTTTGTCACTGTAAACGAACCCTTTAACATTAACTTGAACATGGTCTTTTGATTTAATGTTAAAATCCACATTGTTTGTTTGTGAAGTCATTGTTTTCATACTTACAGCAACATGAGTGTCAGTAGATATGGTGGTAAGGACGTCAACTCCCTGATGACCTGTCAGACACCCACAAAGGAAAGTAGCTAAGAGGAAGTTTTGCTTTTCAGAAAACTACTCAAGATGCAAAAAAAACAAAACATCTATGAAAATAATTAACAAGGTCACTTTAGGCGTGTTTCCTGTTCTTTGAGGGAACTGTGGTTGTGTAATAATGAAAGTTTTATTCATTAATATTTTTGGCTGACTCGGTGAGTGTGACCAAGGGCCACAGAATCACAGTAACACTAAAGGGTGTAGCAATAGAAACACCAGTCCTGTTCCGCCTGATGTACCACAGTCAAAAACAACAGACACAATAAGACTAAAAATAAAAGAAACATTAGTTAGAATCAATAAACAACACCTGCTTCTCCAGTGGTGATGGTGAGGACATTGCTAGCCTTACTGGTGCCCAGACTGTTCTTGGCAAACATGCGGATGTTGTATGTTGAGGGATTTATCTCTATTATTGTGGTCTCTGTCTGGTTGGGGCTGAAGAAAACAACTGTCTTCGTGTAATCCCACGAGGCTGTGGAGGAGAAGAAAGATACTTTTTTTTTAACATTATATCACCAGATGCCAAAGGGATTAACAATGTGAATTTAGTGTCAGCAGTTTAGTTACAGTGAAGTGGCAATGATCAAATGACTCCATTAAAAATGTCTCATACCGTTAACTGCTTTCCACTCCAGGTAATAGCCAGTGATAGGGCTGTCACCTTCAAACCCAGGAGTCCAGAAAAGGGAAATGGTATTGTCTTTGACCTGCTTTAATTCAATCACAGGGGGATCCGGGGGCACTGGAAAACACACAGCAGAGACATTTAGCGAAGAATAACAGAATCTTTCACAATGATCATGTCATGTGCAGACAAACTAGAGATGTGAATAACGGATCTATTCTTATGGGACACTATAACAGCACATGTGATCTAAATTGGATTTGGGCACATTTTGTGATTCACAGAGACTGTGGAGGATCTGCATTCAGATAAAGTTCATGCCAATGTAATGTCTAAAATGCAAAAGTATGTAATAAACAGCAACATTAATTCAGTGTCAGTGGAAAAAACTTATGAAACCTGATGTGATACTTGTGGTTCTTTCTCCCCAAACAGTGGCAGCAGTGACAGTCTCAATTGTTGATGCTGTTCGAACTTGGGACAGAATGAAAACAAAACAAAAACATTTTTAGTCAAAACATATTTCTATAATTCTCAAGATGTTTATAAATGATTTAGGAATAAGATTCATCTACACAATAACACATACCTGAAGTGAAACTTGAAGTGTTTTGTATCCAAATTGTGGCCGCAGTGGAAGAAGATTTGATTGTTGTAGCCGCAGTGGAAGATTTGATTGTTGTAGCCGCAGTGGAAGAAGATTTGATTGTTGATGCTGTTGACGTTATGTGAACTTGAAAGAAAATAAAATCCAACCTATGTAAATTACTTGATATGAAATAATAACAAAATTAATGTTTGCGCCATATTTTGGCATCTTCTTGTGTTTCCCATCTTACCCTCATCAAGAGTTGAGCAGAGAGGTGCATTTGAGGAAGGTCCTACTCCTGCACTTGTTATGGCCTGTATCATCACTCCGTATTCAGCAGAAGGCTTCAGGTTGCTCAGGACGACGCTTTCTAGTTCCCGTGTGGCCATCACACTTAAGTGCTGCCACCTTTTGTACGTTCTGCCTGCAGGGTCATACTGTCTGTAGCTAATGCTGTAACTCCGGAGAACCCCGTTTCTGTGTTCGAGCCTCGGAGGCTGTTCAAGAGAAAACACTCTTAGAGTTGTAAAGTATTTGCACACAATTTTCTTTTCAAATATATATCATGTAGGATCAAATCATCACAAAGCCTGGGCTAAATGGGTATAATCCATAGCCCTTTTTTTTTAATGAGAGTGTTTTTTCAATGTGTCTTTACCTTCCAAGTGACCTTGATACTGTGAGAAGTGAGGGCCTCCAGCTTCATATCCAGGGGAGGACCGTCTGGGGCTGTAAGGAAAACACATCTTAAAGAGGCCATCCGTCAAAAATGATGTTATATTAGTTCTACACGATTCTAATCATTGCTAAAATTATAAATAATGAAGAAAACTACCTGCTTCTTTAGTTGTGACTGTCAGGACATTGCTGGATTCGCTCATGCCCACACTGTTTATAGCAAACATGCGAAGGTTGAAGGACTTTGCCGGACGCAAATCCACCAAAGTCAGCTGAGTCAGTTCAGGATCTGAGACTTCGGTACTCACTGCAGTATCCCAGGATGCTGTTCAACAATGACCCGAAGAAAAGGTCCATTCATCATTCTCCAAAGTATATAATTAGCTGCCAAAATGTTCTGATTCTATTAAGATTATTGGGATAATTGTCTGCTGCTTACCCTGTTTGTTTTTGAGATCAATCCTGTAGGCTGTAATGGGCTTGCCGCCGTCAAACACAGGAGTCCAGCGAACAGTGACAGTTCTCTCCTTCACCTCTCTCGTCTCCACCGTCAGAGGATTAGGGCGTACTAAAAGAAATAAAAACTAAGTTGAAGGCTTCATAGTGCTTAAACAATTAGTCGATTAATAAATCACCAGATTAAACCATGTGCAAAGCAAATCAAAGCATGTGCTTGTTCCAGCGTCTCAAATGTGAGAATTTTCAGATGACGTCTTGGTTTTTGTGAAGTCGTGAGGGACGTTTTTCCAAAAAGTAGGGAGTCCCTAAGTATTTCCAGTAACTCAATTTGCCACAAATGTTAGAGTTTGGTCTCTCCCTTACAGATTATACAGTCTCCCTGTTGGTCTCACCTGCCACTACCGTCAGAGTCAGCTGGTGCTTGTGATCATTGAACCAGCCTGGTATGTCCACACGGCAGCCATACGTCCCGGAGTCGCCCTCCTCAACATGCCTGATGGTGAGCGACACATCTCCCACACCAACATCACCCTTGAGCAGGTAACGCTCTGACAGTCTGCTGATCACTGATGTCCCGTCTGTCTTGAGCACCTCATTGGCACAGCCCCTGTTGGGGATGTCTCCCCGACCCCAGCATGTAGAAAGCTTGCCGTAGTACTTGGCGTCATAGTTGCATATCAGAGTAACATCTTCTCCCACTGTGGCTATGATGCTTTCTGCAGACACACAACCTGAAAAGATAGCAAGCCCCAATGGCATGAAGGAATATTTGGGAAGGTATATAAAAAAAAAAAATGTAATTTTCATTTTAACAAAAATGCAAATCATACTCATGACTGTCTTACCCAGGAGAAGACAAAAGAGGAGATTGCAACACAGAGAGAGGTGTCTTAAAAAAATCATTTTACTCCCGTCTAAGAATCACTCAGGATTTGGTCCACCTGCCAAGCCACACTGAACCAAACCAGTGTGGTTTCGGCTTTGAAATCCTTCTAAATCACATGATACTGTCCTTGATATGCTCACACAAACAACTTCTGCTGGCAAAAGAGGAATGTAGAAAGAGACGTTTCCTTTTCTGTGGTTTTGGTTCCTTATCCTAGAAGTAACACACATGTTTCATTCTTAGATTAGACAGAGACAGAATCAAGGTTATCAATATACTGCCTTCACTCCTGTTGTTTGTTCTCACTCCTTGTAGTGACTGAAGGGAATTTAGGAAGTTTTAAACATTCAAACTCTTAACTTATTCTTTGATGAAGAGCTTCCACAGAAATGCTGCAGTAAAATGTGCTTCTTTTTTAACGGAGCACACACACCAAAAAATGTTTTTATTAAAATATTCAAAATAACTCTAAAGACTATAAAAATCTCTGAAGCTAACTTTAATGCTAACATTTACCGTTTACATAAAACGGTTGTAGATACATAATCTTCATCATCAATTCCAGGAACATGAACTCAATATGTCCTGAAATATATCTCTTTCAGAAATAGAACGTCTGGTTTACTCAAGGGCCATAGACATGTGTGTGTTTCTGCCGAGTAAGCACTTAGGTCTGGTGGATGTTTAGTAACCAGCACAGAACTTCCTCTTCTTATTTGCAGAGTGAGATGACCAACTCTATTGTACTTGTGAACCCGGGTACACTGGGAAGAAACTTAAGAGAAACCGCTACTATAAGAAAACTTGCAGACTTTCCACAATTCAGACAATTTTCTCATGAAATTTCAGTAAACACTATCACAGCCATCATTTCCCTTGCGGCCTTAATAAAGATGCCTTCCCCTTGATTTAGTGGATTTTACACTGGTATACTAATTCATAGAGGGAACAAAATCAGTATTTATAAGGACTCTTAGATTAAATCAATATTTGCACAGGTTTCACAGTGAGATCTTAATAGAAAAAAAACAAAACGTGTTTCTTAACACAGCATTGGTGTTGTGATTTAAAATGTACAATCAATCCATTTTGATCATAAACAAAGAAGTGAAAAATGTGATTAAAATTCAGCAAATCAACATTCATCATTCTTACATAAAAATGCACCAAGAAACTGGGGACATTGATAAGGGCACACTGTACTCAAAGTGAAACACTCTTCTCTAATATGTTGACTGTGTGTTAAACCCAGTAGGTGGCATTGTGTCCAAGTATAAACCATCCCCAAGATTTTCATGCTGCAATATGTAATTTGAACAACAGAAATAAAAGCAAGACAAGGAATTAATTATTCCCCAGGATATTTTTGCATCTTCTGAGCCTCACATGACCCATATTTGCCCTTTCTAAGTAAAGTGGGACCATATAAGCTGCTTCTGAGAAAGTTATAGTTTTTTTCATATTGATTTAACAGACGAGTGTTCAAAAGGCTTCCCTCTAAGGCTGAGGACATAAATTAATTAAACATACGTCATGACAGACATGTCTTTATTCAGGTGATCCTCACTCAAGCTTTTGGACACACAAAACTGTTCTCAGGATGTTAAAGTAGGTTTCAGAAAAACATTAATTCTCATAGAATTGTCGCTAATCATTATATAGCTTTATCGGTATCGCAATAAAAATGAGGATGGTGTTTCAAATGAAAGAAGAGTGCTCATAATCATACTCACATGCCTGCGTAGCTGGTGGGAGGGGTTTAGGACAGAGGGGAGAGAGCTGCAGGATGAGGGCTGTATTTTTTAATTCTGGCGTATTTTCGCCTTTTCCAGAAAACTGCCTACGCTGGGGTAGCAATTTGATTATTCTGAAAGGCCATTATGGAATTTTTGCCAAATGAAAAAACTGCCAACCTCAGCTTTATAATTACATAATTCTGCAAAACTGGATACGGACAAGTTATGACTGTTCAATGCCAACTGTTTATGTATTGCTACAATGTCTGCGCACAGAAACTATGTTGGAACAGTGAATCTTTATTGTAAGGGAAAAGATTGCAGTTATGATAAATAAACCATGGTTAGCTTAAAGTTAAGGTAACTAAAAGACTTGGCTAAGGTTATTGAAAGATTGTGGTTATGGTAAACGTAGTAAAACATTTAAACAGGAATCTGATGGGCTGAATTTACGTGCTGCTCTGCACCCAACCAGACCCACTAATGTTGGCATTGGAAGTGAATTATACTCTGCAAAATCATCCACTATGACCTGTGTTCCTAAAACAGACGAAAGAAGGAAGGCCCACTATCTTTAATGTGTAAAATTAATCTGAATGGCGCACGAGTCACAAACTATAATCCATTCCACACTAATGGAAAATAAGGTTGAGGAATATGGTGAAGAAAAATAAATAGCTGCCAACCGTTAATGTTTCCCACTTCCAGGCTTTGATTTTCCTGCAATGAAAATGAACCTCATCATGAGGGATGGGTCGATAACAATTGGCACATAGTCTTATATTTGTGCCATACATATGCAGTGTATTCAAATATATTGTATGTTGAAAACTTTAATATCGCTCTGCACTCTATTTCTTGCTTCCAGGTTCCACACCCACATAACTGCACATTTAAATGAAATTTAACAATTATTGAAAAAAAAAAAGTATGATGGGAAAGCTCACTGTACTATAACTTTAAACTGTCTCTCCTCCAATCTTAAATCAGTCCTACTTCCTGTGGGAGGTAAGTGGGTTGAGCAAGTCCTTTAACCAGAGCAGTGGTGGTCCCGGCTCCAACTGTCCGTATGTCAAGTGTCCTTGAGCGAGACATTGAACTGGAGTTGCTACCCAAACGCTTCACAGCAGCCTATATGCTTAAGAAGGGTTAAAAGCAGAGGTCAAATTGAATTTATGTATACGACGTGTAATAAAGTTTAAGGTTGATGTCGGCTGCATACTGTTATCCTATGCATGATTTGATCTCTTGCTGCTGCTTTTTGTTTTACGTTGCGTTTGTATTGCCCAAAGCCTGTGTGCTAGTCTGCATGTCTTCATGTAATGCTTGTTGTCACATGTACTCTTGTTGTGACTGTATGCCAGTAATGGGTGAGTTGGAAATGTTTGGATAGGTCTTCATTTGACCTCTGTTAGCCCCACACCATTCCCTGAAGAGGCTTTGCCTTTTTCAAACCCGCCTTTGCAATTAAGAATTTTCTCTTAATGACTCGCCTGGTTAAATAAAGGGTAAATTTAGGGTTTTTATGTTTCCAGCATGTGCATATAACCACACATTGTTAATCACAGATAGAACAATATGAACTGTTATTTTATTATACAAAAATAAGTTTTAGGAACACAACACAGAGGTTTCAAAAATATTCAACTGAGAGTACATCACCTGTTTTTTCAAAAAAGTAATATTATCTGTATAAATACTAAGTGCGTTACCAAAAATGCATCCATTGTATCCAGAGACTGATGGAAGTTGAAACTCTGGACTTCTGTATGTTTCTTAGACTGCTGAGTAAAAATTTAGGTCCATTAGATGTTTAGTAACCCAGCACAGAACTTCTACTTTGATCACTCCCACAACTAACTTCTACAATATAAAAATACAAGTGAGTATTTAGATTTTTCCATTTCATTAACTTCAGATTAAGGCAGAAAAAAAATATTAAAATGTATGAATAATTACACCTGTTAAGTGTAGTTACAGACCAGATCCAAGGAGATCTATATTGAGGTAGAGGTGATAACCTTTGTTTAATTTTGCTCATACAGGGTATCAATAATGAACCTCTTTTTTTATGTAAGATCTTGTAAAGTCACAATATATGTATGCTTGTAAAGTAGATAGGTGCATATAGCAGCAAGATTTTTTTTAAACATGCAAAGTTGAAACATTGATATTCTCACATCAGCCATTGAATATAAAGCTGCTGTGTGCCCAGTCGCACTTTTCATTTTGCTTACATAGCCAAACAAATTCCTAGAAAAACTGCACGCCAAAAACTGGAAGAAGATTTGTGTTTGAGTGACTCCTCATATTCTATAAATTCTCATAACAAGGAGGTCCAACAGACAGACCAAATATCTTTCACCTCACTGGGACAATTTTCATCCAGTGTTTTACTGTGACATTGAGTCATTGATAAATTTCAGCATAAAATAAATAGACATAAATGTGGTCCAAATGTAATTTATGTGGACCTGAGAGTTAAGAGAGGATTTATCATTTTCATATATCAGAACAAAAATTTTGTTTTTTAGGTTATTTTTAATTTTACTCTTTGCTGGTCAGTTTTTCAATATTCTGTTATTTCGACTTTTGAATAAAGTCGAAATCGAGTAGGAACAGACATTTAATAGCTTCAAACTGCGTGTACAGTGTATTCATGGTGGAATCTTCTCTAATATTTTGATAATGATGCATTAAGTCCAATAGGTGGCATTGTGACCACAATTATAAACCATCTGACAGCACTCAAGGTCTGTGAGATCCATTTCGCTATGAAACAAGACAAACGGCAAATAATTTAATCTGCACAGTATTTTTTGCATTTTCTTAGCCACATATGACCCACATTTGCCTTTTTTCAGAGCAATCTGAGAGTGGTGGGGCTCAGTAAGGTGCTTAAAATGGGCTCAAAAGGCTTCCCTTTAAAGCTGAAGAGGTGGATCAAGTCAGCACGTGACAAGCAGACACATTCAGCAAGCAGTCTCTTATAGACTCAGTTATCCTCATAATGTTGGGACCTTTCATTGTATTTCATAAATGTTTTCAGCAGTTGAGGTGTGGAGATGTTGAACCATCCTCTTCGGCAGAAATCGTCTCCCTGGTTTGAAGAAATACAAACATTAAATTACATTCTCAGTTTATAAAAGGAAGACGCACTCAGTGACTTCAACGGCTCGATAGACGCCCACTTGTAATGTGTAAAATGAATCTGAATGGCACATGAGCACAAATTATAATCCATTCCACACTTACTGAAAACAAAAATGAGGATTATGATTATGCCGGAAAGGGAAATAGCTGCCACCCTGCCAATGTTCCCCACTTCAAGGAAGGCTTTGAATTTTTCCTGAAACGAAAATGAACCTTATCATGAGGGATTGGGTCAATTATAATTGGCCCTTAGTTTGTTATATATGCCATGAATATACAGTATATTGATAATACATGTAATATCAAAAACTGTAATATATCTTTGTACTATTTTCTCACATCTCACCCAAACGTGCAAATCCTAGCACCGAAAGTTGAGGTGAAATTCACACACTTACAATCATTCTTTAGACAAAATGTTCCTGAAGAAGGCCAGATGTGCTTTAATATTGGTTGCAAAACATGTACTATTGCAAGAGTCATGGGTGTGCAGCTTTCTTCCTCTGTATTTTAAAGTTTCATTGTTGACAAATACCTCCTGAGATTAGGTGTACATTTTTCTTCAGTTGTTTACATTTTTTTACTAAAACAGCTCAGACTCAAACCACTATATTTTTTAATTTAAATAACATCCTATGCGCATTGTAGAAAGTATAATGATGTGCAAACATTTTGTAACATATTACATTTCCTCACTTTTGAATAAATGAAAAAAAATTGTACAATACCACAGTTGTTGTGAAACCAACTTCTACATTTTTAGTCAAGGATGTTGTCATTATTTCTGTAAGGAGTTGAAACTGTCAGTTACTACCACATATAAAATTAAATGTATCCTTCAAAATGAAATGCAATGAACAAAATTATGTTTTATCCCCGAACACAAAACATTGCCAATAAAATAGCTTAAAGGCAATTCTGATCAACATGACCACTATTCAACATTATCAATTTGTTCACAGGTGGTTGCTCACCTTGTCTCTCCGCTGCAGTAAGTGTCCAGTCCTGGGTAACGGGTCGTTCCACAGGAGCTTGAAAAACAAAATACCTTAAGGCTGGATAACAGAGCTCATAATGAACCTGGATGATTTCCATGAGTGTTACCTTCCTCCAAGACCAGTTCTGTGTTGACCTTCTTGTCGTTGAACCACCCTGCGATCTCAATCCTGCAGCCGTACACGCCGGCATCACTCCTCTGGGCATCCAGGATGGTCAGTGACACATCTCCGTCTGTCACCCTGCCCAACAGCTGGTACCTGGGCATCTGCCTGGAAAGCACAACCCCATCCTGTGATGAGACGATGGTTTTGGAGCATTTAGACGTGGGCACCATCCCTCGACCCCAACAGAAGCTCAGGACGCCGTGAGTTTGGCTGTCATAACTACAGGCCAAAGTGACATTGTGCCCAAAGTAGCCAATGACTTTGAGGGTGCTGGAAGACACTGTGGAGCACAGCAATTGATCAAACTGGATGATAGAATGCAGATTGTAATTAATAAATGTGAAGCCCACGAATGCATCCCCACATGCACGCACACATCAGCACTCTTACACCCACAAGGAAACAGAAAAGCGCAGAATATCGACTCACCTTGGGTCAGGATTGAGAGGTAAAAATAACAAAGACCACGCATCTGTGTAGGCTATTGTATAACAATGTATGGAGAAAATAAATGTATCCCCCCACACACAAACTTCAGTCTGGATGGTACCATGCACTGAAGTTTCAACTTCCCCTTTTTGGAAAATCAGGAAGGAAATCAATACTAGTCATACTACATTGCATTCTTGTGTTGTGCAATGGGCTCACATGGCATCTGCTGTTATAGATCTCATCTGAGATTGGTGTTGTCCATAGACACATCAGCTCTCACCTATTACACATTTTAACTCACAACATGCAATCCCACATGTATTCATTGGAGAAGAAATTTTTTGAAGCCCTCAGCCTGTCCCTTGGAGGATATTTCATACAAAGTTTCTTTAAGATATATTACAATTACTCAGTGCAGCAGTCTGGTT
This sequence comes from Anoplopoma fimbria, assembly GCF_027596085.1. Lineage (NCBI taxonomy): Eukaryota > Metazoa > Chordata > Actinopteri > Perciformes > Anoplopomatidae > Anoplopoma > Anoplopoma fimbria. The sequence continues at coordinate 11,232,347 of NC_072452.1, read as the reverse complement.
ACTGTCCATCTTACCAAACCCCATCTGAACCCTTCTTTCATCCATTGTTTAAAATACGCATTTTCTATCCTTTATGAGTGAACACAATACCCCTTAGCCAAATCCTATTAGGTTTAAGAGATTTCTCAAAGTGACTAATAAAGTTGAAATGATCCATTTTATTAGTTTAGACCCTTAAGATACTGTAGACCACCATGTCACTTTTTATGTTGTGGTTATATTGTAGAATAAAGCTCTCTACCGGTCAGTTTCTGTCTAAAGGAACAATTTGGATTAACAGTCTGTGAAAAGGCATAGTTTTCATCTCTGTCTTACTCTACTTTCACACTTTGGTAGAATATTTATTTTGCAAACATGATATGATTGTTCACAGGTAAACCAATACACTTCACAAGCAGTCAAGTTTTAAATGTATGGCAAGATAAAAATCACCATTGAGGGTTCCAGTTAGTGTCTTTGTGTATATGCATGTGTGGATGTATGTGTGAATGCTCAAAGGCCATTGTTGAAAGACCATTACTAACTGTGTGTGTATGAGGACTGCAGCCTAAGAAAAACAATTTGTCTTTGCCTGCCTTTATCTGCCCTACGTTCTCCTCTAATAGGCCTATCTCCACCTCCACTTGTCAACACTGTCAGCCAGCATTGAGCCGCTATAGTGCTCCATAGATCACTGTCCTCCCACAATGATGTCCTGTGTTCTGTCACTTCTCTTTCTCAATGCTCTTAGCTGTGACTCTATTCTTAGATTGTCCCAGACTTCCAACAAACATAAATAAACTGAAACTGTTCAATAGATAGGAGAGGGCATATTTCATACAAATAGCTCAATCCCATTCAAATTAAACCGTAGATATGATAAAAAGCAGTTTGTTTTCTATAAAATATCATGAAAATAAATGCCAATGTGCCTGCACTACAGCAGGGTGTTAAAGACCACTGCTCCCTCAATTACATTACATTACATTACAGTCATTTAGCAGACGCTTTTATCCAAAGCGACTTACAGGAAGTGTATTCAACATAGGTATTCAAGAGAACTACTAGTCACCAGAAGTCATAAGTGCATCTCCTTTCATAAACAAGCATCTCAAAGCATAAGCCAGAGCAAAAGTATAGTGCAGAGGCAGATTACTACGAAAACAATAATTGCAACAGACTAATCCGAATATAGTAAGTGCTACAAACTACTACGAATAGGATAAGTGCAGTAAACAAATACAAATTCAATAAGTGCAGCGAACTGATACGAATACAGTAAGTGCAGCAGCTAATACGAGTGCAATAAGTGCTACGAGGAAGGCTCCGGGTAGTACTTCTTGAGTACTTCTTGAGTACTTCCCTCAATAAAACTTTTAGTTGCTTGCTCAACTTTGCAAGAGGAGTCTTGTTTACTTTGATTTCCTATTAAGGTTCAGATTATATTGTCAATCTTTATCTGTACAGATAAAGGTTTAAAAATGGCATTTAAAGCTGAATTCCTGGTGTGGTTCAAAGCAAAAAGAGCCAACACTGGGAAATCTATAGCTGGGCGACCTGCTGATGTCTGATAAAACCTGCAGCAAACAGAAAAGGAGAATTGAAAGTCTGAGGTCAGAATTTAGACATTGTGAAGGAGGCTGGTGGTTGCTGCATGGTAAGCTCTATCTCTGGAGGAACTGAAACACAGAGAGACTGAGCTTGAAATGTAAAATAAGTGAAGAATTATGGGGACACTAATACAATACACTCATCATAGTTTCATTCTTTGTCAATTTGAGGTTCATAAGTGATTCATCACAGCAAGCAGACAAGAGAACGCTTCGATTTGCAATACTGCTGACATTAGAGGATCTTTATTACCTTTGGAACAAATATGCTGAGCTGTCAAAAACGGCTTCACAGTCCGTCAGATGACCTCTAATCCCCAAATGTGTTCGTCTGATGAGACACCAACCCTCTGTTGGACGAGATATGGGACAACAGCATGCTTGACGATGGAAATACTGCCCCCTATTTTTCCATTATACCTCCTCAGACCGATTTAACACGTTTACCGCTTTGCATATCAAGGTAACGTATATAACTTAAAAAAAGGAAAAACACTGTCTAATGACATTCCTTTGGTATGCATGTGATGTTTAATATGCCCATATATACTGTAAAAAGGTTGTCGATATATGAGCATTACTAATGGAAAGGACTTTATCTGAGAAAAAGTAAATATTTCGACCTAAAATAATGGCAATGGAGGTTGCACTGCAAAAGGTCAGTGTGAAATGTATTTATTCATTTATTCAACATCTGATGCCCTGATGAAGACCTTGCCTTCGCTGTGTTGAACAAATATTTTGGTATGACAGCTCTTATCTGCCTTCTGCCCCTCTCCATTGACAGCTTGTTTTTGCCTCCACTTGTCAATGCTATCAGTGAGATAAGATAAAGAGGCCACAAAGACCACCACTGAGCTCCTAGAGTAAATATTGCCTTACTTAATATTGTGGTCAGCTTCACAATATTGAGCTGAGACCCTTTTGAACACTTTCCTCTCAGCTATCTCATGGTGTATTTATAGTTGTGCGTTAGGGTGGTTACAGTGTAGCTTTGGAGCCTAACACAAAGTGCACAAGTGACCAGAATTTTTACATGTTAAAATGACAAAGCCCTTTAGATGTGGTAGTAATTATGATGGTAGCAAAGGAGAACGTCAGTTGACAGAAATAAAGAGCAACCAAGTGAGGTGGAAAGATCAACAAAACATCAGACTTTTTGTCAGATTAGCTGTCTATTTCCAGTTTCAAACCCACAGTCAACAATGTGTCTTTTTAAGCATGACCACAATCGTCCCCTCACCTCCACGAAGTTAAACCCAAATTTTAACCCATAATCTTTCTGTAAACTTAGCCATGTCAGTTATACGGCAGCTACAGAGATACGGCATGGTGACAACAAAAGCTGGGATTGGTCAGCAGGGCCACTTACGTTTGTCGTACAAGTTGCCGGTAGAGATTACTGACTGAAGAGAACATGAAGCCAGTGGAAGGAGAGTCAGTAGTCTTTGGCTTTCCAATAACGCACATCTATCAAAGCCATGTTCACAAACCTCTGAGACAACTGATCAGAATATTCAAATATTAAGTAAAGAGTCAAGACAAACATTCCTCCTGTTGCTTGTATCATAATGTAAGTGAAATATAGTCAAGCAATATATACAACCGGATTACAATACGATTCAACATATTTGTCCAGTGCTGCATTGGTCATTGGATGAAATCCAACAATAAACCAAATTACAAAACCTAACTCATCTCATGGTGGAAATAACCTAGAGGTTGAAGTCCCTGTGGCACAGAAGTTAAAGCGTCTCCGGCTTCTGTTACTGTTTCAAACATTTAAAAACTCATCCTGCACACTCAGACTGTGGCCGACTAGCTAACCACAGCGGTCATAGAAACCCACAATTCTACGTTTGTGGATCGTAGTGGCTAACAGAGCAATATGAAGAAATAGGCAGAAATTTGTGTTTGGATATAAGTGGAAACACATTTTAGCAAACAATGTGGCTGAGGTTTAAATAACTGAACGGCAACATTGCAGTTCTTCAACCGCTCACTGCTGTACATGCAGAAAAACGTTTGCCGGTTGGCACAAAACGACCAATGAGCCCTGCTCATCTGCGTTAACTGCAGTGACAGTGAGCCGGTTGGAAATAAAATAAAGTTACATTTTTATCTCTCATTCGTCCTCCTCCTGACTAACAACAGGTGAGGCAGGTGTGTGGAGCCAACAATCCCGTGTAGCTCCGAAGGTTTCTTTGTCTCTTATTAGTCAGTCAATCACTTTCCCTCCATTCATTTATTCCTCATTTCCTCTTTAAGAACAATCTGTGTGCGCTGTCTGTGTATGTGTGCGATTCACGATGGATTTATGGCTCCCGGCGACTCTGGAGCCCCAGCCCTTTCCCCACTTCTTCCTTCCCACCCTCAGCCCTCCTGGGAGTGTGTCTCAATGCCCCCTCCCCTCCTCTCTCCTATTAATATCCCGCTAGGGAGACCAGAGCTCATGGGGAGTTTGGGAGCGGAAACGCCTCCAAGCACTCCTGGAAGACACAAAGCTGGGTGAGGGCGACGAAAACAAAGAGCAACAAAGATTAAGGCGAGCGAGGAGAGAATTTCTGTCTGAATGCGTGAAAGAGGATTAGAAAGCGTGAGTAAGGAGAGGAAACAGGATAGAAGTGAAAGAAAGAGGAGCTGAATTGAGAATGAGCAAGTTGGCACAGGACAGGATGTGGAGATCTGTCCCAGATAGAAATACACCTTACACTCACCAGTACAGTTGAATGTAGGTTTTGTCAGTAAAATAAATAGTATTTGCATTTTCCTGTGTTCATTTTCTTCTCTTTCTCCTCCCTCCCACAGTGTGCTGGGACGCTGCCATGAATACCGTTTCTATTACTCATTGCAGCATCGTCATGGGATACGGTTGCAAACAGTGTTTTCCCACAAATAATCTTTTCTGGATCAATGCCTTATCACTTGAAGATGCTTGCAGTCATCCGTGTTGTGCACTTTGCAGCAGACTGTGGTCTAAAAATGGGCGTGAGAAAGGTAGGATGCTGAGACCGTGTCTCCATGCACAGTCTCTTCTTCACTACACAGCGTGAGGAAGAGAGCTACTGCAGGATATGAAGATACTTAGCCAACAGCATTTCTCATGAGTTCAGTCTCCTTCGGCACAATCGAAGGAGAAATATGTGCAAACATAAACATGCCCTTAAAGGAAGATAATTAGGGATGTACAGAAGAGAAGAAGTTCTCCTGACCCGAGGCTCCAACTCTTAGGCTCCGCTGGGAAACAAAGTCCTCTTTTCATTTCTCACATGGCCTGGCCGCCCCTGCTACTAACACAGGACGGAGAGATGCTGAGAAAACCATTCGAGGACATGAGTAGGAGACCAGTATGGGAAAGATTATCCTGGAGCACAAAGTCCCCTAGTGGTAGTGATCTTAAATGTTTGGAATTCTTTTGTTCTTACAGGTTTTTGGATAGCTAAATCTCCTAATTCAAGTTTTATGAGTTTAGTTTATAGTTTCCCCTTTCAAGACAACTCTAAGCTTGAAACAGGGAAAACAGTCAACAGCAAGTGCAGGTTAGAGGTTTAAGTCTTGTCAGCTTCTATCAGATTGTTTTTTCCTGTCTTTGCATCTGAGCAGACAGGGCCTGACTCGGCCACAATACTGTGAATCATGCCAAGGCCATGAGTCCTCATCACTAAACACAGCAAGAGTCAAGGTTCATGAGACAATTTGTGTTCTATCTCTGTGCAAGTGTTCATGCACACACATTCTTCTTTGCTGGTGTAATGCATATGGTGCATATTTTTAAAGTCTATTTAACAAGCACTGCAGGTGTTCAAAACCATAGAACATGTACAGCAGTGCGTACTGAAGGTGACTGAATGCAACATGTTCTGTTAAAATGTAGATGCTTTGATGAGGTCTTGCAATATGATGTGAAAATCTCAAGGGACTGTTATGAACCACAAGACAATGGTTATGCGACAGACATTGGCAAAGATTTTAGGTAAGTCGTATGTGGAAACATCATCTGAATGGACAGGATAGCTGCTGATAGTAGACAGTAATCAGTGAAGAAGCACATAGCACAACTGGTCTTGAAAAATAATTAAAACTCACTATAGGAAAGGGATCACGCAGCAGAGCTCGCTCAATTGTGTTTTGACAAAGGAGTATATTATCACTCCAATTTAAATACAATCAATACAAACAATCAGTGATAGCTTCCATCAACCAGCCATTAAAATGTCATTTTGAATAATCCTTGCACCGTTGTATTTTTTTTACATTAGCTTGCATAGTCAATAATGTTCAGCTGTCAGTAAACTTGCGGGCAATTACCTTGCTATGGATGTACAAACAAATCTTCAACATCCAATCTTCAAACTCACATTTTATTGAACTTTGAATTAGCATAAAACATCACAGAAGTATGAACGCTGATGTGTTTACTGATGTCTGTACTTCAGTGCATTTGAATGCTGATAGGATCTCGTAGCTCTTGAAAAAAAGTGAACAAACTACAAAGTCATCATGGACTACAAATCTTTGAATGAACCCCTGAAATGACACTGAACCGTAAGAAACAATTTGAAACAGCAAAGTGACCCCCTCATTGAAAGTCGTAGCAGTCCCTCAAGAGTCTATAGAGAATATGATTTCTTCATCAAGGTGTCAAGGCATAAATAATGTATTTTTTCTATCAAAAGGTTTAAACTTTGAATTCCTACCTTTCTGACTTGTCAATTCCGATTCTGTCCCTTTTACTATCCACACACGGCCACTGGCTAAAGAAGAGCAAACAACAACAACAGTCCAATCAATAGTTGCATGACTGAGAAAGATTGCTTCTTTTTTTGCTGCTGTTCACCCAGTTCTATAATCATTCAGACCAGACCAGTGGGAGTAATAGAGTCATTGTTATAGACAACGGGTGGGCTGATTTATTTTTTAATTTTGTCAAGTGAGACATAGGGATAGAAGGTTATTAAAATTCCAGACTGAAACTTCAATCAGCAGGGCCAAGATGTAACAAGTCCAACATTATGGTGGGAGGCTTTAAAAGAGCTACAGGAAACAATTTACTGCCACGCCTTGTCAAAGGTTAAATCCAGGCTCATTCCAAAAGGTATTTTAACATAAAGTGAGGTTTTTCTAGAGCTTCTTTTAAATTAGGATATGAAATCTCTGATTTAAAATGCCTCTCAACATTGCCCCTCTTTAATGTTATGTCAATTCTCACATCACAGCTGGTTGTTCCTGCTGTGACAGAGTCGGGGGTCAGACATGGAATCTGTACTTGGAACAAGTTTACCTCCTCGAGGCATTTCAGAAATTTTCACACACATTTGATCTTCCTCAAGTCGTCTTGCGTACTGACAACATCATCCATCTTCAGCAAATACTCCCTGTTTAATTGGATAAATATGGGGACCCTACACAAAGACAGGAAGGAAACATACTGTCTGCATGGACGGACACAATGGGGAGCTGGAGGAGAGGGCACAGAGTCAGTGGGAAAAAAACTCACCTGAGGGCAAAGGTGACATTCCACGCATCTAAGAGAGGATAAGGTTTAGAAGAGATGTAATGACATTTATTTTATTTTTGTGAAATGTTTTAAGAGAATTTCAGGTTACTTATGATTAGTTTCAAATAACATTTTAGTCACCAATTTATTTTGGGGAAATTTGGAGTAAACAGCTTTAAAATGTGGAATCTGCTAGGGCATGAAAGACAATTTAAAGAAATTCCTAAGTTAATGCAATTATAAAAGCCATTTATTTGCATCTGAAAACAGAAATAAACATATCTAAAATGTCCATTTCAATGATTTACGGAACAGTGTGTAAGTTTTAATGGCATCTAGTGGTTTTCGGCAGGTTGCAACCAACTAAATACCCCTCAGCTGAGCCCCTCCCTTACCAAGCGTGTTGGAGAACTACAGGTGTGGATAAGTGTCTTTATGATTTTAGAACAACTAGGAGCTACTCTTAGCAATATTCGGTTCTTTTACATGCCTAAATAATTTATTTTAACAAATACAATTTTAAAAACAAATTAATTCAGAACAGAATTACAAGTTATTTATAATTTTGATATAGAGCAGCAACAGTTATGTTTACAACAGCAAAGTCCCTATATAAAGTAATTAATGTCTCACTATTAATGTCAATAAATTAATAGAATTTCTGAGTGAAGTTTATAAAGAATGAAGAACACAGACATCAGTTAGATCAGTCTAGATCAGTGGTGTGTCATTATAGTGGGAGTGGATGAGACTGCCGACAGAGCTGATTGAATTAGGTTTCACTTTCATTTACATGTCCATGGTCGTTGCACAGATGTATTGATTGAGTATCGGCTTTTTACTCGCAGATATTTTTATTGCATGTACAGTAACAAGCGTAGTTGCATGGGTACCCATAAAAATAGGTTCTATGGGTACCAACGAGTCAATCAGACTTCATAGAAAGAGAAAATCAACAATCAAGCAGAGGGGTTCTCAGAGAACAACCTAAAGTTCAACGTCAGTAAAACCAAAGAGCTTATTGTTATAAAAGAAGGCAAAGACACACACACCTGTCTACATCAAGGGAGCTGAGGAGGAGCAAGTGAACAGTATTAAGTTCCTTGGAATCAGCATCACAAACAACCTGACATGGTTACATGGATGGAGATTACACATCTCCATCCTGGTTGAGAAAGCTCATTTAGGGTCGTCTTTCTTGAGGAAACTTTAGAAGGCAAGAACTGTGCCAAGTTCTTGTTAACTTCTACAGAGGAGCAATAGAAAGCATCCTGACTGGAAATATCACAATATGGTATTGGATGTGAATGGCCCAGGACAGGAGGACTCTACAGCGGTTGATTTTAACCGCCCAGAACATCTTTGGTACTCATCTATTGAGAATCTGTAAGATTTGTGAGAAGAGGTGCCTGCTCAAAGCTCAAAGGATATAAATTGACAATGCCCACCTCAGCCACAGCCTATTCAACCCGCTGCCGTCTGGCAAGAGATACAGAAGTATCAGCTGCTGTACCACCAGACTACAGAGCAGCTTCTTTCTTTAGGCTGTGAGACTCCGTAATTCATCCTTCACATACAAAACAGTATTGTTTGTTTTTCTTATGTAGCAAAATGGGACTACAAACTTAATTTTGCTGCACAACCCTGTTGTTCAATGATAATAAATGACGCTTGATGCTAATCCCATGCAGTTTGGGGGAAATAAACAAGTAGTTTATTGCATGCAGAATAAATGTGTTATTTTCACCTATTCTAAAATGGTATATTTGAATATTTCTGCATAACGTATCCCCTAAACAGTCTTGGAATTGCATAGGTTGAGTATGGCTATAAAGCTGAGACTCTCGTGGATCCAATGAGCCCCATTGTATTCATGTGTGAATATTTTAGTCCCCATTGTGGCCATTTCAAGTCAGTTAAATTGGATTGACAGTAATGAATAAGACATTTAAAGTTACATTTTAAATTACGCTGTTTGGTTACATTTCTGTTCTTTACAATGAAAAATTGCATGCAACTATGCAGACATCTCTGTATCTCTGCAGAGTCAAAATATTGCGAAATATATTTAGTGATACAAAGTGATTAAAAACTTGTCTTTCAGCCAAAAGTTAAGGCTACATTAATGAGTTTCTAACACTCCATCAGCACATGGTGGGTCTCTTTCTCTCTCTTCTCTCAGTTTCTGCTTCATGTGTTCCTCGTTAAGTGTTTCAGGCTGGACACTAAAAACCGACGTCGAGTTATGCAATCAACCTCGCGGCTCCACTGCATTGTGCTGCGCCCTGTAGACAGGGTAAAAGTATGAGGGCACTTCTTTAGAATCACGATGCAATCTCCTTGGAAACTCTGTAGCTGCAACTATGCAGCTCGCTTGGCCCCGGGTCTGGAGAGAGTTTCTCACAGACGCCTGTTGCATTTCAATTAGGCAAAAAAAAAGGCTTCCACTAAAGACACACTGGCAGCTATTTAAAAAACAACTGAGTTTCTTGTATGAGACAGGCAAGTGGGATAGCTTTTTTTTTTTACAGACACAAACGATATCGTTTTTACACCATCATATGAACTAAACCAGAGAGAGTATCACATCACAGTACAAATCCAAATGATGTGTCCCCGTGCAGCATCCAGGTTTACTCCACACTCTTCGTTTATGGCTTCAGATATTAACAAATCATTAGAAGAAAAGAGATTTGACCAATTGCTGGCTTCTCCTCAACAACAATTTAATTTGTCTTAAAAGCACAAAATCCCTGGAAGATATACACATCTTGTGCTATAAATTTCTTACATCTGTCAAAAATACACTTTGCTATGCTTTTTTTCACCTCCTTTCTCATAATAAACACTGCTGCCAATAAGAGCTGAGGGGGAGCAACTGTGAATGAGGGATGATATTGTACGACCTTCTATTGTATTGCTGTTTATTCTGGCAAAAGTCTATGGATTTCAAAAGACAGTTTGTACAAAGAGTCTGCAGTATGTCTCGTCTGTGACTCTTTCATCAATGGGGACTTTAAACAAAGGTCTTACGGTTACACGGTATGTTTCCGCTCAGAACATTTTGGACTACATAGTCGACTTAGGCAAGAAGCTCACGGAACGCTCTAATGAATAAAAGATTGTGCAAAAAACCCATTTCATCTAAGCTATTGTGTTATTTACACATGTGGTACCAGAAGGCTGGATAAAACAAGAAATAGAGGCTACGCTTTTTTTATTTTACCGTCTCTTATTAGGGTGAAAAATGGTGTAACAATAGACCCTATATATTTAATACTGTGAAGGGAAATGGTGTGCAAAAGAAAAGTTAGGTTAAGTAGAGAGATGCTGGACAATAAAACATGCCAAATTTTGATGAATAGCCAATTAATTAAATGATTAACACTATCTGTCACTATTAATCGTGCTGATCTTTACTTTGGAAATATTGCTTGATTACCACGAGAAGCAAAAAGCTTCAGAAACTTTTATTGTTTAATAAATGCACTTGTCTGTGCTCATGTTTACATCATGTATTATATATAAAAGGACTCATTTTTGAAGAACTGTACAGCCTGTTTAGCGGCTGCCCTTTACAGCTTTCTCCCTCATAAGAGGACCATTTTCAAATAAATGTTGTGTCCATTAGTGACTTTGATATAAAAACATGGGTTAAAAAAGTTAAAAAATACTGATGTTCCTTTAAAAGGAGAGTCCACCTTATGTGAGCCTGCATCAGCTAAAGTTGTTTTATTTCAGGGCTCACCTCCTTCACTTCAATCAGCAGGTGGGCAGCAAGACACAGGAACTTGGCTTGGGTCTTTAAGAGTTGCAGCATTTATTCATTGTGAAATATCCTAAACCGCACACACACTGTACCGCTACATTCATAGCTAACATAACCTTAATGCTTACTTTTAACTCTCCATCACACACTCTCGCTAATGTACGCACACAACCTACGCACTTAGTTATTCCCTTAAAAAGTTTAGTTAAAAAAATCAAAAAATTGTAGAAATACATTTTACCCAATGCTCAGGCCCGGCGTGCCAACGAGCTTGCATCACACTGGCGGAAACCTATATGATAGACACTTGTGTGAATAATTAACATATTTCTATGCATTTTTTTCCGACAGATTTCATCGGATCCCATTTTTTGGGCAACTGCGCCCAAGTGTCCCCATGGTTACTGTGCCAACCATATAACCCTATTTGGTTTGATTGTTGCATGTCACCCCCTTCTCTCTCCTCCTGTCAACTTCTTTACCATCCAACTGTCCAATAGAATTCTAGGTTATCTAGTAGACAGTTGAGACCGATTAGATTTCCTTTTAAGATCAGCAATCATAATGACTAATGGGCGATCTGTAAACTCACTGATCAGCTTCAAAATGTGACAAGCAAGTGTATGCTGTAAAAGCAGCTCCACTGTTTTGAATGCTGTATCTAATCTTTTAGAAAGTACGCGAACATACACAACATTCTGGGAAATGACAAAATGTCAAATGTTTGACATGTTTTTCTTGCTGACAAGCCTTAATTTTTCAAGCAGATATAGTCCGACTGTGATAATGTAATGCTGCAAATCTGTGGCCTTCTTGCCGTCAAGGCAGTGCTCACCAGTGCTGAATATGATGGATGATTTAGCGAGGCACCCGGGCCTGGGAACAGCTCCCCTGCATTCTGTTTGTCTGGGTGAAAGATGCAAAGTGGGAGAAAACAACACAAATGCTTGTCTGCACTATTTCCTGTAATGACAGTAATTAAAACAGAGAGAAGATAGCAGCTCTGCTCCCAAATGGCATGCTGGCACATTTTAAGGTCCAGTGTGAAAGTGTATATGTGTGTGTGTGTGTGTGTGTGTGTGTGTGTGTGTGTGTGTGTGTGTGTGTGTGTGTGTGTGTGTGTGTGTGTGTGTGTGTGTGTGTGTGTGTGTGTGTGTGTGTGTGTGTGTGTGATGAGTTAACTAATGCAAGCACGAAAGTAATCGCCCTGAGGTGTTAATTGCTTTTGGATGTAGTGTGAGGACTGTCAGACAGATAGCAACAGCACAATCTCAAAAACTGAATAGTTTCTTTGTCAAATCGCTCACTCTCACATTATACTACTTTGTGTGTTCTCCTAATTCGTTCTACCAAGCACTTCCTTGTTTGTTCTTGAATAGATTAAACAATAAAATTGCATTGATATAATTGGTTCCATTGACTTGCTGCAAGTCTGGCTCACTCTTCATGTGATGAGTGGGCACTTCAGTCAAGAGGATCTGGAAACAGCCCAGCTCATTAAATTTCAGCCTCTCCCATTGGAAATCCCCCTTGTCTTGGCTTCCACTTTATTATGAGTGTACACATTAGTGTTTAAACAATGATAAGAGCCACTAAGCTCCTAAGAGTGTTTTTGTTTTATTCCAGGTTCATGTGGGACATTTATCAGACACTGACATCCTTCATGGCATCCTCCATAACTTTTGACAATTGTCATTTTTATTTTGACAGCAGGGCTTTTGCCAGTAATGTTTAATATATACACAATGAATTAAATGTATCTATATGTATAATTAATTTAAATTAAATATTCTGGATACCTTTAAACTGTTGCTGATAATGGATTTGAGATTATTTTGCATTTAGTCCAGGCATAATTAGGCCTCTCACAATTACTGATTTAATTGAAAGATATATTGTCCCAGAAATATATATATATAATAATATAGAACACCACTAATACCAACAGTCACATCAAGTGTTATGCTCAACAACAACTAAGGAGAAATAAATCTGCATAGACGGGCAGGTCCGTCCTCTCTCTCTACTTTGTGCCGTCATTTTTACTTGTACGGTTAATCCGTATCATAGCAACCGACGAAACCAAAGTGTCTCAGTTTAAAAAAAAAAAAAAAAAAAAACCTGCGCCTCATTGCCTTTCTGTGTTCTGCATTTAACAATAAAAAAAGCAACAATATACCTTATGCTAATCTAACAAAGCACATTTATATAGCACTACAATTGAGTTAAAGGAAGTAATTAGAAAAAATAAAAAAGGTGATGATACAACAAATCGTGCTGTTGAGCAAATCATCACCACCACAGCAGAAATTCCTTCATTGCGTTAGTCCTAATTTGAAATTTTGTTGTTGGTATATTTGAATATACTCAAAATACTTTCTTCATCATTTATTAAACATAAAAAACTAATGCAAGTAAATACATCTTAAAATGAAGAACATTATGCCTACACTCATATTTCACTATTATTTTGAATATGTCAATATTCCGAATTTGATATGGCTCATGTAAACATCATATTCCGTTTCGGTATTCTGAATTAGGCCTTATTCTGAATGGAGTATTTTCTGTGTAAGACATGTGGGATTTGCCAATATTATTTGGGTTTAGGAGCATTTTTTGGACATGTATACATCGCATTTGGAATCTGCGCCTCAACAGTGATTTTAACGGCATTTTGTGACACGACATCTTTCATGTTTACGACCAGCTCTTTGTGTTAAACACTTACCAACTATCAAATAGTTTGCAAAGCTGGAGTTTGAGATGCAAGCCCAAAAGAAAAGCCCACATTTCTGGAAGAAGGGGGTTAAAGGAAAGGAAAATGAGAAGCTGTCCAACAAGACCGCTACTGGTGGAAAATATTGAAAATAAACATTTTAAGCCTCCTACCATTTCACCTTCCATATTTTGATATATTGTGATAAACGACGTGTTAGGGCATTGACCTATGTCAAAATCTGCTGAGAATGGCGTCCAGTGGGATTCACTGGCCCTGGTGATGAGGATGCAGCAAGAGGTTGTTTTATGCCAACTGAAATATGCACGGCTGCATGTAAACGGGAAAATTTGTGGATTATTCATTGTCATGAGCCATGTTAATAGCTTATTAGGAATATTGTCCTTTTCGGAATAAGGGCAAAAACTGAATTTATTTGGTGCATGTTAACGTAGTCAGTGATTTTTTTTAAGCCCACACTATCAGTATTTCCATGATTAAGTTCACCCCCCTTAAAGCAAAATCTGGGTAGGACCAGCTTGGTGTAATGGTGGGCCCCAGGGGGCCTCGCCCGCCCACAGAGCTGCTGTGCCCACCCAAAGAGTCAGACGCTTGTGGTGTGTGTGATCCCGTGCTCTGCAAACTATCAACATTAGCAGGGGGAGGGCATGTGGAAACAGCTGTTTGCAAGTCTCTCTCTCTCCCTCCCCCTTTTGTTGACCGTCCCTTCACTCCCCTAAAGTTCTCTTCTTATATAGGGCCGAAAGTTCTATTTATAACCACGACAAGCAAGCATACTTCTGCGGTAAAGCTTGCGTAGAGCTGAAGAGGTGATTTGTGGGGCTCACAGAGAGCTTGTAGAGAGCTGCAGCACCGCGCACCTCCCAAAAAAATTAGACTAGGCGCCAGGCACTGCGGACACCTCAGACGTTTGATTGGACATCAGAGCTGAGAGATGGGTTTTCCGGACAAGTACCTCACATTCTGATTATTAATTCTAGACACGGGAGATCCTTCTCATCATCCAACACTTACATCATTTGTTTTTTCCAACAATGTAGGCTTGTACGTTCCCTGAAATACTACTAAAAAGGAACTTTTGGTAGGATCATATCTAGGCGATTTTCAAAACTTTCCCTTCATACAATTCCTTTTAAGCTCTCATTCAGAACACAAAATCCATTGAATTTGATATTGTTGCATTTTGTGCGAGGTTGGCCCACCACCAGGAAGTTGGTGGTGCTTAAAGTTGCCCATTGATCAAATACAAACCTGAGGCTGCAACATCTGCACAGATTTATTTACACCGTAATCAAGTCCTGGGTTTCATGAGAAGGACATGTTTATTGGAGTTAAAAGAAAAGTTTCTGATTCTTTCAGCCTGGAAATATTTGATTGAAAAGGGGCGGTGGAGAAAAAAAATATATAAGATGCTCATGGGAGCAACAGCTTAAGTCCGTCCTGTACAGAGAGTTTAGAGAACGGCATTTTGTGAAGAGCGAAGGGAAAGTGTTGCTGCAATCTCTCATAGAAAAAAAAAAAAAAAAAAGAGTTCAGGCCTGCAAAGACATTTGGCACCACATTAGACAACAATATTCCTTTTCATATGCTAACGCACTTTTTCTTCGTTTTCTAATAACATACATTCTTATTGGCTTGCTAATTACATTTGTGAATTAAATAACTTTTAAAAGAGCACAGAGAATAATGTTGACATCTAAACATCATTTGTCTGTTTCAGTTTATTATGTACTCTGTCATTAGCTTGTACATTAGTATTACTGTCACTGTTGGGTTTATGTGAGGTCAACCAGGGTAATAAGAAAAATGAACTGTCAAAAAGCAGCATGTCATTTTGTTTAGAATTTCCCTTTAATCACTTGTCAACATTGTAGTGGGGTTTTTTTCTGTAAGGAGTTTATATGGTACATCATAGATGGTCCAAATCTGTGACAAGTTTCACTGCCTTTACGCCAAGTTAAACTTAACCTCGGGTGGACTTGGGTGACCCTCTGCTCTTAGCAAACCAAAAAAACTCTTAAGAGTGCCCTTTAACCCACTGAGTTACTACTTTAAAGATAAAGCTCTCTCTTACATTGATTGGATGCATGTCACAGTTTTTGGAGATAGAAGGTTTTTTTTATCTTTTTTCAAACAATCTTGTAAAAAATTTAACAAAAAAGACCACTCTTAATCTCTACAAAATATCTTATTTTTTATCTGATCTCTACATCTGTATGTTTCTGTGTACTGAATGCAAACAAATATCCCTCTGAGACAAATACATTTAATACAATATACAATCAGTTGGTCTGGAGTCTCATTAAAACTTCACACTAATAATAAAATGACACTGATCAGCAAAGAATATACGCAACAAAATGTGGAGCAATAAAATGTGGAGCAATAAAATAAATAAAATACACCCCTAAAACATGACACAAGTATTCATACAAATCAAATATTCTATATGAAATTGACTTACTACTTTAGTATATTATGGCATATTGTCTAGGATAATGTTTCCCAAAAAAGTGTGGACCAACTTTTTTAAAATGATAAGCCATTGGGACCCAATCAGGAATTTGTGCATAAATGAACCACCCTAACCATTTTCACTGTCATTAAGTCATCACTTATATTATCTTGAATAGGTATACAAGTCATCTCGGAGAGAAGTACATTTGATAAATCACATCTTCGGCACAGACATGGCAGAATTAACTTGATGTTCTCATTGATTAAGATAAATGGGATGTGATACGGGTCCACACAAAAAAGACATCGGTGTGTAACCGTGCTAGATTTTTGCAGTTTACTGCCCTGTTTTGCTAATCTCTCTCTAACAAAAAGGTATAAAATTAACCTTTCACTGCTATGCCTGAAATGTAAAATCTCAGTAAGTACCTACACTCACTGTGTCTGGTCCGGTCCTCAAATCTAGGTATATTTGGCAAGATATGGAAATATATTTTGCGTGGTTTTGCATATGAATCCTTATCTTTGCTCCTGGATCATCCAAATCCAGATGCAATTGTTGGTGCTAATTCTGTCAGACTGTACGATATCCTTGAATATACTGCAAGGAAGCATTTTTGATCCTGCAGTGTTTTACTGTGGAATATTTGACCTGCACACTTCATCTTCAAAACACTATCCTTTCATATCAGATTCAATGTTATAATTAGGCTACAATTATCAGAACGATACAAACATTCAGGATCCATCACTTGGCTCAAAGGTGTACTGCAGATCGAAATGTTATATGATAGGCAAATTTTTTTGCAGCGCCTAATCAAATCTCCTGTAGATCTCGACCCGCTCTGTGGGAATGACTGGTCTAGAACAATAGTCTCCATTTGTAGCACCTTGAAGCTGTCTTTAATCATCGCTCCAGACACTTTCACTTAGTTACACCAAGTAGTACAAATTCAACCCGTCAGCAGTTTTTTTACACATAGACTCATACTCAATGTTTTATGCATTTTCTATGCATTACATTGACATATATTTATGGAATATCAATTGTGTGAATTGTGGGACTGTTTATGCTTTAACTTATCATTTTCTTGGACGTTAACAAGGTATTTAAGCTTATTTTTCCAAAATATGTCTGCTTGAATTTGACTTGCGCTTCTCTGATCATATTCCTTGAAATTATACAAATTCAAATGATGTATGTGTATTATTTCTGTTTTTCATAATATCAATGATCTAGATATTATAAATGCACCTTATATAACATAATAACAAAGCCTCATGGTTGACCTAGAACATAGATGTTTGACAAAATTATCCCCATTACTGATCTTTTCCAGAGTTCTTCATGAGCAGATCACCAGGTTAGTGTGGTCTAGTGCTTGCGATGCTATGAATGAAGTCATACTATCTCTTAGAAGACAACAAGTAAACTCCATCCACCAATGGAAACAGTGTGACACGGTTAAAAATGACAGGTGGGCCATTTGGGATGGTTTTATCAAACTAATTTCATTATGTGTTTTTTTTCCTGTATCTCATATGCTGCATTTCTGTAAAGACGTATATTCTTCACAAAATGAATGGAGCCCTGTTCAAGAAAGCAGGTTTAGTGAAAACTCTTGAGTTAATAAACTCTGGGATGAGGGAAACTCTGGGTTTTCAGTTCCAGAAAGAGAGGTCCCCTTTAAGTCTGGGTCTGTTAAACCTCCTATTCAAACACAGTATTACACAGTGTCAAGTCACCCTCAGCTCAAAACCTCTGCATGTCCTTTCTTTAGTGAGTGGAAGTTATATAAATATATAACACTGTGTCTCTGTGCACATAGATGATGTCAGCTGTAACTGATGAACATATTTCTTACAATATTGGAGATTATATGTTAATATTTTTGAGTGAGCAGGATTATGGTGCTGCTGCAGAATTTAATTTGAAAGTGCTGTTTTTTTTTAATAGGGTGCATGTAGTAAATGTGCTTTAACAGCATTTCAGTGACGGTGTTTAACTTTTCTACACTTCTCAAAAGTAGCTGAAATAAAAAGTGAATGATGTTGAGCCAAGATCCGAAAATATATGTCTAACATTCAAAATCCACTGCATTTTAACTTTTAGATCACAAAACATATTATTACTGGATCAGATTGTGAGTTTACAATCATGTCTCTTATGTCTATTTTTTTTATATATTTTTCAAATCTTCAACTATATCTTTCATCTAAAGCTGATCTAATATATTCAGGATGTAATGAAGGCTGCAGCCTCATACACAGTCAGGTTTCACCACTAAAATAGTCTGGTTAATGATAAAATAATGGACAATACTGAATAAAAGTTAATTATGTTGATTTATTAACACTTTTCCCCTCTCTGACTCAAGCTATTGTTTGAATACAAATGTTAACAGTCCATACATAGTTTACATGCATTAATATCTCTTATTGATTAAGATGGAATCTCTGCCTTTTATTTACCTGTTGCCATGGTGAATCAAGGTATCGTAGGTCCTTTGATGATGACTTTTTTTTATTCACCGTTCCCGAGCTTAACCCAGAGTGAACAAACTCAGATCAGCTCTTCTAGAAGCGAGTGTTTTCCATCTCTGGTAAGTCAACTCAGAGTTCCGGGTTATGCTCAGCATTTGTTAAACTTGCTTTCTGGAACTGGGCCTCGGATCTATCGAGCCAGTGTTGTATGTTTTTATAAATGATTCCTATGAATTATGGCAGCCGTACAAGGAGACAAATTGATTAAGACATCTGTGGAAAAATCCTGTTCACTGATTGCCAAAATATACTCTAAAGACACATTCTTGCTCAGTGTATTTTCGGAGACAAAGTCCAAATATAAACCCATCTTGGAGGGAGGGGAGGGCACGTGTTACATATGCACGTACAGTCATCATCTCCTCTATTTGTAGTGCAGCATAACAACCACAACACAAGAACATGCGAAGTTGTGTGTTTGATTGGAGAAGTTTATTTCCAGGATTACAAGCTGCAGACACGTAAAACACATCCCAGCTTGGCAAATAAATAGACCACATGCTGCGTGTGAGGAATGTACACTGCTGAGACGCGGACTTACTGATCAGAGACATTATGACAACAGAAACAAAATATGTTGATGCACAATCCTCCTGCACTGTTAGTTAACAAACCGAAACGAGACACATTTATTCTAAAAGCATCAACAAGTCACACTCACAAATGACAGGAGAAAAAAAATTACTCTCTATTGATCATCACAGAAATGTTTGATTTGTCCTGCTTCACTGGACATGAGGAAAATAAATACTGGAAGCTCAGTATTGTTTATTATTGGGAAACAGTGCTGGACAGTGTGCACAATCCCTGTTGGCAATCGGGTTGTTCCCCCTACCTAGTGCTCCACTGATGAAGTCTACACAGACGCATTGCGCAACAAGATTTTATAGACGCAAGCCAAGACAATCAACTAGGCTATCAAGTCTGTTAACAATGAGGCCACTCGCACAAATACACAACCACGCTACGCCCCGCAACAGAATACACACAGCACACTTGCCTCTCTCTCTACACACAAACACACACTTGAACCAGACACACACATAACTTGGCTCGGCTTCCTATCGTTGCCGTGCCGGTTTCCAAGACGAGGAGAGACAATGTCCTGCTTAAATACAGATTCTCACGAACAGCATTAAGTCTACAAACAGAAGAGAAGACTAGCTCTCTTTGGGCAACCTGTTGGGCACTGTCTGGTTGTGATATTTACTGTATTGTATGTAAATAGAGTAATGAACACTTCTGGGTATAAGTTATCTTATAAACAATGTTTTTTGTGACAACTGCATATGACAAATACTTTAAAAAAGATTTTACAGACCCCCCTAAATTTTCTTCTTGAGGCTTTTATGGGGTCTCAAGTGTCCAGTCAAGTCATGCTTAAGTAAAAGTAGTAATAATGCAATGTAGAAATACTCAAGTAAAAGTCCTGAAGTATAATAATCAAAATATAGTTAAAATGCCAAAAGTTAAAGTAATCATCATGCTGACAGGCCCATTTCAGAATTATATATATTTTTATATTGTGTTACAAATACTGTAGACATCATAATTTATTTGTATTATCTTTTGTATTAATGATTTGAACCTGCTAAATGTATGTAGTAACTAAAGCTGTCAAATAAATCCAATGTAGTTAAAAGAACTATTAATATTGGCCTCTCAAATGTAGTAGAGTACAGGAACAGTATAAAGAAGACACAATTCACTTTTACAAGTCATTTCAGTTTTCAGGGACATTATATTCCACTAACTATCCAAATACTGTTGCACGACTATGCAACTTTATTCTTCCAACTTCCTCAAAAAGAAATTTAGATCTACATCATCTTCTCGTGTCGTTTGATGGATGGTCGCTCAGGTAACATGCTAAAGTGTCGGCTATGCAGACTCTTGTATTAGCCAATGGACAGTTTTCACAGAGTTTAAGTACAGCAGCTCCCTTTGTGCCAGTACAAACTTTAAAAGAATCACTTAATTGGCCAAGTATAGTTCGACACACACCGAGGGATTGATTCTCTGCAATCCAATATAACTATAAGTAAGTGGTGGTCAGCCCTTCTCTCAAAGCCTTGAGCAAGAGCGACGCCTCCAGACTCAACGGAGCCTATTAGAAATTCAAATTTAAATAATAAAAATAAATAAAATCTGCGGATACCCAACGACAAACCGACTGCAGTTTCTGTGTTCTTAAACTCGTAGCTAATAGGAGCGCTGGCTCTGGTTTCACAAAAGTCTAATCATGACGTCATTACAATATTTCTGATATTTTATCTACATCCCCATTAGTTTGATGAACTAGAGACCTGTCTACAAAAGATTTGTGCAACAGTGATGTGAAACACAGACTCAAGAAGTCAGAGTTCAAATGTATGTGGTAGCAGTTTTAAATGCAAAGCTGTCAACACATTTAACAATTACTATTTAAAGATTCTTAGCTGTATTGTTGTCTCCTTTGGGCAATAAAATGTGAGATACATTTTTTTCTAAAACTATGATTGATTTAAAGGAGCTATTTAAACAAATCTCGTAACTTCCCTCTGAATGTGTTTAATAGCAACACACTAATGTTGTACACAGAAAGTAAGAGATTATTTGGCAAATTTACTGTATGTTATGGTCTCTTCCAGAACGAAAAGGTTTTCCTTCCTGAATGTTTCAACATGGAACTGAAGGGTCAATTCTGCATTGTCTGCAGGCCAAACACAGGCCTGGATGTTGGTGTGGTTTTATGGCCCACATTAATCACTCATTATGTTTGTCCAGGGCACTCTGTGACCTAACATTGTTGGAACTAATGAGGACGCAAGAAAACAAAAAAGCCTCCTGCTGTTCTTTGTCCTGATTTCACACAGCTAGTGCCGGTGCTCAAAGGGTAATTTCAGCTGTGAGTCAGTGATGTTCAACTCTGAATGGCTCAGTTTACTTCAGACCACAAACACGTGGAGATTATAATTCCTGTTGTTCTGCTGCGTTTGTTGTGACCAACGGCAAAATGAAACCATATGCTATATTGCCACTTTTTAATTAGACATTTCTCCAAAAGTTGTTTCTAATGTTAACATAAATAAACAGTTTATTTATTTTAATAAATAAATAAATAGTGAATGAATCAGCTTGTAATGCTTTATTGATCAGTTATAACGCATTAATAAGAACAACTATTTGGATGCCAGGTTTTTTAGCATAATGCTTTGTCTTTTTATTTGTTCTTTAAGTCCTCAAAAAGATCCTCCAATGAACAGTTTGATCACTTACAGTCTAGAAAAACTTTTACCTGATAAATGTATTGCTCACTAAACCAGTCCCCCTTAGATACTGTTAAAAGGTCTCTTTAGGGCGGGGTTACGAACTTAAATAAATGACATAGTACCGACCGAATTGTTTCAATAAGTATCGAGTATCATAAAAAGCTTGGCCTTCAGTACCAAATTTCAATACCTAAGGCGTAAATCTCTGACTCTGCATCTGTGAGCCCATAAGCATGGAGCATGCTTGAACCAAGATCTTAAAGCTGGTGATTGGCATGCCATGGGGCTCACGTGTATGTTGTTTTGTTTTCAGTGGCTGGACTGAAGTGTGCGTCATATATGTGTAGAAAATGTCTTAGAATAGATCAAAAGTGGGGCTAGATAGGTTCATATATTGGGTCCTGAAATTACTTTTAAGTGTTTAAAAATACCAGGCTGATAAATAAAGCTGAAGATCTGTACCATAGTGTATGTTATTTTATTTTTGTTAAAATAGATATTCTAAAATTGGTATCGAACAAAATATCGTTCAGGAATCAGTATCGAAGTCAAAGTATTGGTATTATAAACAATAACCAGCCCTAGGCCTGTCAAGCTTTCCATTCTTGAACGTCATAAATGCAGTTCACAGTAATAACAGTGGCAGATTCAGCAATCAAAAGTCTTAGTAACGCTTTCAACACTGGGTGTTAAATTTCACACAGAGGTAGACAAAAGCAGGCGTCTCATTAGCCGGCTGAAATGAAAAACATTGTTGCTGGCAGATTTTATTAGCTGTAGCTAGCTGGCTAAGTTAAAGTTAGCTCAATGAGGTGGTTGGAATGCTGTAACCTGCAGACTTTTAATGTTTCCAGCTGACTGATTTCAAAGAAAGGCAACAAGCCAACATCAAAATGACTGCGTGCATAACTGGGGAATAAAGTTGAGTTGAATTGAGTCCGCGTTAAATTGTGTGGAAAATGTGAATAAGTGCATTATATCAAATTGCAAAATTGTGTTTCTGGGTTTTGCATCCGTCCAAAGGAGTTGTTGCCCCGCCATTTTTCCCACCTAAAGAGAACACTGAGCAGAGCCATGGCCTTGGCAAGCCCAGTCAGTTTTCATATGGGAAGACTCGAAGAGACAGGAAGCCACAAATGAAAACAGAAGCCGCTTATTTGGCCTTGTGCATACCAGACTGTCCACGTACATGCTCCGATTACCCTCAGGGCAAGCGGTCAGAAGCCCCAGAGCCATAGACGACTGTTGTGCATGTAAACATATTTCCAAATAATGTAATGTCAGCGTCTGTGTGCACTCCCAGCAGGTGAAATCAAACTTTGGGGCCTCACAGTACATTTTTACCCAGGGGCCCTTCAAAGGTTATTCCACTTGTATAGCTGTGAAGAACAAATGGCTCCTGAGTGACCGTTTGGGGTTTAAGGGTTGAACAGGCTCATGCAGCTGAATGCTTATCTCCTCAAGCATCATGCAGAGGAAACATTATAATGTGAGAGCCTCCGAGGTCACACCGTTATCCACAGGGGCAGAATGTAATCTTCTCACTCTAAAGCAACATTTTTAGATGGACAGATTGATTCTAGGCGCAAATCAGTCAAAGCCAAAGAGCATCTTTTAGAGCTTGACATATTACACTTCTGTCTTGTGAAGCGGGGCAAGTAGCAGACAAGAAAGAAGACTATGCTTGTTTTGCTCGCTGCAGTTTTAGGCAGGAAAATGCATTTTTGATTTCTCAGCCTTGTCTAGTTGTTCAAAAATCAGTTTCATAACGAGAACACAGATGCTTAACAAGCTTAAGAATTTCCGTAGTTTGGGGCCGGATGCTATTCCAGTGTATCTCGCTCCTAAGGGAAACCAAGCTGATATATCCCTTGGGGTTGTGTTTTGAGAATGTCAGCAGCAGCCAAAGAGGTTTAAAGGGTGTTTTAAAGTATCTCTGTAAAAATGTACTTCCTGGTGTGGACATCGGATAAAACAGCCCAAAAAAAAAACAAAAACACAAGACAATGTTTACGATCGTCCAAGAACTTTTGAAAGTTTAGGGTGGTAAGATAAGAGCATCCTCTGAAGGATCAAGGCCAAAGACATGTGCTTAGATTACGATCAAGTTGGCTAACAGTTCGTAAAATTCAACAAAACAAGCAGAGGAGGAAAAACCCAAACTGGTCTCAGTGCAGCTGCTGCCAAGTCTTGCGAGTTCAGTTAATCACAGTGGCTGTGGTCTGGAAGCAATTACTGCTATCGCCCTCTGACACTGAAATTACAACTATTACTAAATGTTGGTCTAGAATAGTAGATGTTGAAGGTAGCAATGAAGTTCGCTCGTTATGATTAATTTTGACCAATTTCAGAAATATGAAAGGCAAATGAGTGAGGCATTAAGTGTGTGTACAGACAATCATGCAGTCCCTGTTACTTATATTCATGTTTCGAATATTGCAAGGCCCGGTGCTGAAATCACATGGAAATTTGCTAATAAGGAAGCCATTAAGGGGCCTACTGTGTGTAATCGAGTTCATAAGCAGTGCAGATGGGTGACAAATTACATTAAGTGTCCAACTCAGCTGGAAGATGAACTCCATTCTTCCAAAATATATTCTCCCATTTGGTGTTTTGATGATGGTGTTCAAGAGCGCTGTCTAACAACAAATCTCACATATGTGTTTGGTAAGGTTGAGAGCCGGTGGCAAAGAACATAAAAAACAGCAGTAGGCTATAACAAAACAATGGACAGCTGATGCAGCCGTGCCACACGTTATATTTAATCTACGTTGCTTTAAATTGAAAGGCTCCGATGCAAGGAAGTCTCCATTTTTTTAAATGCCTGTTGCCTTGACTCCTCTCAAGCGCCTCTTTCCCTCGCATCTCCCCTCGGCGGAACCAAGACGCGACGAGAGGAGGCAAGGAAAGGAATTAAGAAAATACACACTGGGAAATATCCCAGGGAGTACTGCTAGAGAGGGAGATAACAGCAGTTGAGCTGAGAGGGAGGTCGATGACAAGATGTTTTTTGATTTACTTATTATTATGAAGTAAATTTTAATTGCACAATTACAGAATAATGTCACCATCGGCGTCTAGATTTGCTCCCTATAAGCCTTGCTTTCACAATGCAATTCTGTCTGCATCCGAGTACAATCTCCCAAGAAAATGAAGGCTTGATTTACGGCACAAAGGAGGTGTGTCAAAAACTGCGGAACCAAAACAGGAAGAGGAAGGCTTTTGTTTTCCCCGGTAGGCATCGGTAGCTATGCCCAGTTACCAAAAAGTGTCAATGTTCTTTGCAGTTAATAAGCCCAGTGGAGTAAATGGAGGAGGGTGGACCAACCAAAGTAATTGTGGAAAACTTAATGCAGTATGTCCCGTCTTTGTGTGTTGGTTCAAATTGCGACAGGGCCGTTTTTATTTTCTAAAGGTATTCATCAGTCAAACCAATGAACTTCATTCCAATATATCAAGACTTTTCTACAAAGTTTAAAGGGAGCAATATATGATTAACCGTTTTCCATTTCCGTCAGAAATGTATCACTTACACGCTGTTAATGAAAATGAATTTCCAGTTATTCAAGCTCACACTGCCAGCTCTCCAAAAACCAATGTTCCTTGAAATTAGCCGGTTGTCATTGCTATCATCCAGGGCATTGATCCATTACCTGAGCTCAAATTGAACGCCACCTTTTTACTGT
This sequence comes from Anoplopoma fimbria, assembly GCF_027596085.1. Lineage (NCBI taxonomy): Eukaryota > Metazoa > Chordata > Actinopteri > Perciformes > Anoplopomatidae > Anoplopoma > Anoplopoma fimbria. The sequence goes on along the minus strand of NC_072452.1, from coordinate 11,206,814 downwards.
AATTAAGAAACAGCTTAATAAGCACACATCTGCCAAATGGCAAAAAGAGACCAGAGAAAAGAGAAGGTGTGGTACAACTTTCAGAGAGGGAACAGCACAACAAAGAGGGAGGAAAGGAAATAAAAATGTTTGAAAGCCATTTTGTACTCCTCATTAAGCGTTCGTCAAGCAAATAGCATTAATTCTTTTTCCTTCCTCAATCGCCCAAAGTGACTTTAAAAAAGGAATAGAAGACGTGCTGTCAATCAGCGGTTCCATTATATGAGGCTTGTAAGGACTGAACACAAAGCTCTCCAAGTAAATCAGTCTTTTGAAAATGAAATTAATCTGGCGTGAAAAGAACGATTTCTTAGGAAACTGTCATCAAGTCAAATCAATTGTTGTGTTAAAATCAAAATCACAAAGTAAACTGATTGAAGTGCTGCTTTACTGTTCATTAATTATATAAAATCTTATTCACTCGCTGAGAGTTGAATGAGAATACCACTCTTTTGTCTGTACATAAATATGAAGCTACCCGCACCATGTTAGCTTAGCACAAAGACTGGAAAAAGGGGGAAACAGCTAGCCTGGCTCTGTCCAAAGCTAACAAAATCCACCCACCAGCACCTCCAAAGCTCAACGGGTTACATCTAGTTTGTTAAACCTGTACAAAAAAGGTGTGAGAAACAACAAGTGCTGTGTCACAGGAGGTTATGTATCTGACCATTTCTAACTTCCAGGAGTCACATTGGCCAGTAGTACGCACACATACAGTACCCATGCACACACCACACACAGGCAGCAGATGCACTCAGTGCTGGAAGAGATGGCAGACATGCACAATGGCAAATGTGTTTGTATATGTATGTATTGTTTATTCAAGCCTAAGTTCAACCATGTCTCCTAATAGAATCTGAGCTTTTCCCAGCTGATATATGTTAATTTGGTTACACTGATGAGGATGTTCTCATAGGGAAGATGCACTGATTTCTATGAGCCCATATAAATGCCTAAGCTACTCCTGAATTGTGGATGAAGAATTACTTCATCATGGCCCGAGCACTTTTCCTCACCCCTCACTCCTGGGAAGAGGCATAAATTACCAAAGTGATGAATGACACTAAACAGGAGTGGTTTGGATATCTGTGATTTATCACTGGCAAGGAGCAGCACCTGAAATGAGTTTCCAGTGGGAGCTGAGTTTGGAAACTTTGCTGCATGTCTCAAAATTAGGAATTCAGCACACGCTGCTCATCCATCTCTGAGCCCTCAGTGGCTTTGAATGGGTCCAGACCTATTTTTCGCTCCTCAACAGAAATACTCTTAAGTTCCCTGGTCCTCCTTGCTGACCAAGGATCTCATGGTCCACAACAACTCTCAGGATGAAAATATCCCACTCCTCACAGAGGTTTGGCCATGCTCAACGTCAAGAGAGCTATCTGTTTGGCATTATTTTGGGGCTTATTTACAAACTTCCACGAGAAGTTTATTTTGACTCATGTACTTTTTCCCCTTTTGGCAAGGCCTCCTCAAAGATTCTGAGATTATCACAATGTCTCACACAAACTTGTCTGCTATTCATGTTGTGTGTTCACATGTCTCTTATGTTATGTAAACTTTTACAAACGGCAACACAGAAATTTAATTTTCCACAGTTTATTGGAACGGCTACAAATCACTCACATCATCATCTCGGCTCATGATTACTCTCAGCAGCAAATCCACATAATCTATTGTCAGTTATCGACTCTGCTGTGAGGATGCACTTCATCCTGGGAGCTGAGATGTATAAAAGCAGCAAAAACATATGACCCTATAAATATACCGTCTACCTTTGGGAATGATAACTCTTTCCAGCGAGGAAAGCATCTCTCTTCTCAGACTTTATATGAAGAGGTCTTCCAGCTGGCGGTTAGGGAACATCAAAACACAGCGCAGCCTCTTTGCAAAGATTCGAGCCACAAATAAAGCTTCCAAAAGACAATCGAAGGCATTTAAACAACATTTGGAAAGATACAGATTGCCTGAGGGTTATTTATTTAAAATCTAATCACACTTTATAAACCAGATTATCAATTAAAGGAAAATTCTGGTTTATTCTCCAAACCTCGAGCACAAAAATGTATATCGTATGTATAGAATTGTATTTAGCCTAAGGCTTTTGGAGCACTTGTATGGATTGGAAGAGCATGAAACTCTTCTGGTTTGCCATGGCCACAGGGCCTGAGGTTCACGGGTATTGTAGTAGTTTGAGCTGACGACAAACTTGATTTCTCAGAAAAAAGATATTACTTAAATTCATCAAAAGGAAAGAGTATGACTTCATACTAATGCTCATGTTGCTTATGTTTGACATTACCAACATAGAAGGTGGTAATATGATGGTATGGTAATATTTTGTGTTCACAGCTCATTTCTGCCCCAAAGTGGCCAAAAAGTCAGCATTAACCATCAACACTTTTCAAAATATAATAAAAGCGGTTATTTTTGGAGCAACCAAGCTAGCCCTTCATCGCAATAGTTAACATTAATCGTTTCCTTTGCACTGAATGTAACAAGATTCTACTTTCAGGTAAAGTAACATTAGAAAAATGTCCAGAATGGCTCATTAGCAACAAAACATAATAGATTGTTCCTTTACATAAAGCATGATTTAATCTCGACAGTAACTACTTTAACAACATGCTGTTAAGATTAGAGCCTTACATTAAAGTACAGCTTCTTAGGATGTGATGAAAAAATGCTGTAAGGGCAACGACCTCCAACTCAAGCTGAGCCACAGCTGTGTTGTAGATATTATTTAATACAATGAAGACAGCAGCGGCTTTGAAGAGAATCATGTTTGATGAGGAAAAGCAAGTTTTATATACCAACAATTTGTCTTTCTAGTCAGGGGGCCTGGTGTGACCTCACTGCATCTAAACAAGCCTATACTTTGAGAATCAGAATCACTTCCCATAGAAAATGTATCATTATCTTCTGCAAAAGAGCGTCTTGTTTTTGCTTTTAATAACAATGTGTACATTCCTTTTAAATATATAAGACATTTTCCAAAGACCAGGAAACCATTGATGGGTTTTAGTATCTTAAAATGAACCAATTCTCCTGAGAAAAGAAAAATGAGTGTGGGAGGACCACAGTGTACCTGGACCTGAAGAAGGACAATGTGTTCCTTCTCTTCTGTGAAGAAAAGATTATTTGAATAGACATCTTCTGCAGGTCATTGCTCATCTGTATTAACCTCTCTGCCTGTTTCCGGAGGAGCAGTTGTTTCACTTGTTTGTTATGTCTGTTTGGCTTCCTAGAACACTGCACACCTAGGGACGCATCTACTAGTTTTTACAGGATGTTCTTAGAAACTGAGAGCCATTGACGCAGTCTGACTCACCATCCTTTTACCCAAACTCAATAGGTTGTCATTAAGCCTTCAGAGCTGAGGTGATGTGACCCATCTTGGCTCTGTTTTCTTTTGGATCAATGAACCGAAATGGGTTCGCTCACTTTAGTTTGCTGAACAAGTAAAGCTTCACAGCAACTGATGTGGTGTGCACAGATCGACTATGCTGACAATTAAAATGTTTTTTCTACATTTTGTGCATGTAAAAAAAAAAAAAAAAAAAAAACATTGAAAGGACAAACCTTTCTAGAGGGATTTAAGAGCAACCTGTGTCACTCCTACGGGGTAAAACAAAATGATGAACAAAAGTCAATTTGCAAATCATTTCCAAAGTGTCCACTTTGTTTATGCACATTGCTTGACTCTTAATGCATAATAATGACCCATGAGTTGCAACAAAGCCAATCACTATTAATCATGAGTCATTTCAAACAGTATTACAGATAAGAAAATTAATTTATTGGAAAGTAGAACAGTGGACTATTGCAAAACTGTCACCAAATCCAACAAAGTCAGCCAAATTCTACAATGATCCATGGCACACAATTTAGGCAGAATACTCTTAAGATGTATTCCATCTCAGCCAAAAGTACACTAAGCACTTGCCAAAACCAAATAAGTGTGCTGAAACAGTCGACCAATACAGACAGTCAGATGAAAACCTACAATCATGATAGTTACTCAAGTCAATTTATTCAATGCCGTCACGTGAACCGACTTTAAGAAATACTAATAATTCATTCATTCATTTTAATAAACACTGCGAGTTGAAAACATAACTTACAGCTACACTAGCAGCTCTATGAGGCTTAACTTAGCACAATGCTAACATGGCCACAAATACAATGCTAACATGCTGATATTTAGCAGGTATAATGTTATATTTAGCAGGTATAATATTAAAAATTTTCACCATCTTAGTTTAGCATGCTAGCATGATAACATTTGCCAACATTTCAGCCTGTGGTGGAAAGATCAACCGACCGACTGACATTGTCATCCCTACAGTGTGGCAAAGAATGCTAGAAAAAGAAGCACATAATTGACTTTCATGATGAGAAATCCCTAATGTGTATAACTCTTTGTCTTTCTCTTCCTCTTCCTCTTCCTCTTCCTTTCTCAACCTCAAGTCGTTTCATGCTTCTTTGTTGTAACGAGACAAGCGGGACAACATCAACATTTCCTTGATATATTGTGAGTGCATAATTTGAATGAGTGGCTTACACTGACGCAATTCATTTAACTCAGAAGGCCCTGTACCAAGTTTAAATTAAGTTTGTGGCACAACATTAATTAATATACAAGGAGAGATGTGCTGATCATTAACCAATCGATTCACAAAGGTCTTTACTCCCTTTTAATTTTCCTGATGGGCTGAGAAACAGGTTGAAGCCGGATATAAGCACCAGAGCTGAACGTAACTGTTTGAGTCATAGTAAAGTCCCAAATGTGTAATTGTCTTGACTTAGTTTTCAACAGTTTTGATGTCAAAGAAAGATGAATAAAGAAAGCTGGAACACCATCATTTATCTGATTTGTTCTTATTGTCAAGTCAAGATTAGTTTTTCAGCTCCAATTGTTCTACAAAGTACATCTGACAAAAAGAGCACTACGCACACACTAAGAGGCCAACATTTACATGCTACGCTCTCCTTAATCACAACCTGTGACAAAGTGACAATCAATCTTAAGTTATAAAGACAAAAGGAGGCACCTGCTACTTTGAATATGGAGAAAACACTTCCAAGCACAAATTGCTAGTTACTTCCAGGTGGAATAAGATGGCATTCAAATAGATTGCTAGTATTCAAATTAGATGATGATGTGCAGCTCAGAGGCTTGCCTGTGGAGCAAAATTGCCATGAAACACATTTTTTTTAGATGGAGAGCCTGAGGTAGCTACTAACATACTATTTGATAGAACCAATCATCACGTCTCTGCAGAGGTGAAATGGTAGTTTCAAGACTGGGAATTTTTTCTTTGATTTTATAGGAGCAGTAATTTCATTTAAATGCCATACACCAAACAATCACCTGAAGGCTTCTCTCATTTGAAACCAAAACATAACATATATTGGCATTTCTTGCACAGTGGTCAGAAAACATGAAGAGGACAGTTTAATGAAGTTCCAAAGATGTTGTGGTGGATAAGAGACCTCATCATCAGGATCCTGGGGGGGAAAACATTGAAAATAAAAAAAGTCTCACTCTCCTCACAAAACCTCAGAGGCAATCATCTAATGGTTGGGGCTCACCGCACTGTTAAAGTGCCCACTCAGCAGCACTCTGTATGTAAAGCCTGGGCTCCTGCCAGGCCATTTCCAGCTTCAAGCATCATTGGCCAAGAATCTCCTCCAATGAACGCTCCTTCCTACTACAGTATAGTCCAACAACATCACGGTCAACCCCTGCACCGGTCCTGTTTCGGTCTTTGTAAAACTACCTGCACCGACACAGTGTTTTTGCAGCGATGGCCGTTTCTGATGGGGTCAGCCAAGAACCATGCCAGTCCTTTATCAAATTCATGTGATGCGGCTCTCCCTTCACTGCTTGCGATTCCCTTCTGTCACACATATATAGTGCTTAAGAAAGTGCTGGACTTGCAGTTCTTTCTCACCGAGGGAGGAAATCACTTCTTTGCCAGCTGTGCATTTCCAGCAAGGCAGGTACCATATACAGTGGGTACGGAAAGTATTCAGACCCCTTTAAATTTTTCACTCTTTGTTTCATTGCAGCCATTTGCTAAAATCGAAAAAGTTCATTTTTTTTCGCATTAATGTACACTCAGCAACCCATCTTGACAGAAAAAAACAGAAATGTAGAAATTTTTGCAAATTTATTAAAAAAGAAAAACTGAAATATCACATGGTCATAAGTATTCAGACCCTTTGCTGTGACACTCATATTTAACTCACATGCTGTCCATTTCTTCTGATCCTCCTTGAGATGGTTCTACTCCTTCATTGGAGTCCAGCTGTGTTTAATTAAACTGATTGGACTTGATTAGGAAAGGCACACACCTGTCTATATAAGACCTTACAGCTCACAGTGCATGTCAGAACAAATGAGAATCATGAGGTCGAAGGAACTGCCCAAGGAGCTCAGAGACAGAATTGTGGCAAGGCACAGATCTGGCCAAGGTTACAAAATAATTTCTGCAGCACTCAAGGTTCCTAAGAGCACAGTGGCCTCCATAATTCTTAAATGGAAGAAGTATGGGATGACCAGAACTCTTCCTAGACCTGGCCGTCCAGCCAAACTGAGCAATCGTGGGAGAAGAGCCTTGGTGAGAGAGGTAAAGAAGAACCCAAAGATCACTGTGGCTGAGCTCCAGAGATGCAGTAGGGAGATGGGAGAAAGTTCCACAAAGTCAACTATCACTGCAGCCCTCCACCAGTCGGGGCTTTATGGCAGAGTGGCCCGACGGAAGCCTCTCTACATTCTACTAATTTCTACATTTCTGTTTTTTTCTGTCAAGATGGGTTGCTGAGTGTACATTAATGCGAAAAAAAATGAACTTTTTTGATTTTAGCAAATGGCTACAATGAAACAAAGGGTGAAAAATTTAAAGGGGTCTGAATACTTTCCGTACCCACTGTAAGTGTGTGACGGTAAATGTCCCATCGCATGGTGTGTATAGCTGTACGAGCAGTCATTGTGACTGTGTGAGTAGGTATGATAACTCATCCTGGATGGCAAAGTGTGAGCCAGAGAGAAGCTGAGCTAAAAGATTGTGTTTTTAGGTATAAACTCCATCACGCCACAGGCTCTTTACAAGCAAGAGAAAAGACTATTCATCTGCTGTTTTGTGCAGCCAAAACAGTTTGGTCTTATCTGGCACACTGGCAGCTTTGAGGAAATCCATTTTCTTCTCTTTTCATTACTCTTTACTGACTGATTTCTGCTGCTGAGCTGCCCTGAAGCTGTGATGTAACCACCAGGATCTTGTTGTCTTTGAATTATTGTACTGCTCTGGTCCAAGATCCACAAGTACGAGTTTCAAATAGTTTAAACTACTCCGATTAACATTCGACAGAAACGAATGAACGGATCTGATCAGATAGATAACAGTCATTGTGTCAACAGTACTGTTGCTTTGGATTTCAAAGTCCTAATTTATTGCCATAAGCATAAGCAAGGCATTTGCAAAATGTAATCAACACACAAAAATAACAAGAAACCAACAGCAATAATAGGACAAACTAACCCTAATGGACATACATACTCTGTGTCATAATAATACGTGTTTTTAAACATTAGAGAAAAAAAGGAAAATGAGAGAGAATCATAAGCAGGATCCTCCTCCAAGTGTGTTTTAGAGCGGTTTAATGTAAAACAACTTCTCATAGGCTTTAACTCCGCTGAACGAATCCCAGAAACTGGATAAGGAGTGTGAAATGTAAGAAGATTGTCTGGTTGCTGTTAATACACAACTTTCGGATAAGGTGAGCTGGGAGAGTAATGTGTAATGCACACATTGTAAAGTATATTAAATCATAGCTTGTCACGGCTGTGTACATAATATCCACCGTCTCTGCAGGTATTTCCATTTGCAGCAGAGGCAGCATAAGCAGATCTGCATTCATAAAACATTAGCAAGCAGTTTGACTTTTGAAAGGTGTGTGTGTGGGGGGGGGGGGGGGGCTTCTTCCACAGCAATTTAGCATTGCAGTAATCATACCAATGATACAGTGCTGTGGACTGTAACTAAGTGAGACAGAGAAAGACAAGTATGTCTGCAAGAAAAAAAATATGTTTTGGTTTAATGCAAAAGACGCTAGAAAAGAAAGTTAATGCTGCACGTGCTCAGTTTTTCTGAATAGTTTTCTGATATGTTGGCATTATTAACCTTCTCTGCCCATCAAATTAATTCCCAGCTAAGTCCCAAAGGACACTTTGACTTCACTTCCCATTTCAAGTGACAATCTTTGGAGACTTGGACAGATATGTGGATTTCTTGTCCAAAATATTTCATGTTGTCCCAAATAAGAAACATTCAGCAGCAGCTCCAGATGTCAGTTGTCGGGAAAACAGAAAAATGAAGTCGGCTTCTGACCCTGCTCTGGTTTCTAGGTTGTTGTTATTGGGAAAATATGCTACCAGGTGGCTTTGCCTGTCACATCCATGAGCTGAGGTGTGAATCCTGATCCTTTGATGGAAACCAGATGGGATCGCCTTTCTTTTTTCAAGGGAGAGTAAGAGGTTTTGAAAGACAGAAAGGAATGTCATTGTTCAGTCCAAGTATACTCTAAGGAAAACTTTATGCAGCAAAATGGCATTAAATATTGGAGACACATAACTTTATCAGATTACAAAAACTAAATTTTGCCAAGAAAGTTTTGAAACTTACTTAAAGCAGCATTAACAGATTTTTCGGCCTTATTTATCTCTGTTTTGGTGTCCTCTAAATGCACTACTATGTTGACCAGCTAACTTCAGTCGTTAATTGTGTCTGCACTGATCCTAAAGTCATCACTAGTAGTTGATACTAACCACAACAAAGCTATTTATCAGCTCCAACCCAGCTCCCTTCTTGCCACATACACGAGGTAACGCTTCAAAGACACCTCCCTTTTATTTGCTCTCTGTTCAGGGAGGTGAACAGGGTCACCAGCAGAGGAGATGAAAACAAAGCTTGAACTAAGGTCATCATGGTCATCCACAGCCCAGTCTGACGGATCACCTCAGCGTCGGTCAGTGAAAGAGACGGACGGTGTGTGACACTCTTTAGTGATTTACTGTAGCAATGCCCCGATACTGACACTGATAACGGCCTGATACTGACTCAAATAGCTCGATCGGGTATCGTGATAATAGGCTAATCTGGTATTGTATATCAGTATTTTAGTACACAACAACTCAGTACATTTATATCTATGGATTAATTTGTTATATTTTATTTTACAGAGTTAAGAAAGAAAAAAGAATGATCGTAGTCCATTCACAGTAAGGCATATAGCTTATTAATAAAATACTGGTATCGGATCAGTACTTCATATCGGCAATACCCACAGCCCAGGTATCGGTATCAGTATCTGGGCGGGACTGAAAAAGTTGTATCGGGGCATCCCTTATTCGGTTTGCTTGTGGTTTTGTCTAATGTGGAGTTCATGGACCAAAGTCTGTTCTGTTTTTCTCACTTTCTGCCCTTCATGCTCTCTGTGCTCAGTTAAGTCAAGTTATTACATGTAGGTCAACACTAAACAAACCTGCTGTGAAAATGAGACTGGAGAGGTATAAGATGTTGGTGATAAGCAACACACTTCTAATTTCAAGATTATTTCTCTGGTGTTCGGGAATTTTGTTTTCCTAAATGAAGATGACGGTAAGCAAAGCGTATTGTGAAATATGTGAATGCCGATTAAAGATTTGGTCTCTCGCACAATTGCATTACGGTTGTATTAACAAACATATCTAAAAATGCTGAAATACAACTTCCTCTGAGTGATGGATACAAGCTTCAATCCTTTCATTACTCAGGGTATCCTGTTATGACTTTGAAGGGCCAAAATTTCACTCCGATGGAGTACTTGAAGAAAGAAAAAAAGTGACAAAACAGGAAGATGTAATCGTGTTCTCTATGTTTGAGTCTATTTATGGTCTTTACAAAATCATATTACTAATCCCACAAAACAGTTATACAACAAAAAGTATTTTCTGGCTCTCGGCTTATTACACAACGTTATCCATATATGGTGTGGGAGAGACTACAGGACCAGGCAGCATGAGCCCACTCACTCAGGTGGGCCGCTATAGATTAGATCTAATGTGTGGGCTTCACTGCCAGCTGGAATCTATCTGCCTACCCATGGGATAAAAACATCACAACTATAAGAGGAGTTTTGCCAAAAAATGAGAAACTTTGGGTTATATAAATTCATGCTGATGGTGGACCACTTCCAGACTTATTTGCCTTCTTTGAGTGGTCAGAGGACTAGAAAAGTACAAGTCCGCTTACCAGTAACCATTGACGCCACATTTTTTGTCAGAGTCACTGTACCACAGGCAGGTCAACAGCTAATAAAAAGCCCATCATTATTTGACTGTTCACAGTGGTAATAAATAGAATATTGAGGTACTATACTTTTTATGAGTATTTCCATTTCGTGCTACTTTTTACCTCTAAATTAGTATATTTCAGTGGTCAATATTGTATTTTTTACTCAATGACATCTGTGTTTCCCGATTATAATATCTAAAAATAAAAAGTGTTACTTCAGTTAAGCAGTATCTAGTTGGAGCCCCTTGTCACATTTCAGATGTACGAGTTGTTGCAATTCTACCTTTTCACCTCTAACCTTTTCAGATGTTTTCACTTAAAGAACAGTTTAAGGCCCAAAAAGGGAAATTAGCAAAGATTTGAGAAAAGTCTTATATAAATACAAAATTTGGGTAGCAGAATTTAGGGTCTTTCCTACCACATTAATAAATCAAGTAAATAATGGCCCACCGAATGTATTTTGTGAGACTTTGGAGGGCTTCTGACCCGGAGTTTGCAAATCAATGGACATCTATTTAACTGTATAAAGTAGTTTAAAGATGCTCCACCAATTAGTAGCCACAGTGGCCGGAGTATTTTTACTTTTGATATTTAAAGTACATTAGGCTAATAATACTTCTGTACTTTTACTTAAGTAGGACTTTGAGTGCAGGACTTTTAGTTGTAATAGAGTATTTTTAGATCATAGTGGTCCTAAATCAGTCCTGTGTGATATAGGTATTTTTCTCTTGTTGAACTGGATAATGCTCAACATGAGGAGTCAGAGGGAACATTACTGCTGTGACCGGACTCGTTTGAACAGAAGCACAAGGTCAAAGAGAGACGCTGACCTCTCACAGCAGGAAAAACATTCAACGAAAATCGTTAAACTCAAACAGTTTAATGGACAAGATCTGGACATTGCCAAGAAATAAAATGACCTATTGTCCCACGTCAAACTAGAAACCTCCCTCAGTCTCCCAAGCTTGACATAAACCCTTAAAATATTAACCTCAACAGAATAAATAAATAAATCTCTGACATAACAAAACAAAACTATTATAAAACATGGAAACAATTTTATCTGCAGTCTAGACAAAACATCTCAGAATCTTAATCTTATTTGATTAATGTTAAATGGATTGAATTAATGACAAATTACTGTGTAAATCCAGGAGCCATGTCTGTAAAAAGAAATTAAATGCACCATGTCTTATGTAATTCAAGATTTTGTTTTGCCCTGCCGAGAAGAAAAGTTGATCCTCTTGAACAGGCGAATCCTCACCACTGAAGCTCACAGAAAGACCGTGGATGCTCTTGTTGCAGTCAGAGATATTCATCTTTTCTCTCACCCGGAGCACTTGGCAGCATGCTAAGCAGCAGAAGCTTTTATGTCATGTGAAAGCTCAGGGTATTCAATCAAGTGAAATGGGCAGTGAAAAGCACTTCATCCCAGAACGAAAATCCAGTTTAAGATATGAAGTGTTATAATTCCAAGTGATTCATCTTTTAAGAAAGACGGATGCTCATGATAACTGAGATCTCTGTTGTCTGTTGAAGGGCTGAAAGGCCGTGTGTTAATGCCAGATCCTCTAAAGGAATGCTGTCCCACACTGTATAAATGTAGGGATCACTTAAGGATTGGGTTACAGCTATTATAGCCTGCGGTATCTAAATTATGAACTCAAAACATCCCTTTACCTGGACATGACACCAAGAAGGAAGTTTACTGGCATCACTTTCGCGTTTTAGTTGCACAAAGATTCTTCCATTCCCAACAGGATTCCTGAAAGTAATGATGCTTTTATTATGAGCTGACTTTGACATGATTATTGGAAATAAAATGTTTTGCCTCTACTGTCTTTTATTAAAAAGGACTTATCCACAGAGGATGGAAAGAGTAAAAGTACTGTTTAAAGAAAAATGTCTTTGAGCACAAGTAAAATTTACTTAGAAGAGGTGTACTCTGAGTAAAGTACTCATATGATGATGATGATGATGATGATGATGATAATGTTATGATAGAACCATTAAATAAAAATAAACACATGTCCATGCACACAATAGTGGAACAACAGAGCCCCTATTTCCAAACCAACAATACATTAATTTCTATTGAAAACGTTCACAGTGCAGCCTCACAAGAATTAAAACAACGATTAAACAAAAATAATAAAATAATAAATAATAAACAAAAACAGCTGAGTACACCACGGCGGGTGCAACAACGTGGAATTAAATAACCTGACATTTATTATGGAATCAACAGCGGAATAAAACTTTGCCAGAGGAGAAACACAGATGTACACACAATATTAAAGCAACATCAGAGCCACAAACACACAGGAGAGACGCACAGATTTGTTGCACAACCTGTAGGCCACTTACGTTAAAACAGACACAATGTCTCGTTTCTAGCAAACACAGGGGTTGTTGAGATCTTGTCTGTACAGTGAATGGCTTTCATGAATCGGTTTGTTTGTGTACTCACCTGTCTGAATGGCATCCTGCGTGGCCCCTGCACAGTGAAGTCCTCCTCAATCATGTGCAACACATGACCTGTCCGCTCAGCCTCCCTGGTCCCTGGAGATGCTGATCCTCGTCACAAACACACCTGTAAGGTAAAGCTCCAAATCAAACGGAGCAGTCAGTGCCGGACGGGCCTCCACCCAACAACAGGAGGGCTCCTCGTGTGGCCTCGTGTTGGAGGTAACATCCTGGGTGTGTTTGATTTGCGTCACTTGCCGTGCTCACCGGGTGGCGCGTTAATCAGTGATCAACAAGATGCGACCACCTTTTTGTAGCCTCATAATTTAGAACAAATCATATATACTGAATGAATGCTTAACTAATTCAATTTTGAAAAAAGCATGAATTAATGCAGATTGTATTATAACCTCCTGTTCCTCACAATTAGTCACTATGACTTGCGGCTGTGGCGTAGTGGAGAGCAAGGTAGTTCTCCAATCAGAGGGTCGGTGGTTCGATACCCGGCTTCGGCAGTCGATGTGTCCTTGGGCAAGACACTTAACCCCAAGTTGCTCCCGAAGGCTTGCCATCGGTGTGGACTGGATGTTGCATGAATGTTAGTTAGAGTCTGATGGTGGCACCTTGCATGGTAGCCTGTCATCAGTGTGTGAATGGGTGAATGATATGTAATATACTACTGATTGTAAGTCGCTTTGGATAAAAGCGTCTGCTAAATGACTGTAATGACTTGTAATCAATCACATAATGTTACTTCACAGTTACTTCATTAATTGATGTGGGGCCAAATTAGTTGGATTCCAGTTAAAGTTATTTTCCTACCTGTGCATTCGCTCAGGACAGTATAGGCTTCCTACTCTCATTGAAATATCTGCTTTTTTTTATCAAGCTGGTCATCAGATGCAAACATGCTAAATAATAACAGAATATGCAACAACATGAATTGTTGATTGAGGGTTTTGATTAGTTTATGTGTTTATTGTGTTTGTGTAGTGGTAGAACAACCAGAACGATGCACTGCAACCCAAATCATTTAGCGGGTGGACAATTACAGGAGAATAGACAAAGAATGGAGTGGAATTGGAGAAAAAAAAAGGCTCCATATTCCTATGAGAGTAGGTCGTGACAAATGCTGGATATGCAGGAGGTGGAAGCTGTGAATTTACAGCTTAGACATGAGGAAACTATTCATGTTCATTTTTATGACAAATCATCTTTTATTAGGTACATCATCAATCCTCAGCCACAAGTAGGCCTACATCTCTAACAAAAGCACATTTTGGTTTTACATGTGTTTTGTTTCTCCTAGGCCTATAAAAACTGAACTTGATGAGCAGCAGAGTACAGATGCTTTAAGTGATTCCATTATCCGGAAAGAATGTAAAAGTAAAGAAAAAAAGTTTTCATTGGATAAAAAGAAACATCTTCAACCCAAAAACATTGCCTTGAGAGAGACTTAATATTATAAGATAAAGACTGGAAATTGAAAATTGTGAATAAACATATTATTCTGATTTAAAATAAATGAATTCAAATTCTAACATCCCAGACTTTTGTGATGACCTGGTGTAAAAGATGGCCTGATCCGAAGCTATAAACATTCCTGGTAAAACAGACAAATGTGTACATGCACTCTGGTGAGTGAATAAAACAGCTTTAAACATTCTGTGGCATATAAGAGTTTTGTTTTTTTACACTTTTACACAGTTGCAATTCTGTGACAGGCTATCGAAAATAAACTGTTCGCTAGTATCCGCCCTGCAGTGATACATCATGAGAGGGGAAAAGGCTATTAAACAGGAGGAAGCTCAGTTTAAGGAATGTGCTTGTGTCTGAACTCAGCCCATTAAATCAGTCACTCCTCACTAACTCAGATTCAAAGTGAGGTTACTTTCAGGAACTCCTGCATTTGACCAAAATAGGCAAGATCTATTTTGCAAGAAATGCCTGTGACAGCAGAGGAGATATGTGATTTTGGTAACTACTTTTGAAGTTAGTCAATTTGACCTTTAAGGCTTAACCTTTTAAGTGTACTGGCTGAACATCCTAATTAATTCTCCTGCACGACAAACTGAGTGGATTCTATTTCAACGTTCATTACACTGAGAGGTGCTCAAACATACCTGAGCCACATGTTTGTAGTATCAATTATCATGTTCTCTATGCTCAGTAACTATACAAACTAAAAGATGACATCAAAGTGAAGGTAGCTTTGGCACACACTTCTCTCGCTGATAGTTGTCACGTTAAGCCCCCTCCCACAGAGGACAAACCAAATAAGCAACAACACACCAAAGAGGCTCCTCTCCCAGAACGCGCATATTTATTAAAATGAAGGAAATGTCGCCTATAGTATGCGTTTTGAATGAACGGTTCTTCCATGTAGTTATGCGTAATGCGTGCCAATAGGCTGGTGTTTGGGTACATTTGGCCATCAGGCCTACATGGGAGCTGTGTGTGGTGCAGAGGAGGCAGGGGTGACTGCTGCCCCCCTCACTTCTCACTGAGCCCTCAGGAGAGTGGAGGGAGGACTGCACGGGGACAACACGGCTGCACAGTGAAGGCTTTTCCTCTGACAAACACCTCGGCAGTGATTAGGAATCAACATGTCAAACACGCGGTGAAGCCATGCAGACTAAAGGACATTTAGGCAAGTTTTTTTGGTTTTGTTTTCATGCTCAGTAAAGCTCTTTCGTGAGTGACCGTTCCTAGTGATCTGAAGCCTGCTATGGAGGACCTCTTGAGTCAAAATGAGTCTGAGCACTGACAATGTCACAAACTTGTGGAAAAATGGTTCCTCGGAACTCGGCGGGATTTCGGGCGCGTCCTCCTCGGTCAACTTCACCAACAGCTCCGGGGGGAACCACACGGAGGTGGACCTCACCCGAGCCATCCCGCTCGGCTTGGTGCTGGGGGCTTTCATCGTGTTTGCCATCGCGGGCAACATCCTCGTCATCCTCTCGGTGGTGTGCAACAGGCACCTGCGGACACCGACGAACTACTTCATCATCAACCTGGCCATCGCCGACCTGCTGCTGGGCACCACGGTGCTGCCGGTGTCCGCCACTCTGGAGATCTTAGACTACTGGGTCTTCGGCAGGATCTTCTGTGACATTTGGGCCGCGGTGGACGTGCTGTGCTGCACCGCGTCCATCATGAGCCTGTGCGTAATATCCATCGACCGCTACATCGGAGTGAGCCACCCGCTCCAGTACCCGGGCATCGTGACAGAGAAGCGGGCTCTGCTGGCCATGCTCGGCGTGTGGGTGCTGTCGGTGGTCATCTCCATCGGACCTTTGCTCGGGTGGAAGCAGCCGCCGTCGCCGGACGACACGGTGTGCCCCATCACCGAGGAGCCCTTTTACGCGCTCTTCTCCTCCCTCGGCTCCTTCTACATCCCTCTGATCGTCATTCTGGTCATGTACTGCCGGGTGTACATAGTCGCCAAACGGACCACAAAGAATCTGGAAGCAGGTGTGATGCGTGAGAGGATGAACTCCGGTGAGCTGACCCTCAGGATCCACAAGGGTGCTCAGGTGCAGGAGGAGCCCGGCAGCTCAGGCACCGGCAAGGGCCGCGCACACCAAGCAAGAAGTTCCCTCACTGTAAAACTTCTGAAATTCTCCCGGGAGAAGAAAGCAGCGAAAACTTTGGGAGTTGTGGTCGGCATGTTTACGCTTTGTTGGCTGCCCTTCTTCCTCACCTTACCCATAGGTAGGTACAATAGGCCATTGTGGTCTGTTATAGGGCTATACAGTCATGAATGAAACATTTTCCTCACAAACCAATCCAATTAAAAAAACGTCATTGAATTGAATTTATGAGATCTGCAGAAAAGATATGACAGACATCTCAATGTGTGTAGGAAGTTAAACTGAGGGCTACGGGCCTTGTTAATCATACCTATAGCTGGTCTCCTATTTACTGCTCTGAATCATCACCAAACCTAAGAGCGTTTTTGATATACTGTGGTGGTCATTTTACAAGCCTACTGCTGGAATAAAGAATAACACCACCCTTATATTATCGAGGCATCCTATATAGTGCAGTAGGACTGGATCTATATAATTCCTCTGACTGCATAGCCTCTGTTTATGTAATTAAGTTAGAATGCATCATAATTTATGATATAGACTTTGAATTTGGGCCAACTTTAAAATTGTCCAACCTTTCATTGCCAAAGCCAACACTGATGTTGTGATTTATAAACTCGGGGCCTATAATGTGGGAGTAAACATGTTTTTCAGAAACAGAGGAATTCTTGACAAGCGTATTCAATCATTATTAGTGTTATCTTTGCATTACTCCCCGAGTCTCAGTTAATCTGCTGGTGCAACAATTACGTCAAGTGAATAGTAGTGCTCTGGTCGCTGTAATTGAAGGCCTGATGTCACTGAGACACGCAAACGTTCAGCACTGTCATGGCTGTTTAAAAACTTGCAGAGAAAATTAAACAATATATTCTGAGGTGAAATGCTCTTGTGTTTGTGCAGTGGCGAAGAGGTTGAAAAAACATGAGGTCTTTTATTTTGTGATGGAGGCGCACTGAACAAAGTCTGACCTACAAGCATGGCTGCTGTGTTTTTAATGCGTGTTTGGATGAATTCATACTATATACTACTTGTTGTTGTTGGATGTGAGTGAGTATTGGCATGAGCCTGCACATGGACACATGTACGCTGGTCATATGGGAATGTTTTTATTCCCCCTGGCTTTGAGCTGCAGTTTATCACCTCCTGACGTAGACACTCACACAACACTACCTAGGGCAGCATACGCAGTGTCATATAGCAAAGTGTTCTTAGTGAGATACCAAAAGCATATAACAAATGTCATTTTCCATAGTTTGAATTAGATCTGACAGGCTTCAGAGGGCAGATTTATTGTACACTCATTAAAATGGTGCCAAGAAACTCACAAAGGGTATACGTTTCTCTGTACAATCCCTGGTGTAGCACACTGATACACTGTGACAGAGCAACAAACAGCCTTATTTCAAGCTAATTTTGAACTGGTCAGTACAAACATATAGTATATATATACAGTGGACTTATCCATCCACTACCAAATCATGACACTGAAACTGCATCCCAGAGTCGCTGCCCATCTTTAGGCGCAGGCTGAAAACTCACCTCTTCAAGAAGTACTACCCGGAGCCTTCCTCGTAGCACTTATTGCACTCGTATTAGTTGCTGCACTTACTGTATTCGTATCAGTTCGCTGCACTTATTGAATTTGTATTTGTTTACTGCACTTATCCTATTCGTAGTAGTTTGTAGCACTTACTATATTCGGATTAGTCTGTTGCAATTATTGTTTTCGTAGTAATCTGCCTCTGCACTATACTTTTGCTCTGGCTTATGCTTTGAGATGCTTGTTTAAGAAAGGAGATGCACTTATGACTTCTGGTGACTAGTAGTTCTCTTGAATACCTATGTTGAATACACTTCCTGTAAGTCGCTTTGGATAAAAGCGTCTGCTAAATGACTGTAATGTAATGTAATGTAATATTGGCTAAAGGAGATTGTAGGAAACCTGGTTGTTTATCAATTTAACTCTGTGGCCCTGCTCTCTTGTGACTCTTGTCTGAACTTAAATGCTAAAAGTGTGAAAGGGCAGCGTCTGCCATCACATTGCTCCCTGAGTATTCATTAGCCTCCACCCACAGTTTGTGATTTCCTGCCTCACACTTGTTATTACCCTGCTCCTTCCTCTGCATACCGTCACTGATATGTAACGTATGTGGAGGTTTGGTTGGCGGTGTATGTGCGCTGGCGTCAGTGAATGGCACGTGTTTTGTTTATGTGTGTGTGAGTTGAGGGATTTTGAAAAATGTATGTGTTTATGTGCAACTTTTTCCATGCGTGTTTTGGGTGACTATGTCAGTGTGGCTGCAGATTTTTAAAGAGTTTTAAAGCCGGCAAAGGTGAAATTGAGACTGATAGCTGCCAGCAAGAGTCACTGTGACCTCTGAACCCTGAACTCTCAACCTCAGCACATGTGCAGCCTAAGAAAATATGTGAACTCTCACTTTCACAACTGATCTGACCTATCTGATCCAAATTCTGAAAACACCTTGTTTTGCTTTTTTTCACAAAATGGCAAGCATGCAGCTACCAATCCCACAGTCCTTCATTTTTCAGGTTCTGAATTATTGTGTCCTTTTATGCCTTTTACTTGGAGCAAAGTAAGGTATACAGACCTCAAGATTATAAACACTACATCAACGTTTTTCATTTACTGTTGTTCCAGGCAAGTCTCCTTGGACAAAAAGCAGCCCCTAATTGCACACACACTCACTGAGCGCTGTCTAACTTAACTTGTTTGTCAGAAAGGGTGACGTATCTAAACTTAAAGTTATTTCAGAACACATTCTTGCATCGCATTATGAAAAAAATGACACTGTAGCATTTTAATTTCACATCAATAAGCAGAGACTAGTGAAGAAATTCACCAAAAAGGCTTTTTGAGGGTCACAAAAGCAGCCAAAGTTTAACAAAAATGCTTGTAGACCTTCTATATGATGGAGCAGTTTTATCTTTGACAACGCCAATGTAGTTTCATTGACACTCTTTGTTGCCTTTCAAACTGCACCTGTATCACCATCAGCTCTGTATTACAACAGTATGTTGAGCAGCTAAACACAGAGACATTTATTCTAAATTCCAGAAAGCAAAGTTTCCAAACGTAAAGATAGATTAGGTTAAGAAAGCTTCCGTTAAGCACAACATTGCTGCAAAGAAATACCAAAAAATCATGCAACAAGTAAATAAAATCAGACTCAGGAGACTCCAGTTGTCAGCTGCTACACCTGCACACAGAGCGGAAAACAAATGAACAGGAATATGTATGCATAGGGTAAACATACAACTGGGGCTGCAACTGTCTCCTTGTCATTGCTAATTATTCTGCAAGTTGTTTTCTCCATTAATTCATTCATGAGATGAAATATGAAATATTTAAAAAGAGTTGTGCTTTCTGTTTGATAAACAAAGAAATTGTTTTATTATCGAAACCATTTCCAATTAATTTCCTGTCCATTGACTAATCAATTAATTAACTATAAACAAAGATAAAAGATAAGATAAAAAGAGTAGAAAGATGTTCAGTTTCACCTTCTAAAATATTAAGATACACTGTAGGGACTCGTCTAGATTCTACGTGTTTCAAAAAGCTGTTTCCTCTTGTTCTCATCTCAGCCGGATTAAAAAAACTTCCACGGATACGTGTTTTATTTCATTGCCCACATTGTCCCACGGCTCTTTAACACCCAGCGCAGGCACTAATGTGCTGTGAAGGCCTCGCATTTAGCAACTGGTGCAAGCAGTGGGAACCAACACTCTGAGGTGTTAACCAATTGTTTCCGTGTAGAAGTGTTTTTGTAAGAGATACTGTGCATGTGTGCATCTCACACAAGCATGTGTGTTTTGCCTTTATGAGCTGGCCTGCCCCTGCACTCAGCCTTGGGGGTAATTGAAATGGTTTTTGAAGGGGAGAAATAATGAGATTGCTAAGCGTCAGAGCGCCAGAGAAGAAAGGGGTGTCAGGTCTGAGCTGGAGGGGCCACAGGGCAGCAGGGGTGAAAGTGAGGGTCCTCAGGATGTCAACTCAATTTTCCAAAAATAGCTTCATGCAATGGTTCAGTTGAAAGCAATATGCGGGGACAATAACTTCTGTCCTTTTGGATCAAGACATATTAATCACATTTATGTGTGTGTTATGAAACAGGATGTGTGAGTTTTTGGAGAGCAGAGTGAGTGAGTGTGTGTGTGTGTGTGTAGTATAGGCATCACTTCTTCCAATTAGTGTGAATAACAGGATGCCTTGTTTTGTTAAAATGTTCCTGTGTTTCCTAGTGTGATGTACGTGTGTGTGTGTGTGTGTGTGTGTGTGTGTGTGTGTGTGTGTGTGTGTGTGTGTGTGTGTGTGTGTGTGTGTGTGTGTGTGTGTGTGTGTGTGCGTGTCTGTTCTCAGGAAGGAGTGTAAACATGTCTCTTAACAGAAGGGACAAGACCACCAACACAAATTCGTCCCACAGTTATCTCTAAACCATTGTCTCGCATCCTCTGCTGTTTTTACATTATAGCCTTTCAACATAAACACCTTCAAGGAACAAAAGTGGACCACCTTCACACAAAACTTAAACATACAAACATGTACCATGTCTGGCAACAGGAAGGTCTGTTGTTAACCAGATTTATTTCTGTGTTTCCTGCACTTTTATTCTGCACTTTTGTAGAAGGGAGGCACAGTGTCCCACCTTTTGGTCTCTGTTGGGGCCTCTAGATGTTTAAAGGGCCACACAGCTGTGTTTGCCTGTGCAGATGGCACTGTTAAAGCACATCTGAGAGGCTTATAAATGAAATGCAGTAGTTTTTCTCTCAAACATCTTAACTATTGACTAAACCAAGAGAGCCACAACCAATGTTACAGCTATGCCTTACCCATTTCAAACCAACATAGGTGTTAATCAGTTTGTTATTTACAAAGGAAAGAAAGAAAGACAACAAGGTAACCTAAGGATTTATCATGGTATGGAATAAAGCTGATTAATCCCTTAAGTAAATGTGTAAGTTAGAAATGCAGCAACATTCTGGGGCGACCTCTGGCTCACCCGGTGGAGCAGGGCCCCATGTAGACTGAGGCCCTTTGCTGCATATCATCCCTCTCTCTCCCCCCTTTCCTGTCATCCTCCAGCTGTACTAATAAAGGCAATAAACACCCATAAAGAAAATCTCCAAAGAAAAATGCCACATGTTTCTCTGGTACTGGCCTGTTCAGTTTGAGTATTAGCTGCTTTTGTGTGTTGTAAATTGAATATATTTTCTTTTGGGGGGGGGGTTTACACAGACAATGGAAAAAGATTTACTTTGGAGTGGACCACATTTTAAGAGAATTGCCATTACAATGATTTACTATAAAATACAATTATCTTGTTAGAAAATAAATTTTTGATTAATCAGTCAATCATCATGCTATGCAATAAGCTTAATTGACTGATCATTTTAACATTGTTTTAGTCATTTATCATGTAAAAACACAAAACATTTGATGATTATAGCCTTACAAATGCAAATGCTTGTTTCTTTCATTCTATATTTGTGATCTGCTAGACCATAAAAAGAGAAAATAGACAAAACTAGAGGGAGACACACAATCAAAGGGAGAGGAGAGGAAAGAGTGAAAGGGAGAGAAATAATAGAAAGTCTAGATTCAATTCAGCTCCAAACCTTTGCATCCAAATCACAAGCATAACTCACACGGTTATGTAATCACATACAATCACAAGTGGCTGTCCAGAAGCTAAAATAGCATGTGAAAATACCAGCCACTGAGAGGAAACCCATTCATCTAAAGAACAGGAGGCCAAGACAAATTCAGACAGCCGTCTCTAGTTTTAACTCACAATCTGGCAACCGGGACACACACACATTGTTGTGCTGCCATTTAGGAGCCACTAATGATAGTTGAAAGTGACATTTCCTCATGCTGTTGCACTCATAGCTTTCCTCCAGGTTAATAAATTGACTGGTGCATTGTGTGGGTGTGGGTGTGGGTGTGTGCGCGTGCATGTGTGTTTTCTATTTATCTTGAATTTAAGAAATCTGTGATATCGACTTTGCATAGTTGCAGGTTTGTGCACAGGGTTTTGTGCCATCAAACCAAAACAATGGAGATTTTTGGGGGAATTTCCATCTCATAAAATGGACACAACTATCAAGCTCCCATCATTATATGCAACTAGTAATATATTTGGCCTGTTGGCTATTTATTATATAATGAAGGTTAAAGCTGCTGATGTGGTATTCATGAAGAAGCAAGCTGAGATGTCTGTCTGCCTATAATATTACCAGAGCTAATTTCACACTTGAAAGCCTGAGATATATATA
Source organism: Anoplopoma fimbria (assembly GCF_027596085.1). NCBI lineage: Eukaryota > Metazoa > Chordata > Actinopteri > Perciformes > Anoplopomatidae > Anoplopoma > Anoplopoma fimbria. The sequence continues at coordinate 11,184,079 of NC_072452.1, read as the reverse complement.
TAGTGCACCTTTAGTCTCCTGGAATGCAATATTAATTTAGGAATGTGAGTTTGTGGAAAGAAACACAGTTTTTACTCAAATCTGCCCACACACAAACACACAAAGTCCTTGTTTCTTTTACATTAATCCCCCACTTGCTGATTTTTTTTTTCTTCAAGCTTCCCTCTCTCACCTCATTAGCTTGTAAGATATGCTTCCTCTGCTTAAGCTTGGCCACAAGGGTCAATGAACGCAGTGTAATGCAGGACAAATCTCATTAGCCAACATGTCAAGCCAGCTTCAGAATCTTTTGTAAAGTTGACCTTTCCATGATTAGAACTGCCTCTTCCTGAAGAAAATGTCTTGTTGAGTCTTACAGAAGGCGTACCTCCCCAAATGCACACGTGCATTCAGCCGTGTGCTGTTGTGGTAGAGAGACCTCACTAAACTCTCGGAGAGAAGTGGGGCCATTTAATTTCAACTGTCTGCCCTTTGCTCAAAGCGAAGCATGTCTCCCACAGTGTATTTATCTAAAAGGGGACTCAGGGTCATCACACTCTCTCTCTGTATTCTTATGAAGGTTCTCCACATGAACTGCAACAGAGTGACTGCATTGTTTTTTGAAAAGGGTGCACTTTATCTGCCTCTGAAAGCTTTCACATATACAAGGTCTTTCCTTATTGATAAATAACATGTGGAACTGACCGTCTTTAAAGGCGCTCTTAGCCTCACATTCGGTCTGCAGGCAGTCTGACTGTGAAGCCCGGTGTTATTATTAATCACTGCTGCCACCTACTGGGTAAAATACAAACTGCAAGACTCATCATCAATTTATTATGAGCAGGGATGCACTGATCCGATACCGCCCTGATTAAACAGATCAAAGATCAGTATTTGGAGAGAAAAAGTTGGATCTGTGCATCCCTAATTGTTTTCCCCTTTTGGTAGCCTTAAGGTTGGCAAAATATTTTCTTTCCAATGAATGAAATAATCAAACAAGATGGTAGTCATGGTTTTAAGGCTGCATCATTCCTTTAGATGGAAAAATGTTTCGTGTGTCAATTTATACACATTTCCCCCAAATTCTGCCTGGCTCTAGCTTGGTACTTAACACACATACCAAAGAGTGATTTTCCTATACCTATGTCACATGGGTTTCACCACTGGCCCTTAACTCCAATGAAATAAGTGAACTTGAACACAGATTATGATTTAACCTTTCGCTACATAGTCAGCAAAGTAAATATTAGACATATTTTACACAAACACCATATTCTCAGAACATTTTGACACTAAAATGGCATTTTTCCAACACACAAATCAGGAGAAATTTAGATCAAATTTGATCTAAATGTTGCTAAATTGTGACTATTGCACAGAAGTAGGTGACTTAACCTTTTTCAAACTGAGCCCTCATTGAAAAGAGCACAGAGTAAGGATAATAAGGATGATCTTAGCAAGGAGCAGTTTGGGAAAAAAGGTTTCCGGGACCTTTAGGAGGTTAATTTGAGGTTTCATGACTAAGCCATTGGCCACTAATGAGAGTGTTTCCATTTTCTCTCTTTGTTCCACTGTTTCCAGGGTCTTTTAATGTGAACTTGCGCCCACCTGATCTCCTCTTCAAAGTGATCTTCTGGCTGGGCTACTTCAACAGCTGCCTGAACCCCATCATCTACCCCTGCTACAACCGCGAGTTCAAGTTGGCCTTCATCCGCATCCTACGATGCCAGTGTCACCAGCGTAAGAATCCCGGCTGGAGGGCGTATAATTACCGCTCCTCCAACTTCAGCTCCTCCGGACACTCGCGCAAAGGCTCAGCGGATCACAACTCCAGCTGCTTGAACGGTAGTCAGCGTACTCTGCCCTCCTCAGCCAGCCCGAGCCCCAGCTACCTGAGCAAGGGTCTCCCACCTTGCCCTGAAGGGGAAACATTGTACATCTGGGGGGGCACCACTCCAACTCCCTCCACACCTAACCTGCTGCCTGGCAGCCCCGCTGACTGCCAGCAGGGAGCTCTGAGAGGGGAGGTAAGAGGAGGAAAACCAGCTGAGACCACTGGTGGTATTTTCTCTTTCTCCTTTGGGAGGAATAAAGACAGGAGAGGGATCAACAAAGACAGCATGGCGCCTGATGACATGGTGTGACTGCTGAGAGTAACTGACATGTAACTCCTTCATTCCTTACAGGGATTTAAGTCACAGAGCATGGATGTCTGATTTCACAGGTTTGCTGCATTCACTGTACATGTTCATTCATCAGTGGATTGTCGCTTTCATTAGTGCTCCATGTAAAGGTGATGGTAACTGAGTATTGTCTATGCTGCTGTATCAGAGGTATTTGTGTACTATGTAACTGTATATGTGGTTTACATAGACAGGAGGGTTTCGCTCAGTGAACAGTAACGGGTTCAAGATCTTTAGGACGGAAAAAGACACCAGTGCATGCATTTTGATGAAACAAAATACATTTGAACTAAGAGGACACATTTCTTTTAGAAACACAACAGTTTTCCTCTCAGTTAAAGCCCCATGTCTGCCCTGTAAAAACACTGACAAGAGCCTGACTCATGATGTAAAATGTGTGACAAGACAAATGATCACCTTTCTGTTGCAGTCACTTGATATCTTCATGGTATGTTGTGAAAATAAAGTATAACCTGGTTTATCTGCCGTGCGCACAATAATGAGATGTAATTGTTTGTATGTTTGATGTTCAAAAAGTTCTGAATATCGATATGAGAATCGTGAGTGATACATGAATAAACATAGAATGTTGATCAAATGTCGCTTGGAGGCATCTCTGTAACTTGCACCTTTTTATATGATCAGAGATGGATGTTAATGTTGATCTGGTGATAAAAGACCTGCGTTTGATGTTGTGTGTGTGAGGTTGGGATGTGTGCTGAGTGAAGAGACGGGTGTCTGAAGTACGGAGCAAACATAATTTAAATATGGTTTATGGCTTAGACAGACAGAGAAGTTCGATCTCTGCTCAGCTACTACTTACGTCACGGTCCACTGACTCCTGCTACAGTAGATGCCATTTAATAATTTACCCCCGATGGCATTTGTTTCAACAATGGATCAATACTGAACATTTGCACGCGCACACACACACACACACACACACACACATGATCAGACAAAGAGTCACATCACAAGACATGCAGCTCCTTTGGGTGAATGAACAGAGACATATAGATTAAGCAGTGAGATAAGAGCCCACTGAAGGGAAATGCATCCACTTGATGAACCCCGTGGATTTATATCGATTGGCTGAGGTTCTTGCTGCATCATGATCTCAATGCAGGGGACTAACACCTCAAACAATCACTTCCTGACTAATGACTGCAGCAATTCTGCTTTGCTTCAAGGCCCCTCTGTTAATGTCTGTGTGCTGCACCGGCTCCCACCCATCCCCAGCTTTGCCACTATGGGAAATCTTGTCATCAAGGCTGCAGCGGCACGTTTCTAAAGCCTCCAGACGCCCACCAATGCTTTTGTGGTTTCCCTTCGCTGTGGTGGACTTTCTGGTTGCCGTGATGATGCCTTTCAGTGTTCACATTTCTCCCTGGATGTCGCCTTCTCTCTACATGCTCCATTTCTAATCTCAGCTGTGTGACACTTGATCAATAAATAGCAGTTTGCAACCAGCTGCACTACTCTGCCCAAATGTTTCCCAGATGTGTGGCCATGTTGCTGCTGCTCTGCATGATTCTGCCTCTGGTCATCTCTTTCCTTTGCGTCTCTCTCAGCATGATGCCTCCTGCTGAGGTAAGCAGCAGCACAAAGCATCCTCAGACCTGTTAGAATGTGTTTACTGTCTCCTACACATTTGCAACCTTGGCTATTTCCTTCTTCATCCAATGGGTTTCATGCTCTTTGCCTATAGGAAAAATCTTCAAGGCTGCACAGAGACAAGCGAGGCAGAGCAATGAAATCAACCACCAAGCTCGGCAGCTTCAGCTGACTACCATGAGGACAAACTCCACCAGAGTAAATATCTTATATGGAAAGATATTTTTTGGATGAAGGAGAGGAAGGCTGCTATGACATTGGATCCTTCTTGTTCTGTTGGCTTCCATTCTTCTGTGCGAACGTGGTCCACCCTCTGAAGGACTACTGGGCCAGCCCCTTGGTCCTGTAGGCCTCCATGTGGCTCCGATATGCTAACACTTCTCTCAACCCTTTCCTCTGTGCCCTCTTCAACAACTATTTTCATGATCATTGTGTATTAGCTTGATAAAATCAGACAATGTCTTACTGGGAGGGAGGCCTTTGCACACCAGGGGTGTGACAAATAAATGAAACAAAAATTTGAAATACTTCAGAACATTTTACATCAAAACTATTCATATTGCCAGTGATGCGGTTTTGCTAGAGCTACAACACTTTTTTAATGAAAGACTTTGAATATATTGATGAAGGCAGAGGACAGAATACCTGGATCCTATGAACCCAGAGCAGCGTCTGGCAGTCTGACTGAGGTAAACAGTGTAAATGTAAGGACCCTATGGAAAAGTAACAACACTGTCTCCGACTGTGAGCATGTTGAAAGAAGCAGAGTAACTTTCTCTTTAAGCACGGCCACAAAATCAAGGGTCAAGGGTCGTGCAAATACCATGAATGATCTTCTTCTTCACAGATGTTTTTCGACAAATGGTGAAAACTCAACTTCTTAACCCACCAGTGACCTTTTTTTTTAACCTCTACAGAGCTTCCAAAAATTCCACCTCATTTGACAAAATGTTCAACTTCTGACCCCCATGTCGACTGACAGGAGGAACACCTCATAACCTTGCTCTGTTTGTTGTTATGTGAATAAACCATATACTTATACTTTTATTTGTTTTCATTCTGTAGCATTAACCTGTGTAATGTGTTGTACTGTCACAAAATACAAAGGAATACCATACTGGTACCATAGAAGTTTTCAAAAAAATGTTTATAAAATATTTATTGAAATGGGATTTCAAAAGTTACTGCAAACAAACTGTATTTTAAGTACATGTAAGGAGTGAATGTAATTAGATTTTAAGTCAGCTTCTATATAACTATATATATATATAAGTATATATATAATTTCAATAAAAACCTCTTTCACATTATTTTATCCATTGTTAATACAAACATATTGCTTAGTGAAGCTTTAAATCAATTGCTTAGAGTTGATAAAACATATTATCAATAAAAACATGAATCATGTCTTTTACCTGATATGGCATTGCGTAACGACTAAGGGCCTCTTCACTTTCTCTGTCCACATTGTATCAGCAGCATGGATGAGTATTGATCCTCTCCTTGAACACTGTAGGAACACCAAAGTACAATATCACTGCTGTTGAATAATAAATACACTTTAAACATTTTGATGTCAAACAATGAGACAATAAAGGCCCCTCTAGCTCAGGCACTGAAATATAAAAGACCACAACCTAGTTCATCAACGTAGACCAGCTCTGCTTAGAGGGACCTCACCTGGCTAAACAGGAAGTCCAGAGGGGAGCCCCAGCTGAGTGGAGAGTGTAGTGTCTCTGCTTTGAAGATGAGTAAATATCTTCCTGCTGTGTTCTTTTCTCCTCACCATGTCAATGAGGCAGCGTGTCCTGTCTGCACTGGTGTTTTCCTCCTGAGTCTTTCTCTCTTCATTCAAGACACGATCCTTTAAAAAGGTCAGCCAGAAGCTGATTAATCAGTTCTCTGGAAACTTTCTCCACAAGTTTAGACCCTATTTGGAATCTCCTCTTCTAAAAGAGTAACGTGAAAAAAATGAAACAACTCAATTTTGGACTCTTAAGGTGGTTCATGTTGCACAGATACTAAATAAATGTAGTTACACTGTCATACTAGTGTTGCCCATGTGGAAATTAATCCTTAATGTTACTGTTTATTTTCAATCTCAAGATTCAGCGAAGCACACTGTAAGCTATTAAATAATTTAGGCAGGATCCAGAGGGAAACATGTAGTGTGAGGAATGCTTTGTTGGTCTTGTATGCTCTTGTATGGTCTTGAAAGCTGAGAATATATTTAAAATATAGCATACAAAATGAACTGTAAAGTGTTAATAACTTTACAGTTAATTTGTATGCTATATTTTGAATATTTTCTTAGTTTTATGGGGCGTCAGACAATTTTTCTAAACTCTCTTCAAAGCTACAGACTCAGTTGACAAAAAAACAGTATAGATAATTTACAAATATACAAAATAGCGTACACTTAAAAGGATATGTTTTTAAGGTGGGCCTTTTTTTAAGGTGGCTAAAAACGTTTTGTTGCTTTCCCAGTCCATAACAGCATAATGCTTTAGTCTTGTGCTTGTACTCCTGCCTGCTTCTCTAAACTGGGGGCGTACCGACTGCTGTCTACTGTACACAATACACTGACTATGGAGATGCTCCTCATGCAACCCCACTTCAAAACACCAGAACTATCCCTTTAAATTAAAGTTGATTAATTTTGGCACTTAGGCTGCTGTCTGTGCTGATCAAAGACTGGATGTCGAATGGTTCTGGGATGTTGAGCCTCTCCATGGTGGCATAGCAGTTGTCTACTTTGCTGTAACAACCTGGTTATTAACAAAGTCACAAAATGATACGAAGCGGGCAGTGGAGGCAGGCAGACCAGATAAATTGATTGATGTCGGGATGTAATCAGAATTTCCACAAAACGATTTTTAAGGAAAATGATAACCCTTCCTTTAAATAATCTTGTTTCAGCAGGGCTTAACTTAAATTTGCTCTTGTCAATATGGAAGATGGTTAATACAAAATAAATTGAGATAGTATATGTCAGCAACCAAAGCACTAATATCAGAACAAACCTGCACCTGCACATGAGCAATTCCCCCCCAAAATTGTGAAACGCACCAACATCACTCAAACCACAAAATAGTCACTATTAAACATTTTAAATAAAATCAGATGTTCATGAGGTAGGCCACTAGGCGTAGCTCCAGTTTCATCCAGTGAAGGTTGTTCATCAGTTTATTCTAATGCGATTCATGCCATATGAGTTTTACAGCCCTTGAAGGAATGACACGTGACCACTGGAGCAAAATAGATTATGTGTTAGATTAAGTGTTTCGATATGTTTGAGCACGTCAATTGCAAGAAAGCATCCGTCAGATGTTTGAGTTGGTACCATAAAGTTTATAAATGACCATTATCGCTTAGAACTTGCTTCAGAGTCCGGCTTCAAGTAACACTGGTCTCATTCTGCATCAAAGTATTTAAAAAAAACTTTATCTGACGTGGTGGAGAGTCAGTTTTTACCCAACTAGGAAACTCACGCTGCTAGATAACAACAACAACTAAAGTGCACACAGGATGACACGTATGGTGCCTCCAGTAACTCCAGTTATATCAATAATGCCAGCAAATTGGTACAGAGTGATTGAGGCTACTTCAAATCTTCCTGACTGTCTATGCACATATTTAAGGTTACTTTTAAAGTTTTTTTTTATTTTATTTTAGGAGATTGTTTTTGTTGCTGCATGAATTGATATAAAAAGGTGCCTATACATTACTCAGAGTGATTTATGTTCCTATATTTTTAAAAGACAAAAAAAGTAGGCTACCTGCAACTCAATAATATATTTATTGATGACTGACAGGTCTGTACGGTAAGTAGCTGAAACATTTAGAGCTTATCATAAAGACTGGAAACAGATAGCCGTCTAAAAGATAGAAAAACTGTTTACCAGCATCTCTATGCTCTCTAATGTACTTATTATAGGCAATCTTGTTTGTTGAAGCCATACAAAAACAATGGATACACAAAAGTGTAAAAAGAAAAATGTACCGCCGGTACTGGCTGCTGCCTCAAGATAAATAGCTCTTGGTCTATTTACCATTGAGACATAAAGTGTAATCAATCTAGCTAACTCAATGCATCGACTATTCCGCTTGTATTTAGATCTATTTGTCTCTGTGTCTGTCTTTCCACTTATGTAATCTCAGTCTTGAAGCAAACCAGTACTACTGTCATGACTTTGTTCATGTACCAAGGGAATATTTTTCAATTCAAACTCCTCCATGGGAAAGATAGATGGCTCTCCTGAAAAGTTCCTAATCTTGGTTCAGATGGGAGCCATTATCATTTCATCTAACACCTTTCAGACACATGGTCTCCTTATGTGTTGCCTCCACTTGCACATTTCCAGTGTACTGTAAGGTCAGACTGTTTGGAATTTAGCAGCTCTGTGAAATGGTGGTTTTTCACTATAATATCTCACATTCTATTGACCAAAACAGTAAATCAAGAAAAGAATCAGCAGAAACGCCAATAATTAACATAATCATGAGTTTCAAACCTGTGCAAGACGGACAGATAGGAGAACTCTGACAAATTGCTCAAATGCTAATTGTCCACCACGTTATGCTGGTTAAGGTTTATTCATGAGTTGTTTTGATCTTTTTCCAAGCACTTGTTCGCCTTAAATACCTTAACTAAAAGTGCCAACTTCAATACAAGGATGTTATTATTAGTAAGATGGTATTTTCGTATTTTGAAGTTATTATGAATCATTACTGAAGAAAGAAAAAGAGATATCAAGCTGAAAGTACATGCATGCCCCCTTGGTAACCTGTACAAAGACAGTGTATTTTATATTCGAAGTTTGTTGCTGCACCATACATGTTCCAACTTGCAATCTGGGGCAAAACCGGGAGAAGGAGCAGGGGCATATTGAAACATGGTGAGGAATGACAGGAGAGAAAGAGGTAGTTAATGCATTGGTTCAAGAAGAACATAAAGTATGTTTAGCAGGCCACTCCTTGTTCACTCCTTCCTCATTTCTTGAGGTCTCTTCTCTTTCACCATCATGGCTTTCGCTGGAAAATATGAGCTGGAGAGTCAAGACAACTACGAGGAGTTTCTGGAAGCAATTGGTATTAAGATTTTTTTTTTATTATTGATACATAAATCATAAATGTGAGTCGTCATTCTTTTACAGTTCTGTATTTGGAATTTCACCTGCTTTTCACAGGGCTTCTCAATGCCAAGACAGACCAGAAAGTGGTAACAGAGGTGGTTCAGGACGGGAATGACTTCACCTGGACACAAACCATTCCCAACTGGACCTGGTCCAATGAGTTCACCGCTGGTAAGCAATGTGAGCTGACAACAATGACGGGCAAAAAATTCACGGTGAGTTAACAACCGGCACTGGAGAAAATCATAATTTAACTGCAAATCTTCCCAATCTCCACAACTTGTGAACATGTAACATAATAAGACTCACTGGACATTTACCTGTTTGACCTTTTGTGACCTGTAGGCTACTGTCACTGTGGAAGGAAGCAAGATGTCCATTCCGTTTCCTCAGTACCACCTCACAGCAGAGGTCATTGGGGATAAGCTAATAGTGGTAAGAGAAGTAACCACCTCACATGTGCTAAAGCTATAAAAAAAATACTACTCAGTGAGACAAAACCTCTCAAAATCTTTTCAACAACCTGAATTGAAATTGTAGTTAGTAATATTTTCATCCAAGATCATGTTTATCTTTCCTTTGTGTCCTCTAGAATTGCATGACTCCAGGGGAGAAGGGAGTGACTTTCAAAAGGATTAGCAAAAGGATCTAATGCTGACTCAACAGGCTTTATTGGAAAAAGAGGCTGCACGGGGGGGGGTAAAACAGGTCATGAAAGTGCTCGCAACAATGACTGAGGCAAAAATAATAAATTAAGCAGATCTCTTGGCTTCACAGGATTGTATTCTGTTGTTTAACCTTCAGATTTGAACCTAATCGAAGTGTTGAAACTATGTAACGTATTACTACAAGGATGAGATAATATACCTGTACCAGTGTCAATGTTTGATCCAATATAAATCACTGAATACGGCATGTTACGACCCGCACTGAATTTTTATTTCATTTGTATCACACCATTGATGTTGTGTTAATGCTCTCTGACATTCTGGGTGTAAAAACGTTTTTCCTGTGTAACTTTCAAACACATCCACTGCAAATAAAAAGAGTTATGTTTATATGTGTATTATCCTGGGCATTAGATTTATTTAATGGTAAACATTTAAAATCATGTTTAGGATAATAACTGATATTGAAACCTCAAACTTGACACAGACACACCCAGCTAATTTGTGCTGAATAATTGGAAGCTGGTGTTATATGCATCATCTTCAAGTCATTATTTTTTCATGTCTAATGTGCTGTAATACAGTTTTCTACAGGATATTTTGTATTCCCTTTTAGTTTGAATTGCCATAGTTCCATTACTTTGAATAATAAAGCAGATATATCTGGTCAAATTTGTGAATGTGCTTATTTAGTTATCACTTTTTCATTGTGGGGGATGTTTTGATTTGGATGTCTATTATTGTATTTACCTAAATTTAAAACATGTTAATCAAAAGAGACCCACAGTAGGATGCAGCATAAGTATTTGTAAAGTTGAGATGTGGCAACAATAGCTTAAAAAAAAGTGTCATTAAAATGCTTTATTAAAAACAAGTTGAAGTCAAACTGACGTGAAAAAACATGCAGACTGTTTACGCCATGATCTGAACCTTTAAATATTACAATACATAAGCAAAGCTTATTCTATTGCCATTATTATTATAGTCAATTATTCATCACCATTTCCTTTATTTGTAGCCCTGTAGGACAGTGCACATGGTACAAAGCCATTGATCAGTGAGCTGGTTCAAACTTATTGGGCTGGTTAGAAGCAGCATGGACACTAGTGGCTACTAGCAAGGCTTTGAAAAAGGGTGTAACTGGAAAACAGTGTCTTGTGAATGGTTTCCACATTCTGTATCAGAGATTGTTGATTAAATCTCCAGCAAATATGCAACAGCCCTTGATATGTATCAGTTTACACACTGTAGTCATTTGCAACTGATCCGTTAAAAGACAATTAGACAAAAAAATGCAAAGATAAGAATATTGAATACTTAAATTAAATGATTTATTGGACATTAAATTAATTTGACATGACATAATTTTGTCTTCTTACTAACCATCTTTTTTGTAACCATAATGGTATACAAAAAGCTGTCACATCTCTGACACACACATTTTAACATTTCTCCAGAGTAAAGTTGTACGTACCTACCTCAACAAGCTTGTCACGAACCACCTCAGCAGTATTTGACAAACTGAATCTTGAATTTACCTCCATCCAAAGTGACAGCAGTCTAAAATAAAGACAACCATGATCAAACACAAGCTGAACAAAAACTGTTTTTAAACATCTATAATATAATAAAACATTTAATATGAAACAAATTAAATGACCTTGAATGTCTGACCATCCAGAGTTTCCAGTTCCCTCTCCTTCCCAATGAAGAACATGTTGCTCCAGGTCTTGTCTATTTTACATTTGCTCAACATGAATTCTTTATTCTGATCTGTTGTGATGTCACTCTTGGGGTTAATTCCTACAGAGAATACAACGACACACAAGTTATCAGCACTAATCAACACATTTAAATTCAATACTTCTTATATATCTATTTATGTAAGTAAACACATGTCTCTTACCATGAACCTCATTTGAACTCATTGCAGTTCTTCTGGCTCTCCAGAACATATTTCCCTGTAGAAGCCATGATGAAGCTGCTGCCTACTGCTGACAGTTAAACTTGGACCTCTTCATATGCTGGTCCTTTTTTTTCACCAGTTTAGCCAAATTAATTGAAATATTTAAAGAAAAACATCTCTAATTGTTGGTCTGCTGTCCGTTTCTTCCCTAACATGCAGCTTATCATGCAAATTGATAAAGGTTTTCCATATAAATGCAAGGTAACCCTTATTAAACTTTCAGTACATAAATCATAGAACACTTGCACACAGAGAGCTATGTGTCACAACGATTTGTTGAGCTCAGGATTTAGATCAGCCTTTTTTTATTTTTTTTATACTAAATAGAAATTGTTTCTTTGTTTACTTCTTTTTTTCAAATGTAAACACAGAACTTCATTGTCTTAGTAATAACCTGATTGGTCACACAGAAATCCACAGTACAAATAGCCCACAACCGTAAGCAAGTAACACTAGCTTCTAAAATCAGCTGTCATCTCTCATGACACCAACATGCCTGCCTGTGTACTCGTTATTCTGGATCAGCATGCCCTTCGAATACCAAACGCTGGAGTGAAGGATGGAAATGCTGAATCGCACAGCTCCATTATAAGCTCAACTGGCTGTCACAGCTCGAAGAGAGAGACAGCCGGTAGATGCAACTCAAGCAAGAATGCTGTTTGTAGACACATGATTAGACGCAAGCCAATACCTGCTTATACCAGTGCGATATTAGGAATCCAAGGAATCCAAGCCCCCCGTGGCCTGCTGTAGCAGTACTTTTGGAATACAAAAGGCAACATTTTACACATTAATTATAATACCAAAGCATTCACTAGACACAGAGGGACATGCAGCTTCTCCTTTCGTTTGCATGGGACAGAGTGTACCAGTATGAGCAGCAAATAACAGCTGGGAATGTCAGTCCCTATATCTAATATTAAGCAAAAATGAACCGCTGCAGTCTGAGGAGCTGAGCAAGGCTCAGGTGTTAGAATTTATTTTAATAGATATTTGACTAATGAGAACTGTACCTCAGGAGCTGTCTGGTGTTACAATATCACCTATGCAAACAGATACAATGCTAGACAAATGATTGCGACCAAGTTAATTGAGACATGGGTGTCGGATATATTATATTGGCAGGTTAAAACCTAATTCACTTTCAATTATGTCATACCGTCTTAAATGAGGCCTATCTGCCTAAGAGCTTGCCTCTCTCTACCTCCTGTGGAAACCGGCCCTTCAGCTTTCCTGTCAATGTTGTCAGAAGCAAAGTCATACATTTAGGCCTTCAACTGTTAGATCCCAACAGACAGAAGCAAAGACAAACACAAAGACACCTGCCTGGGGCGAAATGTAGTAATAAGTATCTTTACCTGAACTTCCCAGACCAGCGGGGTGGGAAATCTACATTTGCAAATGTTAAACTTATTTATTGCAATAAAACTCTAAACTCTAAAAGGACAAGCTCACTCTTTGTGAATTGATCATTGAAGTGCCAACACATTTACTGAAATGTGTTGTGTTGTATTGCAGTAAATTGTATAGTCTCATATTCAGTTTTTATTTTATTTTAAATACAACATACACACAGCCTGGTTTCAGGTTTGTGGAACTTGATATTGGAACAAAATTGGTATAAATGAACACTGTTAAAAAAAAATTCTCATCCGACCTGCATTAGGAAAGAATACTTCACCTGGGCAAAACGTTTGCCCTTAACAAGACCATCTGTTGCCATGACTACACAGCTGCTGATACTGAAATGAATTAGAAGTGTTCCAATCAGCTATATTCACATATTACTGCTGTTGAGCATTTCTGACATCGACGCTTCTCCTGGTGAGGAGCTGCACCTTTCCATTGTCACCACTAGGTGGTGCCCTCACCCCTCAATAACACACCAGAGGGAGTTTGCCCCTCAGAAGTCTTTGAATGTATTAAGAGAGAATGGGTTTCTACTTTTTGCAAAAGCGATTATAAAATGTTTTAAAATAAATAGCTGTACAACAATGACATTTGGTAAGGTGTCATTTATATTGTCAATGCTAATAATAATCACTTATTCCTCTGTTCTACTAGAATTGTGGCATACAAATCTTCAACTTCTACTTGTTTAGTAGTCAGCAGTTTGCTTCTCTTCAGGAAGAAATGTTGCTGCACGGTGGAAAAATGAAGGACAAGAAGTCTCCACTTATTAATGTATGTTGTGATAAAACTAACACGTTGCTCCCTCTGTAATAGATAGTCTTGTTGACGTTTACCCACTTGTCCTTGACATTTGATAGGCGTCATTTCACCATGAAAAAGAAAATGGAGAACCTGCTCTTCAAAGAATCTGTGGCTAAGCAGCTTTTGTATGGCAAAAACCTTCTAATGGCATCATATCACAAGGTTCCTGTTTCAGAGCTGTGACATCACACATGGAACGGAAGGAGGAATGTTGGCTTTATTTTTTAAGGATTAAAACTGAATTTTAATTATACAGACTGGACATTTTCTTAACTGAAATTCAGTGGCCTGTTTTTACTGTTTTCATTTTCAAATCACTGAATTGGAGAGGGGACATAGTCTCCTCCTTCTCCTAACTGAGAATAACAGAAACATCACCTAACAAAGGCAAGAGTTTAAGAATTTAATAAAACCACTCAAATTATCCCTCAAATACTAGGATGATCCTTGTTGACTTCAACTAAAATGAAATAGAGAAAATGTAACTAAGCTTATAATTTGCTTAATAATGTTTTCTTCATAGCAACATGAAATACATATGTTCATTTTCATCATATCAGGTTCACTGCACCGGGCGATTGCATCCACTACATCTAAAGGTTTACCTGTTGAGTACAAGATGGGTTTCATATAAGCACCCCTGCTGATTAAATGTTGTATTGTAGGTTTAAAGCAAATGTATCAATACCCCCGCAGCCCCACCCAACACACACACACACAAACAAACAAAAGGTGAGCAGCCCTCGCTGCACCCCCAACGGACCTTTTCACAAATTCTTCCTGGAGGACACATAAAAGGAAGCCATCAGCTTCTTCGGACCCCCGAAAGCTTACAGGAGACTGTGAGAATAATCCATTATCAGACTGACAGCCCCCTCGTCTCCGCCCCTCCAACTCTCCTTACAGATGGGCCACTTTACATAAGAGATCTCGAAAAAGTCTCTTCAATCTCAACAGCAGCACACTTTTTACCAGATGTTGTTCAAAATATACAAGTCATGGAAATAGTGTGCCTAATACTGATTACTCTTTAATCTGTATGCCAAGATATTTATGTTTTGATAAGCCTTAAGTAGAGGAACATTGTACTTTTTTTTTTTTTTGATTTTGTTATTCAACTTAACGCTAATGACATGATTTGTGGGCTGATGTGATTAAGCATTTGGACATGGTTATTTTGCTAATGTGTGACTCGGGGGAAAAAACAACTGAAAAACAACTCCTTAGTTTCAAATTCAAGAAAAATATTCTGCTGTGTCCAAGAGGACAGATCTGAGGCAAAAAAATGTCCTCAGTCCACTGTGCTGTGTCCAACACAAGAGATTATATTGCATTATATTGGAGTATAAAGTCTCATGTGTGAGGGAGAGCCCAATCACTGAATAGTTTTCTATACATCAAAATGCTTCAAAACATAGAAAGCTCTCACAGAGCTGTGGAGGCGGATTTAAGAGGCAGACGAGACACTGAGCTTGTTTCTCAAATACTGAATAATAACTTTGTCTGCAGTTGGAAAACCAGTGCTGCTCATGGATGTACTATTCCACCCATAGTTCCCACAAGTGAGGGAATGAGAGATTAAATTATTCGTTTTTGATTTGACCTCAAATACAAATCAGAAAAATGTAAAGTAAATACAAAACTTTAGTAAAAGCAGTTAAAAGAAAAATATAGTTAAGAGTATAAAAAGTTAAAGTACTCCTTATACATCAACATTGCCCATGTTTGTTTAGTTATGCATTCATTTTTGTTGTAGCTGGTTCAGGTTTTAAGAACCTTTTAAACAGTTTAATCTTGAGAAATGCTTCACATTTGATAAACGTTCAACACTAACAGCTGCCATGCAAAGGTAGAGGTGTAAAGAGCAGAATATTCTCTATGAAATGTTAGGGGAACATGTAAATAGAAGAAAATAGCAACATTTAAGTTGTTGTTTTTTAGCTGAGCTTGGATAAATATACTTAGTTATAGTTCCCCACTGCTTCAGTGTGGTTTATTGAGACACTATTTAAATGGATAATGTGTTGCATTGACAGCATGCAGTCACAGCTGGAGGATTGTGTGTAAAGCCTGCGGGGCTCATCGCTGGAGCTGCTGCATTGTCTTCCCTTTGAACCAATTGGAGCAATGCAGCGGAAACCGTCATTTCCCTAAAAGCTGCAGGCACTTCGGTAAAGCTTCCTCAGAAGAAACACGCCCCTCACAAACTCAGTTCACTTGTGTGTTTATTTTTCCGTGGCACATTATGATAAAATAATTCCTTCCATTATTCGGTGTCACATAAACCAAACCTACAAATTGTTACAAAATAATACAAAAATATAGATTGGAAGTTTGTGAGTTTCATTACTATCACATTAGAGAAGTGTTGTTTTGGTGCGAGTGACATCAGCACCTTTCACTGGAGGGAAAAATGCATCTTCTCAAGCTAAAAGACAAAAGCATTCAGTAATATCTATCACTCAAAGAAGGTGGCTGCAATATGCAACATATTAATTGTGTTCAGAGCCCACTGCCCTCTAGAGGAGATCAAGCTCCAGCAAGTCAAATCACACAATTATCAAAAATAAGTTACAAAAGATGAACCAGTGGTGTACACGAGACAGTGATGGCTGTGGTCAGTTTAAACAGGAAAAAACAACATATTGCACCTTTGACACCTCAGTGAGAAGTTGCTCATGAATTATGAGGAAAAGAGCAAGTTGAACTCTATAAACAAAAATCTAGTTCACACCAACGGAATTCATCAGGAAAATCACAAAATGCTTTTAACTAAAATACACTGAAAAGGAATGTAAAAAATATAACAAAACTGTACACAAAAAGTTAAAACAAAGGCATAGTATCTTAGATCAAATCACTGGAAGGAAAGCACATCATCATGTCCTTTTCAGTGGAGGGAAAACAAACGGATGTTTAGCTGGAAAAGGTTTGAATTGGTCTGAGTGTTAAAGAAGGCTTCATGTAGTGTTATCTGAGAAAAGCACGTCTTACTATGAATTTAAGCTTCACAACTGCTTAGGACAAGGCATGACATGGTACGATGTACAGTGTCCGGAGAAATCTGTCAACATCATTCCAGAATTTTGGGTCCACAGCAGAGCTGTAAGGATTATTGTACTATTTGATTAGACCATCGAAAGAAAATAAATCAATTTGGTCAAAAATGCCCCAAATTCTCTGGTTCCAGTTTCTCAAATATGAGAATGTCACACTTTCCTTCGTCATACGTTTTTGGGGGGTTTTGGACCGCTGATGGAATAAAACAATCCTTGTGAATATATCACATTGAGCTTTGGGAAATAGAACTGGCATTTTAGACCATTTTCTCATTTTCAGACAAAACAATTAATCAGGAAAATAATTGATGGATTAATCAGTTATTAAAGTCACTCATTTCATCCCTAATTCACACAAAAACATCCCAGTACGTGTGGTCCACGGTCATTCAAGGTATCACCATGGTAACCAGTGGGCAGTCCTTGTGACCGACACTGGGAATCTGGATGTGTTTATATGTTAACAGGAAGTGGAAGATCGGGGATTGCAGCTTTAGAAATCTGGGAAGCAATTACCGTGGACTGCACACAGATGTGTGAATGCAGTGACCACGAGGTTGTTCCACTGCGATACTAACAGACGGCTTCATGCATTCAGTTACTGACTTGTCAGCAGAGTATAGTCCAGTGATGAGGAAGGGGAATATTCCAGCCCCCACAGATGCTGCAAACGCATCCACTTTAAAGCATAATAGCACAGAATAATGGGAAGGCTGCTCGTTTCAGCCTTGAAACCTGAGCCTGAATAAACAGTTTCTATAGACAGGTAAAAAGAAAACTATAATTAATCAATGGTGTGTTTCTAGGTTGGTATAAAAAGCTACACTATATCAAAACAAAAGTGAAATAGGAAAAAAATAAATGAGTCATCATAAATAAAAAGCTATGGCATGTTTCAATGGCATCATATTCAAGTAATCTTGTTCAAGTCCCTGATACTTAGTGGTTCATGTAAACATTGGAGTCCTTAACACAGACACAGAACCAACAGTTCATAAGAAGGCAGCAGCAATTCATATGTACAATACACTAACAACATCCACGTCTCCTTCACCATGCTGGTCCAGTTTGTGTTAAATTCTTTGAGTGGTGCCGGAGACACTGAAATTAAAACTTTAGTATGACAAAGCCTGCAGCTGCCCGAGAGACACATTTTCACCCGAGTGTGAGACGGCTCAGCCACAAGGCTCGACTTTGGAGATGGAAGAGATGATGAGGGCAGACGGAAGAGGAAAGAAAAAAAACCCAGAAAAAAAACAAAAAACAAAAAAAACAGCTGCGGACTTTACCTGCTGTGCTTGAAGTAATAAATTCTTCGTCCCTTCTGAGGGCTTATGTGATGAGGAATTCCCAAAGCGACCGTTCAGCTCCAACCGACGCTACAGGAGTTAGATCAATGTTCACTGACACAGACGAGAGTCAGCGACAAGCCTCCATTTATTCTTCTTCCTCTCTTAAATGGTGGCTCAAGAAAAAACACCAGCCAATTTTTTTTCTCTCTAAAATGGGTTAAATTTTTGGGATTAGAAAGTAAAAAATAAAATAAAAAGATCATGTCAAGCAGCAAGATATCCTAAATCACAGATACTTTGCATTCTGTGCACTTCTAAAATTGGCTCAGCTATCACACGACTGAGAACAGGCACTGAATGAGGTGGGTGTATGATCACACTGCTGCTGCTGCTTTCATCTCATTCACAGTGATGACAGTCTCATAATAACACAGATCTATAAAACCAGTTCAGAATACGGCAATAACGTTTCTGCATTGCTGCAGTATTTCAAGGTGGTGAAACATTTGTCACGTCAGTGTGATGACTTCCACCGGGTCTGTCTTTCCTTTGGACCTCTGCTTGCGTTTGAGGCGTCTCTGTGTGAGGGACGGGGGAGCTGGACGAGCTGGAGGTGTCGCGGAGCTGACGGAGAGAGAGAGGAGGTCTGTAAAGGGATAGTTCGGGGTAGGGAATTGAGTCGGAAGCATAGCAGTGCACTCCCGCAGGGGTTCGTGTTCCCTCTCCGTCTCCTGGCGTCACCTGTCAAAGCAGCCCGCTGTGAACGTGTGATGACCCCCCAGGTAGCCCCCGCTGTAGGCCATGCTCAGACAGTGGCGCGGCTCTCCAGCGAGGGCCATCTGCACAGAAATGGGGCCCTGGAGCGGCAGCGCGCGAGGCCCCGGCTGGAGACCCGAGGTCAAGCTTGGGTAGGAGGGGAACCCACCCACGGGTGTCATGGAAGCAGCGCCAGTGAGGAGACCCATCCTGTGGCTCTGAAGGAAGTCCTGAGACATGTTCACCACAGGCCCCAAAGCCTGGGAGTCAGCTAGCGCCTGTAGCTGGGACAGGGACGGGGAATGCTGGGAAAGGTGTGGGAAGCCGTCCGGCTGAAAGAGCAGCTGTGGTGTGGAGGATGTGGAGGAGGAAGAGGAGGCTGGTCTCTGGATGGCTGACATGGGAGAGAGGTGAGAGGTCTGGGGCTGGTGCTGCAGAGAGGAGGGCCGGTGAGGAGGAGTGGATTTGGTCTTGTTGGCCTCCTTAACGTCATTGTCATGAGCACTGTGGAGAGGAAAGGTACACATAAAAACAAATTAGAAATGAAACAACAAACATGAAGGCAATTGTATTAGAACTAAAAGTATCCTTGCATTTCAGGGTAAGAGCAAAGTGTGTGCATACCTGAGCAAAAATGGATGCTCAGTTAAATCCATCTTTTTATTCCCCCAGAATTAGTGAGAACTATGTAAACAACAACATTTACACAGATGCACACAAACAACCACACACAGCTGCTGACCAAGAAATGTAAAACTGAATTACTTGGGTTAAATTACACAGCATCAGCCAGGATTATGAGATAGACAGGCTTTGTCAGATGATACAAACAACATTCAAAGCCTCATCTGGTTTAAGCAACGGGCCTCGAATAATCCTAAACCATGGCAACCAAAAATAGAGAGAGATAAGGGCCTCATGTCATCTACCTTGAGCAGCCCACTACAATTTGAGAGGCTCGTGTTCCAGCCTCGCTCTCCGTTTGCACCTTTTTTCTTTATGTGTGTGTGGTGTGTGTGTGTGTGTGTGTGTGTGTGTGTGTGTGTGTGTGTGTCCCTTACAGCAGCATGAGCTCAATGCACTGGGTCAGGTGGTCCCACGTGTAGCCCGTAAGCAGATGCAGAGCGGTCGTCCAGCTAGGGGAAATCTGAAGGCAAATACGAGACGCTGCCACACACGCAGCAGCAACCTGGGACGGTCGGAAGCTCAAGAAGGCGTGGTCTAGAAGAACCCAGAGACAAGAGTTTCAGGAAATATTTAATCAAACGTTCACCACAAGCTGATACATTCATGTTCAACACCTCTGGAACGAACCAAGCAAAGTCCAGTTCACTTTCTTCCTCATAACTCACCTTGCAGTGAGACCTCCAGAAAGTAGTGAGTGTATTTGTCCATGAAAGCCTTGGTCTTTGAGAGCGAAGAGAGGGGCCAGCCGTTGTATAGGTCGCCCTCCTGCACCGAGGCATGGAGGTAGTAGTCAATAAAGTGGGCTGGTGTGGGCATGCACAGATTCCAGCCAAATGTCTCGAGCAGCAGAAGCTCCATTTTGATCAGATCCTTCTTGTTGAGAACCAGGTTCAGGCTGCACATAAAGCCCAGAGAGTTCAGCTGCTCCAGTTTGGGGACCCGGTCCTCCTTTTCCTCAAATTTACCTGGAAAGAAAGATGGGAGATGCAGTGTTTAGTGCAATAAACACAGTTTGACAAGATATGTCACCTCTGAAACATCAAATACACATGAAAAAGAAATGTTTGCAGGGCAAAAACAATCCAACAATTCAAAAGGAAATCAGTCTGCGATTTAGATAATCAAATTATCATTTTGGTCAAGTATTAAGCAACATTAGCAGACATTACAGCTCTTAAAATGTGAAACAGCAATTTTTCTTTAAAAAGTGAAAAATCTGGTATTTTTGATCGAACTAAAAAGTAATTGTTTAAACCCGTCTACTTTGGCTCTGGGAAACTGGCATCGCTCTAATACAATTGCCTTCATATTTGTTGATTCATTTCTCTTTCGTTGTGTGTGTACCTTTCCTCTCCACAGGCATTTTTCACTATTTGACATTTTATTCACAATACACAATTAATGGATTCATCAAAAAATAATCAATACATTAAGCAAAAATGAAAACATGTGTTGCAGCTAAATTATTGGTAAGATGATATTTTGGAAATCATAGCCACAGAGGTCAAACTTACTAACAATTATTTCAATTAGCAAATTAGACAACTAGCTGTAGAACTTAAAAAATAAAAAAGGAACAAGGAACATGTTAACAGAAAATGGTGTCTTGTTCAGAGCCAAAGTTAGAACCAGTCATCTTGTGTGGTGAAGATGATGCGTCCTTGCTTACTTTCAGTATTACAATGAAAATGAGCACCGGTAGCCACATGGAGCAGGTTTATGGTCAGCCCTAAAGAGCCTTACTCCAGCTTCCACAAAACCTAACAAGTGCCTGCAAAGCATTAGCAATTAAGCTGGCTATTACTGAACATCTGGCTATAAAGCTGAGCTATTACGCTCACAGGGAAACATCACTATAGGCTTGCAGAGTGTGGGGCACTAACTGTGAATCATACAAGCTTAACACTGTGAACAAACACCGTCAGCTGGATCCCTGATATTTCTCAGCCTCTCACTCACTCCATATCTTGGAAGACATTGCAGCAGCATTACTGTGAGCCCCCTCCCCATCCAAAGACATCCTCCTTTCCATGGCAACAGCACTGAGGCCTCAGGGGTCTGTGTGACCAATGGAGAGGGGTGACTCTGCCTTTAATCCAAGGCTCCAACAGGCCTCCTCTGCTCAAACTTAAAGAATGAGGGCGAGGAGGTGTCAGGTTACTCCGATACAGGCTTCCCTCTAAAGCATGTGGCTCAGCTACACACAGCTTTAAGAAGGCCGAAGCGGGGACTGATTGTAGATTCATAGTGAGGCTGAAAATTGTAGCTCTGCCCTTACTGGATTTTTTTAGGGTGATGTCAATATTTGAGAACACAATAATGATATTCAGACAGATGGGTATTTTGTTAGATTAAAAACAGTTGCAAATATTATATTTTTCTATGATTTGTCCAGGTCTGCTCAGAGTTATTGTGGAAAAGCATGGATGCTAGTTGTTCAAGTGCTCAAGAAGCAAATAATTACTAATCAAGGTTTATAAACCCATTTACAAAAATACAGCCAAGTGGGGCCTTCAAAACATCATATAAACACACAAACAATCACGTACATACACACTACTGCCCGCTAAGTAAGTGCCACTTAGTTGCCGTTGCAGAATTAGTTGGCATTATATCCACTGAGTCAGATTATAAAATTATGTATTTGCTTTGTCAAAATATGCACCCAGTTGGGAATAACAACAACCCTTCTGTTGGGGGTAAATCTTGCCCTCTAAGCTGAAACCATGGCAACTTAAAAAAAAAAAAAGTGGAAAAAAAGGGCTTTATTGACTTTTCCTAGCTGTAGTTAAAAGCGGATACATTGGTTACTCCATGCAACAATTGTCTGCAGTGCCTTTCATAAGGACCTCATTTACCTCTCAGTAAGTGGAGTGTCTTCCTACCAAGTGTGAGTTTTACCACTGGTGTTGCGACCCACCATTAAGCAGCGCAGGAGAGAGGATAGGGGGGGAATGGTTGAGAGAGTATTAGGGGAGGGGTGGGTGGAATCTACAGCCCAACAAGCCAGAGGGGTAATTAGCACAGAGGCAATAATGGGAACTCTCCAGCAGAACAGGAAGCACTGTGAAACAGGGCTGATTACACCCACCAGGGCTCGTTACACAGCCCAGCCCACACTTGCCCCATTCTCTTACCCTCATATCCTCTGGATCGGGGCTCTGTCTGCCGCTAGACTGCTATGTCCACACGGACGCTGCCATAAAAAGGCCATCAATGTCCCCAATCTCCACACAACCCCAGCCTCTTTGATCTTAAAGAGAGACACGGCGCAAGTCAATCTCCTCTTTGTGCTCTGTGATTACTCCTCGGGTTTACTACTGTGGGTGAGCGGGCACGTGAGAGACATGGGATGCCCAAAAGCTTTGAAAAAAAAGAAAGAAAAAAAAAAAGCAACTTCAGAGGGACCTACTGAAGTACAGTATGATTAGAGCCACAAACCGGTTTGACTCCTGTGTGCATCGCAGCCTGTATAACAAAACAGTGCTCCCATTCATTTCAATGAGTTGCCACAGCAGGAGTGCAGCAACAGAGCGCTCCGGCAAAGAAAACAAGTTGACTCTGGTTCCACTTTATCTGCAGCACAAACCAACAATAGATTAAAATGCTAATTAGGGCTGCCACTATCTATTATATAAGTAGTAAATTATCAAAATTGCTGCTGATACATTTTCTATATCCACTAATCGGTTCATCTCGTGCCAATGTTTCAGTACTGATAGCCAAATAATATTAAGGAACAAACTGTTTTCTACCAGACCCTTACGGTTGTCAGTGTGAATGTGACCTGAGAGGGACGGTGCATACCTCTCCTGTGAGTTCAGACTACCTGGAATGCAGGCAACAAAATGATCATATCAGTACACAAGTAAGCGAGCAGGGAAGAGAGACACTAAGGAAGAAAAGGTCAAAACAGCTTTCCTTTGTTCTACCCAAACTATCTTTCCATACACTGCAACTACAGGGCACCTATCCTTCCTCATGGCACCCGCAGGTGATGGCGACGATGAGAAAAGGCCAAGTAAACAGGGAGAAGTTAGAGGTCAGGGGTTATGGAGAGGTAAGGTCAGGATGCAGGGCCTCCTCCCAGGTGTGCTGTTTGGGGAAGAGGTGGAGGTGGGGGGGCAGGGAGGGGTTTAGAGTGATAGGGGCTTTTAGGAAACCTGAGAGCTGTATTCTCAAATGGAGACAAAGACCTCAGTTTCTGTTGCTAGTCCATTTTAATCACAACTAAAAATAGTAAAGTTACACTTAAAGAAATGTCAGGTGACTTTAACAAAGTTATCGTTGGCACCCAAAACACAGGACAAGTGGCTAATTTCTTAGGGAAATGTTCTAAATGGAAAAACTGACTACGAGACGCACAACTGGAATAAAAGTGAATACAAAAATTGATGTCATTAAAGATTTGAAACAGGCTAAAAATGTATCCAATGTGAAACAAATAGATGGATGTATTTTTCAAATGTAGAAGTTTTTTTATGTTACCTACTGTTGACATTTGATGTTGATACTATTTTGCCATCTAGCGGTGAGGCCCCGCTACCTTTGTAGATATAAAGGGCTCATCAAGCTGCCGAAAACATAACAAATTCTCAGTTAAAGGTGATCATACACTAATGAAAATAGATCCCCCTAAATGCTACACAATGGTGCTTTCATTGGAGGAAAAAAAAAAAAACACTGTAGGCAACCTTCATTTTCTTCCATATTCTCTACTTATTTTTCGCCTTGACTTGACAGCCATGGAGGAATTTCTTCTGCTGTTTAAACTCCTTTTATTTGCTGGTTCATCTTTCATTGGGAGTGTGAAATTGGTCACAGCTCCATCACAGAATCCCCATGTTACCACCCCTAGCCCCCGCATCTCTCACAATGCAGACCAGGGCCGACCCTTGACCCCTGATGCTAATGCCTGGATGACCAAGGAGAATCTTAGAAACCCAGCTCCGTGTATTTGTGTGTGTGAGTATGTGTGGTGTGTTTTGGGGGGGGGTGCCGTATGGGTGATGAGGGCTGACACAGGGAGAGTGTGGGCAAACAGAGCCTCAGGCATTAGCCTATATAACAAAACATGGAGTATGACTTCATGCTAACACTTGCATAATAGTCTGTGGATTACAATTAAACACGAGAACGCAAATGAACACACATGTGAACGGGTGCTTTGTTGGCGTCTGATGGCAATAAATATGTACTTTTTCAAACCCATCCGAACATCTTTACATAATTTCTTTAAATATGAGAACCCCACATGACAATAGTTCAATCAGAATTATTGTCAAACCTGTGAGAGGGGATAAAGGGGAAAGTGGGTTCTACATTTCGGGGCACCCTGCCGGGTGATTCAGTTCTAACATGTCCCAGTTTGCAGACCACCACCTCTCCCTCCCTTTCTACCCTGTTTAACATCAGCAGTCGACCTGCCTTTGAAGTACCGCTCCACTCGTTTCCCAACCCCCCAGGGATGTGGGGCTGCTTTTACTGGCCGTCCTGTCCCAGGCCTCGCTTGCTTTGCCCGTCTCTGACAAGGTGAGCCAACGAAGAGGAAACAGAGCCAGCAGCCAAAGGTAAAAGGACACCACCAGAGCCGGTTAAATGGTAATGTGGCAGTAAAGCACTGCCTTTCCAATGAGAAATTCTCTAATGGATTAAAATTTAATGTGAATCTTAATTTGATGTCCATAAAAAAATAATTCATAGGTTTATCACAAGGTTGCCAAAGCAACCATCTCCCCATTTAGCAATGTTAGCTTACAGCAAATCTATACACACACACACACACACACACACACACACACACACACACACACACAACACACACACACAACACACACAAAACACAACCTCGGCTCCCCTCCCCCTCTCTGGGAAGGGTCTGGCTGCAAGGCTGGCTGTCCTGCTTGCATTGACGAGCTTTTGTTTGAGGCCTGACTCGGAGAGCATATGGCAGGTGCCCCTCAGCACACAGCTCCTCCCCACCCTCGGGCTCCGAGGCCTGTCCTAAGTGCACTATGTAGTCAATACGACTGAGCTTCTTGTGCGATCCACAGGATGCTCTTTTTATGCTGTTAGGAGGCCCTTTGCTGAATCAGGTTCACTAAATAAAATACATTTAATCCATTTTCAAACAATAACTTGGCGCAGTACACCAAGCACCCACTGATTGTAATCAAGAGCCAAACAACAAACTTAAACAAAATTTATAAATAAAGAGTAAAACATTGTGACAACGTATACTAGCTGGCAGCAGAGACACGTCCATGATGTCATTTAACATAACTAATAGACGCAATATGCAGAGCTCTGACTTCAGGGACTGAGATCTGGCAGGAAGACTGATGTGATCACTGCAGGACTCCATGGAATGTAACACAATAGAAACTTTAGTTTGGGGATTTGGGCTGATTTTTCTGTGGAAATTTGCAGTGCATTCAAATAGTGAATACTGAAATTCACATTAAATTCCACAGGATTTTGGTTTCCTGCAGTAATTGGATTCTCTGGAATGAAGTGAGGTCTCTAAATAAGCTCCCAACAGTCAATAAAACTGAAAAACTGACCATAATCTCACTCCTGCAAAAGAAGAAGAGCTCATCCATGAACAAACACATGCAGACAAAGCATCCACAAAATACACACACACACACACACACCCACAACAGAGTAACAGGATTAAGCATCGACTGCTGAGAGGCACAAAAGAGGTAGCGATTAATTAACAGAGCGCGGAAGCCAGACAATTTTAAAAGAAAGACAATGTATGTGCCTGTCAAAGGCAGGCAGTGGGACCTGGGGAGGCCGTTCAATAACTAGGCCAGATTCCAAAGCACCTCAGGACACATAAAAACCCAAGACAACTTTGAATCAAACGCCCTTTCAAGCCTTCATCAATCATGGCTGCGACTCCCTTGAGTCCTGGAGGAGTCAGAGGCAGGAGAGCAGAGAGAAGAGAGCCCGACTAACAGAGCCACAATCAAGATGTTCAATAGACAACCACATTAATCTATTAGACAACAGAAGAAGCACCTCTGTCCAGATTGGCTTGATAATATTTATATCACTCCATGAGCAAACTCTCAAAAGCTATTCTTGGATTCTCATGAGATTGCTTTAAAATAAAACCTCTTTCAAGTCATATTCAAATTCATCCCACCACAGAGACTCCTCTGATTGCAAAGATGGCCTGTGTGCGACTACTACACACACACACACACCCTCACATACACATAAACACACACACACACACACACACACCCTCACATACGCACACATAAACACTTACGTACACAGAGCCCTCCCAAGTGAGCGAGCCCTATTCCAGACTCCCACTTTGACGGCATCATTAGTCTAATTACCCATGATGCCAAGGGCTGCACCAATGTACAGAAAACCTCACAGTCTGTTAATCACAAGACAGACACAGAGACACTAATAACGACCACATAACCTGCACCATGCATCAGCAGGGTGGAATGATTAACATACCTGCTTCATACAAAACACATTTTAGATTTTACAGCAGAGAAACATGGTGGTTACTATTCATCATCAGTTCTGCAGAAACACACGAAAAGCAAAAATTACCATCAACCAGTCATCAGTCTTGGGAAGAAGAGATATTTGGGAATTTAAATCCAAAGCTTAACTTGATTGCTTTAAAGCTGCACAGTCCAATAACCAAGTATTTAAAGGACAAGGCTGGTGATATTTTTATCTTTTTTATAACCAATACCATTTTCTTAGTTCGTCTCTAAATAGCATTTATGACAGCCAGACAGTGGATGTGCTATTGAGTCTAAATACACTACAGAGCTTAAACATGTCCATCATAAGGACGAAACATGACTACCAGCAAAACAGTGTGAAACATTCATGTGTTTTTCATAGATTTAGGACAATAATGGAGCTGCATCACACAGCGGATTAAACTTCATCATGCTTTGGTTACACAGGAAATAGCTGTAGATAGGATCAATTCATTTTTGGCAGAAATAATCTTTTTTTTTTGTCTTATTGCCAACAGCTAATACATATTATCCTTTAAGTATGAAAAGAGGCTGATTGCAGAGAAAAGTGCCATTGGAGAATTAGCCTGTCGACAAAACAGATTTGTATGAGGATTGTGGTTACGAAAATCCTCTGCAACCAATCAGATGTATTCAATGACAGGGGGAAAAGGAGGGGAGGGAGAGAGAGAGAGAGAGAGATAGAGAGAGAGATAGATTACTTTGCATTCTGTGGCTGCACATTTCCTTTAAAAAACGACAACAGAAATAAGCAAATGTGCTTATATCACACCTTAAACTGGAGGACATTTTGACCGTGGCAGGTGTTATACTAGTTATTTTCAAACTGACTGGATGGGACTAAAGTAACAGCAGCATCTCCAGACATGTTTTTTGTGTAACCAAGATCAAAGACACCAGTATAATCCCCAACAGTTCCTCCTAAAACAATGACACACTCATCCTTCCACAAAGGAAACCTTGTTGTTGTCTTTTCCAAACCAACATTGCAGCAAATTGTGGACACAGGCTAACAGATCTGTCTAAAAAGTGGAGCTGAAGAGAAAAAATACCCACATGGTCTCTAGAGCATAACTTAAATTAGCCTGTTGGAGGAAGTGTTTCACCTTGTGCCATCTGTAAATACACTGTCACCGCTTTACTCCTAGCACAGACGTTTCACAACGTAGCTCTTGTGCATTTACAGAAAAAGCCACAGTACAATGGTTTTCAAGGCGAAACGTACAACCTTATCTAAGTTAAGCACCTCTGTAGTAGACTGAGGTCTAGATTAAAGCAATGGAAAGGATGGAAAATGTATTTAAAGATAGATTTTTCATCTTGATTGTATAAAAGGGAGGAGGTGGAAGGCTGAAAAATGGACTTACTGGCTAGGAGCAGACACGAGAGGGCGATGACATAGAGCTGCTTGACGGCCACATCGTAGTGGTCCATGAACAAGTCCAGCAGGTAGACGGCGAGGTGACGCGCTGTAGGACACAGCTGGTAGCGATTGCTCAGGATGGCCAACAAGTCAGCAAAGTAGCGCCGCATGCCAATCTGTGGAGAGTGGGCTCGGTAGACCGGTAGCTTCAGCTCCTGTAGAGGGAGAAGAGAGAAGGAATGAAGGGGGTAACCAAACAACAGGGGTGTGTGTGGGGGGGGGGGGGGCAGTGGCAAGACACGGGGTTGTAAAACAATATGCGTAAAAAGTGAGCCATGCATTTCCCCTGCTGACTGGGTTTAACTGCTGTCAGGAGTGCTGCTGTGTCTAAGATACTCAAAGAACAAACCGTCAGAAATTCTTGATTATGATCCAGTCTCATTTCAATTTCATTTAATTCACCATTGCTGCAGAGAAGAGGAGCTAATTTGGGTCATTGCATGGGGTCTCAGAGTAATGGAGGGTGGCCGTGTGTTTGTGTGTGTGTGTGTGTGTGTGTGTGTGTGTGTGTGGGTTGTGGGGTGTGGGGGTGGGAGGCACAGTCCTTCCAGTGGAGGTTGAGTAGTAGATAGGATTAGGTTTAACCCCTAGCACATCTCCTATTCATGTTCAATTAGCTGCATGCGTTTCAAAGTGGGAGGAAGATACTCGGGGGCATTAGCATTCAATCAGCCTCAGGTATCTTTACAATCAGCGACAGAAAACAGGAGCGCAAAAGGCTCCGGTTTCAAAATCTGCCTCAGAGGAGAAACAATAACTATGAAGTACTAGATGTACAAATTCACAGTACATACTTTCTATGTATTTAAGCTGCTTATGTGAAATTGTTTTTCTTTTTTTTCTGTTGCTCTCTGGGAATCTGAATCAAAACAAGGGCTTTTGATTTGGATTTAATAAGAGATTTAGGATTGATAGATTAATCTTCTTAAACTCAAAACAGTGAGGGGTCCTTACTAGAGGAGATCTACAGAAAACATCCCCATCATGTCAGGACTGTTGCTTAGAAACATCACTCACTTGAGGATGGCTCAAATAGTCCCAATGTGGCTTAAGAGCTTCATATTTCAAAAGAAACACATTCTACAGTCAGACAATCCTTAAAATAATACTGTTTACTGTGAGGGACCACTATTTATTTTGAGCTGAACTAAGACAATAAGGACTGATACTTCAATGGAATCTAAAAATAAAGCGTACACCCCTCCCAAAACCACATATATCCTCTCACACCCAGTACCAAAAACCAACCATACCACCCAATCCTCCCCAAACTCTCCTCTCCTCCCACTGCTTCAGCCTCTGCCTCTGGTCCATCTGTCTGTCTGGGGGTACAAGGGCAGCAGGAGAATGGGGGGTGGGTGTGTAGGGTGGGGGCCTGCCGGAGTCTGGAGGGGCTCCGGGGGGGTCTGTGTGGGGTGGAGAAGGTGCCTTTGTGGGGGACCCGCACCATAATTAAGGATTCCACAGCTGCCTCTGCCTGATTTGCATGTCTGATCATTTGCCACATGCTACACACCACAGCTATCTTCCACATCAGGGCACTACCGCTGCAGCAAACGTCTTTACGGCTGGATGACGCGGTGGGGGAGCAGGCGCCATGCCGGAAATCTGAACACTGTGTGAGGGCCTTTTATCACACAGCGCTGATACTCATTTCAACATTCCTTTCCATCACAAATGTGACTTTGCTTTCAGCTTACCCACATCTAAAAACAGCCAGCCATCAAATGTTTGTGAAACCTATGAAGCATTTTGAGCACTTTTATGGTCAATTATATTATATTACATATTAAAACAGAAAATATAAGGGAGGCAACTGATAATTATTTTAATTTTCAAATAAGCAGTTTTAATGTTTTTGAGATTAATTGTGTGTATAAATATATTTTATTGACCAAATCCTTTATTGATCGATCTAGAAAATAATCGACCAACTAGCAAACACAACAACAATTTACAGTCATGTAGAGAAATGCAGCAAATCTTCTCATTTAGGAGCAGGAACAAGAAAATGTTTTTCCTTCACAAATACTTCAGTGTTCAGTAGCAGGACAACCTGCTGTTATAATAAATAAATGTAAGCTTATAGTTGAAAGAAATAAAGCCTTTATTCCACTGAGGCATGAAAAGTATCTCGCATGCATCGTGAGAAGAGCTCCAACAATTAATCGAGACAATTATCGGCAGATTAATTGTTATATGGCGGTCAGTAGCAACCCCCATTCGTGAGTTACACGATCAAAAGATATTGAGAAGCTAGAAAAAAAACGCTCTTAAATGATCCGACAGAACTTCTGTGAGTTAAAACACAGACATTAATGTACAGCATGGCGTTTGCTACAGGCGCAAAAATAAAGAGATCTACTCTAATCTTTTAAGAGTCTCAAGCATTTCTCAATCCAACACAAGTTACTTTGCAGTATTGACAATGAGGGCATAGCCTGCATGTACTGTGGTGAGCCTGTTGTTTAGGATTTCACCATAATGCTGAAACAGGGCAATCAGACCTAACATTAGACCGACTATCTCTCTCTCTCATTACAGTATGTGAGAGAGGAGTGGGTGTGTCGTTTAGTTTCCAGCTCTGCATGCAGAAACTCCGTCTGCTTGATGTCTCACTCTGAGTCAGACTGTTCAGCATGAGTAACCTGTGAGTAAATGACAATCATATACTGTATATAGGGCTCAAACAATTGATGCCCAATCTGATACACTGCGGATCTCACTCTGCACATGAACACAATCTGGGGTGCATTCAGGCACCTGATATCTAAAACCTGATCTGCATTCATCTCCCTAGCCATGAAGCTGGCAGCACAGTCCCAGCCCAAAGATGCCAGTCGAGTGACAGATGTCTCCATTAAAGTGACACATGGGAAGAAATATGATCACGCTTCCGAGGTTAATTAAGCGATTTTCACTTAATGAGCCTTGAATCCTCCATGTAATCTAATTCAGATCATATTTAAATATACAACAGGACCATGTAATTCTATTTACTTCCGAACTTTCAATACATTGTGAGGTGTATAACATGCTAAGATGCTGCGGTTGGATATCAACACAGGCCTGTTGGTTCAGGCTGTAAATACCAAGTGTAGGGCTGCTAATAATTATCATGAACAATAAAGTTGCCAGTTAATTTTCTCAACAAAATCATTTTATCCCTTATAAATCAGAAAATAGTGAAAAAATAGAATGTGTCTCTATTTTCTATCAATTAATTGGCTGCATAAACGATACAACTAATAATAATTTGAATTATTGGAATATCTACTGATTATATTCTTGATTAAATCGTGTGGTCCTTAAAATGCTACAAAAATTGTAAAATAAATGTTCATCACAAGTTCCGTTTTGACTTTTTAAAATGTATCGTTCTGTCTGGCAATCAGTCAAAAACAAAGATACCTGAGAAAACTGAAGAAAAAGTGTATGTTAAACAATTCATGTCTTATCAAAATAGTGGCCGATTCATTTTCTTTTGGTAGACGAATAGAAAGGATTAAGACATGTAATGGTGTTAATGTTTTTCAATACAAAATACCAGGATCTGTTCACAATCAAAAACAGGTTTATCTCATACTGTCATAAGAAAACAACACATTCCCATCAGTGATGGCTCACCTTGATGCGGAGCGACTGATGGATGTCGGCAGCTAGCTGTCCTTTCCACCATTGCAGCTCCCTCTCCATCTTTCCCATCCAGAGGACACTTCAAGAATCAAGTTTTACCTGCTGAGACACAAAAAAACAAACAAATGACACAAAGTTCAAACACTGCTGAGAGGCATGCTGAGTTGAGAGGGGCCATAACAACTGGAACATGTATATAGTTTAAGAACAAGATATGTACTGAGAAAACTGAGTGTGAAGTTACATTACAAGTGTTTTCATGAAATGGATTCTAGGATTTAAAATCAACTATATGTTTGTGTTTATTCTTATAATCCGGAGATTAAATGTGTTGATAAAGCCCGCAGCAGAGGTCTCTTTCCCTGCATAGGCCATTTTCTCTGCTGGGGAATTTAAATGGCTCAGACCACGCTGTAGGTCAACTCAGTCACAGCTGGGTTTCCCCCACACACACACACACACTAACACCACATTTCCACACGGTCGTTCACTTTCAACAACAAATCCTTAATAAATATCACACTTTGATTATCATCTAACACGCGTCGGCGCCACGAGACAGCGGCCAAACAAGTTGACTGCCCCCTCGAGCTCACAAAACACTCGCCTTCGTTATTAAACAAACACACTGCGATCACACCGGACGGATCACGTCTCTCCACCGCGGCTGCGACCCGGTAAACTTTTCCTCCTCGGTGGTTTAATATCTCGTGTGCCACTCACCGCTCCGACGGGAATGCCCCCCAGACCCCTTTGTCTCAGTCCGACATCCTGAACCAGAGAACTCCTCTTCGGCTCAACTTTGAGAAAAAACACCTCCTTTTTTTTCCTCGACCAAAAAAAACCACAATGTTCGAATCCCCTGATAAGTTCATCAAATAGCTGCCGCCGTCAAATCCCGGCAACAGGCTCGTCTCGAGTCCCCCGACTGTGTGCGCTTTTTTTTTTTTTTTTTTTTTTTTATCCGAGAGGTCTCCGCTGCGCCGTTTCCTCCCCGGTAGCTTCTCTGTAACAAAGTAGCGCTCGTGCTCGTCCTCGGCTGCACCAGCTGCTGCTGTTGCGGTGCGAGGCTTGTGCGGATCTACGTGAAGGGCCCTTCCTCCGGCCTGGGAGTTGTAGTCCTTTAGTCTTAGAGGTCAGTGTCGGAACTACAAAGGCTCACATGTTCACAAAAATGTTTTTTTTGTTTTGTTTTTATTTGTTTAAATTTGAGCATTATTTTATTTTCTATTATTTCATTTTTACATCGATTTTTATCACTTTGGTATTTCCACAATTATAACATAATTTCCATTTAGAAGCACCCCAGATTGTGTTCATGTGCAGAGTGAGAGTCGCAGTGTATCAGATATATATACAGTATATGATTGTCATTTACTCACAGTTTACTCAAGCTTCTGTAGAAATCGTTCAATTGATTAATGCCAATAACACGGTTTACCTAGAAAAATAGTCAATTAAAATGCTGTTTTCTTTACATTTTTGGACAGGCAGGGTTGGGTCGGATTACTTTGAAAAGTAGTCGTTTACTTAATGCAAATTACATGGCATTTTTGGAAATAGGATTACTTTCGGATTACTTCAAAAATACACGTTGACATTGTGGCAGTTCGTGGTAAAACATGCATACACATAAATACTTGCTCTTATCACAAGAGGAGCCCTTACTCAAAGTGCTGATCTTATATTTTCAATATAAGTTAAAAGAAATACAAACCCCATTAGACATAAATCATCTTACTTGTAACATACATACTGACATAAATGTATATTTTAAAGACTTTATTTAAAAATGTAACCAAGAACTCCTCGCCAATGTAACTATAATCTGATAGAACATTTTTCAAATGTATTTTGGTTAATGAGTTACTACATTTTTTAATCTTATTATTATATATTTTTCTTATTATTGGATGTTTCATTTTAGCTGTGATGTATGTGCGTTTCACTCTAATACTTATAATGTGGCAACCTTGGAGCTCCTGTAAGATAAATAACAAACAAGATGGATGATGATTATTCGTATTATAATCAGGTTGTATCCCAAAGATATTTAGTCAGCAAATGAATGATACTGCAGATGAATCAAAGGGCTAATGAATGTTAAACATTGGTTCCTCAACTGAGGTTGACTTTTCTTTCCTTGTGTGCCCCCTGGTGTCGGATTTTGGTTTCAAAACATTTTAATATGAGATCCACCAATATTTAAATAAAAGTTAAATCATCTCAGGATTAACCATCATCCCGAGCGTTCGCTTTTCTATCAGCCTCATTGAGATAGTCCTGGTCAGCATAGATAAGAAAACCAGTGAAGGTGCTGTCCGTCCAGAAAGGGTCAAAGAAGAGTCCGTTCTGCTCGGAGTAGAAGATCTGC
Source organism: Anoplopoma fimbria (assembly GCF_027596085.1). NCBI lineage: Eukaryota > Metazoa > Chordata > Actinopteri > Perciformes > Anoplopomatidae > Anoplopoma > Anoplopoma fimbria. The sequence continues at coordinate 11,149,564 of NC_072452.1, read as the reverse complement.
AGCCAGACCTGGTCTGACTGCTGCAGGTGGAGAACAGTGGAACCAGAGGCCACATCGTGGTTCCCTGTGTTTGCATCAAATGTCTTGATCTTGTACTGTCCATTGTGGACCAGCCCAATGGCCAGGTGCTTGTTTGCCAGAGTGATATCATATTTGAAATAGTAGACCCCGGGGACAGCACAGACGAACTTCCCACTGCTGGCGTTGTAGTGATCCCCCTCGTTCAGCAGGATCCGGCTGAAGCGGATGGGCAGTCGCTCTTTAGGGTAGCTCTTTGTAATGGCCACAGAGAAGGCGGATCGGGCCACACTGCCACAGTTACATACCCCTGGAGCTCCTTTCAGGCCCACGTCACCCAGCTCTCCTTTATGTCCTCGTTTTCCAGCTAACCCAGGTGTTCCTCGTGGTCCCTTCAGTCCTCGAGGTCCATGCTTGCCGATGACACCTTCACGCCCTTTCACACCTGGCTTACCTGGGTTCCCCGTCCTCCCTGGATCACCTGATCAAATGATGCCAGAATGCTTATGATGTTACAGCACCCTAATCTGATGTTTATTTCACATTTCATTTGCCCCAAAAGGAACCTGCATAAACATTAAAACGGCCTCTATTGTAATAAAAATCATAATTTACAATGTGTGAAATGATAGATAAGAGAACATGAGGCATCAAACTTATATATGGTTAACAAAAAAAGTACAACTCCATTCATACTGTACATTCACATCATTGTATCAGGACATGTGGTTATAAAGCTTTAAATAATAATAATAATAATAATAATAATAAAAACAAAAAAATATATAAAATGACAATAATATAAATTATAGAAACACAAACATGAAAGAGTATGTAGGCAACACATCACATTTACTTCTCCACTAGCAAACGTGTATGAATATATTTCCTATTTCCTATCATTTGGATAGACTCATAGTACCTTTAAAATTCAATCTTGAAGGGTTCAAAAGATGGTCGAGAACATGACAACTTTGCTTTATGGATGTGAAATTTCCTCAATAAAATTAATAAATTGACAGTATGCTGAATTTTCAGGTTTTTGTTTTGATAGTATTATATCACATCCATGGCTTCCCACTTAATTAGATGATAGGCTTAAAAAAAGTCTGCTCAATTATTTTTCAGAATCCTAATGTGTACTGACTTTCATAAAATAGATAGTTAGTTGTTTCTTCTTCATTTTTACAAAGTTCACATTTGTTGTTGAGAACCAAAAATCTTGAGACATATTTATTAGTTTGAACAGTGGCTGTACTTCCTAGTATGTTTCCTTCATTGTGACGTTACTAATATTTGGGGTCACCAGACAGGTCGAACACTTGACGTCCTTTTAACAAATGGTTCTAAAACTCCAATAACAGAAATCCAGATAGACTTGATAGATTTAGGAAAAGCAATTATGTTTTTTGTTTTTTTTAAACTACTGTTTACACCAATCATAGATGTAACGCATAATTAAAGTTAATTGTATTTAATAATGTGTTTCAGCTGGTGTCTCTAAAAGCCCAAACAGAAGTAATGTATCTTTGTAGCAGACTTTTAAAACATGTCATCAGTTCAAAGCAGTTCTCAATAAAATTATTAAAAGACACAAAGTATCAAGTTGATAAGACAGTGTGAAGTATCTTATTTGAGCTGTTGAACATTGGGGTTGGCATTAAAACAGAAGAGAGTCGATCGATAACTACCTCGATCTCCCTTTTTTGCCTTCTCTCCATCCTTCCCATCCGGGCCATCCTTCCCTGGTGGCCCCATGGGGCCCATGGTCCCTGGTGATCCTGGCGCTCCGGGGCTTCCGGCAGGACCCGCTGGACCTGGCAGACTGCAGACCAGCTGGGAGGAGTGGATGGTGATGTTACGTCCCTTCTTGGACGAGGAATTTGTTGTTTGGGAGAGGACACCTGACAGCGAACACAACATCACCAACATCTGGAGCATGATGATCACTGTGATGGTCATTAGAAGACAAAAGAAAGTAAATGTTTACAACAACAAATGTGTTTTAGTTTGTGAGTTAGATGCAAACAGAACTATTTAAACAAAAACATTAAATCTGCCAAAAAGACTGAAATGGAGAGTGGTGCCAGAGTACATGCATGCTATCTACAGCTAGTATCCGATTAAAAAACAGTTACTGTCTTAATGGTGTAGTCAGTTTAATGCCATGAATCAGTGCCTAATAAGAAATATGATACATACAATTATACACAAGTTAAATTAAATCAAAGAATGCTGCTTACAGCATGTTTCTGCAAAGGGATTATATCAGACATTTCACAAACACAAAGAAAGAACTCACCCATTGAGAATTTAGGACCCATGGGCATTATTCAACTCCTTTTTCTTCACTATTCAACTCCTTTGTCTGCACCAGAGTGCACAAACATGATTTTACAATAATCGGACTAGATAGCATTCTTCAAGAGAAGAGCTGCAGAGAAATGTGCTGCCCAGTGACTCACGGCCCATAACATCCGCCCTGTTTAGCAAATAGGCCTACTCTGCCAACAAATACTTTAACCATGATGTCATTAAATTCAAGTCAGTGCAGCCGTTGTGCTCAGCTGAAGTGGTGACACATCAATCGTTCACAAATCAAACTGTGGGAAAATAGTATGTTTAATAACAGACATGATTAAAAGTATGTAGCGTGAAGACATTTAGGTTTTGTTTAAAATGCCCAATGATTATTACCAGATGTGTTTGTGTTTATTCCTGTGCTGCAGAACCAAGAGACCAATAAAACTTTCCAGCTGCTGGATGAAGCAGTGCCTTGTGTTTAGAGATCTACAGTATTCACCTTTAACTGGAACCATGAGAACGGAAATTACATAACAGGTTATGTGTTGCCTGTTTTCAATGAGACAGCAACAACAAAAAAGAGATGTGATCACATAAATCTGCTTATAATCAACATGTACATTTAGTACTGTAATGTATTCTTGTGTTTAGCTTTATCTGTGAAAGACTGAATATGAGTTGGAATGATATTTAAATTTTGGGACGGTGGAAAAGAGTATTGAATATTAAAAGAGAGAACATGAGTTAACTTCTAGATTTGCATCCTATGCCATTTATGAAGCAGAGAAAAAAAGCATAGAATGCACACATTGATCCACTGCAGCTAACAACATCTACTCCTAAAGTCCCAGCAAGAGAGAATTTATTAGATATATGTCAGAAAAATATTACCAGTGTCCTATTTCAGTTACTTTGACATAAAAATACTTTCCTATCCATCATTAATGACCACAATGACAATTATGATAATCCATGTGCATAACATAAAATCTTCCCAAGACAAAGTATCCAGACGAATAAAACTGTATTTTTTATTATAAAAACGATGCATTCCCCCTAAAAGTAATTACACTGGGACTGAGGGAGGCTCCCAGGTCTAAGAAAACTATCTTTTCACATGAAACTGTTTAAGTAAAAACAAAAGCATAGATCATCATTGTCGTATGGTCTTTGGACCTGTCGCATCTAAAACAAGTTTTCAAATTGATATGAACAAAACACTGTACACGGTTTCTGTCACGGTCGTAACCAAACAGAAGTCTCCTGCTGTAGGTTCACAAGATGAAAGTTGAGTTGTTGTTTTTTTTAACCGAGCAGCAGCTCTGGCACGAGTCCTTGAGGAGACGTTAAGGGAGTCAGCAGGTCACTGTCCCAGGAAGGAAGCCATGGGATCATCTTCGCGGCAGCGTTTCATGCGGAAGGCCTCCATCTCCTCCTCAGTGGGTGCCTTCACTTCCTGTAAGCTGGTGTACGGCCTCTTTCTCTCCTCCACCTGCATTATTGCGTCAACGTGCTTCACCCGCTTGTCCTCTGCTTCTAGTGCCTGGGAGGTCGACACAGGTCGGAGGTCAGTCACACAGTAATCAGTTAAACCAGATATGGAGAATTGATCACAGAATCACTCTTTCTCTAAAACACAAAATATAACTACCTTTCTCAGCTTCTCCTTCTTCTTCTCTTCATCCTCTGAATCGCTGCTGTCAGAGCCGTGCTTCTTGTTCTTGTTTTTCTTATTTTTCTTCTTCTTCTTCTCTTTCATCATCTTATCTCGATGCATCTGTGGTTTAGAAACATCGACACAATTAACATTCTACGTTAACAATCTACATTAAAACTGACAATAAAAACACAAACATGATCATTAACGACAATATTATCTCTCCGGCGTCACTTACTTCCAGCAGAGTCTTGGGCTGCTCTTCCTCCTGTATCTCCGTCAGTCCCTCATCGAATGGAACACAGTCTGAGTTGTTCTTCAGGTTACGAAGACAACGAAAAACAGAATGTAAGTAACAAAACAAAGCCTGTGTATAAAACCAAATCTATTAACACTTGTAATGCATCTACTTACAATTCCAATTCCACTCTCTCCTGTGCAGTAACTCTGTTTGACCATGGAGTGACAACACTTGTATCCCCAGAAGCCATCCTTCCAGAAGGAGCCCCAAATACACTAAACAAGAGATTTGTTTTAGAATACAAACAAACAAAATGGGACAAAAATATGGCAAGATATTTTCTTTCAACAGCGTGTTCTTCCGTCCTCACATTGTGGTTATTGATGATCACGTCCTCTTCATACTTGGAGCGAGCCACGGCCTTCTCAAGTCCCTTCAGTACAGCACCGTGACGAGAGTACTCCACGTAGTCTTCTGTCTGGGCCAGGAGCAGCTCCCGAGGCGGAGCGTCCAAGTGCTCTTCGCCTCCATACTGATTGTCACACAAAAAAGCAGAAACATCTGTGAAGTTTTCACCCAGAATGAATACTTAAGCCCCTATACAGATGTTTGGGCTGAAAGATACCGCAGCGTAATTTAAGGCTTGAAGGTATTATTGTTAACACAATTCACAACCCAAAATCTAATTGTTTCTATCTCAAAACCATTCCCAAACACACTTTAGTTGGTTCACATTTCAAAAGAAAACTTAATCAACACAAAGAAGTACAATGTCCGCTTAATCATCACAACAAAGTACACAATTACAGCACAGTGGGCCTGTTGCTCAGCTGTTTACCTTCTCTAGAATGCCGTCCCTCTGTTTCTCTTTGAAGTCTTCCTTCTTGACTTTGAAGGACCGATGGAGCAGCTCAAGTTTGGTGGGGTCGGCTTGCAGATGCACCTCAGAGCCTCTCTCATAGGCCTCCCAGGCAAACACTGTCAAAAGGGGAACAGTTGAAGCATTGGTGATTATTTACATCTTACAGAACCTGTTTGAGAGGGAATGTAGAGTGAGTGAGTGAGTGAGTGAGTGAGTGAGTGAGTGAGTGAGTGAGTGAGTGAGTGAGTGAGTGAGTGAGTGAGTGTGTGTGTGTGTGTGTGTGTGTGTGTGTGGGGTCTATCTGGTGTGTGAAAGCAAAGAATGTATTTATTAATAAACTGTGATCAATGCTGCCTTTGATGTCTCATCTTATTTCTTTCACGGTATTTATCAGAACAGTAGACATGCTTTGGCCGGGAATATAATTCCCATAACATTTACAGTCTGGATTTTTTGATTTCAGTAACATGCAAACACTATGGGTACTTTGATAGTAAAATGGTTTAATTTAGTTGTGTCTGTGACTGCAAGTTAAGGCCATGTGACTACAGGCTGCTGCTGATTAAAGTAATTACAGGATTTACCTTTAACAATGTAAAATAAGTAACCACAGGTTGGAGCAGGCTTAACCTGAGATAACACTGTAGCCTTTAATCTTAAAGTCGTTGCAATATTTCCTTTCTTGATCTCACTCTAATCCGTTTTGGAGGCAATGTGACTAAAGCATTAGAGGGGGGGAAAACACGCCAATGTTGAAGAGGCGCTGACCACAGTGAACGAACAGGTAAAGGAAAATAGTTGCACACTGGTGGCAAAGATGTAAATTAAAAAAAGAAAATGAGTAGTGAAATCTTCTTGAGACTACTTTCCTTCTCAAATGTGACAACTGCAACCAATTGTCTTGTCTTTGAAGCACATTCAAACTTGCAGTGTGAAAATGCCCCTTTGCTAGAGAACACATTATTTATTCAATAGCAGGGGATTTAATGCCACCAGTGCTTTTACGTCACGGATGTACCAATAATCCCTGCAGAAACTATATTCTCTTATCACTGCAGTAGTAAAAGTATAATTACAGAAACAAAAAAGCCTTTTACTACTATTACTCTGATTTTGCAATATCAGGAAATTACAAAACTTAGAGTGGAGGTTGTGATGGGCTGAAAAGAGATGGAAAATATCTTGGTGACTTACACTGTGTTTGAGCCATGGTGATGGTGGCCCCACTATAGCGAGCAAAATTGTCTCCAGCATACCCCACCCTGTCAGACAAAACAGTTAACAAAAACATTTCAATGTAGGCCAGTCACAATGTTTGAGCTATCGGGAAATACAATAACAACAACTTACTCATCGGGATTCATGCCGGTGTTGGAGTACGGGTTCTCTCGCATAGCTCGAGTCTTTGGATCATAATATGCTGAATTTGGATCCAAATTCCTCAGGTACTGTAAGAAACAGAAATGAGGAATTGTTTAAGTAACAGTCACCTCCCACTTAAATCAACAGCTTTCACAGCGAACCTTAGAGGCAACCAAACGTAGTCTGAGTATCATTTCAGAGACAGATAAATAAAGGTGTTCAGCATTAAGCAGTTTAACTGTGTTTCCAGATGTGTCTCTTACTTTAGCTGTGTCTTCTCTGATACGCAGATTCCTAACAGTGATTCGTCTCTTGGAGTCAAAGTTCTGACCCGGCATGTCGATGTCATCTGCATATTTATCTTCATCCTCATCCTCGCTGTCGTGTTCCCGCTCCTGTAGAGAAATGATTAAAAGAATTTAAAGTAAGTCTTCTAGAGAAGAGACTCAGTTTTATCTCATAAAGTAGACAACAGTGTAATTCATATTTGTTATGATCTTGACCGAACACTTACTTGATCCAATTTTCCAGAGGCCAACTCATCCTGAAGCTTCTGTGCTTTCAATGTCCTTTTGGCCTGAGAGGCAGAAATAAATACAAAGTCTGATTCACGTGGTGACGGAAAAGTAGACGACAATAACAACAATTTACTCGACACGTTATAATGACTTTGTTCATACTGGCAGAGATTATATGGTGCCAGCAAAGTTGGTTTTTCCTTTGACTCAACAAACCAAATAAACCAAGCTTTATTCACTACTGCTTACCAGATCTACTTTGGCGTATTCTTCCACGATGCGATGGTGGTCCTCAGGGTTATACCCATTCCAGCGATCTCGCTTCCCATCATAGTCCAAGTCAAGCTGTACCTGACTGTGTTCATCTGGGGCTATGCTGGTACCCGTGAACCTCGCCCCAACTCTTCTGGGTCGCTGATGAGACAAAAGGGAAGGTCAGGTTAACTTCATTTATGCCAGATATAACATTATTTTAATGCACAGTATTGGAAATGAGGGAAAGCTCATCTCTTATGGAAGATGAAAGATGAGTTATCAATTTTACCTCCAAGCAGTCCTTCTTCTTGTGAGTTATGGCACCACAGTTCTCACAAGCCCCCTTACGAAACTTAGTGGTGACAGCATTCTGTTTGGGGGAAAAAAGAGCTTTAACTTTGAAGTGCTTTTTGTAACGACTGCATGAAAGTAACTCGTTGATTCCTCCTCACCTCTTGCACTCCTCTCTTGTACCACTCTCCAACACTTGAATATGGCGCTTCAGTTTCATCCTGTGGTCTCTGATGCTTTAGTGTGGGCCTTTTGGACGGGTCGATGTACCATGGCACCGATGAAATATACTGTGGGATGTGAGGGTTTATGTCCCTGAAGAAAAGAGGAAGCAGCATGAGTGGGTCACATTAATATAACAGCAGCTTCATTGAAATTATTTCAATAAAAGTGACTGGTTGTGTAATTTCTTCTGTGGCTTTGTCTGAGGAAATAATGTTAGGATTATCTCAGCCTCCGCTTGGAGACTTCAAACTTGAAAAAAAAAAGTCTGTTACAAACCAGGGTCTTGTGGGCTTTCACACCAGAGTTGGTTGTGTGAGGGTCAAAAACATTGTGCATTGAAATATAGAACAATTTCTAGACAAAATAAGAGACTTTCGGTGCAGGCTGAAAACTCACCTCTTCAAGAAGTACTACCCTGAGCCTTCCACTTAGCACTTATTGTATTCCTATTGGTTTGTTGCACTTATTGCATTCGTATTAGTTTGTTGCACTTATTGTATTCTTATTAGTTTGTTTCTGTACTTTCGCTCTGGTTTATGCTCTTAGATGCTTGTTTAAGAAAGGAGATGCACTTATGACTTCTGGTGACTAGTAGTTCTCTTGAATACCTATGTTGAATACACTTATTGTAAGTCGCCCTACACTTATTGTAAGTCGCTTTGGATAAAAGCGTCTGCTAAATGACTGTAATGTAATGTATCGCTTTTTTTCTTTTTTTAAAGCAGTTCCATGTTGTGCTTGTGTTATTCAGATGAGAACAGTATTGATTTAAGTCAGAAACTGTTATTAATATAAATCCAATAGGACATAAATGTGACATTTACCATGTAAGAGCTAAGACAATATACTCTGAAATGAAAACAGTATCTACCCAGTGTTTTAGGCCTTTAACACAAATTAGGAAATCAAGTCAGAATATCTCAGAATCTGCACCACTGACGTCGACCACTGCTTATTTTTGTTAGTGTTTTTATCTATGGAAGTGCACATGAGTCATTTCTGAGTGAACTTTTGTTGAAGTTGTATCATGTCGCTTTGCAATGCCAGCCAGTCCTCTCAGACATCCAGCTGAGCTGCAGACGTGAACTCACTTCCCCTCCTCGTCCACCTCAGCTGGAGCGTTTCCCAGCTTCCTCTGCTCCTCCAGCTCCTTCTTCTTCCTCCAGTCCTCCCTGGTCATCTTCTTGGGCTCATCGAGGCCCACGATGCCCTCCGAGGCCACCGTACTCTCCTCCGCCATGGCTGAACCTGTGTGTGTAATAGAAACATTCATGTGCATTAATATATACTCCCATGTGAGTGCACGTATTTCACTCTATCTGTTCTGTTATTGGTTTATTCAACGAGTAACTTTCTCACCTTGTTAAGGTCCAACAAATGACACAGTGGTAGATAATGTTGTAGTGCTTTTCTCTGTGTTTTAACTCTTCCGTTGTGTTTTTCGACTAACACACGACCGACGCCATTTTACAGCAACTGCAGCTACGTCACGTCCTCTCTTCTTCTGTGGTGTTTAAAAAGTCACCGCTGGAAAGAGCGACGCCAAGTGGACGCTTTGTGCCATTGTTCGCTAAGATTCAGCACCTCGACCCTGTTGTTTCTGTGTGGTACAATATTTAGATGTTATTGGATTTGTTCACAACACTTTTGTGAATTTGTCAAATTTAAATGACTGTCATTCACAAAAGTAAATTGGAGGCAGAGATCTATTAACCCTTTGTTCCTCACAGTGTCTGCAAAGTGTTGACTTTGTCTGTGCTATAATACCGCTTGGCTTCATTTGCTGTGCAATAATTTAATTACATACATTGATTAAGGCATTTGCAAAAAAAGGTGCAGAAACTGTAAATGAAAATGTCTTCAAACAAAAACTAACAAGCGCACTTTGCCCTGCTGGATTATTAAATTCTGCAAATTTCCCCGCTGCGGGACTAATAAAGGATTATCTTATCTTATCTTATCTTATTACCAGCAGTGGAAAGCGTGCAACAAGGAATTAGACTTCCTTGTTTTTGTTTGAAGACATTTTCATTGTGCAGACACTGAGGAACAAAGGGTTAATAGAGCTCAGCAGCTCACTTTCCCAGGGATCCCTTGAGAGATAACTCTGACCATGACTGATAAATAGAAACAGTCAACATTAAGAACTGCTCCTTATCAATAGTGGCTTATTATTATTATTATTATTATTATTATTATTATCTCTATTTCCTTCATTAACAGTCTCCCCAGACTGGTGCAAGGTTTATGATGGTAAACCATGAAATGCGGGTGAACAGGAGAAAATATATTGTAGGATGACGCCTAACTCCAAGTCACAGTTATCAATAGTGTGCCATACTTAATGTGAACATTTGAGCCCTTGAAGACACAACTTGTAGAGGAAATTTAGAAGTTAATACCTGCAGTTCTTTAATTCCCTGTGCTGACTGCTGATTTTGCTTGCTTATCTATCTAACATGTACACTGACAAAAACTGTGAGGTTGCATTGGCAAACATAAATACAGTGTTGTGATATATTGACTTGATTCTTTGAGAAAAGATGTGTTTGCCAGATGTGACTGTAAGGGAACAAAATACCAGATACCAAGGGGATATGTACTTTGATTTAATTTTCTAACCTAGTGAATGGGACCGAAGTGATGGATGCAAAACAAGTGTTAGTTATATCTGTGATTAATTTAGAAGATGTAGAATGTCATGACGTTACTTTATTTCTCTGATATCTGACCCAACTGTTGATAGAAACTGTAAAACACAGAATGAACAGGCTGTTTTTGTAGTGAGAAGAATCATCTAAAGTCTTGATGACTCCAGTGGGTTTATTTTTGCATTCCTCAGAAGCACCAAGCAGGCATTGTTGTGCCCGACTGTAACATGGACCAGTGAAAACTCCATTTTGATCACTCTTGTAATTAGAACTACAAGGTTAAGACAGTGACAGTAACATAAGATGCCCTTATGATGACAGTTTGGTCAGGTTAAACTTCTCACCTTTTTCTTATATTCCAAACATTAAAAAAAGGCCAAAATATGTAAACAATGTTGAAAGAACAAACAAAAGAACATAACAGCACCAGACACAAACATATCGACATAAGTATAAAGAGACGGACTGAGTCAGTTCTCCAGCCTTAGCACCAGTACACATCCCCACTGTGAGTCCAGCAGTCTGGGGACAAGGCAACGCGGTACCAAAGTGAAGGCAGTGTTGCGTTCAGGTAGGTACCAAAATATCAAATCTCTCAAGTCTTTTCTTAACTTTTTAGTCCTTTGAAAGTCAGTTGAGAGATTTTGCTGAGTTGTCATGTAGGAACAGGTGGACTGAGTCACTTGTCATCGTCCTCCACTCTCCCCCACTCCTTCCCCTCCACTTCTCCATCCTCATCATCATCATCCTCATCATCATCCACATAATCAGCCCAAGTGTCATACACATGCTGTCCTCCGTCCTCCTCTTCGTCCTCGCCTTCCTCCTGCAGATCATCTCCATAAAGCGGCTCATCCTCCTCATCTTCCACCACCTCCATCTCCTCCATGTCATCATCTTCTTCCTCTGCTTCTTCATCGTCATCTTCCAGGTCCTCCACCTCCAACCCACACACCTCCCCGTCCTCCACCTCACCGTCCTCTCTTTCGTCCTTGGAGGAGGTGGGAGTGGAGAACCCTTTCCCTTCAGTCCTGTCTGAGCGGTAAGACCTGCTGGAGGGGACGAAGCTCGAGGTAGCAGTCTTTGTGTTGATATAGAGACGAGGAGGAGGCCCCTGCCCGGCCAACGCAGCCTGGTCAGCAGGGGAAGCGATGGAAGTCGAGCTGGCTTCTCTGGAGTCTGGGCCCTGGGAGAGAGAGACAGGCCCGGCCGCGGCCCCCGGCCTCATGGAGGTCATGTTGGGCACGTATTCTCGAATCTCCCCCGGCTCCAGCGGGTCGGGGCCACAGGGGTCATGTTCACTGCAGGACAGCTTGCCGTCCAGTTTGGAGATGAAGAGCATGCCTTCACGATGCTCCTTACAGTAAGAGCTGGGACACATCTCACAGAACGAAGCTGCCTCTTTACCACAGGCGTCACACTGGTGCCACGGACACTCCCATCGCCCTGGAGACAAGATCACTGTCATTAGCAAGCTAGGAAAATATATTTCTTTATTATGGTGCCAATGGTTAGATTTTTGACCAGAGAGAGATAAAATGTAGTAAATCACTTTATTTTGCATAACAGCTGGCTTATGGGGCGGCTGTGGCGCATGAGGTAGAGCGCGACCCACAACCACAAGGTCGGTGGTTCAAACCCCTCTACAGGCAACATGCCGAGGTGTCCTAGAGCGAGACACCTAACCCCAAAAATTGCTCCCCGGGCGCTTCATTGCAGCCCACTGCTCCTCCGGGATGCAGAGAACCGAATTTCCCCATTGTGGGACTAATAAAGGCTTAATTATTATTATTATTATTATTATTATTATTATTATTATTATTATTATTATTATTATTATTATTATTATAAAGCTCATGGAGGTATGATCATAATCTCCTTTGGGATAATGACACCATAAAAATAAAAAGGCATTCAACCGGATGCAAGTTTGAAAATGCATGTCTCCAGTATCAGCATGATATCTGGTCTATCTGTCATCTTAAGAATAAAACAGAACAAAAATGTTGCTATTTATTCCACTCTCATCCAAGTTCAGCCCAACACTGGCATCCAAATTTGTCCATACTACCATTACGAAAATCTGCAAACAACATATAAATATGAGCAAAAATAAGCAAAAATATTTTTTTTTCTAATTTTACATTCCACCTGGCAACTCAAGAATTTAGACTATTTAGTGTCACTATAGTAGAATCATATGGGCTCCTTATATAAACAGTACTTGCCTGCAGGCCTCTTGGCCAGGTTGAGACAGTCAGCGTGATAGACTTTGGGGCAACCCGGCTTCTTACAGGACACTATCTGGCCCCCGTCACCACAGCTGAAGCACTCGTCTTCCCTCTCCTTGGTCACTTCTTGTTTGGTCTTCTTCTTCATGGGGACCCTCCTCTTACCTTCCTTCAGTTTCTCAGCTGGTGGCTGGTTCTGATCAAGAAAAAGAGAGGTTACAAGGAAGCTCTTCTTTGAAGTTGCAAATTTAAAAAGGGATGTTTTTTTTATTTTTAAGGCTTTTACCTTTGGCCTGACCCCCAGGAAACCACTGCAGTTGGGTGCTCCACATTTACAAGCAGTTTTGCCATTTCCAAGACACTCTAGGTTGTAGTTGAAATTCAGCTCCACCCCTAAAGTACACGTTGTCTTAGATCAATAATGCACTCAGATGTGTAGATTGTAAATGAATGACATAATCGGCATTCTTAATCCTACACACTACAAAAGAACCAACAAATTAGAAGTAGGCTGTCACTCAAACCTTTTGGGATGTCTTGTAGAGCAAACAGCCCCACTCTGGTGTCCCCATTCACAGTCCACTTCTGAGTCTCACAGTTTGGCTGACAGCAGTGGTTCATGAAGCGAGCCTGGTTCCCTTTGGGCCCGGCATCAATGATCCGGTCCTGAAACAACAAAATACAAACTGGTTTGCACAAAGCATCAGATTTACATTATGCATCCAGTGTGTTGCTGAGCAGTGTCACATACAGAGTGTTGTGTTTGAGACCAATGGGCTCAGAATCACCTTGTCCAGTGTAAGCATGTAGAAGTTAGAGATGTCGTTCTCCTGGGCGTGTCTGATCCTGGCTCGGCATTCTTCTTCATCGATCACCTCTCCCACATATTCACTCACGAAGGCTCCCTGAGAAGCAACAGAAGAAAGAATGGGACAATTAATTAATAAAGCAGATGAATAAATGTATCATCACACACACACATTGGTTATTTTCTTCCGACATACCTTCTTGATGTCCGACAAACCGACTAAACCCCAGCCGCGGGACAGTGTTCTGAAAATCTCCACAGGCGTGTACTGGCGCTTTGTGAAGGCCTGGTTCTGACATCGCTCCCCTGCCGCGCACACCTGAGGGTGGCACTCATACATCAGCATGCGGTTAATGCACTCGGAGTCGATCCCGCACGGGTTCTCGTCAGACGCCTTACAGTTGCAACGTGGGATCTCAGACATGTCGGCAGTAACGATCTGCACTTTACCAATTGGCCGGTTGACCTAAGAGACAGACACATGGGAGGGATTTTTTTTACCGTGTATCTCAGGGAGCTGCTCTTTAGTCGGGGGAGCAACGTACAAATGAGCACTACCACTACCTTAATGTGCTTGTATGGAGGAGGTTTCTTGTCATTCTTTCGGTTTTCCTGAAGCTGCTTCATCTCCTTTTCTTTCTGGAGCTCTATGAACCGCTCTGCTGCTTCAGCCAGCGCTGTAAGGAAAGAAAGTAACAATTAAAACACAACCTAAATATCAAAAATAAAACAGATTTTCTTAATATCAAAAGCAGGAACTTAGATCTAATATAAAATACAGTAATGGACACAGGTTCATACCATTTTTGTACACTGCATCTGCTCCCTTTCCCATTTTCTCTATGTTGTGAGTGTCACCCTCCATGTAGGGGAAGACTCTGGCTTGGTACGTCCACACAAAATCTTTTGAGCCAAAGAATTGCACCGGAAACTCTCCCACCTCATGTTTCATCCTCAAGATGTTATTTGGGACGTCTTTGGCCAGACAGACTTCTGCAGGCCACCACCTGAAGAGTCAGATCAGGTTTCAGAAAGATCAACACGGGTACATTTAGCTGTTGCTTAGAGACACTGTGTGTACGGGGAAGGACAAGTTGTGACCTACCTATAACGTCCCCATTTGACCCACAGTATGTCCTTAATGCGAGACCTCTTTCCAGATTTGCAGTCGTTGCAGAACCAGCTGCCCTGTGGCATTTCTATATTCAAACATTCCTGATGGAAAGCAGCAGGACAGGACTCACAGCACAGCAGACTGCCCCCTGAAAGATCACAGCAAAACACACTGATTAGGTTATTTTCATTGTCAGTAAGTTCAGCTACACATTGTCCAATTATTTTATTTAATAAACACTCTAAAAACCTCAAAGGTCTTGGATTTACAAAAATATGAAACAAACAAGGAAAATCAAGCAATTGTATTTGAGAGGTGTAACAAGTAACTAAATGACAGTTTTATCTATTACCACACAAGGAGATCCGGCAGTGAAATCAAATTTACTCAACAGTGACTGTGCCAGTTAAAGTCATAACATGTGGTAATGTAAAGACATATTCCTTTAAAAGCAGCACTTTGACCAGAGGGAGCATTTAATAGCCGGACAGGATGCAGCATACAAATTAATTTACAACACATTATGAGGTCTCACAGAAGAACGAACAGTGCATTTTATAAAGCAGACACTTATGGTTTGTATTTACATTTAAAACATGGAGACAGTTTGGAAAAAATGAGACAGTTTCACATCAACGCATATTATAATGTGTTCATGATCACAGTAGTAGAGCCGGTTTGATGACCAGTTAAAATCACCATGAAACGAGACCAGACTTACCCTCAGAGCACACAAAGCACCAGCTAACGTTGATGTGTTCGTGGTTCTTGCAGCCCTTGCGGGGAGTAAAGTGGTTTGGACAGAGGAAGCTATTGTTTGCCAGCACCAGGCTGCCTGCTGCCATACAGTTGTCGTTGGCATGATAGGCCACAGGGCAGCGAACACATCGAGCCAACCGACCTACGGAAAACACAGAGGAGCAAAGGCATCTTCATCCATGCACATCTGGACATTAACTTTTCAACACACAGTGCTCTCAGTGGAAATAATTTAGCAACAAAACACCTAGAGCGCTCCATAGTGACACATTTACAGAGACTAGATCCTGTGCAGGAAGTGTTTCAAAGAGCCAGGTCAAATATGCAGAATCCTAAAAAAAACACCCACTGTTTGGTGCCGTTTGTAGCTTGCTGTAAGGGCAAAAGATTTCATGCTACTGGCACGGTTTCTAATAACACATGATAAATAGGCCAAAGAGTTATTACTTAGAGCCACTATATTTTTTGGTACAGCAGCTTTGTTCAACAGCTCACCGTTCAGACAGTGAGTCGCACATAAAAATGATTTGATCACCAAACAATCCTGATATCTGCGGTCAGAAAGCTGAATGCCCTTTTATAATGAGTTTAGAAGAGAAGCTCTGTGCTTATCCAAACTAACAGGGTGACATAAACTAACTCAAGATTGTGTGGTGATATAAAAAAAAAAAATGAGAGCAACAAAAGTCATTGATGGTCTCCAGGAAGGTCAGAGAAGAAGACAGAGATAAAGCTAATTGGCACACGATCAACACAAACAGTGAAGAAAAAAACATGGATCAATTAAGCTGGACAGTCAAAATTACAAGTGGTGCTCAGGAATATCTTATTAGCCCCTAAATGCATACTCATTGTTGCTATGGAGGTAAAAATGTTGTCACGGCTACAGTATCATCTTTTACTAGTGGATTCAGTGGCATTAGGTTCAGTGACTTTACTCCTATTGTGCCCAGTTCTTCACTAATAAAGTGTTTAATGTATGACGCTGTGAAATCAACATGGCTTCGAATCTTTGTGGACCGTTTCCAACAAATCACAGTTATCATATCATGTGGATTATATCCACAGGCAAGAGGGGAACTTACCTTTAGTGCTCCAGATGTTCAGAGGGTTGGTGATGCGACAGGACAGACACACATGCAGAGGGCAGCGGAAGCCTTTGTTATGTTGCTGGGTGGCTGAATATGCCGATATACAGTCGGTGTGGTAGAACTTCCCACACAATGGAATAATGCAGCGCTTTACTCCATTACCGGACATCTTACACACAAAGC
Organism: Anoplopoma fimbria; assembly: GCF_027596085.1. NCBI lineage: Eukaryota > Metazoa > Chordata > Actinopteri > Perciformes > Anoplopomatidae > Anoplopoma > Anoplopoma fimbria. The sequence continues at coordinate 11,132,994 of NC_072452.1, read as the reverse complement.
ATGTGTGAACACCTGAAAGCAACAGAAAGAAAATAAGAAAAATTATTGTGTTTAAGGTCACACATTTTATGATCAGTGACAGATTCGGTCCTTTGTCAAGTAGACACAAGTAGTTCCTACCAGCATTGCATTCACGACAGAGGAATTTCCCCTTGGGAGCCACAGACAGGCCAATACACTGCGGGTGAAAGGCTCCGTAACAGTGGCCGTCACACACCAGCAGGTCTCCTGTCCTCTCACACACCTGCACAAACACACACAAATACACTATAAGGACCATGCTCATGGTGTACCTGTAAGCAAAGCCATACAAATCAAAAAATATATGTATACGTTATGGTAGATTATCTCACCTGACAGACATTCTCCTTCAAGGATGTAGCTCCTATTTTCCCCTTTACATCCACTGGAGAAGAGAGGCTGTCATTCAAACTAACAGACAGCAGCACCTAGAGAGAGGAGGAAAAAGATACTGTTACACTCGTGGATGCAAGGCTGCAGGTGATTTTCCTCTTTGATTGATGATGAACGTCTTATGAGCTGATCAATACAACATGCACACCTCAGGTTTGGGAGTTAGTGTTCCAGTGTGTGCATTTTCTTTCTCCTCGGTGCTGCAGGCCTCCACGTCGGCCTCCTGCTGGGGCATCTTGGATCCCTGAGGGCTGGGAGGCCAGTTTGGAGTTTCGGGGAGGTCTTTGCTTTCTGATTGCTGGGGGGCAGCAGCAGGAGCAGAGGATGCACTGGGTGCAGGCTTCTCTTTCTTCACAGATCCAACCTATCAAATGTGAGATTTCATTGTGCTTAGGATGGATAAATATATTTTTAGAATTACACTGTTTGGTGGTTTATTAGGATAGTGATTGCTTTGAGTTGTGCTTTTGTAGTACCTGAGTTTTCTTGACTGAGTTTTCTTGTCGCTTTGGCTCCTAGAAAAACAAAAGATATTGTGAAATCATTCAACATTCCCTCATCCAAAACACTAACTGGAACACACACCCCTCCCCCCCACTGTCATCTCAATCCCAACATACCTTCTTCTTTGTATGAGCAACAGAGACTTCTTCTATGGTACATTCAAGCACCTTGTGAGACAGCTTCCTTGGCCTCTTTCTGTCTTGGACCGATAACCCTGTGTCTAAAGTAAAAAATACACAATAATGCATTATTTATTCTATAAAAAAATATCACATCTCTGTGACAAACAGTTATTTCATTCGAACGATTTTAAATATTCTGTCCAGCAACAATAAACCATCTAACATTATACAAGTAAACAGTGGATATTGGATTAAACACAATATTAAACACTTGAATATATTTACCAGAATCAGGAGGTAGATCAGTTTCTTCTGCTGTCTCTGCATCAAGGGAGGTTTGTGTTGTAGCTGGAGATAGTGGGGATGCTACAGGAGAAAGTTCATCCTGAGATGGACTCTGCTCCAGCTTTTCCAAAGCCTCGATGGGCTCAACAGAAGACGAGGCTGAGGTAATTATTCCCGTTGCGGTGCTGAGATCATGGAGTGCTATCGTCCCTGATGGCGGCTGCGTACACACATTCAAATTAAGCATCAAGTTACAATGAAGACCATAAATGATGTAACAATACGTCTACTAGATTCTCCTGGTGTGTAATGATATCAATTATCCCCTGATAATTGATATCATATTTCAGAACAATTTGCTTCAAGCATGACTGAATGTATTTAGTGTTGTTAAGGAGAATAGTTAGTTTAATGCTAGAAGAGAAAAATACCCTGAGAGCAAATCTGGATAATTCATGTTTCTCTTGAAGACAGAATATTCAAGAACCAAGTGAATAGAAGATACTTCATAAATACACAAGTTACTGCTTTGTACTTTCAAATGAATGTAAGGAAACCAACCGTTTTGGAAGATTCTGAGGTGTGTTTCTTTGATTTCTTTTTTGGGGAAAATATTTGTTCATACTCTTCAGTTGACTCCAGGAGCCTTTTCGTTGGTTTCCGGAGACGCTTGTTCTCTGAATGTCCTGTGTAAACACACAGAAAATACATGTCCATTTACACATTCATTCATTTGGCAGATGCTTTGGTTCAAAGTGATGTACAAATGAGGTCGTATCCAAGACACAGTAGATCAAGGAGAAGTCTTCTAGAAAAAGGTATAACATGTTCCTACTAATTTTAGTAAACAAATTAAACGGCAGCAGTTTGCGTCTTACCGGATGTGTCTGAGAAGAGCGAGTCATTCTCTGCCTGCTTCTCCACTCCCAGGTCCAGTTCTGGTGATGCTCTCATGTTGTAGGACCCATTCATCTCAGCGGACTCCTCACTCATAACTGCACCCTTATTCTCAGCAGCCCCCTCGACCATCTGCCAGCGCTTCTTTGGAGCCACTGTGGATCCTGAGTTTTTATCGAGGTAGCTAGCCGACGGATCAGCGGTGGCGGGAGGGCAAGACCCAGGAACAGCTAAGTCAGCGTGGCCACTAACAAACTCCCTGCCATAAGCCAAACCAGCCAGGTCTGAAGACAGCCCAGGTATGCTGAGATTTAGTTTGGCAGGTAGTCTTTGTTTTCGACGCTGCTTGTCCGAGTTCACAGTCCGAGAGCGAACAGGAAACACTTCACAATGGTAGGTGTCAGCTGACATGATAGCTTTGGTCCTATTCTTGCTTCTCACCGCTGTGTTTTTGGGTGTTGAGGATTTCCCTGACCTCCCGTTCTCTTTTTTGATCCCTTGGGTGAAACCATCACAGGAACCCTTCTGGTGTCCTCCGGCAGACGTAGGGATGACCAGGGGTTCCTCCTTGATCAGGACTGGGGACGGCGGGACAGACAGGGGTTTACCTTCTTGTTCTCTGGTATCATGCATGTCTTTCAGGAGCATCAGGAAGGTGCTGAATTTATAATTGGAATCAGTCCGAAATGCGGTCTGCTCAGAGTCACTGTGGTCCTCCTTCACAAGAGATTTAAACATGAGTTCCTTGACATCTTGGAAAGCATCCATTGGAGACAGAGATGAGGACGGGGAAATAGAAGTTGACCGATCTGGGTTTTCGGTCTTGACCTTGACCGGTTGCACACCTGAGTCCATGCACTTAGTCTTCATCAATGAGCCATTACGAATTTGTTTCTTATCAGGCTTCCTAGCATGCTTAGTTGAAGAGCTGTGATTTTTAGAGGATGACGCATTGCTTGCTGATTCCCGGTTAGGAGACCTTTCAGTTTTGATGGGTGCATCAGTAGGTGTCTTGTCAGGACAATCATCAGCGTGCGCATCTGTTGAGATTTGGCTTGTGGCCAGTGCATCTTTGAGATCGGTCTCTTCCTCTGCTCTCAGAGCCCTCGTCATCAGACGGCTGCTGGCAGGGAGATTCATAGAGTGCTTTTCAGTTGAACTGTACGACGACTCATTACAGCTGCCCAAACTCTGTCCAGAATGTGTGTCTTTAGATGTCAACCCTAAGTCTGTAGAATGGTTCACTTTTTCAGGAACCTTTGTTTTAGCTTTTGCTGAACCCCGTTCTTTTCTGACCAATCTGTTTATATTGCGTAATGGAGACTCTAATGTGCGTTTGGGACGATGCAGTATTGGAACTGAATCCAGGTCTGCATAAGGTGAGTCCTTTGGCTCATCTTTCAGTGTACGAGTTGTTGTATGAAACGTTTCCGCCATGTTTGTGATGGATGATGAGTCCTGTGTGCCACCAACTATATGACCAAATATGTCTGACAAACATTTCTTTTTCCTCTTACAAGCTTTGCTCTTATTGGACTGAACTGAAGGAGAGTCTTTGATGAGATCGTGCTCTTTTCCGTTGGAAGCCATATTGGGTGATGGAGGTCGACCAGTATCCACAGAGACAGAGGGGGCGTCCTGTTGCTTTTCAGCTGGCAGTGGGCTTGGCACACGCTCTTCTCCATTGTCAGGTATTGACAAACCGCTTTCAGTATTCCTTTGTTGATCTGGGAGCAGACCCTCAGCTTCTGCCACACTGACTTTCCACGCAGTCAGTAAACTTTTGGGTATCTGCCAAGAACCGAAATAACATTCAAAACAATGTTCACAATAACGTTGTATCATATCTTTCAAGTAATGCCATGAATTTACCGTATACTTGTAGTCTTTCTCCTTCTGCTTCCCTCTCCGTCTGAGCACAGGTAGGTCTTGAAACTGGTGGCCTCCCTCAAAAGGAAGAATGGCATTTCCGGGGACCCAGGCACATTCTGCAATCTCCCCAATGGTTTTCAGGAAATACATCCGACAAGGACGGGGATGGGGAACTGAAACCAAGTAAATAATGTTCAATTTACTAATTAACGAGCGCAGACACAGTTTAAATCCTTTGGTTGGTGTTAACCTTTCAAGGTTGAGTTGCAGCAAACCATTTGACTATAAAATGCATAAATCAGATCAAACTTACTCTCCTTCACTAGTTGTTCTGAATGAAACCTCACCTTTCATCTTAGTGTAGATCCCCTGGTCTGGGTCACAGCTGATCTGGCAGGGCCACCAGGGCCGTCTGTTGAATTTAGCCCACACGAAGTCCCTTTCAACGTATTTCACTACAGGAAGAGGCTTCTTCTTTGGGCTATTGGACTAACCAGGACAACGAAAATACTTTAATAACTAATACAGAGAACGTTGGTAATGTACATCAAAATCAAAATTCAAATTTCTGACATTTTTGAGTAATAACAGAGTAGGAGATTAGATAATCCTGTGCTTTACTTACCTTTGTGTCCTAACGTAATATTTACACTTTTAAGAACCTGTATTGTTTGACCACAGATTTCTAACTGTTCCCCGTCCATATTTTAAAAATATTGCTTCATACACATTGTACAATTCATTTCTGAAAGATCAATTCAATTATACTTAGGATGGCATGGTTACAGGTCTACAACTGGTAGCGAGCAAGTTGTCCAGGTACAATGATATTATACTTAATCATCACTTCAACTCATCGGTATGGCTTATTGCCTTTCTCAGTGGAAATACACAACCAAGATAAACTTTGACATCACATTGGTTGTACAGAGGTAAAGATAAAGAAAGTATCCCAGGTGTTTCAGACTCACATTCGAGTTGGTGCCAGCTGGTGAAACAAGTCCAGGGTCAACAGGAGATGCAAGTTCACCATCACTGTCTGATTCCTCACCGAAGCTCCACCTGTCTCTCATAGTGATTTCTGGCAGTGCGCTGGGGCTTAGTGTAGGGTTGAGCTCAGATATAGTTTTTGACATCAGGTTAAAGACAGTAGGTTTGTATGTTCTTTTATCCGCCCCTGAGCTGCTCGTGGTCTTACTATTAGCCACAGTTCGGTCCCGACTTTGCTTTGGGGAGCGGTGCAAAGTTGCCATGTCCTCACTACTACTGTCCTCCCCCTCCTCCTTGATGTCACTGCTGTCAAACAGCGTGGATTCAAAATGCAGGTAGCCATTGGGGATGGGAGAACAGCGCTCCATGCTGTCAGGACTGTGAGGGGAGAAGCCATTTCTGTTCACGTCCTGCAGAGTCTCAAAGGGCTCCACATCATCGTTGCCCGGAGAAGTGGGCACCTGGACAGACGGTGCCTCAAACTCATCATCGTCGCCGTCGTCGTCGTCGTCACTGATTGGGCTCGCACAGTGCAAGTGGCTCCTAGGATGGAGGTCCCTCTCTGGGTCAGGCCTGTTGACCACAGAGTTCAGGTCCTGCAGCCTCTTCAGCGGGCTGAAGCTGTGAGATCGGTCCGGCTGATTGTACCCCAGTGCAGCTGGCTGTTTGAGGCTGGAGGATGGCAGTTGCGCGGCCGAAGCTTGGTCCGACCCACGTTTCACAATGCCACATTGGTTCCCAAGACCATTGCGGGGCCTCCGCTCTGGCTTGCCTGAGCCAAACACTGAGCCCACCCTAACAGCCGGCCTGTAGGACTGGTTCATGTTGTCATGACTATATCCTGTCAAATACACAAGAGAAAAGAGGCAGGTTAGATGAGGGGAATGTCCTATTCAAGTTCATCCTGAAGTATAATCTGTGGAGGTTAACAAACTGTTTATACTGTAAAATGCAATCAAGCATGCTGACAGTAAAATGAAAAACATTGCGGAAATAGAGCGACAATCACACTAAACAGAAACCTAAACAGGAGCATAACAACCACGAATTGTCACTGTGCGCGCACACACACACACACACACACACTCACACACACACACACACACACACACACTCACACACTAATAAGCCGACATTGCATGGCCTCCATACTAGAGGCCGGTCGGACTGCATAAGACACAGCCGCTGGCCCTTTCCTTTCACACATTTCATTGAGAAACTATCAGAAAACAGTGGCCTACCGCTTTGTCTGACGGCTGTGGGTCATGGCGATCGCTGACTAGAGGAGTGAATGGAGGAGCGCCGAGGCTGTAGTAGAGGTGGTGACACTGTGCCATCACAGAAACACAGTGAGGGACTCACACAAGCGAGCTACAGCCGCACACCGACATAGGAAGCTACTATTAACCCACAGAAAGAAAGAGCCTGATCGGCACTAAGTTCACAACACTACCAACACGTGGGTAAAAACGCGTAAAACTCACCATTTGGAGGTCGGTCAGCGTGAAACCGGCAGCGGATGTTTGATAATGTGGCACAAAGCGAGTGTTTTCCTCGGTTTGTGGGAGCGGATCTGCACAATCCCAGCTGCAGTAGGCCGAAGCACAGCTCTCATTCTCTGCACTTCATCGCCTGATCAGCGGCGGCCCCCCTTTGGAAAAAAAAAAAAAAAAAAAAAACTGTCACCTTAAATACAAAATAACAAGGAAATAAAAAAAATAAAAAAAATAAAAAACGCTGCAACCTCGTACAGCGGCGGGATTCAATGTGCCAAACCAGTCCCTCAACAGCCACAGCAGCTTATTTACTACATGGCTTCTTCTTTTTTTTTTGCCTGCTGTCGAAGTGCCCCCGGTTATGTTAAAACAAGCCCAGACCGACTGTGATGGTGAGCTGCAACCAATCGGCACAGCTACCCAACCCCCGTCTGCTCAGGGCCGTGACACTCACCCTCCCAACGCACGCACGCACGCGCACGGGCACGCACACGCACGCCCAGGTACAAAGTTTATAATAGACAGTGGTGGTGAAAGCCTGTATTAAACAGCTATATGACATCATAATCACCATTGGATGTTTGTTTTTTTTTTAGAAATTTGACCCCATTTCTGCGCGTCTGTGCCATTGTTTCTGTGCCAAACGGTGCTGACAGGCCCCTTGTGTGTGTGTGTGTCAATGTGTGTGTCTGTGTGTGTGCGTGTCAATGTGTGTGTACGTGTGTGTGTCAATGTGTGTGTGTGTGTGTGTGTGTCAATGTGTGTGTCAATGTGTGTGTGTGTGCAATCGAGGATACAACATGATTGCGCAGCGCAAACAACCACACGGCCTCTCCGGTCAAACCAACTCGGCGCGCCATGTTGCCTTTCCACAGTCCTCTGACATGAGGAAACAGGCCGCTAGGCGCTCAGGAAAGCAAGATAAAGGAGTCAGTGTAAGCGTGCATCAAACCTAGGTTTTGCTCCGATTAAAAGCTCCAGTGGTCGTCTTCCAGCCTGCCCTCACGTCACCCTGATGCGGATTTTACGCGCACTTTGGAGATCAGAATGATGCAAATCCATAAACACGTGAATTCAGAGAGCACTATTGGCTCCCAGTCCTTGAAGATCAGACAAAGACCATTCAGATACATGCCGCCTTGACAGCAGAGGAGCTTAACGTTACCTGTGTGCTGATTTAGATTTAAACACTAGGCTTTATAAGGGATGTTTATTCAGATCTTTTGGGTGGTTTATTTCTTTAACCTTTTGAGGGAATGATCGAGTAGAATTAAAAAAAAAGATTGGAGATGTGACTTATTCAACCACAATAATAGATGAGCTGTCTAGCGTTTACATTACAGCACCACAAATTGTCTTTTTAAGCAATTCTGCGACCACACTATGTAACAACAGGTCCAAAAGTATACCATGGATGGATTATTTAGTTTAAAAAGGGATAAATATAGGTATTATTACAAGGTGAGTATATATTGTCTGGGGACACGGGCCCTCTTGTGTCCACAAGGGAGAATTACATGCTTTTAAATTGACAGGAAATAGTTATGTGAAAAAGACAAGTTCTTATATTTTGGTTCCATGTATAGCACATAATCGTTTATTACATATGTCACAAAGCAGAAACTGTTTATGAAGTCATTTATTTCCTAATTAACAGCATCAACAACATACATGTAAATCTTGAAGTGCTTATCAAGTGAGTTTGGAGACGAAAACAGGCCGTCACATGGTAGAAACTATATTCACAAAGTGCAGAAAATAACAAATACTGTGTTTGAAAGGATATAATGCATTTAGTTTTACCAGCTCAGGCTAAATAAAAATGTCAAAATTTCAGTTCCCATTTTAGGTATGATAATATCACAAAATAAAACATATTGAACTAGACAACACAGAAAGGACAACTATACATCCACATATTTATGCCTGGGAAAAGGCCGATTTGACTGGCTGTACTTAAATGTTTAAGAATGTAAAAAAAAAAAATCACCAGAAACCAGCCATAGAAATGTAAAAAGCAGAGTAAAATAACATGTTACACATAGGTACAAAATGCTTGAGGGAAAAAGGATGTTACGCTCTAGTGAAGTTTGAACCACAAACTGCTAAATTCTTTATTTTACCAATACTGATAGGTGAGATTAATTCATACGCATGCATCTCTGCCAAACTGGAATAACATACTTCTAAGTGACATTATTATGAGAGGATGAAGAAAAATGTCAAACACTGTACAAACACTCATTCAGAGCCATTTCTAAATGGTGAAAAAAGTTCTTTCCTCCAACATTTGTGAAAAATGTTTTCCGCAACTTCAGTCAATTGTTTTTTAAGCACTGGGGAGTAACCTGCAGATCTATTCGCTGCTTTCATCCACTTTGCCACTCGACTCACAGAGGGGTCTTTTCTCCATCATAGCGTACGGGAAAGGTGGAACATCACAGTTGCTAAAGTCCAGTTTCTTGGCGCTGTCACAACCAAACTCCAGCTTCTTGAGCCGAGCTAGACTCTTGATGCTGCCGGGAGGCCTTCCAGGACTGACCTTGTATCCTGCTGCTTTGGTGGTTCCAAGGGGCCTCCCTGGGCTGGTTTTGAACCCAGCTGCTCTAGTCGTCCCAAGTGGACGTCCTGTACTTGTACGATAACCAGCTGACTTTGTGGTCCCCGATGGCCTCCCTCTACGCCCCGACTTCACTATGCCCTTCTTCTTCTTGGAGCCGTCGGGCCCCGCAGCCTCACTGCCCCTGATTCTCACTGTCTGAGTCTGGAAGTCGTTCTGGGTGTCTTGGATTTGACATACCATGGCTTTGTGCATGCCCTGTGGTAAAGGGGCAAGGCCGGCCAGGGACAGCTGCAAACCAGGGGTTGTCTGAGATGGGTAGAATTTGCTGGATTGTGTGCTACATAAATCAAAGTGGCTGGCTGGATGACAGTCCTCTGCCAGTCCACTCATACAGTAGTCACTGTTGCTGCTGGTCACTTGATGCATCATTTTCTGTTGGGAGGGCAGATTAATATAAACATCAGACAGAAAAACTAAACGTGTACCAAGGCACACACAAACACAAAGAAGCTTTTTAGTTTACTTTTCGTGGAGCCAACAGGCCTTTTAGCGATACAACACAAAAGATAAGTGATGGCAAGACAAAGCGAGATAAACTAGGCCTACAGTCTGCAGGAAAACAAAGAAGATGGCATGCACACACATCTATTTTACCCCACGCCAAAGCTCATCTATTCAAAGTAGGTGAAATATATAGTTCGTACCTTATTTGTTGGTGGATGTTAGATGGAAAGGGTTAATTTCGGATCGCATACACTTTCCTTCTCTGGCAGCCACAACATCTTTGTGAAGACGCACAGACTACGCCCTGGCGTCCAGGACTGTCGTCTCGAAGCGGGACAGCGATTTCAGGACCCTTTTTCATTTATTTCATACTCATTTAATCCCTAAGCAGAGGTTTAGATCAGACTGGCAGCCATTTTCGCCTGGAAAAAAATTTAATAAAACAGGATGCGCTGAGCACGCATGCGCACAAAGGCCTCCAGGAAACGCAGGAGCAGATCAGTGTCACCAAACGTGGCTTTGTCAAACAAAGACGCATATTAAACGTGGGCCTTTATTTACAATGTAAACACAATTATAAATGAACAACTCCAGAAACTTTAGAATTGCTACATTATGCAAAAGTTCCTATTACTGTAATTAAACCAGGAGTAAAGATCATCATCACTGATAACAGAGGAAACATGAGCGTGCATATGCCATATATACAACAATGACGACAAAGACCATTCTCCATTGTTATGTAGGTTTATTAACATCCATATCAACTTAAGTATAGACACTGGATTTTATGGAGCAACTGCAATGCCAGAACAGATAGCAATATACATTAATCAGGGTTTCCCCGCCCCAAATGGTCGCTTTCAAACTCTTGCCAAATTAAGTCCACAGGACTTAAGTTTCCTTAATGATCTTAGTCAGCTTCTGAATCTTTGTTTTAGTGGACATGTCCACATACTTGTCCCCAATACTGACGATCATGCCACCCAGGATTGAAGGATCCGACTGTGAAAAGGAGACAGTTGAAATTACAAATTATTAGTATCAGAGTGGTTTATAAATCACCTTTACTAACATGTTAAAATGCAGTCAAACCAACTGCAAAACGGTAATTTGTACGTTTCTGGGATCATGCATTCGCACTGTACCTTTGTTTCCAGATGGATAGTCTCACCCTTCTGAAGGAAGCCCTTGAGAGCTAATTTCAGGTCAGCCAGACTAGGTTCATCCAAAGGCTAAAAAGGATAAATATTAATTAGTTGATTGTATAACAGGTTTACAGTATAAAGAATGCAATTAATTACTTTTAATACTGCTAAATTATATGAACTGTTTTATTTAGGGTGACCAGTTTTCCAGTGTAAGAGATTCAGTGATGATGTGGTGGAACATACCTGAGCAGTGGTGACGGAGCAGATGACCTCTCCACGGTGTGCACTCATCATCTTGCCAAAGGCAGTGATAACACCACCAGTTAGAGTAAGACGACCGTTGTCAGACAAAACATCTGCAAAACAAAAAGCAGGATACGTTCGTGCAAGATTGAATACTTTGCTTCTCTACAATAAAAACGGTCTGCAGTAAGGTGCAGTCTGTAATGCACCAAAGGACTGTGTACACATAATCTAAATTTAGTCATCAATTATGATTTTATTCTATTTATTTTTTTCAAAGCCGACTACTAACTAACAGTAGAGTAATAATACACACAATACATCCAAACTGCTGAAAATCTGAGAGATGGTCAAAGTAACACTGCTATCTTATAATCTTCACATTTGGCATCGGTTTATAGTTTACATCAGTCACTTTATATTCTGTGCCACTAAACGGGGTTTGTACAGTCTGTGTGCGTTTTGATTGTTTATTTGACAAAATCCAAAGTGGCTGAAATGAGAAAATGACACGCACCTTCATCTAGTTTATCTACACAATAATTCATACAACACTCCTACGCAGACTGAACCATGTGGACTGTGGAGGCTGCTGTGGGGAATGCATTGTGGAGCTCATAACTGGCCTATTGAAAAGCTATTTTTAATCTCATGTGTATTTTGGCACATTTTTTATCCAATTAGTTTTTCCGCTTAATTTGCTAATGGTTCACATTTGTGCAAACAAATGTTCCTAACCCCCAAAAAACATACTTCCAGAGATCAGAGGAAGACCACAGAAAGATTTAAACATACATAGGCTGTATAATAGTCACAAGGTCTGTGACCTCTATGGAGGTCAAATATATTAAGAGCTACTGTTGATTTCAATTTGAGAATGTGCATAAATGCTAAACTATCTATAGTTTATTTTAAAGGACAGAGTAAAGATTTTGTGAATATTATTGAAGTAAAAATAGTTTTTTCTAAATTACACTGCACAAGTTGGTTCTTTAGCATGGGTCTTGTAACAATGGCTACAGAAAAGTTTGTGTACAAGATATTTAAATAACATTGCATATTTAAGTGTAATTGTGATATTTCAGCACAAGTTCTGAGACTAAACAAAACGGTATAATGAGATTTGCATGTTGGTTCCTGTACGCACACTCAACACACAATAAAGTGCAAAACATGTTCATTACTTTGGCTTCTTTGTAGTAAAATAATTAAAGTGTTTGTATTTCATCTGGTGTGTGCTGGTGGACTCCTTTTATAATTCCTGTAACCTCTATTGACCTTAACAAATAGGCTCAGATTTATTTTGTTTTCACTATGATATATACACAACACTACCACATACAATCAAAGAGTCTACCTATGGTCTACTTAGCTATGATTAGGATAATACCATGCTAAACTGCATAGCAGCATTCAGTGATCACTCACTGATGAGGTTGACAGTGATGGTCGAAACCTTGCTCTTTGCAAGAGCATCATGGAAAGTCTTCTGCTTGATGCTGCGCTTTACATGAGGATTCATTACAATACTCGAAATTCTGGGATCCTTGATCAGGGTCTGAAAAACAAGACGGCACACAGCAAAAGGCAATTGAATTTATGTGGTTTATGCTCTTAGATGCTTGTTTAAGAAAGGAGATCACTTATGACTTCTGGTGACTAGTAGTTCTCTAGAATACCTATGTTGAATACACTTATTGTAAGTCGCTTTGGATAAAAGCGTCTGCTAAATGACTGTAATGTAATGAAATGTGCTTGAGTTGGAATAGTATGGATTCGTAAAATTTAAAAATGATGAGATCATTATCCCAATGCAATTTATTGTTTAATGTCCCTGCTATGTAAATTACTTAATCCTCATGACATTGTGATTGAAAACATTGCAGGAAACACTACATTCATCATCCATTCACCTACAATTGACATCATTAAACTGCAATTTAGGGTATTCATTTTAACTTACAGACACTTTTCCCATCTCCTGCTCCACTTGGTCCAGTTTGTTCTGCTTACTGGCAGCTGAGAACAGAGCAGTGGCATAGCGGCCCTCCACTCCATAGACCTGGATGGGAGGCTGTAAGGACACACACACACACACACACACACACAGATTAACCAGACTGCAAACACTACTACTAAACGAGTTAAGCTTCATGCAGTGTGACGTCATTTACCCTCATCAGTTTTGGTCTCACCACAGACGTGCTGAACTGGCGGACCTGAAACAGAGAAAAATGCATAATGTCAACACAGAGAAACAGGAACTGAAATTGATTTAGCTTTTGGCACGCTTTGTACCATTCACGTCCATGTCAGCTAGCTGGTAGGCTAACATGTTAGCAGTCATTCAAGTGCAATGCCTCGTGTGGGTTTGCTGGACATGTGTCTTTAGCCCCCGGTCTCCAGAGGGGATACAATACAATAAGAGATTCTTTCAAGCATAAATATGTCGGTCAAAGCAACCATAGAATGATTAAAATCACCAAAAGGGTTGAATGTCTTACCTGCTGTCCTAGCATGAGTGCTGCCATTTTCTCCTACAGCTGTGCAGAGTAGAACAGACGACTGCGCATGCGCTGTTCAGAGGGAGGCGTCTATGGAAGCTTGTGGTTAATGTAGTCTTTACAGTGGGGCTCGACCTGACAGGCTTTCTGAATGGACAACAACATTTTTTATTTTTTTATTTTAAAATGTCTCACTATACTCATTCCAAAAGAATGGAAAAATTATGTAAACTTGGTAAAATGTATGTTTTATTCCATTCCAGTAGCATTTAGCCTCCATGTTGTTTAATGTGACCTTCAGAAAGGTTATATTTTCCATTTGTGGATTTGTTTGTCTGTTTATCGGCAGGATACGGGAAAACTACTTGCCCGATTTTCATGAAACTTTGTTGAAGAGTGTACCATGGGCCAAGGAGGAACACATTACCCTTTGAAGTGGATTGGCCTTGGCAGAGGTCTGCGATTTCCGAATGACCTCTAGTTCTATATAAAGCATAGTTTTACAACTGGTAGTTCATGAGGTATCTCCTACCTTTAAGAATGAGTATTCACATGTTTACAAAGCAAACTGACTCTATGCTCCTTTTACCACTTTACAGATTGAACCCCCTGACTTACAAAATGATCTGCCTTAATTTAAGCATGCACACTGCACTCCAAATCACATTTTTCTTTTAACTATTAATACATACTGCAGCAGCTGTTAGGAAGTACACTCTGTTGGATGCAGTATGTGTTCAACTATTTTGTCATAACATTGCACCTTGAACTTGAACACACAATGCATTGGGACATACTTAATAATTTTCTATTATACTAAATAGTATGGTTGATATGGATATTGGAGCACACAGATAATAATAATAATAATAATAATAATAATAACAATAATAATAATAATAATAATAATAATAATAATAATTAAGCCTTTATGAGTCCCACAAATGGGGAAATTACAATTCTCTGCATTTAACCCATCCCGGAGGAGCAGTGGGCTGCTAAGAAGCGCCCGGGGAGCAACTTGATGGTAACCCATTTAGAAAGCTATGTCTCATGTGTTCTCCTGAGAAAGCCAATCAAATAAAATGATTTATTTTTTGCGGAGATAGGTACACAAATTAAAACTTCAACAAAAACTGAATTTTTGACATTGAGACAACTTTACTCGTTACAAGATATCAACCATTTTTTGGGGGGTGCTCACAGGATTAACATCAAATCAAATAAAACTTAAATGAAACCATTTTAAACTTCATTCAAATGTAACTGTGTGTGGTACCACAAGGCCATCAAGCAATATTTAAACAACTAAATTAAGAAAACTAAATCACTGTAACTTTTAACAATTGCTCATGTCACACTTAAGATGAGATAGAACTGTATCTCACCCAGTGGAAATTGCTGTGCTTTCCAGTACAAAGTAGGAAAGAGTGCTTTTCCTCTTAATCCTCCACTAAGCTACATACTGACTAATTAATTAGTCTAGTTAATTAGTCTAGTTATTTTTAATTAGTTTAGTTAATTAGTCTAGTTAATTAGTCTAGTTATTTTTAATTAGTCTAGTTAATTAGTCTAGTTAATTAGTCTAGTTAATTAGTCTAGTTATTTTTAATTAGTCTAGTTAATTAGCTTTAAAACTGCCAGTCACAAATGGCAAATAGACTTAACAAAATGTCACCATAACTGGTTAAACCTCTGCTACATATGAACTTTTATTTGCGTTATAAATGAGTTAACTGTTTGGGGTGTAGCTACTGTGAATGTGGTCGTCTTATTTTTTAGTGACGTTGACGTGACGTGGCGTTGACGTCACGTACGTTCAGCCGCTGGTCCTGACTGTTCCCGTTTTCGTCCAGCAGATGGCAGACAAACTATGAATATCACTTTTTTTAAAATATCCGACATGCACAAAAACAATAACTCATCAAGATAAATAAAGATGAAATAAAAATAAAACAAATTCAATTTCAAACCGCCCGGACAAAGTAAATAAATAAATAAACGGGACACTTCTTTGATTCCGTCTCTTGGGGCTCCTTGGGATGCGATGACGTAGAGAGGATTTGTTGCTCTGGACCTGGACCAGAGTTGGCAGGGTTGGGTCCACCGTCTCTAGTCTGAGCTGCTCTCATAGTATGCTCCATACTAAACAGGCATCTGTTTGACCTTGGAGAAGACATTTCCGTATCATGTGAACTAAACACTTTTGGTCCCCATCAAGCTGCAGGGACTCACAGCCTTTGACGCATTTGGTTTGTTTTTTTGTCGGAGCGCACACACACACAAGCGCGCACGGACACACACACATCCAAGCTGCGAATGACCAGAGAGCCGGGCCGTCAGGACGCATCGACACAGCGAGGTGTTTTTATTAGAAATTGTTAAAGCTGGTCGGCTCTGTAGCTGACGGCATAAACCATGGACGACAAGTCATTCACCAAGGAGCTGGACGGATGGATTGAACAGCTGAACGAGTGCAAACAGCTGAGCGAGAATCAGGTCAAAGTCCTATGTGAAAAGGTAAGGTTTGCGCAGAAAAAGGCAAGTCATTTTCTTTCTGCACTGCTAGGGTTGCATCTCCTGAGTCGTCGGGCTCAGAAAAAAAAAACATGTATTGGTGGAGACTTAACATGTAAGCTGATGCATGTGGCCTTGCGTCGGAGCACCATTTGACTGCAGCTGCATGCAGGGAAGCAACTCGCCAAGAAGATGGAGGAGGATGCCTGCAAATATGTTTTTCTCTAGCTACGCCCACTCCTGGCTCCTCACTGGAGTGCATCGGCACAACCACAACAAACTATAATCATATTCTTTACATCATAACAATCTGAAAATCTGATGCACATGTATTGTTATAGAGTAATAATAAGGCTTGTGTAACACACATGCTCATTGTATACTCCTACATTGCACCATACTGTTGTGTTACCTGTTAATCTGCAGCATCCTGTGTTTTCTTTGGTCCCCCATTTAAGGCCAAGGAGATCCTTACCAAGGAGTCCAACGTGCAGGAGGTGAGATGTCCGGTGACAGTCTGCGGAGATGTCCATGGTCAGTTTCATGACCTGATGGAGCTGTTTAAGATTGGGGGGAAGTCTCCAGACACCAACTATCTCTTCATGGGAGACTATGTTGACAGAGGCTACTATTCTGTGGAGACAGTTTCTCTTCTGGTTTCTCTTAAGGTACATTTTTTTGTTGTCATTTTGCCACTGATGCTGTGATATATGTCAGCTACAACTGGAGCAAGAATGTTTGTTGTTGATTATTCTTACATTTAGTTATAAACACATCTTTCTTTGTAGGTAAGGTTCCGTGAACGAATCACGATTCTCAGAGGGAACCACGAGAGCAGACAGATCACACAAGTGTACGGCTTCTATGACGAGTGCTTAAGGAAATATGGAAACGCCAATGTTTGGAAGTACTTCACAGATCTGTTTGACTATCTGCCTCTTACTGCGCTGGTGGATAACCAGGTACGGTTGTGTATTCAGGTGTAGCATGTGACATACAGCAAAGATACAAGGACTCACCATTTATTTTCTGTCTCTTCCATAAGATTTTCTGCCTCCATGGAGGATTGTCCCCTTCAATAGACACACTGGAACACATCAGAGCGCTGGATCGCTTGCAGGAGGTTCCCCATGAGGTAAAGTGAGGAAGCCATTCTAGATTATGTATTATTCTGTAATTTACTGTTACAACTGGATGTCACAACATTTATTTTAAGGAGTATGATGGTTCATGTAGCTGTAAGGATGCTCCGACAATCATATATATTGCACATTCATCAGATTAAATTTTAAAGTTAGAGCTGAAACGATTAAATTATGATAAATTCAGCGATCCAGCAAAAATGTGAATCATTTAGTAATCATTTATATGTTTTTAGCAAATATTCACTGGTTTAACTTTCAAATGTGAAGTTTTTTTCACAATTTTCTGACAATTTATAGATCAAGCAATAACTCAATAACTAAATAAAGAATTATAAAAAATTTCGGTGCAGCCCTAGTTAAAGTCTATAGTTTGACAGTATCCTAAAAGTTCTAGATATTGGACAGATTTTGTGTTTGAACGTGTAAGAGACTGAACAACACTGACGTTTCCTCCATTTTTCAGGGTCCAATGTGTGACTTGTTGTGGTCCGACCCAGATGACCGTGGCGGCTGGGGCATCTCACCCCGTGGTGCTGGTTACACCTTCGGGCAGGACATTTCTGAGACCTTTAACCATGCAAATGGCCTAACTTTGGTCTCAAGAGCCCACCAGCTGGTGATGGAGGTAATTTAACTTTGTTTATCTGCTGAAAGTAATTCTGTTTTTTAAATGGAGACACTGCAGATGCAGCTTTGACTTAACATGTTGTGGATTTAAAGTAAATAACATGCAAGTAATCTTTGATCTAGGGTTACAATTGGTGCCACGACCGCAATGTAGTGACAATCTTCAGTGCACCAAACTATTGTTATCGTTGTGGAAACCAGGCAGCAATCATGGAACTTGATGACACATTGAAATACTCCTTGTAAGTAAATGTTGTTACAAACATGGACTTTTGGCAGGTTCATAAAAAGGTATTATTATTGACGACAAATCTTGCTTTTTCTTTGCTCTAGCCTACAGTTTGATCCTGCACCACGCAGAGGGGAGCCTCATGTTACGCGGCGTACGCCAGACTATTTCCTGTAAAGATCACTGCCGGGATGGCAACAGAAAAGAAGCATTCATAAACTCATGGACCAAAAAATGTTTGCCATAATCACAATGAAATGGAAACTATCACATCTAGTTAAAGACCACCATCCTTACAACTTTTTCCTCTCTGTGCATGATGTTTTTATTGCTAGAAATGATTGCTACTATGAACAATACGGTCACAATACCTGCTGGTTTGTCAGGAAACATGAATGAACTGATGCAGAGAATAACAAGTAAATCTAAGTAATCTTTGTGTTGATAACGAGCAGAGTGTTTCCATATACAGTATGTAAGCCGCATCTTTCACTTGGCATGGCCTCAAATCAAAGGTTGCAGTAAATATAATGTCAACTCTTTCTTTTTGTAACTGAAGCACAACAGTTTACTTTGTGAAGTGAAATGATAGGGTTAGACGTCGGAAATGAGTATGTTCTCTTTGCACTTTTGTATTTGATTTTTATCACACGGCACTGACAGACTTTGTTCTTTTTTAATACCCTGTTATAGTGTAAGTCGCTCTCTTTCTGCCCTGCTGTCTCTTATGGGAGTTAATGTAATTCATTTAAATAGGCAATATTGGTACCAATTACATCAGTTGTAAAAAAAAAAAAAAAAAAAAAAAAAAGAAAGAATAACTTAATGTTTTGCAGCCACTAATATACGAAATAAAGACTGAAGTTGCTTCGTCATTTTCTTCATTTAAGTACAGTTTGTGGCATTGTTCCCTCTCACCAGTCACCACTAGATGGAAACAGACACCCAGAAGCTGCTGATGATCAACTGATCATAGTGATCAGTGATAGTGATGCTACTGTGAATGTGTGCAGGGTATTGGGTACTTATTATACATGTATGTATGAGAGGCGTTTGGTATATGATGATTGTGAAACGTGAAAGGGATACAGGACTAATTTAGCTTTTCATTTTGTTTGATGTTTTCCTTATTTCTTTTTAATATATGAACTAAATAATGAACAGATTGTTTTAAGGGAAACTTTTCACAAGACATTAGTGTCGGCCATTAATCTCAGGCTGTTGTAGAGTCGTGTGTGTGTGTGTGTGTGTGTGTGTGTGTGTGTGTGTGTGTGTGTGTGTGTGTGTGTGTGTGTGTAAATCCAAAGTTTTTACCAGTTATTAATGATTTACTGCCTGGGAATCAATGTTGCGAAAATGTCAGAGCTTTAACGGATGTGGTGCTCAGATAGCTTCTAAAAATAAAAGCCTCATTTAAAGGACGGGGTGAAATGAAACCTGATTTGCCACTTCAAGTGTTTACATAAGATTGTAATATTTTATTTAGGAGAATAAAAAAAACATTGTGCATTTGTCAATTCCTTTTTTTTTTTAATGTGTTACAGCTCCAATCTTTCCCAGTGTGTTTAGTTTGTTCCGCTGTGAGGAGCGGACTTTTACTTTCTCAGTGAGGAGCTGGTGAGGGGCTGTGCCACCGTGCGCTGCTCTGTGGATGAACTGACGCTGCTGCGCGCAAAAATTAGCCTGTCTGCAGTCTTTCAGGGACACCTCTCTTGCGGACCGCCGGAGCCCACAGTGCAGTAAGTAACCTGCCCATCATTTATTTTCTTCTCCCCTAATGGCTCCATCAAGACGTCAACGTAGAGAAGACCAGCATGCACATTGTGTCTGAGGTCGGGGAAACTGTCATTAGACGCGTGGGGCTCCTGGAGAAGCCCGCTGGATGTGTGTGGATGTGGCAGGCTCATACTAGTTGAATCTGGGGCGCACAGCTGGACAGTCATCCACGCTGGACAGATGTCGTGCCTAATTAGACGTCTTTTTTTTTTTTTAACAATGATGATACTTTGCATTTGTGTCATCTTGCAAAGTCTTGATCGCTTTGTTCAGATGCAGAAACACCTCCAGCTACAGTCCAGATCTGACTGGTCTGCGTCGGGTTGAACAATTAACCGTATCCAGTCCCAGAGCATGTTTACCCTGCGGCCACAGACACAAAGCAGCTATTATTGTGTAACAGATGCACAAGAACATAGGCCAT
Source organism: Anoplopoma fimbria (assembly GCF_027596085.1). Lineage (NCBI taxonomy): Eukaryota > Metazoa > Chordata > Actinopteri > Perciformes > Anoplopomatidae > Anoplopoma > Anoplopoma fimbria. The sequence goes on along the minus strand of NC_072452.1, from coordinate 11,112,731 downwards.
GAAGGGTAAACCATCTACCACAGGATGCTGTTTTTGGATGACATATTTCATTGTAATGTGTTGTTATGAATTGCAGGTTAATGTGTAGCCAGGCAGGCCGCCCTTGATTGGTTGAGAGTGAGGGCAGAGGCAGCTGAGGGTTTAAAGATCAGAGGCCGCGTCAGTCCAAAGTTCAGCCCTCTGATATCACTGATCAGTATTATGTATATGATATTATCGGGGTCTGACCTATTGTTCAAAACCAACTCATACAGTGATTTCGTGTTTCATTGGATGATCTCAGAGTTGGGGGGGTGGGGGGTGTTTTGTTGTCATCTCGTGAGAATCTCATGGAGTTTAATTCAATTTTAAAGAGACCGCACGCCTCCTGCACGCCACAGATATACCAGCAAACAAGGCTTCTCTGTTTGGTTATCAATCCAGCAGCCATCTTTGGTGCAATTTCAGGTGGAGTTTCATCATTCATCATGCTGCTGCCCTGTGGCTGCTGCAGATTCTTGCATGGACTCGTTGTGTCCCTGGTCCCCACAGCAGTTCCAACAAATGGTTAAAAACCAGATCAGACTGGGTTATGTGGAGACACACACACACACACACACACACACACACACACACACACACACACACACACACACACACACTGAGGAGGATGAGTGTGCTACATTCACATCCACAAAGCTGATGTTTTTGATAGTCAGGCCAGTCTTATCTGGTTTTGGATTGTGAGATGATAAATACATATCATTTTGAAGAAATATTCACTAGTGATGTTGATTAAAATGAGTGCATAACATACTACTCTTTGCTCACTTATCCCTAATACCATTTGTATTGATATAAATAAAATAAAAACGTTTGCAGTCAATCACAGTTGTTCACAATGCACAAGCAGAAAGCGTTGGCCCTTTCCAAGAGCTGCTTTTCAGCCACAGTTGGGGGTTGGTGTTCACCCATAATAGGGCTTTGCGATTTAGTACTCCACAACTCTTGTGTCAGGTCAGCCATCACCATAGCAACATTATGCTGAATAAGCAGCATGGCAATCTAGCGAGGACCATTGTTTTCAGGAGTCCTCCCTCACTGACTTGTGTCTGCAAAGAAAAACAAGAAGTGAGGGACTGTAACCATTTGGCTGAGTGATGGAGCAGGTCCCCGAAATCCTGGAACAATATCAGTCAAGATCAGCCAAATACAATGCAGTTATGAAACATAGTTATTTTAGATAACTAATCCGTAGACATTACTGTTGTTGTACAGAGAACTTGCTATTTTTTCCCTGCGTTGTTCTATTCACTCCAGAACAAGGCCACTTAAAATCCTTAAACCTTGAAGCATCATTCTTCATACTTTTGTGCACTGCAAGCACCAGATATGATTATTAAAGCATTTGTCTTTCTCCAGATAAACATGGCAGCAGAGCTATCCACCTCCATAAACATCAAGGAGCCCCGGTGGGACCAGAGCACGTTTGTTGGTCGGGCTAAACATTTCTTCACTGTCACAGACCCCAGGAACATTCTCCTCACCAACGAGCAACTAGCACATGCACACAAAGTCATCACTGACTACAGGTAAACCTGCAAGTAGCAACACGTCAGTAACAAGAAATACATCATCTGCTCTTATGAATGGGTTTGCTTTAAATGTATTTTTTACCGCCTCTTAGGAAAGGTGTAGTCTCCCCAGGACTGACAGAAGATGAACTCTGGAAAGCGAAATATGTTTTTGATTCGGCTTTCCATCCCGATACTGGGGAGAAGATGATCCTGATTGGCCGCATGTCAGCGCAGGTTCCGATGAACATGACGATCACTGGATGCATGATGACATTTTACAAGTAAGAACATGTAGGGTTTTACTCCATGAGACTGTAACACCCAGGCTTATAGATTTAACTATATCACTACACTGTTCCCAACTCTACTGCTGAAACTATTAACAGGCCATTTGTGACAGAGCACATTGTTTGGTTGGTCATGGTTTACTGGGACACGAGAATAGAACAGAGCTATGCTTTTATTAGTAACACCTGTGTTTTTCCACCTATTACAAGTAAAACTGACTATTATCTTTTAGTACTTGTTACCTAACTTAATGTCTTAAAATATTATCACTTGTGCATTTTTACACGTGACCTGCAATTGATTCGACTGTTTTCAAACTTGCAGGACAACTCCAGCCGTGTTGCTCTGGCAGTGGATCAATCAGTCTTTTAACGCAATAGTCAATTACACCAACAGGAGCGGCGATGCTCCAATCACGGTCAGGTAAGAGACGGGTGTTTTGGCACTGACAGAGATTCATATTAACTCCTTAATTAAACCGCTGGCTTTTTTATTTTATGGACGGTTTTTGTGTGATGTGACCGGTGACTCTTCTGTTCGCAGTCAGCTTGGCACGGCTTATGTGTCTGCCACCACAGGGGCAGTGGCAACCGCTCTAGGACTTAATGCACTAACAAAGGTACCGCTTCATCTAACACCCATTATACATCTCGTTTTTTTTATGTATCCGTCTCAGCTGCATGGGTGTGCTGATATGAGTTAGCCCCACACACACACAAACAGTCTCTCTGTCTTACAAGAGCTGTATTATTTACAGGGTCATGGTTCTGGTATCAGAATGTTTTCCTGCCATTTTTTATAGTGACTTTGTGCTTAACATCCTGATTTATGGTAGAAAAGTACATGTACAGCATCTGAAACATTAGCTGCAATATCTTCTTTTGGACTAACAGATTAAATTGGTCGTGCTGTCAGAGTACAGCAGAGCCAAATGATACAATTCCTGTTTTAATGCCTCCTCTCTCCTGCTGTAGCACATCTCACCTCTGATCGGACGGTTCGTTCCATTTGCTGCTGTTGCTGCTGCTAACTGTATCAACATCCCTCTGATGAGACAAAGGTAAAGAGGACATGCAACACTCAGCAGAGAACCTCATGGTTTTGAAGCATGTTTACGATTAAATTACATACTGGCTCTGAAGTTGATAAGACACAACACTAGTAGTGAAAAATGTCCCTGGAAACATAGATTTTATTATTATTATTATTATTATTGCTCATCTTAGGTGTAATGACAGCTCAGATGATTGTGATTTAATTAGCTTTGTTCCTTCATTTCAGAGAACTTCAACACGGCATTCCCATAACAGATGAGAATGACAACAGGTTAGGAGAGTCGACGAAAGCGGCAAAGCAGGCTATCTCTCAGGTCGTGGTCTCCAGAATCCTCATGGCTTCTCCAGGAATGGGTATGAATATATATTTATCAGTCCAATAAGACATGCTTTTAGGTTTGTTAACTCCTCCTCTGGCAAGTGGCGTCACTTTAAACCACCAACTTTACTGTATTTTCTTCTTTTTTTTTTTGAAAATGCATTGTGCATTGATATTTTATTTGTGTCTTTTCAGCCATTCCCCCGTTTTTAATGAACCATTTGGAAAAGAAGGCCTTTCTGAGGGTAGGCAGGTTTCTGCTTATGCTTTAATACAACACAACCTCGAACATCAGCTTCATCACCATAGGTTTAATGTGTTAAATGTTAAATGGTGGGAACCTCATGTTCCTTACTGTGTCTACCACTCTCTTTCCATTTCGTAATCACACATCAGAGGAATGAAAGGCACTGGGGACATGAGGCCACTCTACTATGGGAATTCACCACTGCTTTTGTGCCGCTCATTCTCTTTTCTGCCTGGTCTTTTCAGAAGTTCCCATGGATGAGTGCACCTATTCAAGTCACCCTGGTGGGATTCTGGTGAGTCGTCAGAGATGGTCCACCTGATAAGCAGCCATGTCAAATTCCATTGACATTTTCCTCAAAAGGATATGAAATTTCAGTTATCCCAATGTCACTTTAAACGTTGCCGTTATAGGTATTGTAAATAATTTCAATATGAATGTGCTCATAGTATTTTAGTGAGATCATGAAGCTCTCTGGCCCTTTGATCCACATATCCTTCACATGTGTTTTGCTGATGTTTCCCATGCTCAGATTAATTAATTAAAACCACGTGTAACATTGCTTCAGTTCAGCTCAAATCACATGACAGTGTTTTGAGTAGCACACAAACACAAGAGCAGACCTGTTATATTAGTGGTTGTTATGACAATGTAAATTTGCCAGATTTGAGATTTGCCATTTTATACCAAGGTAGCTCTCCCTTTAACATCTCTGGTTGTTTTAGGCCATTTTGTGCAAATCAGTGAGCAGGAGTGTTTTGTGTCAAAATTTGATTTAATATCATTTTTGCCATCACTTTGAAATTGTATTGGTTTGTCAGGTATTTAATTCTCTGAATTATAAAAAGTCACTTTGGGCCAGTCTAATCCATTAACTTGTCATTGGCAAGTGCCTTCATCATTTCAAGTGGTAGTTGTAAAAATATATGTTATCTTTGCAAATTGGAAGTTGGACTGCCATTACATTTTTCACAGACATTTATGGTCACCAGAGAATCAATTCTTCTGACTTTGATGGTCCTTTAACTTTTCATACAGCGACATTATCAAAATAAATACATTTTTGCAATACTTTAAGATAAGATAAGATAAGATAATCCTTTATTAGTCCCGCAGCGGGGATATTTACAGCTTATTTGATGACCAAAAAACCTGCAAAACTAATGACTAATCTCATCAGCCTCAGCTTTCGTTGTCTTTAGTGTTCATTCTTAAATGTTAGCATGCTAACATGCTCAACTAATATGTTATTTTATTGTAACAATAATATGCTAAACCAATATTTGTACACATGAAACAACAAGCTTGCACACAACTGAATTTACCCTCGCTCTTCTTTATCAGGTGTCTTTTTAGCCAATCGGATGAGGTCAGAACATGAAGCTCTGGACTGCTTATCTGTGCGGTTTGTTTCATAGATCTGTGTTTCTTTTCCAGCCTGGTGTTTGCCACTCCACTGTGCTGCGCATTGTTCCCTCAGAAGAGGTGAGTGAAAAGTTCAAACTTGACCCTGAGATGATTGTAACCAGTCTGTCGTAGCTACAGAGCCATGCCCTCCTCTGTCTGGATGAATATATGCAGAGTGTGCATGATTCCTTTCTGCCTGAGAAGATGCATAATACGCCTACAGTGTATGTGTTTGACCCATTAACCCCTTTGTGTCTCCCATTCTTCCCCCTGATCCAGTTCCATGTCAGTCAGCGGCCTGGAGCCGGAGCTGCAGGAGAAAATCAGGGCCAACCACCCAGGAGTGGAGAGGGTCTACTTCAACAAGGGGCTATGAGTGAGCGGCCCACTCATCCAAACACTGCCATAACACAGCTGCAGGCTCAGTCCTCGCCTCTCTGCCAGCCCTCCTCATTCAGTGTGCCAAAGTTAAGTTTGTGTCTCCTCATTTCCACCATTCAGATGGATATCTGGGGACTCCCTCTCTTTGTAACGAGATGTTTGCTTTTGTCAATGTGATTGTTGATTTTGTTGTAACTGCTAGGGAAGATTTTCCGCGACTGGGCCGGATAAAAAGTATGATGTTTATCATGACAGAGGCTGTTTAGTGGGCAGTGTGAGATTGTTTTAAGTGGACATTTTTTATGTACAGTACTTTTTTGAAGTTGGTATCTAGCAGCCAAACCATTTCATACTCTCCTACCTGAGGTTGGCAGTCAGCTCATTTCTTACCGGCATTATAATTGATTATAATCACATTTTAACATTGATTATACAAAGACCTCTGCAGTTCAGGCTTATGCCATTTCACTTAATCTCCCTTGAATTCAGTTTATTTTGCCAAATGAGTGACATCCAGTGAGCCTTAAGGCCTCTTGACATCTAATCATGAATCTGAAAACACAACTCTCCAGGGATCCATCCTATAAAATGTGATGCTATGATGGCGGCAACCATTGATGGGCCAACACGGTGCTATTTTATGTCTTAATAATCGGTGTTTATCATACTATTTATTCTGCTTGCCAAACATGCATGAACAAACTACTAATATGATTCAACCTCTGTGAAATATATGTTTCTGTATATTTAGTAACTCCGAGAGCCACAATCAGGAGAGCTGAACGGAGGTGACTAAAGTGTTAGTAATGATGAACACACTGGTTCTCATTTACCTGATCCATAATCTACAATAGTTAATCAAGGATTTGGTGATCATAGTATTTGATAAAACCTGAATTCAACTTCTCATTCAAGCTTTACGCAGACTTGTATGGTATCTATCTTCTGTACCTTAATGCAGCATCCTAAGAGGTTTGATTATTACTGCACAAAGACACATCTTAGATTTAGGAGACAGTTTTATCACATATTTTTTTTTTTATGTGTTATAATTCATATGTTAGATATGGATGTCAGTATTGGGGAAAAAACGCCAAAAACATTCTCAAGATAGTATTTTTCAAGGCAAGGGTGATATCAGAGGAATCCATCTAAACAATATGTGTTTTAAATGTACATTTTGCCTTTATGAACTTAACCTGCTCTTTGGACTCATCATACAGAAATACTTTGACCTCAGCCTGGTGAGTTCCCAGTTAAATTCATGGATCATTAACAACCCCCTGCTCATTATATCTTGCAGTTAAAGTGAGAAATATGCAGACCTTAGAAATTACAAACAGTCACATCAACACACACTATCACAGAGAAAAAGCAGATGCAGTCTGATGTTGTAACTTCAGTTCTGTACCCGTCCTTCAGTCGTTAGTATTCAGACGATAATGGACACAGTCTGCGTAGACTGCATCGCATCTGTGTGCCACAGTGACAGGGGATTTATCATTGATTTATCAGTGGACATTAAAATCAGGGATTAGAGTGAAAAAGATGGAAACCAACAAACTGTATTTAGCAAACCTACCCTCATTTTGAAACTTTAAGAATGATTTTTGTATTTGAAAATCATCAAACTCTTGTGAACAATGATGAACAATTAGATTTCATTGCATCTTTTGCTCATCATGATGTGTGATTTCTGTAAGGTGTTAAATGTTTAATATACTGTAAATCTACTTACATATATTGCTGTAAAGGTAATTTTATTTTAGATTGTCAGTGTGTCCAGAGAGATGTGTTGGAGGTGAAGCTGTTCCAAGTGAAGTTTGGTATTTAGTGTTAAAGGTAACTGAATGTAGCATTTTCCAATTTCAGCTGTTTAGGTGTGTTAGTCCAGAAAAGCACAATTATGTAACATACTTCAAATGCTGCACAAAACCTGTTAAACCTGTTCAGTTTCCTGACCGCAATACTTTTCAGTACATCCAAGAAAAGATGATAAATATTAAACTTCCCCTTTGGTAGACACTATTTCCGAGTGTCCCTTAACCTCTGACTGCATCTAATGAGAACCAATTCCCCTTTAATGGAGTTCAAAAATATGAAATAAACTACCTAATAAATAATGTAATGTTAACAAGCTTCTATCTACCAAATGAAATGAAATGTCACTACAGCCAAAGCGATACAAATCGACTCAAGAGGAAGAAGTCATTTACAGTTTGCTTTCATGGCAATGAATATTTTTTAAAAGATAACAAAAACATGGTATTTGTTATGCAGTACACTGAGGTGATGTGATGTTTAGACTAACTGGAAGAAATAAAATTGATGAAATCTTGTACCTGGTGTTGGTTGATTATGTTCAACTGCAGCTCCACAGCGACATCTTCTGGTTCAAACGGGACACAGCCTAGTGACGTTACAAAAGCGATTTATTCCAAGGCACATAATGTTCAGAAGAGCTATGAAAGACAGAAAACTCGCTCCATTTCACTGCACACAGATCTGAGGCCCTACGGACGTCTTTACAAAAGCAATGCACAAAAACACTTGCACACAGCGCGCTTTGACAGTTACAGAACAAAATGCATCATGGGAGAGCGGCAGGACAAACTGATTGCTCCTTTCATCATCCAAAAGAATTACTAGAGGGGTTCAGACACAAAAATTACAGGAATAGCTGGACTGTAGTGATTATCTCCTGAGTTGACACAGTCAATAGTAATGCAGAAAATCTTTGTTACACTTTTACAGGAGCAAAAATAAAGCATAGACAGTTTAACAGTAGCTGTCTACGATTGAAAGATGTCATCTCAATTATACAACTTGTATCGTGTGATTAATTCATCAACATTTGTCACTCAGTAACTTGCTCTGTGGTACTGCTGAGACACAGCTGTGTTATTCTGCTGATCCTGCTGTGTTGTTCTGCTCCCCTGGGTTTAAAGATGTTTCTTTGATCAAGGGCAACAGTGTGATTCACATAAAAAAAAGCACAAAGACTTACAGCAATGAAAGATAGTCCTGGAAACTATAACATTGTGTCTAGTGTGATGACAGAAAGAAGACAAATGCATTTGCAATAGGCTATTTTTTTAACAGCAGACATTTTGACTCGTCATAGTAGGTGAAGAGTTACTTGTGTTAACATTAACGACGGCTCTGTTAAAAGCACGTGTCCCTCCACAGTGAGACAGCATGCACAATATGAAACTAAAGCAGCTTAATAGGAACCAGCCATCATTCACTTTAGTCTTTACACCTGTAAATGTCCTACTGTGACAAGTCAAAATTTCTCCTGTGAAAAAGGCCCATTTGGCTTTTTCGTAAAAAAACTGCATCAAAACACAAATCCTTCACTTTGCAACGGGCAAATAAAGTAATTCAAGCACAAACTAAGTCATCCATGTAACAGTTTCCGATTGAGTTTAAACAGCGAATAATGTTCACATTCAGTGACTGACATCCTGTGTCATTAGGCAACAATGCAGAGAGCAGACACACCTATAGAAACGTTTGACGAGAGGCTTCTACAGTTGCCATCACCATTCACAGTCTGCGCAGTGATTCATTGACCTTATCTCTGTTCAAACTTTTTCCACATTAAGTCCAAGGTAACCTCTGTACGGTGCTATCTTTGGAATGTGATGGACTTTGCCAAGGTGGCACTTCAATTGGCACTTGGGTAACATTGACATTTAAAACTCACTCCATTAGCACTCCGCACCAAAAAAAATTTCAGCAAGTTACAAGACTTCTTTTCATTGACTGGGTTTCTCTGCTTCACTCAGTAATAACACATTTTGGGAGATTGAAAGTGAAAATTTGCATTTGATTCAACAACTTCATTTTTCACAAAGGATATAATGAAAAAAAGATAAATAAAAGGTAATATAAATACTCTGGAATACAATTATACAACAGTGTTATTATAATTTCTCATTTATGGATATGAGTTAAAGTATAACTCAGTAGCGTCCACTCTTATACGGGGCACCACTGTTACAATGTCTTTGGATAAGTGTTAGAGATTGTCCTGGCAGCTGAGCTGATCATCGTTGTGCTTCCTGGTTGTGGAAGGCTCTGTGGATGCTTCGTTCCCATGCACACACACAGAGTGTCAAAGGGTTGGTCGGAGTGAGCCCGAGGGCGATGACCTCAACAAAAGACAGACTGCAACTGAGGGACAGAAAGCCAGCCCCTCAAGCTCTGTAGTGCATGTGATCAGCTGGTTGAGCTAAAAGAAAACCAGGGACATGTAACTCAACGGTGCCACCCTGAGGCTACAGCAGATGGATGGACCGGAATTCAATGTAACCCTTTAAGCATATCACGGCAGAGCCTTGAATAAACGCAGTCACCATCTATTTCTTCGGCGTATAAAAGTCGTATGTATTCAGCAGAACTCCTCCTCACACAGCGCCTCCCCCACCAGCAGGGAGTGTTTGTCGGGCTCACTGAGCACCAAGCTGTTGAGAGAGTGTTTGTCGGAGCGCAGGGAGTTGATGGAGGCGCGACTGTAGTTCACAATGCGGTCCAGCAGGCTGAGTCTGGGGGAGGGACGACGCATCTCGCCCATGCCGATGTGGACGCTGACGTCTGACAGGCTGCCCTGCCGTCTGTTGTTGCCCAGTCTGGCCTCCAACATCTCAGCTGTGGGCTTAGTGTAACTACACGAAGACAAGGAGAAAGAGGGAGGCACATATGGAAAGTGATTGGAAAGATGGTTTTTAGATGAGTATTATCAAAAGGATGAAAAACAAAGGACACAGATAAAAAGGCCCCAGCAAAGCATTAAATATCTCATTACCATTTGAGTAGAAGGGAGGACAAAACCACAGAGACAGACGACAGAGCCATCGCAGCAGAGCCCATCCACGGCTGTAACACCAGACCGATGGGAAGGAACACACCTGTGGACCGACACGGCTCAGATTAGCGCCGTGGTTGAGATTATTGCAATGAATGATGTCAATGTGATGACATCATTTAAACAGATCTTTTGCAGTGACCTACCAGCAGCAATAGGAATGCCAACCAGGTTGTAGATAAGAGCAAATACAAAGTTGATCCTGATCCTCTTGACAGTCTTTTTAGAAAGGTCAATGCTGGCCACCACATCCAGGAGGTCATTCTGCAGATTAGAAAAAAGGGTAAATGAAAAGGGTTGTAATAAATTGTGCTTAGTACAAAAAATTAAAACCACATTACAAGTAATAACTGCAGAGAGGTTGACACATTTGAGATGATAATAATAGAAGCAATAATAATTTTTGAAAACGGTGCAAAATAGACAAATCATTTTTGGGTAAACAAAACAATTTTAAATCTAGAAGCTTTATTCTGACACTGCACCCATTATGGCTGCATGGTATGAAGAACATATGCAATATGTATGAACAATATTAGTTGTGATAAAAATACTATTAATAGAATATTATTATATTCAAATCTGCTTGATAAAAAAATTAAAGGAAATTATTTTGTTGAACACATGGAACTGAATACAAAAGGCATTTTAAGTATGGCGCACCACACACACATGACAGGGTATTATTAAAATGATTGTGCCAGAGGGAGCAACGCAGCACCTCACGTGGTGTCTCTCACGTTTCAAGAGATGTTAACCAAACAGAAACTGATGTGCATACAACTTGCTGTAGTGATGCTTTACAGTGAGAAAAAACAAAAGCAGAAGGCAAGTCTGGCTTGAAATTACCCAACAATGTGTATCTGTGTAGAAGTTAAAGCACTTCTACAAAGAGAATGTATCTTTTTAAGTTGCTCCCGAAGGCTTGCCATCGGTGTGGACTGTATGTTGCATGAATGTTAGTTAGAGTCTGATGGTGGCACCTTGCATGGTAGCCTGTCATCAGTGTGTGAATGGATGAATGATATGTAATATACTACTGATTGTAAGTCGCTTTGGATAAAAGCGTCTGCTAAATGACTGTAATGTAATGTAATGTATTTCATAGTTTCACGGATAATGTGAAATATCATGTGTTGCCGTCTTGCAAAATATGGCATATTTCAGTCTCACTTGTATTACACGTTTGGTATCATGATACAGTGTTGCATACTGTGCGTTTTCTGTGACATTGTGTTAAGCCTGATCCTGAGTTTCACACTGCCTCTATGCTGCGGGGCAGACATATCATGTTTGATGTTTTCATGTTATGAAACAGCTGATCTGTGACCACAGACATGAATTCATGACAGAATTAAAAAAAAATAATAATAATAATCCTCCAAGCACAAATTCTCACCCTGATCAAAACCACATCTGCTGCCTCTATGGCCACATCTGTCCCGGTTCCTATGGCAATGCCCACATCAGCCATGGCCAGAGCAGGTGAGTCGTTGACACCGTCGCCCACCATGGCTACTCTCTTTCCTGCCTGCTGCAGCTGCTCCACCTTTGCCACCTTGTGGGAGGGGAGCACCTCGGCAAACACCTTCCTGATACCCACCTGTGAGAGAGGCAGAGACGGACAAGCTCACAAACCACAAAGTACAAAGCAATAATGAAATGGCTTTAAAAACACATTTGAGACTGGGGTAACAAATAAAATGGAGCCAGGGGAGGAGGGGTGATATCCAGAATATGAAACTCACACATTTATGAGAGAAAATATTGTAGGGGGAGGGGTTTTGTCAAGAAAACACATTGCTTCACTTTGCAAGGTTGGATCAACCAAACACACCACCGGTAAGGTGAGCTGCCGAGTGCAAAACATTAATCATATTAGTATTTACTGATGTTCATAAAAGAATACGCACATATGTATCTTTCAAGACTGTCGCCTCGCTCAGAGGCCATCCTTACCATAAGCGGCTGGTGGTACCACACTTTTGCATAAATTGTTAAATACCACACTTTTGCATAAATTGTTATATAATATAATACATTTTTTCTCATAACTTTCTTGAATATAACCAACCTCCACTGGCTCCGTAATTTATTTATTTTGACCTACAATGGCCCTAATACACCGTCATAGAGACTTGAATTTAGGTATCACAATATTGTAATAATATGTTCGTATGAGTGTTGGGTTTTTGGGGGTTTATAAATGCAACATATTAGTTTTACATCAACATAACTGAAACGAATGCTTTGTTCTCAGACCATATCACTCTACTCTCCAGATTTTAAATGGTTATGGTTTAAATTTGTATTAAAGCACAGATTTTCACTCTTTATCATATGTCATATCATCTAGCTCTTTATCTTTTTTCTGTCCACACCTGAGCAGCAATGGCTCGTGCCGTCTTGCTGTTGTCTCCAGTCATCAGCACGACTTCCAGACCCATGTTGGTCAGAGTTTGAACTGCCAGCTCAGCCTCCGGTTTCACTGTGTCTGCTATGGCTATCATCGCACACAGCAGATCTACGCACAAATGAAAATACTTTGAAATGAAAATATTGTATTGTATTGTACACAATGATAAGAATACAAATAGTTTTAGACAATTGCATAACTGTTGGCAGTCAGTCAGGAAATGATGGCAAACAGATAAAAAGACTACATTTCTTGTTAAACGGTACTACTCACTGTCTACAGCTACTAGAACAGCGGTGCGTCCTCTGCGCTCATGGTCTATCATGGCCTCATCTATATCCGGTCTAATCTGCAGGCAATTCCTCTTCATCCACTCTCTGTTGCCAATCAAGACAACGTAGTTGGCTGTCTGGACAAGGCCTACACACACACACACACACACACACACACACACACACAGACCATTCAAGTTAGACAACAGCAAGGAAATATAAAAGGTGAATGACATTTACTGTATCAGTACCTAATTAATAATCTAAGGACTAAATTAAATGTTTCAGTGTTTCCGTTGAATACACGCCTTCAACAATGTTTTTCCCAACATACTTAGCGGCTGTGGGTCCATGATGAGTGGATGGGAGCTGGTGGACATCCTGGTGTCACTGATCTGGACGAGGACGCTGTTGCGCTTGTTGTTGTCATCGCTGTCGCTGTCTTCCTGTGTCAGCAGGGCCTCCGTGTTGCTGACCTGACACCGGATGCCACAGCCCGGCACTGCCTGAAAGTCTGTGCATGCGCCAAGAGACTCTGTGCTGAGCTCCTTCACACAGAAAGTAATGAAGGTTTAATAACTGGAGCATATGGAGGATCATGTAGTGATTCTGAGATTGTAGAGTGTGGACGTTAAAGTGAAGGTAGAGACCAACCTGTTTGCAGTATTTGGTGATAGCTGCTCCCAGAGGGTGTTCACTGTTGTTCTCCGCTGTACCCACGATGGCCAGCAGTCGGGAACGAGGCATCTTGTTCCCCTCCACAACTATCTTGACTTGGATAACCTTCGGAGCGCCATACGTGATGGTCCCGGTCTTGTCGAACACCACTGACTGGACCTGACAATAAAAGGAGATATGAGAAAAATGAAAAAAAAACATCCACATCTGAGTTGAATTCATTAACCCTTCCAACCTTCCATAAAACGTATTCATCAGCAATTAACTTAACAAATTCTACGGAGAAGGCAACGAGTGTTAGCCATTCAGAGGCCGAGTAGGGCGGGTCTTCGTGGAATGAGTTTGAGGGAAATTAAACTACCGTAAATAACAGGCCACACAACTGCCAATGGCTGTGTAAGAGGTCATTTGTCATGTGTATGGGAGGGCACTTCAACATTAGCTAAAAACTCTCTTGCACACTTATAGCTAGTGAGCCACTGGTTCAGCTTCCACGAGCCAATTTAGCCCAATGTGGTTTTATAACCTTGTAAAGGTTATAAAAGCCATTTCATAATGGGTACAAATTGACAGTTGGTCTGTTACATAGCTTGCTGACTACACAGGGGTGTCAGAATATCATTATTTACACACCTTATGCGCCATCTCGAGTGGCTCTCCTCCCTTTATCAGGATGCCATTTTGGGCCCCGACCCCTGTGCCCACCATGACAGCTGTCGGGGTTGCCAAGCCAAGGGAACAGGGACATGCGATGCATAACACTGTTATGGAGGCCTGGAAGGCGAAACGAATCACTGCCTCGGTTTTGGAAATGCTCTTGTCGTAACCCTGCAGGGAGGAAATGGGGCTGTTAGATTTTCTTCCTAATAAATTACGAATCCCTTTTCACATCACTGAAAAAAAAGAAAAAGGTAAACAGTAATAAGTAAGGATATCCGATGCATAATGTTTTAAATCAGTAAAAAAATGAATGTATGCCATCTCCTGATGCTGTGCTGAGGAGCTTGGTATAAATATCAAGATTGATAAGAAGACTCACAGGAAAGTATTCCTCCACTAGAGCGAAGTCCAAAAACCCAATGACGATCCAGGCGATGAGCGTGAGGAGGGATATGCCAACAATGAAGGGAACAAAGTAGCCACTGATCTTATCTGCGTACTGCTGGATGGGAGCCTAAAAAATGAAATGTCATACATTTAACACCTGAGCAATTACCATCAAAGCATGTGTGCACAGTGCAGATCTCAAACCAGTTAATTCACCTTTGACGTCTGAGCCTCCTCTACAAGTTTGACAATCTGAGACAGCGTGGTGTCCGTGCCAACATGTGTAGCAGTGACGAGCAGAGAGCCATTCTGGTTAATGGAGCCTGCAATCACACAGCTCCCGGGCTTCTTAGTCACCGGCATGGCCTCACCTGGAGTCACAAAACAACAGCTGTTCAGAAAACACAACAGTCCGAGGCAGCAGACACAGTAGCAGGACATCTGTAGCAGCAAAGACTGCAGTTCTGGCAGACTACATGTTCATTGGTGCTGGCAATTTATCCTTTCATATTAAAAAAAAAAATTGTGATTGAATATTGATACTAATGATGTGACAAATGAATGCTCATAATTGTTGTGGTAAACTGTGTCAATATTGCACCAGTAGGTAACACAATACAGGCCAAACAGCTTAAAAAACACACATTTCAAATTGGAGCAAGAGTGTGTGTCAGCAAGTCAAATCTCTTGCATTGGCTTACTCCTCCGAATACTTACATTTTAGTATAGTATTGTCACCAATAGTGATACAGGGTTCCTACTATCTTTAAGAAATCATTTTCCAGGACATTTTCTTTACAATACAGGAGAGCACTTGGTCACAAACGGGCCTAAGATTTACCGGTCGGCCTTGTAGTGACACATTTAACCCCAGTTTTATTCCTCTTTTATTAATGAGGCAGGGTTCATGATGAAGTTTATTCGGTTCATTACCAGTGAGGGGTCCACTCATCAATGTAAACTGTACAATAAGGCAGTTTTCATAATCAGCACTGCAATTATCTATTTATTTTTTACTTACAAAGCTCTCCTAAACATAAAAACACCTTCTTACACTAACTTGAAATGTAAAATGTAATAAAGCAGTATATCACACCATAATGTACTCTGTTTGGTGTCTTTGTTGCTTTGTTTGTAATGGTTTGTTGCTGTTTTAATGAAGACATACACAATCTTAATTTCAAACCAAATATGCACCTAGGTTTACATAGGCCATCTGAGTGAAGGACTAAAATACAATTAAAATGTTCCTGAACAACGTAGATCTTTTCCAGGATATTAATCACACTTACCAGGTGTTTCCATGACTGGAGAACTAGTTTCCAAATTTCTAGGTATTCCAAGACGTGTGGGAACCCTATGATAGTGAACCCTCAATCAATACTAATAGATACTTGTTCCTTCATTCACTGCAACCAACCTGTGATCAGCGACTCGTCTGCCATGGAGTGTCCCTCGATGACCCTCCCGTCTACTGGAAACTTCCCTCCAGGAACGACTTTCACCACATCGCCCCTCTGCACCAGCTCAACATCCACCTGCTCCTCACTGGAACACACAATGCAAATGTTGTAAACTATGCAGTGTTGCTACAACGCTAGACTTTAAGTACACTATTGCTGTAATCATATTTTACAATACGGCAGAAAACTATGCACAATTTTACCAAGCAGATTTCTTTCAGCGGGATTACCGGATCAAAATGACATTTCCAGTTGTATTTGTCATTTTTTAAAGTAAAGTTTAAGTAACTTGGGATTTTTTCATTTCACATATTAGCATTGGGCATTGCCTAAAATCTGACTTCGTTATTTTAGGTATGACTAATTGTGTTTTCAGACGACATAAAAGATTAAAAACGAGATAAAATCTGGATCCCAGTTGGAATCGACAAATGTGCTATTCCAACTTGTATATGCAGTCTTTGTTTTGTCAAGTGAGACCTTCAACTGACATTTCAACTGCAAACATTCCAATTTGTTGTAATCTTAAACCAACTAAAGATATGAAAGGCTCATGTAAACAAAGTGAGGATAAAGAACAATGAGTACCTGAGAAGGGACTTGTCGCTGCCGAGCGTGACCACTGTGGCCTCAGTGGCTTGTAGAGACATCAACTTGGACAAAGCTTCAGATGTCTTGCTCTGGGTGGAGGAAGAAGATTTCCCAGTGACTAATACATTCAATTAAAGTCCAGCATTTCAAGTAATAGATATCAGTAATGAGCTAAACCTTGGCTATCTGTTCCAGCCAGCGCCCAAGGGAGATGAAGACAAAGAGCATCGGCGGTGTGTCGAAGAAGGTGATGGGGTTGACCTTTGCCTTCTCCACCATGGCAACTATTAGGACGATCAGTGAGTAGGTGAAGGCTATGGTGGTAGCCAGAACTATTAGCACATCCATGTTTGCAGATCGGTGTTTGACTGCTTTGTAGGCTTGAATGTAGAAGTAGCGACCTCCAATAAACTAAAGAGAGGAAAAAACAGAAAAGCATGTATTCACTTAACAGCAAACATTTCATTCAGAGTCTCTCCCATCTCCTGAACAGGCGCCTCTTTCAAAATCAAATCTGTATGTGATGCTGAATGGATCAGTCGATCCCTCTGATTTACCTGTACAGGCACACAAAAGACGAAGGAGAGGAGGTTCATGATGGAGAGGCCTGGGAGCAGCTGTCTCTCCAGGAACATGGCGGCGTGGTAGTGGTTGCGGTCCTCCACTGTGGCATTGTGTTGATGTGACGCATTCATCTGGTGGTCCATGATGATCATGTAGGTCATCATGCCCATAACAGGCACACAGAAAAACAAGCTCACCAGGAAAGATTTCCTCCACCTTAAAGAGCAGAGACAGTTGTGTGTTAGAAATGAATTCATTTTATTCTGCGATCGAGGTTTTATCTCTCCTTACAAATGTGAATGTACATTCTCCAGCACTATAGAGAGCACCGACCCACAAACACTGCATATACACTGCACATAATGCTGAGCAAACCGTCGACAGCCAGTATGCTTGTTTATGAAGTACTATGTAGATAACAAAAATCAAATCATTACAAAGCCCCTCATGACCTTCACTCCCATCGTATTTCCACATATATTTAAATATAACCGTGAGAGATTTTACCGTAAAATAATTAAATAAGTAAATACCCCTTTTGGGAATTTTGAGGCTTTTAGGTGTCTTAAAAAAAGACGCTTGCTAAAAAGTGGCAAAATGAGACAACTAATCGAGTCCACCTTTACAGCCTTGTTGTGTGTAATCGTTCTCATCAACCGTGGTGTAGTTCTTTTGAAATCTAACGTTAGTTTTTTATTTCTGGTGATTTCTTCAAAAGTGGTGTTAATTTATGAAGATTATTTTGCTGAGACAAAAGTTCATAAGCTTGTGTTTTCCACAGCGCTTATTTTTTTGCAATAATCCAAAAACCCGTTTGCTCTTTGGTGAGGGAACTCTTGCAATGCTCGATTCCGAGGCTGGCCTGTAAAATTACGTAATCACTGCTGCACTTTATATAGAGTTGGGTGTTGTAATAACAGAATTCATTGAGTAATGCTGAGTGGGGCTCTTTCCACTTGACCTAAAACAGAACTGTTTTCTGAGAAAAAGTCAAACTAAATGTTTAGTCATCATAAAAAACAACAACATTTGGTATAAAATGGATTCAATCTACATTAAACGACACACTTTTGGTTAGAAAGATTGATTAGAATCACTATAAATACATAAATGGGGGCATGTTCTTGGTGTACAAAAACAAAACGATACTTACTGTTTAATCTCTTTGCTGTGGTCCAGGTGACTGGCAGTGCGGTCACGCTTTACCAAAGATGCTTCAAACCCCAGATCCTATAAATAACAAATTACTGATCAAATTTCTTCCTTTATAATTAAGCACTTTATATAGAAAACAAAAGGTGTTATTTAAGTGGTAAAGGGCTCGCAAATTCTCTGGTTTGCATGAAATAACTGAACCATTAATTAAAAATTATTTAAAAAATACCTCGATCAGCTTGATGACATCTCGCGGCCCTATAATTTCCGAGTCGTACTTAATGTGTGCTTTGTTGGTTGCCAAGGCAACAGAGGCATATATAATCCCCTTTACTCTCATGAGGCTGGATTCAATTTTGTGAACACAAGAGGCGCACGTCATTCCCCTGACCTGAAAGAAGGTGAAGAGGAGCAGTCAAGTAGAATAGAAATATATTAAAGAGGGTATAAAGTTAGGAACAGATGTGATTTATTACATCTGCTGAAAAGAGGTTGATCTCTTTTTCAGACATACATGTCTACATATCTTCTCAACTAGTGATAAAAATGTTTATCCATGGATTTCATATTGTGGAAATAAATGATAAGTTGAATGCATCAGTTCTTCTTAATGTACAACAAACTTAATGTCAATGCAGCCTTACGGTGACTCACCACTAGTTCTAGGTTTCCATCTGAACCTTCGTAGTTCTCCATAACGGAGGCGGTGAAGCCCAGCTCCTTCACACACTCAGCAATCTTCACAGGGTCCATGAGCTTTGGGTTATAACGCACCTCTGCTTTACTGGCCATTAGTGCTACCAGCACCGAGTAGATACCTGCACAACATTAAAGATGTTCCATTTAGCTACTGGAGAAAGCAATGACATACGATTAGTCCTTGTTATTTATTTCAGTGTTTTTACAGACCAGATTCATTCTTGAGGTTTCTCTCGATGTTTGCCACACAGGAAGCACAGGTCATCCCTCCTATCTGGATGTAGCATTTAGAGTGTGTGTCTCTGTCAGGTCCCTGTAGGGTTTCTTTGTGTAGGTCACTGTCCAACTCCTTATCTTTCACATGTGAAAGACTCGAAGACTTTGAGAGACTGGGATTTAGTGCAGGCAGCAGAGAATTGGTCTCTGTGGAGAACAAAAGATAGCTTTTAAAAGACAAATTCAGCTCTGACGTCTCAACCTCACAGTTCAACTACTCCCACTAGCCAAGGAGCATCCAGAGGTAACAAAGATAAATAAGTTAAACTGTTTGATCCATCACCCTACGTGAGAAAGTAGCCGTCTCAAAAACCACATCAACTATCTTACCTGGCAGGAATGCATCAAAGCCCATGTCCTCTATGGCCTCCCTCAGCTCCTCTGGTGTGGTCAGGAGTGAATCATACTCAAAGGTCCCCTGGTGATCAGACAGAGAGACCTGGGCTGAAATCACCCCCTTCCTTTGGGAGATCATGCCTTCGATGGACTGGACACAGGAGTTGCATGTCATGCCCTCGATGTGTATATTAACTACAGATGCTAGAGGCTGGGTAAAGCAAGGCTGAGAGGCAGCAGGTTTGGCCTGGGTTGCTCGTGCAGGCCGAGGTGGCGATAAGGCAGGCGTGGGCGATGTGGAAACAGAACAGAGAGGGCCAGAGGAGTCCCAGGGTTGAGTCTTGAAGTTTCCTGGAGGCAGAGCCTCAATGGCCTGCTGCAACTGAGTCACAGTGACCTTTAGAGGATCATAGCAGATGGAGGCCTGCTCCTTCTCCAGAGAGACCTCCACAGAGGAGACACCAGGCAGCATAGAGATATTGTCTTGTATATTGACCACGCATGAACGGCAGTGCATGCCTTTCACCCTGAGCTCGACAAGTGTCGTGTCTATGAAGATTTCAGTCTCCTCTGACGGCGAAGAAACCGTTGTTTTTTGAGAACCAACCAAACGTTCGATTTCACTGGGGGACAGCTGCAGGGGTCGAGGCTTGGACTTGACCAACGCCTTGAAGCCGGCCACAGCAATCTGGTCTGTGATGGTTTGGACAGTGATGAGGTAAGGCAGGTACACGATTGTAGCTTCCTGAGTCTCTAACCCAACTGTTGAGAATAAAAGACATGACAAAGTTAAAATATGCAAAGCAGGAAAGAGTTTTTAGAAAAGTGACTGTGCATGAAAAGATGACGCAGATGTTTGCAATCAAAGAGGCATCAAAAAAAAATCACCAAAAATTCAACCGGTATGTTGGATCCTCTTCTTTTAAACTAAAGACGACAGAGCTTTTGTGGTCACGGAAACTCAAATTTATTAGAATAGCCTCTTATCACAGGTGGGTGGGTTGAATGTATGTGGGTACTGGGAGATTGTCTCATGGGGGTTGAGGGGTGAGTGGTGCTTACAGCTGGCAGCTTATACAACCAGTTCAAACACAATGAAAAATTCTATATTCTGCAAAAATTATCCTGTCTGTATTCATCACAACACCACCAGTGGAGGGATTTCATTAGTCATAGTCAAAACCCCACAGAGCAGCCTGTCAGTGGTGAACATACAGAGAGACAGACAGACACAATGACATGACAGACTTGTTATCTTTAAGATGTGCATTCCTGTGTATTGCAACAACTGTGCTAGAACATCACTTCTAGCTGAGTTTGGTAATGCATAACTAAAAGCTTGTGAGCAGTTCAAGAACATCACCTTTGATCTTTTCAATCCCTTTCAGTTTTCCGATCTTCCCTTCAATCGTGGTGGTGCAAGAGTGACAGGTCATTCCTTCAATGTTCAACTTGAGGAGCACCACCCCGTCTCCCGTGGCATGAGATGGAGACAAAGCTGGGCCTTTCTGCATTGGACTGCTGGGTGTGGGCTTCTCCAGAGGTGTTAAGACCGCCACCACCTCACTCAACTGCTGCGCAGAAGTCAGGGAAGGAACAAAGGTAACAGTGATGCCCGTCTGGGCTGGGCTCTCTCTGACATCCAACACCCCCTGGGACTGGGACAGCTTCTCCAAAGCCTCCTGTTGGGCTTCAGGTGTCAGGCCTGAGGTGGGGATCAGCTGGGTATCTGTAGAGACGGGTGTAGCTGTGATGGAGTCTGATAGACTTGATTCAAAGCCCATGTCCTCGATGGCCTCTGACAGAGACTCTGGGCTGTGTTGGCTGTGGTCAAATATGACAGTGGCATTCTTCTGCTCTAAAGACACCTAAAAAATAAAAGGTGTGGGTTGAGCAAGTAATAAAGTTATTACAGAAAGTACATCCATAAAATGTGAAAGGAATCAGGCTAAGCTAAATCAGTTGGCTATCACTATTGACTTGAGTTTTTTTATACTACTGATCATTTGGTAATTAACTCAAAGTTAAAGCTGCAAGCAGCAATGAACGAGCCCTTGCCCGTTCCTGGCGAAGCGGCCAAGCATTAAGAAACATTCAGCACGATTGACGAGTGAATTTTTATTCACTGGTCAATTACAAACCAGTTGGCCGTCACTCTTTCATGGATCTGACACCGCGCATCTCTGTTCTCAAAATGCCTGCTCACCAAAACTTTGATCTGCGCTTCATAGGAGTAGTAAGCTTTGTAGGGCTGCATTGATTTTTTGATTTTTTACATTTGAAGCTTGGGTTTAGGTTTTCGAACATAGTCTGTCGTCATATTTTGTGACATTATCAATCTCTAAAAAGGGGGGAAAAAAGAGGATTTTAAGTTATTGTGGTTATATGAATGTAATTAATGCTGCTGTTACATGATGCTAAAATGTCCCGTCAATACAGGTGTGTGAGGGAGAGTAAACAGTTTTTGATGCAGGGAAAATGTCGTTTATGAATATATTTTTTTAATCTTTTCTCCCAAAAAATTGACTTTTGGACTCGGACAATTATAGCGATGAGAAACGCCCGTCGCTTGCTGTGTGTGTGTGTGTGTGTGTGTGTGTGTGTGTGTGTGTGTGTGTGTGTGTGTGTGTGTGTGTGTGTGTGTGTGTTTAAGAGAAAGGGGAAAAAGAAGGTGGAAGGTGGACTTTTTGTGGAGTCTAAATGAAACATGATGATATGTTATATAGTTGCACCAAGCACAGACAAAGGGAGGTGCTGTTTTAATAGAGGAGTCATTGCTGAGTCATTGCTGCTTTTTTTTACAGCCAAACTGTAAAACTGCATAGTGTCAAAAGAGGACCCTATATATATTTATATATGACATGGCCCAAGCTCACATTGTGTATTGTCAGCATGATGACCCTTAACTAAACCATTTCCTCTTTAGCAAAAAGGAAACATGTGACACACTGCAGGGATCACTTGACTGAACCATGAGTTACAAACCACAGTGGGGATTTAGTTGTGTGTGAGTGGGCCTGCCTGTTGGATTAACTTTTCTTTTTCTGAGAATGAGAGACGGGGGAGGGCAAGGAATGAGACAATGACTGTGGTTCCAAGGAAAATCTATTCATTCCTTCCAGACACTGTCTATATAAATTAACTTAAAATGACCCAGGAACTAAATTCTCTTAAGACATAAATGACATTTCCTGTGGGTACGGACTGCACATCGACCTGCTGTCACAGTCCTGCAAAGGGCAGTGCTTAATCCGAGCACAATATTACGTTATCTTCTCATTTAACCCCAGCCTGAGGGGTAAACACACAATAAACAAAACAGAAGACCACAACTATTGCAATTAAGCTATCTCTCATGGCTTCATTGATGCTACTTTGTTGTAAACCAGACCAGTTAGTCCTGAGGGAGTAAGACTGTGGGATTCATCAAACTGCATTACCCTAAAATGGACAGGGACCTTTAGTTAACATAATAATGTCTATATATCTGCCTTTTTAACAAGGTTTTAATACTCTATTCTAAAATACAGATTCATGGTACAACATCCATGGTATTCATTTTAGATCCGGTTTTAAACTGTGCCAGCAAGACATATAAAGTTAAAAATATAATTAAATTATATATTAATTATGGAAAAGAACACTGTTTGACTAGAAACGAAAAGATTTTCTTATATCCTTGCAAAGACTGAATTTACCTTTATATGTATCACTCCAGGGAGCAACCCGATGCGCTGCTCGATGGACTGGACACAGGAGCCACAAGTCATCCCCACCACTCCAAGGGAAACTGAACACAGATTGACTTTCTGTGTCATGATTGGTTTCTATAAAAGGACACAAAAAGGACAGAATTTATTCAACATAAAAAATTGACATGCATCGTGAAGTCTGGGCAAATGCTAAAAGAGAAAGGATGGCTCTTCTCACATAATGAAACAAAAACAACAGGCTACTAAAAATAGATTATGACAGTCACTTTGGAATCCGGGGCGGATAAAAACAACACAAGATTGATTTATACATTTTCAATATAGTTAGAGGCCCTATGCTTTAAATCATTTATTTTATTGTATTCAAAATCCAAAGAAACATTCATATCTTACTGAGAAGCACAGGACCTGATAGCGGTGAAAAACAAAGTGTTGAACTAAAAAGCGATATGAAAGCACCTCACAATGCTACTTATTTTAAAAGAAGCCAGGATATCGCGCCCTTTTTAAAAAATGGTTAATCAAATTTATTTTTTCTATCTAGGAGATTAAGGTTCAAAATGGACAAATAATCATGATTCAGCTGTGAATAAGCAAAGAAAAAACTGGGGGCTGCACTAATGCTGCCAAATTAGATTCATTTATATAACCTGTGATCAGCGTTTTGATCGTCACTTGACAAAAAACAAAAATACAAAGATTCTTTGTACATATTGTACAAGAATGTAAACAATGTAAAACCACAACAGGAGGTTAGTGTTTCCTTGTTTCCTTGCTTTGATGGAATGATTTGGTTATGAAGCCACGGCAGATTAAAGCTCTGAAGGTTATGCCACTTTCTTTAAAACTACAATCACCTCCAGATGTTTAAAAAAGCCAGGTAACATAAACCCAGATCTTTACCACAAAGTCAATGTGTACATGAAATATGATAATAGTCACCTTCTCTTGAGTTTTGAAAGACACCTGCCACACCAACACAAGGTCATCTTTGTTGTCGAGCTTGGTCATATGGACTACAGCCCCTCTGGATGTAATGATATCTAACCACAAACTGATGAGTTGCATAGTCAAATGCTTCCCAGGTTTGAGAAGACACTGTGCAATTATAGTTATAATAGTTTTCTGTCTGTATATATGATATTTCAGTTATTGTAGATTCTTTACTGTTTTTACTGCTTATTTATAATGCTTGTTTTTTTATTTTGTTTTTCTTTTACTATGTCTCTTGTTCGCACTATAACCTATGCTGCTGTAATCCTGTACATTTATAATAAAGGATTATACTATCTTATCTTATCTAAGAGTTTACATCCGAGTCACCTATCTAGATGAAACCCATTCAGGGCAAAACAAATCTGCAAGGCTAAGAATCAAGTGAAATATCTGACTCAGTGAAAACAAATGCAATTCATCCACTACAACACTACAAAGGTACTAAGGCTGTTAGTAGTAGCTACATTATCTGTGTGTGTGTGTGTGTGTGTGTGTGTGTGTGTGTATATATATATATATATATATATATATATAATGCAGTACCAGTCAAAAGTTTGGACACACCTTCTCATTCAACTACTTTGAAGAATGTAAAATATAAAACATATTCTGGTTTGTTGAGCATTTGTTTGTTTACCACATAATTCCATATGTGTTCCTTCATAGTTTGGATGTCTTCAATATTAATCTACAATGTAGAAAAAAATGAAAATAAAGAAAAACCATTGAATGAGAAGGTGTCCAAACTTTAGACTGGTACTATATATATATACACACACATACATGTGTGTATACATATATATATATATATATACACACATATATATATATATATATATACACACACACACACACACACACACACACACACACACACACACATATATATATATATATATATATACACACACACACACACACACACACATATATATATATATATATATATATATATATATATATATATATATATATATATATAGTACTGTCTGCTTAAAGTCAGCAGGAGTTCAGTGATTCTTCCCTCAACATTTGTAAACACAACGTGTCACCTGTTAGCATGCTAACGCGTTAGCATGAACGCTGTCTTACCTTCCTCAGGGAGACGAGCAGCTAGCTTCAGGCTAATGACGTCGCCTGTCAGACTGCGTGGCTAAGCTAACTAGCTAGCGAGCTTCTCCTCTCCCCCCTACGTTACAAGCAACGACGCGGGCCCGTGGTGGCATCGTGAATGACGGACAGGGCTCTGGTGATTGTTTTCGTCCCCTGTTATCACGAACATCGGCTTGTGAAGCTGTTTTCTCTTCTTCTTCTCATGCCGACGTCACTGACGTCCGCACACCGACGCGTCACAGCCAAGGGGCGGGGCTTCAGGGCAATGTATGGGGTAAATATTGCCTTCAATTTGCCTTGTAAGGCTGCATTTTCTCCCACGTAGCATTCGATTCCTACAATGATTAGGGGTTATATGAACTGTGTTGAGACTTATATAAGTTAAGACTTATTGTATATCTAAGTCATGAGTTGTTCTGTGTGTTTGCCAAACACACTACAAAGATGAGGTGTGAGCCTAACAGGCAAAACTCAGGGTGATAATTTAGCAATATCTAATTCCTTTCACCATTGATTTGTCTGATCATTAAGATAAGATAAGATAAGATAAAATAAGATAAGATAATCCTTTATTAGTCCCGCAGCGGAGAAATTTACAGGCTTACAGCAGCAAAGAGGATAGTGCAAACAAGAGACATAGTAAAAAAACAAGATCAAAAATAAGTATTATAAATAAGCAAATGAGCAATAAAAAAACAGTAAAGAATCCACAGTAACTGAAATATTATATATACTGACAGAAACTATTATAACTATTGTATTGCACAGTGTATTTGTATTGCAGAGGTTTTTAGTGTCATGTGGTCTTATGACACTAAAAGTGTCATACTTTAGTCTCATATTACTCGTTGACATCATTCAACAGCTTGTATGGTGAGGATGGCATTTAAAGGCAAACCCCGTTATGTGACATAAACATATACCCTGGTAATATAAATTAACTACCGGTACTCTCTCTCTGTGAGTGGCTGCTGGTCAAAATTTTGATGAGAATTAGAAGGATGAAGAATTCAATAAATGGCTGTGTGATATTTGATATCTGTGTGAGTCAGTCCCTAATTAAGATTCCCGGGAATAGACCCCAGGAGGAGAATTTGTTTCCAAGGTAATGACTAATAGGGATCCAAATAAACAATAAACACGTCCTCTTAAAGAAGCCTTGATATTGTGAAGAAAAAAAAAACCTTGAGTCAGTTATATTTCTATTTAAGGCATGGCTGCGTGCATTTGAAGGTCTAAAGATGCAGAAGGCAAACTAGAAAAATTTACACTGGAGTAAAGCTGATTTCAAACATCTACTATAGATACTAATAGCTTTTCTGTCACCATTTATCACTGCCCGTTCAATCACTTATTATATGATACTGATCGACAGTGTTTACAACACCATCTGTTAAAAATCATATGGGAGTTAGATGTTGTAGTAACCATGACATGATAAAGGGCATACAATATGGGAAACATTTGCAACAGAGAAGGGTAACAGTGGTTTATATGGCCACACACACACTCTCTCTCTCTCACACACACACACACACACACACACACACACACACACACACACACACACACACACACACACACACACACACACACACACACACAGTATGCAAAATGGAAAACGCAACCAAACCAGCATCAGGGCTGCCAAGTCTGTAAAAGTACACATGTCCATACCAAACTCATAAATTAGTCTTAATGACAGTGAGTGCATTGCTTTATGTGAACCTGCTTTTAAAATCAAAACTAAAGACTGGCCATGTAGTTAGGAGCAACAGAGAGACTATACTGTTATATTGCCCTCATGGATGCAATACAAAGATCATAAATGTTTAAAGGGCTTTAATTAGCCACATGAAAAGGAAAATAAAACATGAAGAAGCACCAAAGACCAACAGTCCAAAGACATGCAGCTTAGGTGCATTGAAGACTCTAAATTGCCCGTAGGTGTGGATGTGAGTGTGAATGGTTGTTTGTCTCTATATGTCAGCCCTGCGACAGACTGGCGACCTGTCCAGGGTGTACCCTGCCTTCGCCCATTGACAGCTTCCAGCACCCCTGCGACCCTTAACTGGATAAGCAGGTTACGGAAAATGGATGGATGGACACACACTTTGACACATTGACCTACTATCCCAGCACGCGTGCACATAGTATCCAGTGCAATGTAAATACATGTGTAAAAGCACAGGTAAAGCCACTTTAATGAGAACAGGAGCGTGTTTTCCCCCTTATTATGTAGATATCGCCTCTATTTCTCTCATCACGCATGCTGGTGTTTAGAGATGCAGATCTATGGTTTGCTCACGTGTACCGGCTGCCAGCCCGTCAAGCTGTCGTTAAGGCTGTGAGGAGAGCTTATTGTGGGAGCTGCTCCTGCTGCCCTATATCAGGAACACACAGCTTTACTCCACACGTCTCCAGCCATGGCTCCAAGTGAACACTGTCTCGTCCAACGGCAGAGCACAAAACCGGGAGGAAAGTGTTGTTTGTAAGCAGTTCATGTAAGTAAAATGTGTTTTTATTGTCTAATGATCATAAAGTGTCAGGATTTCTGTGAACTCCTACCTGATGCCACAGGTGATGCTTTTTTTCACTTTATTTCAGCTCATATCAATGGACTGGTTGATAGGAATGATTTAAACATAAGCAGTGCAGTATGTGTCTACAGTATTAATCATGACCTTAACGAGCTGTCTGAAGCAGCAGTCACCATAGTATCACGCTTCAAAATATGTTGTAAATTATTATGTATATCCCGGACCAACATATCTGTCTGCAGACTTTACAAGCAATTTACTTTTGAAACCTGAATCTTAAACCTCAGAACAGCTCTGGTTCATGAAACGAAGATACAATTAAACTGTATTTAGAAGGGTTTTATAAATAAGCAGGCCAATGTACTTTTGCTCTGGTTTATGCTCTTAGATGCTTGTTTAAGAAAGGAGATGCACTTATGACTTCTGGTGACTAGTAGTTCTCTTGAATACCTATGTTGAATACACTTATTGGAAGTCGCTTTGGATAAAAGCGTCTGCTAAATGACTGTAATGTAATGTAATGTAATGATGATTCTGAAATTAAAATAGCTCATATTCAGGCGAAGACTGAAATGCTGAGGAAAATATGAGTCCCCAGTTGTGAACCTAAGCAGTGTGACATTTCACATTGGTGGTTCATGCATACGTATAGATTACATCAGTTTATCCTGGGACCTAGTGAAAGATTGCTTTGAAAATATCTGAAAAAAGGCTACAGCAAAACTTTTAATTTGTCCTAGTGTTTTGACAAGTTCTTCAGGTAAGTTTGCTATTCTTCAATACATGTAAGTATTGGCTTCTCATAGACGCTAAGGTCCTATATCAGCAGAGGCAGTTGTCCTGTTCATGCAGGCAAGCTTGCTATGAATTAACTCAGTAAACGATTGGAAGAACACAAGCAGTGCACCCTGCATTTTCACTGAAATTACTGGTTTATTTATTAAGTATGTACTATCTGACAGTTCATTTAATAAACGTTTATTATTATTTATCATTGATTTATTGGAGTCAATACCAGTCAGTGTGTTAAAAAAACATCACGTGAAAGATAAAAATAAACATTTTCAGTAATGACACTGAATCAAATTTAACAGCTGATGTACACTACTGATGTGGTGTTAAAAACAAGGATTTTACAGAGGGGGAGATGTTTATCATTAAAACGCCTGCCGAAGAATTGACATGCAGTGTTAATATGCTTATTGAAAATGTAATGTACGTCTTGAGGTCTTATAATCAAATAACTACATATGTTATGTAGGCAGGGAGGGAGAAACTAACCTTATTGTAGATGAAATTAACAAACTTTGCCTGGTTTCAGCCACAACGTTAGAGTGTTAGATAGTACTGTCTCTCAGATCACAATACACTGATAGTAAAGTATAGTATGTACTGATATGCTGATGTACACACTGTGCATTGATCCTTTTACTGTTTGCATTTAAACGTTGAACAGTTCCTAATCTCGTGATCCCACTGTGTGCGGATTTGTTTCAGAATGAAACGAGGAAGGACAGGTCTCAAATCAAAGTGCCAGCGCTTCTCCTCTCAGGAGGGGAGGGCTCAAAGACAGAAGCGAAGGACATCCAGCTCTGCCCCGTCTTCAGCAGAGGACTGGGGAAACCTGCCCCACTACGTCGTCTTGCAGATCTTCCAGCATCTGTCCCTCGTTGACCGGGCCAGGGCCTCGTCGGTGTGTCGCTGCTGGAATGACGTCTTTCACAGCCCTGATCTGTGGAGGAGGTTTGAGTTTGAGCTCAATCAGCCGGCCACGTCTTACCTGCGCTCCACTCACCCTGACCTCATTCAGCAGATCATTAAGAAGCATGCCCAGCACCTGCAGTACGTCAGCTTCAAGGTAAGAGCCCCTTCCCTGCTGTCACCCACTACTCATCTCTATTTCACTTCCTCCTCCATTTTCACAACACAGCTGCCTTGAAAAACATATGTTGCCTCCTTAATCCAAACCATCTGCTGCAGAATTGATCATGACGCATCAGCTGCCGAGGCATTAATGGCCTTAACACATCCAGGGCTGAGATTATTCGTACAGTACACCTCCGCCTTTCCGTTCCTCATTTTTTGTGTGCTTTCTTATTTTTACCCAAATGGTGAATCACTGCTGCTAAATCAGGTGGACAGCTGCACAGAATCTGCAGAGGCGGCCTGTGACATTCTCTCCCAGCTGGTGAACTGTGCCATTAAGACCCTGGGGTTGATTTCCACAGCACGGCCCAGCTTCATGGATATATCTCAGGTAAGAGACTACCTGTGCTCCATACGCACATTTCGACACTTTCACTGCTGCCATGTTTGATACATGCAAAAAGCCTGATTAGTTACATCATGTCCTCCGTTTGCATGTCAACCTGAGGTCTGCTATCATCTCCCTTATCCCTCATAATTAGTGGCTGTACAGTGATAAAAAAAACCTGCACATTTATTCAGTGTAAGACATTCTGGTTTAATCAGCTTTGCTTGTCCCTCCTCAGGCTCACTTTGTGTCTGCACTGACGGTGGTGTTTGTCAACTCCAAGTCCCTGTCCTCTATCAAGATTGATGACACGCCCGTGGACGACCCATCCCTGAAGGTGCTGGTTGCCAACAACAGCAACACCCTAAAGTTGCTGAAGATGAGCAGTTGTCCTCATGTCTCCCCAGCAGGTCGCTGCACATTTTTAATAAATGATGTGTTTTGTTGTGCTTTTGTTAGTCAGCAGAGTAGAGGGCGGGCAAGAAATGAGAAGAGAGCGATATGGGGAATGATGTTCAACAAATGTGTTGGCCGGGCTTGAAGTACTACTACATGGTCAGTGTATTTAATTCCTAGGCCACCAGGATGCTCCATCATCTTCTTTACTAATTTACAGGTCAAGATAGATGTTATTTCAGTCTGGACCAAAGCGGTGGACTGAATCCCTAGAGCCACGCTGATTATTTGTTTGATTATTTGTTTCTGTTCCCATTCTGATGTAACTCGGACTTGTCTTTCTGTCCTCAGGTATCCTGTGTGTAGCAGACCAGTGCCATGGACTCAGGGAGCTGGCGTTGAACTACCATCTCCTGAGTGACGAGCTCCTTCTGGCCCTCTCCTCTGAAAAACACGTCCACTTGGAGCACCTGCGCATTGACGTGGTGAGCGAGAACCCCGGGCAGACGCATTTTCACACCATCAAAAGAAGCAGCTGGGAGGCCTTGGTTCGACACTCACCCAAGGTCAACATCGTCATGTACTTCTTCCTCAATGATGAGGAGTTTGAGCCATTCTTCCATGAGGAAACTCCCGTCACCCACCTGTACTTTGGCCGGACAGTAAGCAAAGAGATGCTGGGCCGCATCGGACTGAACTGCCCACGGCTGGTGGAGCTCGTGGTGTGCGCCAACGGCCTGGAGCCCCTGGACGAGGAGCTGATCCGCATCGCCGAACGCTGCAAAAGCTTGACTGCCATCGGGCTAGGCGAGTGTGAAGTGACCTGCAGCGGCTTTGTGGAGTTTGTCAAGATGTGCGGGGGCAGGCTGACTCAGCTGTCAATCATGGAGGAGGTGTTGATCCCGGACAGCAGCTACAACATGGAGCAGATCCACAGTGAGGTGTCCAAGCACCTGGGCCGCCTGTGGTGCCCTGATATGATGCCCACCTGGTAGGCTGACATGAAGCCAAGGCTGAGGGCTGCAGTGTGATAGGCTCTCACTTGTATTTCTACCTGCAGTAGATTTGATGTAAGACTGAAAATGTTTACTGACTTAAAAAGTGACTGTCTATCTGTCTGTCTGTCTATCTTGTAAGCTTTGTCTCTATGCATTGACACTGTGATGTGAAATCTTGCAAAGGTTCTTTTAGTCTGTGAAGGATGCTCTGAATTTACAGTCACGCACTGCAACCTTTTAACTATTGTGCGTAAAGGATGTGGATCTTGCATCCGTTGGCTTATATTAAAAGCATTAGGGTTAGGGTAAGGGGGGGGTGAAAATGTTATTCTTTATCTTATTGCTACATCCCTGTAAGTCTTAAATCACCTCATCTACTCCTCCTTAATTCAGCGATTTCCTACATTTACCAGGATACAGTTTGAGGCTACGTCTGGCATAGAGGACTCAGAATAGTGATACTAATGCAGCACAGGGAGAACAAGAGTTTCCAGTTTAGGCAGAGCAAGAGTCACAGCTTGATTTAAAACACAATTGGTCTTTTGTATTCTTGTGTCGGTGGAGTTTAATAATTGATCCTGAACTACAACTATTTAATTTGGTTTTCAATTGTCAGTAAAACATCTGAAATAACTTAAAAGGTGCTATAACATATTGAACTCATCTAAACCAAACATACTACTATCCTCTTTTTTCCCAGCTAAAATTATTTTAATTTCCTTTCAAATTGTCATTTAAAGCCCATGTTCTATAAGCTTATAGTCTGACATCTAAGTTGATGAGACAATATATATAGAGCCAACAAACTCCATTCTTTCTGCACTAAAAATATCTCCATGTAATGTTTATCATTAATGTCATCTTCTAAATGTGCCCAGTAATTCTCAAAAATAAGATATAATACAACCATCCACAAAGGACCCCATAATACAATGAACATCACCTATAGTTAGTTAAAGTAAAAACTGTGTTCGGTGTTGTTCTTATTATGTTTTGTTGTCACAGACTTTCATGATGAAATATTCATTATATATACGTATCCATATAGATTCACTGAAGAGTCATTTTTTAGTTAGTTTTTTTCTGATTTCAGATGCACTTTATTT
The DNA here is from genome assembly GCF_027596085.1 of Anoplopoma fimbria. Taxonomy (NCBI): domain Eukaryota; kingdom Metazoa; phylum Chordata; class Actinopteri; order Perciformes; family Anoplopomatidae; genus Anoplopoma; species Anoplopoma fimbria. The sequence continues at coordinate 11,079,995 of NC_072452.1, read as the reverse complement.
TTCTATTGATGGATCTCTGTTCATCTAGAAGCACAGCCTATACAGATGAAGGTTTTCACACCAGATGTCTTTACTGTGTTCAAAATAGAGGCCTTCGTGCAATTTATTTTGTGCAAAATAGTTCTGTTGCATTAAACACAATAGTCCCACAGTATCCAGTGCCCCACTGTAACACAATACATTAACACAGCTGTAAAAAAGCCTTGTATTTACTAATTTCACACATTTGTGTATGTATGTGCAGCAGTGACAGGGTTGCACAGGTTTGGAAGAAGTCGGCTTAACTGTAACTGCACTTTCTTTTACTTATGCTGTATTTATTTAATTTTCAATTAAAATATATGTTTAATTAACTAAAATGTTGCATATTCTTGTGACTTCAATGTGATCAAGCCTTTCTGACTTTGTCCCTTTTGACCTTTCCGCAGCTTTTCATTTTCAACACTAGAGAGCAGCAATGATCTAACGGGAGGCAGTGGGACCTTATATAAGCAGAGCTGCTACTGTATAATGAAGTATGCCAATGATAACTCAGCCCTTTTTACAAGTGGATTCGGCTTGTGCACACTCCATTTCCATAAAAAAAGGCATCAGACTTTGTAGCTCAGAAGCCTTTTCTTCTGATTCTTCTGAATTTACCTTTTTGCTTATTTGGTCTAGATGCTGCATCGGAAATAAGATGACACACACACTTGTGATAGACACAATTTGATTGTGTATTTTCACAGCAAATCTTACAGATGTAAGATGTACAGAAAATGCACACAACCAGTCACAGGCCCAGCCTACAGTATAAAAACATACATTTTTGTATAAGGCAGAATCTGTAAACAACACACGTGTGTTCGCCTCGGTGACAGGATGCATTGTGAATGTTTAGGGTATCTAGGTGAGAGGAATATATTAAACCAGCTAAGCATTTTGTTCTGGAAAAGTGCCACGTTTTGGAGGGGTGGGTGGCATGACTAAGTGGGTTACCACTGTGCTCTGAAAACCCATCAGGAAAGTAACAGGCTTATGTGTTCACTATGGCAGCTTGTTATGAGGAGGGTAAGGAGGAGAGGGCCTACATACTTTTTTTCACTCATCAACCCAATCGATGATTTGTCACAAGTCCGAAAGGAAGAGTATTTCCCCAAAAAATGAAAACATACTGCGATATATCCAATCATGAGGAATATTTACCATTTTCTGAATAAATAATCATCTTGTTCCTTCAAGTTGCCAACGAGTCTGTTTCTCATGTCTGTACAGGCCTCTGATAGTTTTCTGTGAGGTCATTCAGTGTGAATTCATCCTCCATGAAATCAGAGGGGCTGACAGGCTGGGGATAAATGTCCGCAGGGGTCTCCAGGGTGGGAGTGGGTGGGGTAGACAACCTGTGGCGTTTGACCGGGCTCGTGCTCCTGAAGCTCCTCCACTCCTTCATCCACTCGTCCCGCGTGGATTGGTCCAGCCGGTCCAGATGCCTGGCTTGCACGAGCGGGGAGGGGGCGATAGAGTTCTTCAGCACATGAAACATGTACCTGGGGGAGAGAGTGTGGTGGTGAGAAAGTAGGCCAGAGAAAAATATGCGGCTCTTTGATGTAAATCAGAGCATTCCCTCTAAATATCAGCACTTTCAGACGCATCAGCAACCAGGAGGAAAGACCGAGCCGTGGTGCAGATCATTCCTGGACTTCACAATTGACATGATTTCATAACAAATCTGCCGAGACTGTTTATGCACCACAGCAACCTTACAATGACATAGCAGTTCATGATCAGCACAAGTCAAATACAATCTTCATAATAACACTTACATAACATAATTATGAGGTTGATTAGGTGATTTTGTGTTCTAATTCATAGTGAGGTTATGGGACATCTTTGGTTTTTGGACAGTTGATCGGACAAAACAGAACATTTGAAGACGTTGCCTCCAGCTCTAGGTGTGAGGTGGTAGTTTCTGTCTTTTTTAACAATGAATAATGAATTGATTTAAAACAAATAAGAGTTAGGCACCGCTCTAGTTAGAGAGTGTCATCTGTAAGATTCAGTGGGGCGTCTGATGATAACCTTATTTTCTTTATCATACATCGTCTTCCTGTAAGTCGCTTTGGATAAAAGCTTCTGAGAAAAAATGTAATGTCTTCTGGTTAAGAGATTAACATTCTCCCGACTGTTAATTACCGTGTGCTACACTCGGTGTACATTAGCTGTGTACACTAGGCTTCTTTTTAACTCTTTTCTTTCCAAGTGCAATATGTGATAGGACATTTCCTGAGGTTTATATTTGTTTATTATTTTAGTTCCAGTAATTGTCAGGGTGAAAATTGTTGACATTTCCCCTAATTTAAGTATACATATCACTTGAGATAAAAGTAGGAAGATGGGACAGTTAAAAAACAATCTGCTGTTTATATGCTCTTCAGAGGTATGCAATAGAGTGAGGCAGAATGTATTCAAATGAGTACATTACATTTTGTGACAAACTGGGAATAACAGTGATAGTACCTGGGCATCAGAGCCACCACAGTAGTGATGATGCAGAGAAGGTAAAACATGGGGTCGGCCATCTGGCTCTGGAGGATCCAGTACGGGTTGGATGGAGGGTTACAGGTGACACAGATGGCGCTGTAGGCAAGCGTCACAATGAAGTACAATGCCACACTGCCCAGCATGATTACCCAATGAACCACCGTCTGCAAGACAGATGCATAAAACAGCAATTACATATTTTCATAACAACCCTATTCGTCATAAACTGTCTGTTAATTTTGTATTGCATTTATTTACAAAAAACTGGTTAAATGTAAATAATGTTGCACATACAAGTTGCGTTAAATCAATATATTGTTGTTGTTGTTGGTGTTGTTATCATCATATCAGTATAAAATGCAGACCAGACTGAAACAATTTAATGATAGGAGTTTGGCCCACAGGGAGTTTATACCATGATTATATCTAGAAATAGATATCCATCAGTTCAGCACTCACCCAGGCTTTGATCTCTATTGATAGATGCAACAGGATGGTAAATAAAGAAATTGTGTTCAAAGGCGTTCCAAAGGTGAAAATATCAATGTCTGAATCCTGGTAAGCCTGGAGGGGAGAAAATACATGTGGTCAAATTTTAGGCATAGAGGCGCCATAACAGAACTGTAACTTTGCACAATATTTTATTGAAGACTGAGAATCAAATGTTTCTCTCACCAGATATGGAATAAAGAAGCACACCAGACTCTGATAGAAGGCATCGAGCATGGAGACCCAGAAAGTTAAAAACGTGTATTCCTAAACAAGCACATACACACACAAACCTTTTAAAACATAAACTACGCAAAATATTTGGTGCATTTTACTCCTGACCCAATCCTATAAACACGTAGCTACTATTGTCACTGACCCCTTCACCCTGTCCGGTCCTGTACAGTTCAGGAACACCCAGCAGCATCTCTGCAGACACGTCTTTGTCCATGATCCCAAACATGATGGGCGGTAACGAGGTGAAGAAGAGGTTAAAGAAAATCATCAGCCAGTAGTCGATCATGGCAGTGCCAGAGAAGCCGCAGAAGAACTGATACCAGAACAGCAGATTTACGTAGGCCTGGGGGACACATTAAAGTTTAGATGATTACATGAGAAATCCAGGAAAGATGTTGATTCAGACAGCAAAGCGCTCTAACGTAGACACGACACTCACCACGTTCTTATAGAAGAAGTAAATGATCATGTTGGCAAGTCGAGTGTAGCACCAGTGTCCGTGAACCAGGAGAAGTTTTTTCAGGTGCTTGAAGCGAGATATAGCGAAATCACTCGCCATGACCGCCTGCAGATGACATGGAGTTTTGGACAGTGAGAGAAGAAACAAATAACTATCTTTGAAGCTAAAGACCTCTGTTCAGACCTGCATGCCCTCCTGACCGGATAGCCCGATGCCGATATCTGCTGCTTGGATCATGTTGACATCATTTGCACCATCACCTGAAACCACAGAGTGAATATCAGTTTGACAACAGTGTCCTATTAAAGAATAACTTGTATTCAAACCCACTGACTTGATGGGTCTTAATACATTAATACAAATGAATTGAGTGAGTTTAATGCATTTGTGATATTTTGACTACATACATTTCTCAGGACCTGAATTTACTTAAATTCCCGTCCTAATAGAACAGAGTGAAGGGACTATGTGTCTCATCAGGACGCCAATTCAACAACAATAAATTTCAATAATACATTTCTTAGAAGGTTCAATGACTCAAAGAGAATAAGATCAAGAGCCTTAGAAAACCTGAAAGAATGACCTTTTTATTCCCCTGCAACACTTTTTGCATTCACTCACAAAACCATTTATTTCCCATACAATGTTTTATTCGTGTCATAAATTTTTTTCAGAGCAAACATTGTGACTTGTCATAGTAGCAAAAGCACAGGTTTTACTAATAACATTAACTAAGTGTCCCAGTATGTCCTGACAGAGTGACACTGAGCCAGTATGCACAACACCAGAACCCTGAAACTGAAGCAGCTAAATGGAATCCAGCCACCATTCATGTCACACCTGTGCTTTTCCTACTGTGTCTTAATGTCTTCCATGGAAAAAGCCTATTACATATGTAAGTGTAACAATTTCCCAGTAGAATACAATCATAATAAATTCATTGATTTGTTTTGTTGAAAAGTATAATCTTAGGTCCTATCTAAGAAATTAAGAAGACATGCAAAAACAACAGATTTCTTTGTCACTGTAATTTGATACTGTTGATAGATTATTGTTTCTTCTCTTTTGCATTGAAGTAAGATTAAAAGTCCCAAGTAAATGCATTTTGAATTTCTTGAATAGCTCAAAAACATTTTCTTACCTACAGCAAGGGTCATGACCTTGAGTTTCTCCCTGACCACCTTCACCACTCTGCTCTTCTGTAAGGGCGTGACTCTACAGCAGAGCACAGAGCGGCAGCGCGCTTGGCCAGGTCCACGAAGCGGTCCTGCAGGTCTAACGACAGAGCCATGGTCAGGGTGCGTCCGTCAATCACCAGAGATATGTCTTGGGTTGTACCCACATTGCGAGGGTCCTCGCTGTACCTCCTCACCTCTTCCAGAGTGCAGTCCAAGATGGACGTGCACTCGAGCTGCAAAACAACATCTGGCTATTTAGCTCGTCACATTGTTGTTTTCAGTATAATGAAACTTTCCAAACTAGAGCTTAAACAATGAGTTTTGGAGAAATAAGTTTGACAACAAATTAAGTAGTTAATAAGTCATTTTTCAATAAAAATGCTAAATAGTTTTTGTTCCAGCATTTGACATGTGAAGATTTTCTTTGCTTTTTTGGTTTTATGCATTAGTAAATTAAATAACTTTGGTTTTGGACAGTTGCTTGGACAAAATACATAATATGAAGATATCAACTTTGGTTAAAGAGAACATGGAAAGGGCATCTTTTTTTTTACCGGTGTACTCATTGTATAGCCAAAACAATAAATGTATCAAATAATCATCAAATAATTCCATTATAACAACAATTATCTGAAGGCAACTCTATTACAGAGTTTAAATTAATTTGACTAAGCTGCATAAAAGGTGATGTGGTGAACTACAGAAAATACAAAGTAAAAGAGGATAACTGTTAACTTGGATGAGACATCTCTTATAATCCATAAAAAGAGGACTCTCTCTGCTGTTGAGTAATGTTCATGATGTCTGACTAGAAGCAATTACGAGGCTGTGGTCCCATCAGACTCGTCACTGTTGTCTGTAAATAACTCCAGCCTCTTAGCCAAAAGGAAAAGCGACGTGATGAAAAAAAATTGGGTCACATCCTGTTTTTAGATCATCTATCTAATGCTGGTTAAATTTCATTAGGTGTGGTTGGGAGATGACTGTGGGAATGCATCCCTCAGGTGGTCATCGAGTTAGAGTGGTAAACAAGAAAAAAAAAGTTCATTACCAATATGAGCAAAGGGGTATTTCCCCCGGGGGTTGAAAATTAGACTGGTAATTAGATATGAAAGCAGTAGATATTGTATTGGGGGTATCTTGCTCCATTCATCATCAATGACTAGTCCCGTCTGAGAGGAGCGCAGCAGTGCCTTTGTTCCAGAAAGCTCCCCATGTATCCGTTAGAGCCAACGGGTAATTTCAGTCTATTTGAGGCCGGAGACGATTAGGACATGGTCAGGCTGTTATGAAGGGTCTTTAATGACCTCAGAGAAGCAGGGCCCACACCTGACACCTTATCTTTCTCCGAAGAAAATGTAAGGGTTTGACCTTTAGTTAAATGTGAAAGTCGTCAAAAAGGTTGGGCCATTTAAATTGGAGGGAGACGGACCCTCAGGTAAAACCTCCTGAACTTACAGCTTGGAAAACACAAGTCTTGTCCTGAATGACCATCAAAAACAGCCAATATTGCCCCAAGAACCAAGCTATATGTGTGTGATGTGTGAAAAATAAAATCATGTAAAAAGACAAAGTTTCAAGAGGAGTTATCTTCTAATGCTCCAGGTCTTTTCTATATTTACTTTTGATTTATTCACTTGAAAACTTCCTGCACCTCATATTGAGTGGCTCAAATATTCAGGGCTACATGTAAACAATAAGTAATTTAATATTTTGTATTTAAAAAAACAAGAAAGAAATGAACCGGTAATTTAAGTTGGAAATAAATATTTTTACAGCCCTATTGATCATGATAATTCTTCTCGTCAGGTTTGCCCTCCCCCACCATCACAAATATATCACAGTACATAACACACCCAATTTTATACCTCTTTATTCAAATGTTATTTCACTTTATTTTGAAAAATCCTGCCACATTAATACTAGCTTTAATATTATTTGACAGGTCTGGAAAGATCTCCTTAATGTAAGATTAACTAACTATCCCAAAATAAAATCTAATGTTTCAGAGTATATGCTAAAAATCATTAAGAGATGCAAGTTTAGTATATATAGAGACTAAACCTCAGTATGTTTAATATGAAGATACCGCAAATAGAGATTAGCTTAGTTTAGCATAAAGCTTGGAAACAGCTAACCTGGTGTTGTACAAAGGTAACTAAATTCACCTACAAGTCTAAGTCTCATTAATAAATTGAACTGCGTTTGTCTAATGTGTAAAAATGAGGCTGACTATCTCTTGGACTGTTAACCTCCTGGAGTCTCTGCTTGTTGCCTGGCAACTACTAGTGGGCAGATCTTGTTACCGTTGGACAGAACAAGAAAACTGTTTCCCACTGGTTTCAGTCATTGTGCTAAGCTAACCTAACTGGCTTATTTTCAAAAATATTGCTTTAAGTACGTTAACATTTTCGTACCATGTTCTCAATTTTCCAAAACAAATTCTAATTGTGGTGTGAATGAATCAGAGATGTTCCATCATGCATCACTTAATGAGTAAAGAAGAGCAGCTCTGAGTCAAACAGCCAGCCCTCAGTGAGGCAGACAAATCGGCCTCCTCACCTTGTTTTTGCAGCTCATGTTAATCACCAGGTCTTCTTCTTCCAGTAGCCTGCAGGCATAGCCGATGTTGACAGCTGTCTCCGGCTTGTCACCAGTCAGCACCCACACCTGGATCCCTGCCTCCCGCAGTGCCACGATGGTGTCTGGGACACTCTCCTGAAGACGGTCCTCAATGCCCGTCGCCCCTGCAGGAGGACATATATCCAAAGTCCGGCATGACTCAAACATAGAGCTTATCACACAGATACACAGTATGTTTTTTCAAGTGTTTGTTATGAATGATGCGTGTTAGGCTGATGTATGTTACCCAGCAGCGAGAGGTCTTTCTCTAGCTGCACTGCACTGTCCATAACAAGCTCCTCTCTGTTGTCTATAGCAGCCAGAGCTCTCAGTCTGTTCACTGACCATCTTTCATACGCCTTGTCACTCACAACCTGCGGCACACGCAGAAAGAAGATGAACGGAGCTCATTTAGTGTTAGAAAATGATGCTGGTAAATATTAACGAATCAGACTGTGCACCTTCTTTGTAAAGCAAAGTGTACGTAGCCCATCTTTAGCGTAGCAGTCCAGGTGATACTGAGTACCTGCTGCTATATTCTTCTGCTTCCCACTGAGATGTTCTGAAAATAATATGACACAGATTTATTTATATGGCTGCATAGTGAATTATGAAATGACCCAGGGTATCTCTGTGTTGACTCATAGAGATAAATCATTTATTAAATGTGTGTTTGTGTAGTTACACCTGCAGGTACCTGCATACGGTGTACCGAGTAGCTCCATGATGGCGTAGTCTGCACCTTTAGTGTACAACACATACTCTTTGGTGAGTGGGTGTCGCACCAAAACAGACATTCTCTTCCTGTTGGCGTCAAAGGTCAAGGTGTCCAGCACCTCAAAGACCAGGTTGTCCCCAGACGGGAGCCTCACCGTCACACTGTGAGGGGTGCGGTCCAGCAGGGTGAAGCCATATGCCTTGGCTGCGTACACCAGGGCTGCCTCATCTGGACTCTCTGCCTCATAGCTCAGATGATCTGGGGTCGTTGCAGTCGTGTCGGATGGAGCATGAAGCGTACACATTTGGAGCCCATTGGTGTCTCCAGACTCCTCTTTTTTTACAGGGGGGTTAAAATGTTCCTCCTCTACAACTGAGTCCTCTAATATGGTGCGATTTTTCTTGGGCTTGGTGAAAATATGGCGAAGAGAGACAGGAGATTTCACCAAGTTGGACAAAGTATTCAGTGAGTTGTTTGCCTGACCAGAGTGCGAAAACTCACTCACCTGGAAAAGTGAAGCAAAGGAAACAGAAATTTGTGTGTTATATAGTGTTTTTATTTCACCATTTTTCCCAGACGCCCATATGGTGATAACAGAAAAAACCCTCTTAAAACCTTCCCATCCATTTCCACTCCGTTTCTTTTTGTGCTTTTACCTTTAATTACAAACTCAAGGGAAAACCCACATATTTCTCCCATCTGCCAGACCTGAGAACAGCACAGTCAAGAGCAGCGAGCACTAAAATTAATAAAGACAACCCTGATTGCCCCTTCAAATCTCCCTTTACTATGTGGCTAATTTAGTGAGGACTCAGAATCTTTACAACTGGGGCTTTAAAGATGAAAGAAAATTAGCACTGACTACTACTGATGAACGAACAGAAACTTGCAGCTAAACAATTGAAGGGAACTTTCAAAATGAAACTAATTGTTTGAGGTTAATAAGAATAATTTAAACCTAATTGTTGTGTGTGTTACTGATTAAATTATGGAGATTTTGCTGCAGTACTGCAGCCACATTGATGGACACCAGGTTTATAGATCTATATTATATAATGAATGACGCAATTAATAGATTCTTCACAAAGTTTTCTCGTAGAAAAGTTTTTAAAATAAGTTTGTACTGTGGGAGTTTCAAGTGAACGAATCCTTTATCCATCTTTCCTCTCCTGACTGCAGCCTCCATCTCTACTTCCCATCCACAGTGGCAGTAAACGAAGCGCTCACCCTCTGTCTCTGAGCTGTTGCCATGGAAACCATCACCGTGTTGCAAATGGCGAGACCCAGAAAAAAGTCCAGGTAAGGATCTGTCTTCCAGCTGCCGCTGCTGCTCCCTGCCCTGCTAATCTGCTGAAGCAGCTTCCTGTCTGGAATCACCTCAGTTTCCTGTTGGAGTAAAAGTTAATCAGTTCTTTTTAATTAAAAGCTCACGCCGATAAACCGTTTACTGCTTACACTCAGCTTTGACTGTTTTGACGGACGGGATAGGAAAAAGTTTTAGGCTTTTTAACTGTTTAATCCAGTTTTGTTTGCTCATGTAGCTACAAGGAACTGTTGCAGGAAGGACAAAAGGACAGAAGGAACGGAGGAAGTTTTCATTCATACAACCATTCTGCTCTGTTAGAGACACAGCATGAGGAAAACCAAAGATGGGCTTTGTGCCGCCTTGCTGGAATAAACACAAGACCTTTTCTGTCTCAGCCTGTGTCTCCAGGCCTCTCTTTGCCCCGTGGACGAAAATAGACATAGGGCTACTGTACTGTATATCAAGACGACAATGACTAATCTATAGTGCACGTTTACAGTTTACGTGACATCAGTGGTCTGTGCCGAACGGTGCCCAGCATGACCATATGTCCCGTCACAGACACAGCGGCAACTTTGAGCCAAAATGGATGTGCTTATCACTGACACCTAGCAGCTCGGCCATCTGCGGCGGGGACAGGGACCATGAGGCCTTTTGACACAAGGATGGGTGAGATTTTGGTAAACAAATGACACTTGGAGGTCTTTTGAGTGGGTGTTTAGATATTGAAAATTATATTTTAAATCAGGTCATGGGTTAAAAGTTCAAATTTCTAGATCTTAGAAACACATTTACACTAATGTCATACTTAAATACTGATTATATAATTTTTTTATACTGATATAATAATGAACTAAACTGAAACCACCAAATTAATACTGTTACTTTTTATCATAATGATCATGTGATAGACCATCAGCCTGTCCAGTTTGTATCCTGCCCCTCGCACAATCCATGAGCGGGATAACAAGTTTAATAAATGGATGGATGGATAAAGTTACATTTCCATACAGATAAATGCATTCTTAATACAGTTTTATGGTAAGACATCATCATAAACTCAATAAGGACACTATGATTCATTTGCCTTTACATGAGAGTGGTAAGACAAGATGTGTCAGTATCCGTCCCAGCTCCCTACATTAGGTTGATAACAGTGGGCCAGTTCACAATAAATGCCCTATCATGTTTGATTTTGAGCCATTTATTTGTGCTACTCAGTCATGATTATAACTGCAAGGACTCTTGTTAATCAAGAAGAATGAGTCTAATTGGTGGGCCCCTGTGGGTGGCCTTGAGTCAACGACCTGACGACTACACCTCCTGCATGAGCAAACAAAATGCTGATCACCATTTTCCCCAAGGTGGCTTCTTGTGACCCTGCATTATAATATAAAGCCGGACCCCACTCTGAATTAAATATCTACCTTTTCTTCCTGACTAAGCGATCATCTTACCAGCGGACTGCTGAAGGCCACATCGCTCGGGGCATTTCCCTTGACCTTGCTCTTGCATTGGTTGTCATGGTGATGTTGCATGTCGTCAGGGTTGTCGCCCTCAGTATCCAGGGACCATCCAGTCTGTGGGGGTTGTGGTCGCTGGTTGAAGATGACCTCCTCCCCTGAGTCTGGTCCATCAAGAACAGCTAGGCGGATGGCTGCAAATCCCCCCAAAACATGTTGATACATACAGTATGTACTTTATACTTTATGGACTTTATATGTCAGGTCAAGTCATGTTCAAATGCAGAGCCCTTGACTACAACTCCAGTGTAAAAAGATCAGTAATACTATTAGACAGAAATCAAATTAAAGCTAGTCAGCACACATATGGAAGCAAAAAATGGACGTGTCTCTGATCAGAACACAATATACAGAAGATGGGGGACAATATATTGACAATGGGCTCATGAGTATCCAATGTATGCCTTAACTCCACTTCTTTATATATAAACCTGTATTCTGTACGGCCAAATTTCAATATTGTAAAGAATCCGGGATTGGATTCAAATGTGCAAGACAGAGTTATATTGATAATAACAACTATTTATACAGCAACTTTAAAAACAGAGTTTCTAAAGTGCTTTGACAGACAAAGCAGCAACAGCAAGGCAATCAAACAAGAGGAACAAAAAGCAGATCACCATCATCATATCATGACACAGCACAATGGGAAATTAAGTTTCAAACTCAGGAGGAGCCAAACAGGAAGTGCATTTCAACTGAACAGGTGACATACTGCTCAGAATCCAAAACATATTATGTAATCTCACAAAGTCTTTACCCAGGTGAGCACCTCGTGATACTGGGACACCACAGAAATACATTTATATATATACGAGATAACTTTCCTAAACTTGTACCACTAGTAGCACAAAAGGTATAGTTCGGCCAGAGGAAAGGCTGTGTTGTTAGCCAAATTATATCAACTTTACTTTGCATGTTCACATACTAACCTGAGACTAACGCCAGCTAGCTGGTTTGCTGATTCCAATTTCATGCTAAAAGTTACAGAAGTTGAGCGCACATGGGAGAAGTTTGCCTCTGCCAGATATCTCCTTTGGTTAAGGCAACAAACCTACTTTGTACGGTTTAGGAAAAGATCAAAATGAGCCAAAAGGTCAAAGCAACGAGTTGGCCTTCTGCCTACCAGCCAATCACAGCACAGTAGGTCGGCACAAGGTGGAATGAGAACCCCCTTTGGGGGAAAAAAATAATGATTCCAATTAGCATGCTACCATGCCAGGACTATCTTGCTATATGCTGAGTTAGCATTAGTCAAAGTGAGTTTAATTCAGTAATGAATAACTCAGATATAAGTGTTTCACTTAAGTGTTTTTCAAGTGGAAAGTGTTTTTTAAGCTAATTACCACAGTAAGGATTAATTCTCTGGTGACCTCTGGGAAAGTGCTATGCCTGAATATATATATATTTTTTTTTTTCATGAGCGTATATATAAATATTTAGGGGCCTTTGATGAAAAAGCAGTCCTGCAACAGCTGTTATTGGTTTACCATTCTCTTTGTGTGGGTACTCGGTGCCCATGATGCAGCATCTGCGAAACACCATCTTGTTCTCAGTGAGGGTCCCCGTCTTGTCGGAGAAGATGTATTGAATCTGTCCCAGGTCCTCTGTGATGTTCAGGGACTTACACTGCACGCGCCTGTCTGTCTTGTCATCGTGCAGATCGATGTCATTGGTAATGAAGTATATCTGACCGATCTTGACCAGCTCAATGGATACATAGAGAGAGATAGGAATCAGGATCTGCAAGTGAGGAGACGAGGGGAGGAGGGACAAAATAAGGAAAGGAAAGAAAGGGAGAGGAGAGCAGAAAGTTGAAATATAGACAAGAGAGACAGGAGAGAGCGAGAAAGAAGTGATCAGAGAAAGTGAAAAAAAGGAAGTGACGGGATGAGTGTTAAGATGAGAGTGGACAACAGAGAGTATAAAGAGAAGATATTTGAGGAAATGAGGAGAAAGTAGACAAAAAAGAAAATTAAGAAATTTAGAAAAACACACTAAATATTTTCTTTCTGTACAGACAGTAAGACTCCTCCACCTGCAGCAGGATGATCATGGTGAAGAACATGTAGAAGCCAGACAGACCGGGACTGTCCAGGTGACCGTTGCTGTCGGGGACGAGGTAAGGGGGCACACTGGGCAGCGCCTGCAGCCATAAGAAGTGACCTGCATGTGTGAGGACAGGGGAATTAATCATACAGACTGTCACGCAGGGAGGAAATCTATTTTTGGCACCACACCCTCAACTGTCTCCTCCCTTTATTACTAGAATATTTTTGGGCCTGTAGCCAAAGTGTTTTTTTTATATTTTATTGGAAATTAAACGTTTTCTCATCATTTATGAACCAGTCTGTGTAGTGATTTTATGATTACATTATGTAATTCATTACTGACCTAGTGCTCCGACAAGACACATGCTGAAGAGGAGAATGACGCAGAAGATGACGTCTATGTTCAGCTTCCGCTCTAATTTGCTGCGCTTGTATCTTGGCCTGTTGATGTTGAGCATGGACTTGGTTTCACGGCCTTATAGGTGGGATCAGAAGATGTTGATTGAGTTACAAACAGGTTCTCCATATGGTCAGTGAACACCAAGGGAAATAGATTGTTATGTTTTTAAAACATGCTTATTCTGTGTCAGCTAATGTAAGGACAAAAAACAGGACACTCGGACATCTCGGAGGTCATGTCCTCTGTAATTTAATTTAGCAAAATTAATGTTATTAGTTACACCTTTCCTTACCCTTCAATAACATGTCAACATGGCTCCTGCAAAAAACACTTTTAACAGAATTCACATTACAATCAAAGGATGTGTTCTGCAATATGATGAAGGGCAACAAAATGTACAGAAAGTATAACTGGACATTTGCAAGGCTAAATCGGCAAAAATACTTGATATTAAAATGTTTTACAGAGATGGTTGGCAGTGAGATGAAAAAAACTTTGGGTGGGGTTGTGATGGGGAAATTTGGCCTCTTGACCTTCTTAAGCTGACCTTCTAAACACTAAAAGCTCAAGGTCAAAGCAGTCTAAAAGCTGAGAAAATGGAGAATATACCTGCATACACCACGATGCCAACAGCGTGGTCTGTGTTTCTCATTTTGCAGCCTCGCAGCAGCAGACTCTCTATTCCAGCGCCCACCTTGTCCTTATCGGGTTTCTCTCTGCAGCAGGAGAAAGTGAGAAACCTCCTTTGTACTGTCAGATCTTGTTAGATATTCATTACTGCTTATATATTCCCCATTAGTAATTCCCCTCCTTTATGTCCATAGCTGGACAGCATGGTAGACCAGCTGCAAGAGCTGTGGTGCCTGAGGAAATCGATTATAATCTATTACAGCCCCAATAATGCCTCTGGTGGCATAAGAAAGTGCAGCGAGTGGGTTGGAATTAGTTTTGCGCGGCTTCTCTGAAAGGCTTAAATGCACTGTTTGGGATCCATGTGATCTGGGTAGTTGATACTCACACATAACACTTGAAATGATTCAGGTTGTTGTTGGGCTTTTCACACACCACAACAGTGTTGAAGTTTTCAGGTTCAAATTCAGGATCCTGGGAAACACGAGGAGGTATAAAGTATGAATGTAAACTTTCTTAATTTAACTCAATCCTTTCCCCCAAGCTGGCATGTAGTATACACATGAAAGACAACTATGTTCTAAAAATATAATTTAAGTTATGTAATCCAACAGGTTTGTGTTTTCTGTCTGTCATTACAGCCTTTGACATAATGATCTGCATTTACCGCAGATATTCAATACATTTTTTAGTTGTTGTGGTCAATGTCAATCACAAGAAGGAGGAGAAAAGTGACGCAGCACAGAGGCAGTGGAGATAGAACACTATGAGGAAACATAGTACAGAAGTGAAACTCAAATGTGGTAGGTATTCCTTACTGAAATGCAGAGGCCAGACATCACCATCCTTTGCTTCAGGGTGGTCTCTCCATCCAGGTTGGATGTCTCTATGTGACACACACCGTTGGGGTCCGATGTGTGCAGCAACAGCAGGTCTGCAGGGACGATTTCATTGCAAACCACCTTCACAAAATCACCCACTCGCACATCCTTCCAACGTCTCTCTGTGAACCTTTTTTCCTTCCTGAAATCAGACATGTCAGATACCAACAGTTATTACTGATGATTTCATAAAGATACACAGTCCCTGGGTGGCTTTTATATTGATTTTTGTCACATGTATTAACAATATTGGCACAGAGGGCGTATTTTGTCTATGTTTGTGCAATCAAATGAAATATTGACTCACACCGTATGGATAAAATAATCACAGCGGCTGCTTAACTTAGGGAATAAACAATGCAACCAAATGAAAAATCAATGCTGTTTTTTTTGGAGAGCGGCCCAGGTGTGTTTATGTGCTTTGGAATAAGGAAACTTTCAGAGAAAGACAGTACAGATTATGAGCCGAGGCTGTTCCAAGTGTTTGAGGCTTCCCATAGAGCCACATGCGTTATGGGTTGAACCTGCAGGTCAAGCTGGCTAACCACCAACGACAGAGAGCTGCAGGCATGCTGCCCTGCATGTAGGACCTGATCGGGTAGCTGTCACATGACACCACACCTCGCCTCAAACAAAGCCGGGGGGGTTATGTATTTTTAGTATGTTGTGTTAAGATTATACTTACCAGGTTGCATTATTATGTTTTCTCCTGTCAGAACAGCTTCATGTACGTCTGCCAAGTGCCAGGCAGCGTAGTTAATAGTTTTATACTTCATTTCTCAAAGTGAATTGCCTATTGTCACATTGCATTGAGTACATTTCATTAAAGATATAATCAGAAAGTTTAAAAATGTTTGTCAATGATCATACACATACATACTTTGACATTTTGGGAAATATGTTATTTGCTTTAATTAAACTTCTCATCAAACTCTTTGCGAGAAATAAACACATTTCCAATTGCCTTAAAGATCTCACATTGCCAAATAATGTATTTGTCTCTCTCATCATCAAATTTAGCTGCTTTTGTGAATTTGGCTACCTGGTGTGTCTCTTGAAAATGTAGTAATTTGTGTAGAAGACAATTCTCCAGAAATATAGTGACACTAAAGATAACCTGTTTGGTTTGATTGTAGGTTTGTTATGAGTCACATTCATACAACAGATTACTGCAGATTAAATATGGAATCTCAGGACAACAGACAGGAACTGTCAGGTGTGGCGACTGCATGTTCTGCAGAGAGCAGACGATAAAATTAGAAACGTTTAACAATTCAATGACGTGTTAGGAGGCAGCATGATTAATAGCCAGCGTGTTTGGACATGAGTTTGAGATAGATACAAGATAGATAGGATGACACACTTCACACCTTTTGAAAACAACATGTGGATGAAGGGTGATGGGAAATAAAGACGTGCATCAGAGAAGGTCTGGTGAATTACAGTGAAATCTTAAAACCTTCCACGTGGACCTTAACATGCGCTGCAAGGATGTGTGTTCCTCGAGCTGTCAGGTGGATAAACTTCACCTAGATAGAGCAAAAGAGGAAGTGTGTGGAAGCCTAAAATGTATTCCTGAGCTTCTTCTGGAAACATTTGTATGCTTCAAAGAAATCCCAGTCAATCGATTCTGTTCTAATCTTTACAAGCCCAAAAATGGAGCTTTAGCATCCCCACCCAGCGAGCAATAAGAGACCCACAAGAGCCCGCTCGCCGTTACTTAACTGCTGTTTATCTGACTGTGTGAGGCTAAGATGACTAGCGTCCTCTAACAGGCCCAGAGGGACTGGAGCGTTCTCAGAAGTGTCCGAGACGCTACATCTGGGTCTGCACTTAGGCCACCTGGACGCTATCAACACACACACACACACACACACACACACACACACACACACACACACACACACACACACACACACACACACACACACACACACACACACACACACACACACACACACACACACACACACACACACACACACACACAGAAGATACAGGGTTTTCCCCCAGCTGAGGCTGCACTTCATAACAATGGTAAAGCTGCTGGTTAATAAATAAAGAGGTTGACTGTGTGAGGATTCATCAGTGGGGTGGCCTACAGTCTCACATCACATCCTGAGGAAATCCACATCCCACCACTACAAAATCACAGCAGTGAAAGGTTTTGAAATGACAGTGTTTATCCTCATTTGTGAATAATTCATCCTTCACCAGTAATTCAAAAATAGATAACCGCTAACCTTACTGTCTCTGCTGACGCAACACCCAGATGAGGATTTCATCAAATGTGCACAATGCGATGGTGAGAGATATTGTTGTGAGGCTCATCAAAAGAGGAATTATCTCCCTCACATTTTTTATTTTAATTCAAAAAATTGTCACAGGGTGCTGAAATGCAGAGGAGGTAAAACACACACAATCACTCAACGACACACTCACACAGACATCAACATGCTAGATGATAAGAATCATTAGGCACCATGACTGTTTCCACTCGCCACATCATGCATGAACCGCAAAACTGCACTGTTTCCATATTTAGGACATGATTGTCTTTGAGTCAGTTACCTGCTGTAGACTAAGCATGGCGTGTTGTTGAGCTTCCTGTCCGACTGGTACCTCCTGAAGTCCTCCCAGGCGTCCTTTAGGGCCGTCAGAGAGAAGATGACACAGATTGGGATCAGAGCTACCTCGGGCTGGAAGGCGTTCACTACCGGGACAAAGTTCAGAATAGCCAGGCCCACAAAGTAGATGTTAGCCAGACGGTGAAACTGCTCAAAGAGGTTCATGGGGATGAAGAGGAGGAGGGTGTATTTGGTGGTCTTGATGGCGTTGCCAGGGAAGTAGCGGTTGGGTTGCTTCGCCTTCCCCAAGCCCTCATACGGCAGATTGGACACCACGTTGCGGATGTCCTTGTCCCGCGCTCTCTGACCTCTCAGAGCATCTCTCACCCGGTCCAGAGGACTCTTCAACGTCATAGCTGCTCCGTGTGTTTTTCTTTTTTCCCTTCTTACCAGTTTTTCCTCCACATCTTCTCAATACTTACAGCTTCTACGAGTTAAAAATACTCTCTGCAGGCTCATCCTGTCCTTGAATGACTCTCTCTTTGTGTGTGTGTGTGTGTGTGAGGCTTAATACCGGGTTGAAACAAACGACAGCACACCTAGTCCTCCTCTGAGTCCGCCCTTTGCATTGACAGGTGTGTTTGCATTCCTTGCACTGGAGCAGTTCAAGTCTCACATAGCGGGGAAATGAGGTGGCTGATTACAGTCAGACATTTAGCAGAGGTTGCTCCAGTGACTTAACTGATTTTAACTTTGCTGTCAATACGCTTGTTTAAGTAGAAACCAGTTTTCAAGCCTTTGTAGTTATTCATATGGCAGAATTATGAGTTAGTGACCGGCATTATAAAGTAGTCTTTATTTCCATTAATAATTTACACATTGATGTTGTCCTTTAAAATTAAACACAAAAAAACAAAGAAAAAACACTAAAAGGGTATACACAGCTGACAATGTAATATTCCCAGAGCAGAAAATTGGTGCAGTGGGTCATAAGGAGATTTGAACTGACAACACAACACCGAGCAGAGCGCAACGAATGCTTGGGGCAAACATATATGAAGAGTCTGCAGAGTGTGAATGAACACAGCAGTGGGAACTTAAAGACCCCATTAAGAAGAATATAGATGAGGAATACAGTCCATGGGGTTAAATGACACTGAAAACCTCTTTATTGCTCTTAATAAGACTGAGGATGATAATTAGAATGAGTCTTTATTGGTGCATGTAAGATAGCTCCATGTTCACTTTCCCCTCGTCCACTGAGAGGTCAGAGGTCAGAAGTCAGAGTACAAAGCATGAAAGATTTCTTGCTAATAAAAGACATTGGTGTTGATGGTTCAAAGTTTGATCATGATCATAAAGGATAGCGTGAAAGAATCTGTTTACATGCATGTGTGTTAGACTCTCACGTATGACGAACTACAACAAAGTATCTTCTTGCACAGATGGCATGCATGTAGGATGCCTTCCACTTCCTCATGTTGACATATGTTGTCTTTTCCAGAGCAGGCTCCAGAACCTGTTTAATCAGGCCAAATTTGCACTGGGTCACTAATTTTTTGTACTTAAAATTTAAATTTCAGACACAGTTACAGCCAACGTAATGAAACTTTATGTACCTGGTTAGTATTTGATGCACAGCATATAGAGGTCTTACTGGAAAATTGCCTCCAAATGGAGATAGATTATTACTTTATTGTCTTTTTTAACCGATGCCATGTGCGACCTTGAAGGTGATTCATCATCAATCAAAACATGTAAATTGCTTCCTGTTTTGTCCTTGGACAGCTGACACAGGCGGGTTCATCTCTGCTGGGTAGCTCGGCATATTTTTCCATCCGATTCGTGTATAGCAGGGGGAGTGGCGTGACGCGAGTGTGCCAGACTCACCCTCTCACCCGTCCCAGTCAGCTCTGGCTGGGTTTGACTTGGCTGGCATGCCCAGTGCACAGCAGCGCAGCTGTGAGTCCACATTGCACACACAGACACACTCAGGAACAAAACACACTCTTGGAAACAAAACACACACACCACTCCACAGAGCAGAGGTCTGTGCATTCCTAATTACTCCAGTGACACGGAAACACTACAAAGTAGAAAGCATCTGCCTCGTCCCCCCTCTCTTACATGTCAACACTAATGCCGTTTTTGAAAAGAGGAAAAGAGGAAAAGACAGAGATAGAGAGAGCGGGCCAATTTAGCACAAACCATCTGTCTACTGTAGTGAGATAATACATCTGTTATAGTGAGGGGGAACAGTATTGTAGAGCCCATTTTTACCAATGCATGGAAGAACCTGGAACAAGGGTACATGTCGCATTACATCAGTTTTTACACCATTTTGTCTTTTTACGAAGTTTTGCACTGAGTTTTTACACCCAGAAGCATCACACACACACAGGCCATGTGCCGTCCCATTTGGGGCTCTTCTGTTATCTTAAAAACAAACTAAATCCATAAACATGATTCTCTTTGTATTCAAAGCTGGACAGAAGCATTTAACAATCTCAAAATCCTCATTTCCTGCTTTTATACATAATTCTGATTAATAATGTTCATCAGATATTTCCTCAGTTAAAACAGCCTCCCTCTGTTTCTCTGTCATTGTGTTCTCCCGGTCTTATTAAGTTCAAAGTCAAACATTAGCTGCACATTAGGCCATGCTAGAACAAAATCTTTTTAAATATTAAATATTCAGTGTTTTGCACCATCAAAAATTCAATAGCATCCATTTAAGGGCTGTAACAGTGGTCAGGACAAGGAGAAAGTGTAGAGTGCAGCGGGTTTGCTGAATGAGGGGAGGATGCAGGAAGAAGTCGAGGCATGGATGGATGGCTCTCTCTCTTTCTTGCCCTTTTATTTTCTTTCTCTTCCTGTCTTTTTTTTTGTAGCAGGCGCTGTGGCCCCTGCAGCCAGCGGGCAACAGTTGCGTCCACAGAGTGCCTCCATATCTACAGCTCTCTGCGTTAATGTCCCCTGAGGCCGGCGCTCAGCCCTGTTCAGACCCCGGCCGAGACCATCTCTGCCAAGACCACCACCGCGGCCTCTCCCTCTCCATCAGACTCCTCTGCCTCTCCATCCATTATGCAGCCAATAGTCCCCAGCTGCTGCCCTCACATCTCTCTTTCCCCCCCTACATGTTCTGCTCTGGCTTTCCCACTGACTCTGAGTGTGCGAGCGCTGTTCATTCGCTCATTCAGACACTCAATCAGCCGTGAGCCCCCCAGTCAGCCATCATGAACCGCACATTCATCCAGGACACATAAAACCGCCACCCGTGTACTCTGTTATTGAAGTGATAGACTGAATTGAGTTTTAATTGAATTTAGATACATCTTCATAATTGCTGACAATCATTACACAAGATATTTACAGTCATTATGAAATATTACAATTGGAATTTACAGAAACTTTGTACAAAATATGCCTGACTTCAATGCCTGGATAGTGGGGTCCTTGTTAAGTCATCTCTGGAGAACAAAACGTTGACCCAAAAGTCACTGGTGTCTGGAAGTGCTTTAGTTTCAGCAAGTAGATGCTTTTAGAGTCCATTAAAAAGAAAGTAAAGAGAGAAAAGTCCAAAAAGTACAGAGTCAGCAAAGTTGTGAATTGTGTTTTTTCATTTTTCCTCAGTTAAATTGCTCTTTTCTTTTTTTTTGACTGAATGGAACATTTGATCTGTAATTCAACTGCAAAAACAACAACAGAGACCCATTTAAATAGAATAAATCCATAATATTTACACAATAATGTGAGTATTGATTTATAAAAATGAATCATCTCTTTTTCTTTAAATATGATTTATGTTTATCTACAGTTTTTTCAAAACAGAAACCTAATCACAATGAAACGCATCATACTTCTATCATTCAAATCTACTGATAATGATGATTGTGGATTGCCATATTTATGCAGCAACTCTGGTTGCAATGAAACTCAGCTCATCAATCAGCAAAGTTCTTACACCAGCTTCGTGTTAAAGCCATTCTCCTTCTCTGAAGCTCCTCACGCGATGGCAGATAGTACGGAGGAGTCAAATGTTCTCTTTAAAAAAATAACACGTGGTGAAATGGACTTGATTCTGTCAGCACAGCAAAAGCAAAACAAAAACTTGGCCAAAGCGTCAGTGTCCAACAGTCCCGCTCCTTCACCGGAAAACAAGAGACCTTCAACCCAAATGAGGAAGCTTCTTCTGTTCAGCATTGGCACCATAAAGCCCCACAGGGATGTCCAGAGAAAAGAGCGCCCCCTGCTGTTCACCTGTTGTCATCCAGCGATGCTCAAACCATCCATCCGGGTGGGCCATCCTAAGCCAAAGCTGCAAAATAGTAACTGACAGACTAACCTCAACTAGTGAAACTAAAATGCTTTGCGCTCCAAAGTCATCACGACTGAGATGCAAATGAAATCAAACATAAGCATGCTTTTAAAGGATGTTTTTGATATACAGTAATTATAGGAAAATAGACTATCAAGGATGACTCCTTTAAAATCATTTATAAAGCTTTCCTGGATGCAGACAGCTCGGCTACGAAGTAAATAGATACTAAACAAAACAAATCCTTAAAGTATATGCAAACACAAGCATAAATATTTGATCCACAGAGAGTAAGCTACGAATGACAAATATTAGTGATATATTGAAATTCTGGAACAGGCACCATTTCTGTCTTTTTAAAATTCGCTCTTCTTTTTTTCGAGTGTTTGTCAGACGTTTAAAGGTGTTTCCCAAATCCTAAAAGAGTCACTGCTGACTGAAGTGTTGGGTGCTGCTGCAGTCCATCCAAAAGTCTCTTCTTTCTCTTCACTTTTTCTGTGAACCAGCTAAAAAAAGTTGGTGCACTGTTTATCTCTCATTCTCGCTCTCTCTCTCTCTCTCTCTTGATTTCTCTCCTCTTTTCTAAACCCCCCGTCCCCCCCTCCCCCCATCTTTGCAAGCTGGCCACCGGACGCCGCCGGGCTTAATGGACGTAGTAGAGCCAGTAGACGACGTTGAAGAAGGAGAAGACGGTGGGGAAAATCATCCTGGACCACTTATCAATAGAGTTCACGTCGGACAGGTCTGGGATATTCACCTTGAGCTGGGAAGCCCGTCTCCGTAGGCGCGACTTTTTCTGGGCGTGGCGCTCCAAGGCGCTGTGGCCATAGTTCTGGCGAGCCATGGCTGCCCTGCGGTACTGCAGCGTCGAGCTATCATAGGCCAGCATAGTGTTGCGAGGGTCCCCGGGTGCTCCCAGGCCCCGGGACAGATCCCCGCCACCGCCCATCTCGTTCTTCATCTCCAGGGTGCTGAACAGGATGTTGTCGTCAGGAGTCATCTGTGTGAGGGTGTAAGAACAGGTGGAGCCATGAGAGGTTACTGCCTAGGGGAAATCTAAAGGTGTTTATAAGGTTCAGACTGAGTCTAGTAAAATTATGAATAGCTACGATGATCTTTAAGTCATTCACTGTGTAAAAAATACTGATGAGGTGCTAGAATGGGTAATGCAAATGAGTCAGAAACTGTGTTACTTACAGTGAAGACACATTTTAAGCACTTTAAATCATTATTACTATTATTGATCATCTGTCAATCAACATCTGAGTGATAATACGACCACAAGACTATGAGATAACATTCCTGGAAGAGCACAACGCACTCCACAAACTAACTCTCATGGAGAAATCTTCATTGTCATCTCAGAATTTCAACCAGAGTGTGGTTAAAATTCTGTCGATTCACAAGACAAACTGAATAACAAAAGAGAAAGCAAAAAGGAAAAAAATGTGACAGGAGAAGGTTGAGAGAAATAGTAAGGACTTTGCAAAGATGGAGGAGAGGCTTAAAAGGTTCGGGGGCAGGTCAGGAAAGACGTTGTGGGAAGTGAATTCGGATCAACATTTCTTCATCCATAGCCTGACTTCTGAGGAAAAACGTCCCTATAATCCAATGCTAGTCTCGCTGTAAATGGAGCTGGTTGTATTTTGTTGTTTTCGTGTTACTCACTTTTAAAAGCGAAGCCACTTAGTTGGCACTATTCATCAAACTGCAAATGATCTCTTTCTCTTGTATGACCATCCATGTTTTTCAATTTCTTCACTTAACCTTAAGGTAGATATCAATTTCCTTTGAGATTGTACAGCATTTGTATCTGAATGATTTTATCTAAAGAGAAGCTACTGATGTTTTCTTCTCTCTTGCCATATTTGTCATTTCCCATCAATTTAGATGTACAGCCCAAGTTAAGATTAAATATTAATGCCTGCAGAAATCAAACTGCTAAGCCATGTTTGTCAGGAAAATGCATGAAGAGCAAACCAAGAGAGGGAAAAAACACAATGGTGGGAGTGATGATCAAAGTTGCCTTAAAAATCTATAGAAATCAAAGAAATGCACAAAAACTACAGCATTTGCCTCTGATCTGGATTGATTCAGATTGATGACATTGTTAGTTTTGACTTTCAAAACCTCCAGTACCTTATTTCTTTGCTCGCCTAGTCCTAATGCGGCATCGTCCATAAAGATGGGATCCCACATCGAGTCATATGCGTCAATTTCCCTCTGTTTCATTCTGGCATACAGAGCATCATCTCTCTGAACTACATTTCCCACCAGCCACTGCAAGCATACAAAATCAGCACTGTTACTTAGGGGAAATCGTAGCTTGCCACACTCAGAAGGAAAGGGTGTTTTATTTTTTTATGTTGTTGTTGTTCCTGCTAACTTTAGCAGCTGAATAAAAATCTAAAGAGAAGGCTTTGGCACCACAGCCAGTGATATTTCCGAGGCGCCTCGCCCTTTGAGAGACACAGACATATGGAGATAAAGAATAAGCCAATCATTGCTTCTGCATTCACTCTTTCAGATCCTAGTATGAGTAATAAAGTTGATACACAAGGCTAAACCAGTGAGAAACGGAGAGCTAGAGCAGGAGTAAAGAGTGCTGGTAAAGGACATCAAGCATTGATCACAGCATCACATTGACCTTGAGAGGAGAAGAACTCATTTGCTGCCACAGAAACAAACACACACACATATTAACTGACAGCACAGATACCTCTAGAGGAAGATTGGCTGCACATGTACCTTGTTGGGGTCGGGTCTCAGCTTCTCGTTATTGGCAGTGGCTGCTTTCTCAGCCGCCTTCTTCTGCCGCTGGGGGCCCTGGCCGAAGAAGATGTAGTTGACGAAGGCGTACTCAAGCAGGGCCAGGAAGACAAACACAAAGCAGCCCATCAGGTACATGTCAATAGCCTTCACGTAGGGGATCTTTGGGAGCGTCTCTCGCAAGTGGGTGTTGATGGTGGTCATGGTCAGCACCGTAGTGATCCCTGGATACCAACGGTCACACGGTTAGAAAGAAAGTGAAGTCTTTAGATGCTGAAAGACATTATAATCATCATCTGTACAGTAAAAGAAAATAAGATTGTTAATTTGACTGAAGTTTATATTTCTAAACATTTAAGCTACACGGCTCTAGGAATGGCGATGTCCAATCCGTTGGTCCAACACTTTGGTCCAGATTGAAATAACTCAACTACTACTGGATGGATATTATGATGACATTTTGTACAGACATTCCGGGTCCCCAGAGGATGAATCATACTGACTTTTCCTCCAGTGCCGCCTGAAGGTTGACATTTTCTGGGTGTTGGTTGGATGGCCACGAAATTTAGTACAAACATTCACGAGCGGTTCAGGATGAATCATATTATTTTGGTGATTCATTAAATTCTTATATACCCTCATCAGGGCAGTATTTTAATTTGTCCAACACATTATAAACAAATACCTGCAAAACTAGTAAACACCTCTTATGCTGTTCACTATTCAGTAAACTATCGAGTGTCCATTATAAAGGAAGTAATGAATGAAACAAGGTTGACTTGTTTGAATTTGGCGTACATCAAAATTACGGAGATCAGATCTTCAAACAATTTGATTTGTGCTTGTGAACATAATGATTCATGTTTATCACGTACATTATATAGCATTTAATTATAGCAAACAGACGGGCCTGAAATAATGTGAACCCATATGGATAAAAAGATCCCTCGAAACCTCCTGGGACTTTAATGTGTGTGTGTGTGTGTGTGTGTGTGTGTGTGTGTGTGTGTGTGTGTGTGTGTGTGTGTGTGTGTGTGTGTGTGTGTGTGTGTGTGTGTGTGTGTGTGTGTGTGTGTTTCACAAGGTTTAAATCCAATCATGTATTTAAATGGACACGGAACAAACTGCAGGCTATATAAAAGCATGTTGTAAACATCTGCTATTAGTCACAGCACAATTCACCTGTTTTCTTTTACATACACACACTGTGTTTGATACATTAGTCATCTGCATGCACAATCTGCATTTGGTCAGATTCACACGTATTATAAATAACCCAGCAGTGTCCCTGTAGCATGGAGCCTCATCTCTCATTGGCTGTGCTCACTCGCTGCACGTTCTCAGGACCCTGAGCGGAGACAGATCTTTGATTCACGTTACCCTCTGAATGCATCGTCTGGGGCTCCAACCCGCATGTGTCCCACTCCAGAAAACAAATGGTGTGTGACAATAACGACACACATGAAGCTCAAAGCCATTTCCTCGGTCATGCCCACGTTTAACACTAAAGGGAGCTTTCATTTCAGTGTCAGTGCTACTTTGACATTTGTGTAAAAACAGTAAAATGTGTAGGATGCATTTATGCAAATGTTGCCGCCTTTCGTTCAGCTGAAATTTCGCTGTGATCTGGCTCTGATTAGCTGGGATCTTCGACCAATGAGAGGCTCCGATAGACCGACAGGCAGAGAGAAAGACAGCACGCTTCAAGGTCGAGCTGCAGCGCATCCCGCTCTGTATGAGTCATGCATATAGTCATCTCTGAACAACAGACATTTAGCCAGGCAGCCTATCACACACACTGCTATCACTCACATGCTTAGAGCTAATGAGAAAAAAAGTAAATGCTGGAAAAACAGTCAAAACAGAGATCAGGCAAACATTATAATGTATAGATCTAAAACAAGTCTAAATGTAAAAGGCTCAATATGTGTTAAATGGCTCTATTTATGCTCTGTTATCATTTAGCTTTGGGTCGTTTCCCAGGGTCACTGTTCAGCGGTGGCAAGGCGATCCTACCCAGGGCCACTCTGGCAGCCGAGGCGTCGTAGTTGATCCAGAAGGAGACCCAGGAGAGGATGGTAATCAGGATGGAAGGCATGTATGTCTGCAGGATGAAGTAACCAATGTTCCTCTTCAGTTTGAAGCTGAGGGACAGGCGGGGGTACGAACCTGAAGGAGGCACATGGAGAGAGGAAGAGGGATAGAAATAGATTTTCCTCAATGGCGCTCACTTAAAACTATATTTTACTTTGACACCAGGGAGCCTGCTATATCTAGATTTTGCATCCATGTGGATTTTATTAATTAAATTATAACTATGGAACATATTTAATTTACCGTAAATGTTCTTTTTGCTAATAACCTGTTCTCAGTGCACAGAAAACCTGCTGCTACAAAGTCCAGTACTAAAGACAAAGTTGACTGTTGTACCTGTAGAGAAGACCACATTCTTAGAGATGAGTTTATAGTCAACAATAGAGAACTGAGGCAGCTCTATTCTGTCGACCCCGGACACGGCGCCATCTCCACCTCGCCAGTAAAACTCAATATCATCTGTGGTGTAGCCATCTGCAGAGGAGAAAACAAAGAGAAACATGAACATCGCCCAGTAATGGTCTATATTACATCATTATGTAGTGTGGAAATGTTAAATGTCTTTTTCTTTTGTCTTTTATCTCACCACCATTTTCTATAACAGAAGTTCAAAACCTTAGGGTTGAGACCCCAAAAAGGGGTCAGAAAGTACATTTGAGGGGTCACAAGATTATTAACAGCTAATTTTAAATGATCGTTTATTTTTGGGGATGTTTTTTGTATCTTTTTAAAAAGATTGTTAAATAGGACAGTTTTATCATTTCAGCCTCTAAATATTTTTGAAGAATTACTGAAGAAGAAATATTTTTTAATTTTAAAGAGGTGTCACAAGTTGTCTTTGCTTTCTTTTAAAGTGCTAGAAGCCTAAAAAGGTTTGGGAAATCACTGTTGTAAAGCATACACACATTCTAAGATGGATTGGTTTACATTTGTATGAGTATACTATGAAAACTAACATGATTTGACACTTCAGATTTGTAACTGATCAAGGAAAATATTTAGCAAATTTTGTTTTGTTTGTCAGAGATAAACTATAAATGTATGTTAACACAGCAAGAAAGTCATTTTTAAAAAGCTTTTTTAGTGGTGCAAAATAAAAAATAATGTTTTTTTCTATCTTTGATCTTCCAACAAGATAGGTAATTATTACAAAACTGTGCAACACACTCTCAAAGATCGTTTGTCGTAGCTTTCTTGAACAAACTAACACAGAAGAGTTTTTAAAAAGGCCTCCGTCCTCCACAAGGGCATCACCATAAAAACAAGCGACGAATAAATGCTTCATATTCACTGTGATGGATTACAATTTCCAGCAGTTTTTTGTTTTTTTTATAACAAACAACTTGAAACAAGGGTTGTAACTGTTAGGTAGGTCATTGATTTTAGAAATGTTTTAGAGAATCACCATTAAAAACAACATTTCAATTTTTGTAAATGATGTATGGTGAGTCACTTAAAGGCTTAACGCTTTGAAAGCTTATATACAATACATATACAATTTCAATAGAACTGCACATACATGGGGATCTACTGGATGTTTATAGAGAAGAAAATGACTCAACTCCAATGCATATGAAAGATTAAAGAGTAATGTTTGTAACAAAACATTGCATTGGCAGCTCATTTGCTATTTTAAAGCTACATTACAGCAGAGATTTGGTGCTTGATGTGTTTGTTGCACATGGATGCAAACCGTTGCAGTTGAAGTCAGATCAAGTGTTGCAGACTGTCTCCGACATGAACAGTGACGCGGGACAACAAGGAGCAGCCATCTCTATTCTACTTAGTCTGCCTCACACTCAAAATAGAGGCAGTGTCCTATTCAGATGTGATGAATAATTAAGCTGCAAGGCTTTGATTTCTAAAAAATGAACACAACATTCTTCTTGCTGAGGCACTGACATTCAAGGTAAATTAAATCATGGTGCTCGTGTTGGAATGTTATTGGTTGGAATACAGCTAACTTCACAAATAGCTCTTTTTCACAGCAGACATTTTGACTTGTCAAAGTAGGCAATGCACAGGTGATACTATCAATATCAACAAGAACTGTGTTCTACATGAAGCTGCATGCACAACACCCTGAAACTGAAGACTGAACAGCCATTATTAAACATACTATTTACACCAGTGTATTTCCTTCTCTGCAGATCAATGTGTCTGCTGTCAAAAGTTTGACGTTGTTATATTTCCAACAAATTTTTCTTCTCTTCACAAATTCTGACTCATTTATCCTGCATGTGGCATTCAGCTACCTATTGAATATGTAAATCAGGAACAACAGGTCACATATAAAGATAAATTATCATTTCTTAAAAAAGCTGAGTCCTGCATCTTTAGCAAACATTTTCCAAACTGTAGTAAATTCTGTACTTAAACCACATTTGGGGCTCTAGCAGGACAGTGCATGTGTGATTGACTCAAAATAAATGTGTGTGTGTGTGTTTATGGTAATGGGGGAACATGTCACTTCTATCTACACAAAGGAATAATATATACTTTGGCTACAGAAAGCAATACTTGTTAGTAGGATCAGTTAATTGTTGGTTTTGACCTTTTCATGGGATTTGTTGAAAATAAGAAAAATATAGATTATGGCCAGCCTCATTGCTTAATTGTTGCCAGGGTGAAAAGAAACTCAGAACACACTGAACACACTGTGGTGCAGCTGTGAAGCATAATGTGGTTAATGTTGAAATTATACATCAGCAGATACACTAAGCTCTCCCTCCACGCCTGCATTATCATCATCCCAGCGTTGTGCAACCCCGCATCACCCCAATTAGGGCCGAGTCCACCATACTGCGGTTTTGATGTGCAGCTCAGTTCAGTTCTGATCGGCCGTGACTGGCTGCCATTAGGAGGGCGTCGAGGAGTTTGTGAAAGGGAGGTTTTGGCACGAGGAATGTCGTAAGGGAGCATTTTATGGCTCGTACATAACTGGTCAGTCAGTTTGTAGTTGCATTAGTTCTGGACCATTGTCTGTGTTTGGAAAGATGTCAATATATTACATCACTGTGTTCATCCTGAGCTGTCATGTGAGAGAGACGATGCAGTATGAGCTCTAAGATATGCGCACATACGTGGGTGTGTATTTGCATGTGCATGTATGCGCTAGAATAGATCTTTAGTGTTGGAGAGGTAGAAATCAATTATTGCTCAGTGCAGTCCAGCATGTTAGACCAGTGGTCTGAGCCACAGCAGTGAGCTGCTGATGTATCACAGGATCTGGGATTTTAAGACTTGTGTCTGTTAAAAATGCATCAGGTTTATCAAGGGAAGTGAGAGTTCTCTGGGCTCATTAGTCTGAATAAAATAGCATGCTCTGGCATGAAGAGATTCCAACGTTAAAACCATTGCCAGTTAATCCATATGAGAGCAAATACTGCCTGGTGATCAAACTGGAGCTGTGTGTGTGTGTGTGTGTGTGTGTGTGTGTGTGTGTGTGTGTGTGTGTGTGTGTGTGTGTGTGTGTGTGTGTGTGTGTGTGTGTGTGTGTGTGTGTGTGTGTGTGTGTGTGTGCATTTTGTGTTGGGCTGCCTCAGAGAGGAGGAGGAGGAGGAGGAAAAAAAAAAAGAGCGTGAGTGATGGAGAAAGAGATAAAAAGGCTGGGAGAAAAAAAAAGAAGAGGATGAGACTGAGCATAAAAGGAGATGAGAAACGGAAAGAGAGAGTGATGAAGAGAGAGATGGCGAGCATAATGGGAGAGAAGCAGCGAGAGGCGGTTCTGACCCGAGCTGTTTTTGTGCTGCTTAACGCTGCTGGCAATAGCGGGATCAAACCCGGAAAGACTGAGCCCTACACCACATCCCAGCCCCATAATCCTTTTCTCCGGGGACCCAGATAAAACACGCAGAGGACCTTGTCTTTCCTTCTCACATTCCCCCACACTCCCTCCCTCCCTCCCTCGACTCCAGAACGCCTGATCACGTACAATTACAAACTCCATGTGAAATGGGCTCTTTGTACTGTACAAACATGGAGGCAGTTTCGGGAGGAAGCTACACATAACATCCACGATCAGCACACCCCTGAAAACACTGGACCTAATCAGGCTCCTCCACGCCTTAGGAAGCTACTGCAGTTGGAGTTGAATTAATTAGGCTGGATGTTATCAGTCAGTGAGCCATTAGTGATGTTCCTCTCCTTGATGCGTATCTCTTGATATCTCATCAGCCTTTCTCAGCATTTTACATGCAGTCCTATCAGCCTTGCTTCTACCTTGCTGCCACCAAGCCTGACAGACTGCTTTAAAACCAGATTTCAGAGCCGCATGTGTACGTGGGATCTGTTTAATTCTTCGTCTAGGTGTGGGCGTGAGAGCTGGTTGTCAGGGACAACGGTACTTACAGCTTTCAATCTCCAGGGTGCAGTTTTGCTCATCTAGCGGGTAGCGGCGCAGGTCCATCATACAGGCTGCAGTTGTGGTGATCCTACACACAGAGTGGGATAGAAAATATAGGATTCGTCAAAGAGCCGGCTGAGGCAGCCCAGTTACTTTCATTTGACCTTCAACGCAGAAATCCTTATACCTGTGGATATAGAACCATTCCTGCGAAAACAACAGGTTCAAATGGAAAAATTATCAAATAGATGAATCAAGATCAACTCACAATCCAATGATGTTTGCCAAGTCTGAGAAAGTCATCCTAACAGAAGTTTGTTTAAATAAAATATACATGTAAATAAAATCATCGGCCCTAGCTATGCTCTGTCTGCCCCTTTAATATGTATTTACTGTTTTAAGGGTCTTTAAAGAAACCTCCTTCTGATCCCTGAACACAACGCTTCTCCTTCCCCCATTTATACCCTGGTATGTTTTAACGGGCATCAATGCAACAAAAAGCCCAGTTTTATTGTTGGTTTAATGCCCTTTGACCATTTTATCCTCATATTTTATTTGCAGTTTTGTTTGTTTTATGTTTGTCTGGATGTTGGATTTATTGTACAAAAGGTTGTCCATGGAAAAAAGAGTAAACTGCTCTCAGTGGACCACCCAGTATAAATATAGGTTAAATTAATAAATGAATACATTTTGGAGCAATTGATTTACCATGTGAAACATTTTTTTCTCCTTCAGATGTCCACAGACATCCAGGGATCCTGGACTGTGACATCACAATATCATTAGCTTGAGAGTTTGCAGCATTTCATAGCTCTTTAACACTTTAACACCATTTAACACTAAAAACTAATTATAAGCAGGTTCTCAGTGTGCAGTGCGTTCACACTGGAAAAGTGACTAAAATAAATGAACCAAAATACACTGCTGTTGTACGTTTTTTTGTCCCACAATGCAATGAAAAGAGAAAATGGACTATCTAATTATATCTTTTGACATGCATTGTGAAAATTGAACCTCTTCCATCAGTGCACCTATTGCATCATTCCCTGTTAGTACAAAATGTTACAAAAAGTACATTTACTTCTTAACAGTAATTGCAAGAACAGTATACTATTGAATTGAGAACATAATATATACAAGTACTACTGTATGCAGTATGGACTTGGGACACAACACTGATTTTACTTTTAAGTAGATAAAACAAGAGGAGGGTTCAACCTTTGGTCACACAATCCTGTAATAAAGACTTGCTGAGTGCCAGCCAGCTGCATCCGACAGGTTCACTCAGAGCGACGTACTTCCTGTTCTACACACGACAAGTTGGCCAGAGCTGAGACGGGCTGGCACTCGGCCGTGCCAAACCCCCGAGGCTGTCTGAGAGAGACTGGTCACACAAATTAACTCTTGGGACTAAATCTTGCATCCTAGACTTGTAGTATAGACAGGAGATTATACATTTTGTTGTGAGTGTGTGCATGCAGATGTGTGAATCTCTTTGTCTGTCCATGGCTACTACTGGACCCATCAACCTAATATGTTTTGTGCTATAAATATACATGTGTGTGTGTGTGTGTCTGTTTGTGATAGATATAGTCAATTTTCTGTAAAAGAATTGGAGAACCTTTTTCATCAATAAAACAACCAGGAAGATATCTGCTTTTGTCCAGTAAATGAAATACTTTATCATATTGTTGGAAAACTCATATATTACATCCAATATTTCCATTACTCAGTGCTGTTATTGGGTTTCAGCTTTGAACACAGCGGCACACAAAGATATTAAAGGGATGGCTTTTGTGAAATAAAAAGTATGATAAAATTAAACTGTCATGAGTCATGTTTCCAGCATATTTTTATATTCACAATTTGAAGAATCGCATATGGAAAGCTGTATGGAAACAGCAAAATTTATAAAAAATTGTCAGTTTCGGAATTAGCTTGCTTGAGGTGGTTTTTACCTTTGTAAAAAAAGAGTTGATGCAATAAGTGGATTATAGAAACACATTTGCTGAATAAATTCTGACGTAACGGACATTAACTCAAATAACTCATCAGCTGTTATCGCTCTTGACGTCTTCCTGGATATTCCCATAACATGTAAATGTTGATGGAAACAAATTCACATTTCTCTTTTTGCAACATTCCAAAAGTTCGCTAAAAATGTGCTTGACAATTGAATGGTAAAATGGCTAATGACTGCTGACTCCTCACTGCTCCTAACCAGGCGCTAGGGGACTCAAGTAAGATCACTGGTCTCATAACTCTGGAACAGCTACGGCAATCACAGTTAAACGTGATAACGACAGCTCAGGAAAAGGAAAAGCTTAACTTCATGTTTTGATGGTTCGACAGTGTCGAAGTGTCACTACATTA
Source organism: Anoplopoma fimbria (assembly GCF_027596085.1). Classification (NCBI taxonomy): domain Eukaryota; kingdom Metazoa; phylum Chordata; class Actinopteri; order Perciformes; family Anoplopomatidae; genus Anoplopoma; species Anoplopoma fimbria. The sequence continues at coordinate 11,046,514 of NC_072452.1, read as the reverse complement.
AAACATAACCACAAATGTGCACCCAAAGACAGATGGAATATGATTTTCCAACAGATAAATACTATATCATATCGTTGCAAAACAAATATATAATCTCCAATATTGCCATTACTCAATGCTGCTATTTGAGTTTTAGCATTGCACACAACGACCCCAACACACCCAGAGATATTAAAGAGATGGCTGTTGTGATGTAAGATTTGTTAAAATCTCTGCCGCTAGACACATTTATGTTGTCTGGTGATATTTATCATCATGTCGCCCAACCCTCCTCGGTGAGAGGAAGGTTTTGTTTAATGTATAAACAGCAGTGCCGACTTGAGCCAGTCTAAAACAATGTTTGGGAGCTGTACATATTTTGGAACAAAACTCTTCCCTGTTTTGCTTGAGCATAAACTAGAATACATAGGGATACTGTAGCAGTAAAAACTAAATCACAATATCTTTCCTCTATTAACTTCATCATAACTACAAACTTATCTTGAAGAGTGCTTTGTCTTTAATAATTAAGAGCAGAAGTTTATTTGAAATCTGTCTACATAAGACTTGGAGCTCCCCTGGGCCCAGCCTGGCAAGTTTAGGATTTCATTTTTTGAGATGTCGAGACGCACAGTCTTTCTTTCTCACACACTCTGTCTCGCTCTCTCTGCCTCCGTTTTCCTGCTCTCTGGGCTCTTATGTAAGAGCCAGTTAGCAGGGCCATGGTGCACTGGGGGATTAACACAGGAGTCTTATATCTGTCCTAGTTTTACCCCTTTTATGGCCACAACTTACTGGGATGGTGTGCTCACCAGCCAGCCAGTCATCACTCACCATCATCACCACTAACTCATCACGGTGGCAGAGGAAGCACAGGGAAAAAAGCGGAAATGAGGCCAAAATGGCAGGGGTAAAAATAACAGCCTATTTATAGCCCACCTACATCATCAGCACAAGTCTCAAAGCTTTTTTGTCTGAGACTCTGCATCACTGATCAAGATCCGCTTCTGCATCCCCTGGCCTAGCTAGCATGTTTAATATCCATGCTAACAATTAATAAACAGCTAATAACGAGAGGAGGAGGAGAGACGGATGAGGATTTCTCTGCAGGATTCCCTCCCTGTCTTCGCCTCTCCTCCTCCTCCTCCTCGTCATCTCCGCTGCAGCGAGAGTCTGCCGTGGACCTCTGCAGCAGCAGCAGCAGCAGCAGCAGCAGTGCTCATGAAGCACTGGCTTGTTTGCTCTTCATCAACATCAGGGCCGGTCCCTCTCTCTCATCCCAACCTGCCGGAGGAGAGGCCACGCTCTAACAGATCACACAGATTCAAACACGCTACATTTGCTCTGCGTCGGAGCTAATAGGACATGGAGCTCTAAAAAAAGGCTGTTCTTTTTTTTCCCCCGTCTGTGCATGTTCCGTCACAGTTTAGCCAGTGTGTGTGTGTGTGTGTGTGTGTGTGTGTGTGTGTGTGTGTGTGTGTGTGTGTGTGTGTGTGTGTGTGTGTGTGTGTGTGTGTGTGGACCCCCCCTAAGGCAGCCTGTGCACCTTTATTCCAAATGACCTTGTTTACGGACATAACACAACCACCACAAATTCCCAGACAGAATCTCATTTCGAGGGAGCATCACAGCAGAGGCCGAAACCAGAGAGAGCTTTTCGCAAGCGGGTTACAAATCCTGCGTACCTTTAATTAAACTGACAAATTATTACGTGGACATTGTAATGGAGTTAGAAGTTAAATTAAGATGGAGAAGCTTCCTCCATTTTGGATAGCGAGCCTGTGTTGAGCTGAGGAAACATGGCATGCAAGTCTGTCTCTCTCTCTGCTCAGGCACTGTTGCCAAATTTGAAAATAAAATGTCTGCAGTGGCAACAAAAAGAGTCCAGCGTGTGCCAAAGCATGCCAAATCAAAGGAGAGGTTTCTTAATTTCAACATACAGGCACGTCTGAACACATACAACATACAAACCACCCTGTCTGATCAATAGTTTGAGAGAGAGATGGATAACTCTTAAGGCGATGCTAAGCCCATATTGATGGTATTGACAGGAAAAAAGGGCTTATTTAAATCCCTCTCTTCCACCACTCAGCAGCTTTCTCCTCCTGGCCATGCCATGTCATCTATTGAGCTGCAGAGTGGAACACTCCTCGGCCAGACAAAAGAGGACGCCAGTCTCCATAGCACAAGGAAATGTCCTCTCACAAAAGGAGTTACAATATTCACAGAGAGGGAGAGCGAGAGGAGGGAGGGGGGAAGACAGGAAAGGGAGGGAGAATCCTAATAATTTCTCCATTTTGAATGAAGTCTGACCTTCATGTCTCTTTCTTTCTCTCTGGCTCTCCCTCTTTTTTTCAATTCCTCTCTGTGAATACCGGACGACATGCATCAGGAGTCGTGCACCGAATGTCTTTCCTTCTTTCCTGCATAAAATGAAAGGCTAAGTGGAAGTTTGTGTTTTTATTCTTGTTGTGTGTGTGTGTGTGTGTGTGTGTGTGTGTGTGTGTGTGTGTGTGTGTGTGTGTGTGTGTGTGTGTGTGTGTGTGTGTGTGTGTGTGTGTGTGTGTGTTACTTTTTTTTGCAGCCTGGGAGGTATCTGTGTTATTGGCTGAGCCTTTTCAGGAGCTGGGTAATTAGATCAGACTGACTCTCCCCGAGAGTAGACTGAGCTCTAAAGTGACAGTTGGGAGCACTGTTGTAATTTTCTGCTCCTCCTGGTAATTGAAGACCAGGATTTGGCAGGATTGGGATGAATATATCAAGGGAAAAAGGAGTAAACATCACACTCACCCTTCCTCTTCGCCCTGCACCCCAACAACAACACCCACCCACAGACACAGACCCTACACCCACAAACACATCTAATGCCTCCTGCAAACTAAATAACACTGTAATCTGTTGGTGTGTTCCCCAGGTGGGGTGTAAGCTAATTTCAGTTAGTTTGCACAAATCCACGTTCACCTTTAAGGCCAATAATATATCACTTTTACCCCTTATTATGCAATCATTTTGTGAGACAACATCGCATCTTATAGCGTGAAATATGTACTAGAGTTTGAGGTTTAAAAGGAAGCAAACAAGCAATAAATGATGCTGGAAACTTGATAATAAATTTGTTTTAGTGGGTAATTTCAACTGTTTATTGTAAATAGGTAGTTTGATTGGCTGGGTTTTGGGGTGCACAGGGTGTTGATATTGTGTTGAGTTGGACAAGAATATAGAAGTCCTAATTCAGTATTTCCTGTATTTTTCCGCATGTATGAAAGTCTAGGTCATGGCTTAATATGCTACAAAGCATATCCACTCTTTTTTGATAACCCTAACCCTACACCAGTATAAGATTCCATTAAGATAAAGGTACTCAAAACAGGCTCATTTACAGAAGAAATGGTAAAAAAAAACACATCCTGGCTCTAGCATATCAGAGATATCTTAATGCTTTAAATAAAAGTACATAGATGGTGATAATTAGATTTTAAACTGACTTTCAGCGGTGGAAAGTAGCATTTACTCTAGTACTGTACCTCTTTACAATTTAGATAAAGTACTTCTACTCTAATTGAGTACTTCTATTTTGTGCTACTTTCCACTCCACTACATTTCAGAGGAAAATATTGTGCTCTGTGCTCCACTACATGTGTTTTACAGCTGTATTCACTATTGTCACTTTATAAATGACGATATCACAAACAAACAAACACATGATCAATGAAATGTGATGCCTTTGTTTAGATACAGTATCTAAACTGGATTACTTAACGCCACATTGACCATACACATCAATAAAAGGTTGCAAACATTTTTATGCGTCAGTGATAACAATTAAATTATAGAATATAGAATAATATAACTTTTTGCGGACATTTTATTGTTAATGCAGGACTTCTAGTTGTAACAGTATTTTTTTTAACATTAAGCCATTTCTACTTTTACTTTACTAAATTATCTAATTACTTCTTCCAGCTTTACATTTATGATACGAAATATATGAATTAATAGCCGAACAGATAATGGCACAGTCTAGCACCCAGGCAGGACGTGTTTTTTCACACAACCTGTTTTCCCGTCGAGGACTCCGAGTCTCCTCTCAGTTAGCCATCCCATCTACATCCACTAAAGGCCTGCTGTTGTAACCAGCCGGCCCGTCTCTACAGGTACGTGTCAGCGTGCTCACAGCACAAAGGCATCTGGCCGGGCTGACTCTGACAGAAGCTTGTGTCTGGACTTGCTAGCATCAAAAAAAAAAAAACCTTGACCAAACCCACGAACCAAATAATGGAAAAGCCGGGAGGCACCGGCACTGACAAGGACAACGTATCTGAGGTAACAACCACATCTCTCTGCTGCACGCACACCCTCAAATTCACAACAACCCTTTACTAGCCTCCTTTGCTTTGTGACTGTTATGCAAAAAACATGTGTTTGGGCTTATATAATTGCGTCAGAGAGTTTTAAATTATATTTCTCGACTGTTGAAACAAAATGTAGCGATGAATAATCTGGTGCAGTGCAGATACTTAAATTTTTTAAAGCAGTCTTTGCGCAAGAAGGGCATCTCGGTCTAGAGAGAGAATGACTGAATGCTGCAACATCTTGAATTAGCAACAATAATCTCATTTATTAAACACGGGACACTAATCTGAGATCATTTGAACACACACACACACACACACACACACACACACACACACACACACACACACACACACACACACACACACACACACACACACACACACACACACACACACACACACACACACACATATGAAGAGGAGGCGACAGATCAGAGGAGGCAGCAGCACAGTGATGGACGGGCTCTGCCAGCTTGTGAAGTAAAATACGCAGCATCAGTACAAATACAGATTCAGTGTTTGTATTGAACTGCTACATTATTGATTATGAGTTATCAATTATGGATGCCAGTCTCCTCAGAGGCATCACAGTCCAATACCACAAAGAGACGTCTTGTAGACGGGTTGAACCCTCCTGCACAATCAAACTCAGTTCGGCTGTTTGCACCACCCTGCTTTATTATTGATCACAACCATTCAATTATTGATATTGATGAACATCAGGGGATGTGGAAGGCTTAAACATGGAGCCATATTGCTCCTCCTCTACACAGTTGTTAAAGAGCGATTTGGCTTTATTACAATTTAGGTCTTGTTTTCATAGCTGTGGCCATTCTTTCTAACAGTTATGAAAACCCTGAAGTAAGTGCTGAGATCTGGAAACATGGTGACAATCCAACAAAAATGATGATCAGACAGTTTAACCAGATTATCTAAACCTCTTCTGTCTTGTAACCACATGGAAACCACACAGTCAGAGTCTCAGGTCTCTGTGTGCTGTAACTGACTTCAATTTCAATAGTTTGAATGGCGTCATAAAGAGGTCAAATTATCCAGGATTTAAGGAAAATTTCAGCCAAAATGTAAGAAAAGAGACTGAAAACATATACATTGGGTTTCTTTTGTCTGTCAGAATTGCTTATTGTTTTTTTTCAAATAAACTTTTCTGTTTGCCACTGCATTTTATTAATTTAAATATGGGACCGTTCACTGCAACCGCACTGTAATTTCAACCTCCTGTTTAATCTGTTTTTTTAAATCCTGTTCATATGTGACTGTTTATTTTGTTGTGTTCATTTCTTACCTTCATCTCATGTATTTTTATGTGCTAGAAAAATGAATTTCATTTCTGTTAAAAGGTGCTACACAAATAAATCACCATGCCTTGTTGTATCTTCTCTCCAATCTCATTATTCATGTCAGAATTACCTTGCAACCTTTTGGGCGGTCCTAACACCCAGGTTGCAAACCTGAGATCTTAAACCATTTTGGGTTTGAGATGAGCGCACCAAAAAAAAGAATATAGTTATCCCTCATTGCACGGGAAAATTGTGTGCCCTCACAACTAGGATATTGTTAGTACAGTTGGCCAGTTACTTACATGCAGTTTGGGTTGTAATTTTGCCATTTAGCTTACATGGTGAATTGTTTTATCTTCATTTGACTGCTTGAGTTTCTTGCCCCATCTATTTTTAAAAATGTTGCTGCGTTCCAAGATCTCAGCTATAAACTTGGTGTGTAGAATATTATTAATACCAAAAAACAAAAAGATAAGACCCAAGTTGTAAACAAATATTTTAAGTGTATGTAACTGTATGTTGTGTCATGCTGAGCAGGAAATTGAACAGCCACGATAGTTTAAATGCAAAGTTAGAGTTCATTAAAAAAAGCTCAGTCAGACACAATGCATGTGCTGCAATCACATTACTTCATTATGCATCGTGATCAATCCACTAATAGTCATGATACGATAGGAAGGGCAGTTGTAAAAGGCTTACCTGAGTCCATAAAGCACCGTGCCGTCAGGGTGAAGACGAATCATCCTGTTCTTGACAGTGACGCCATGAACGAAGGACTTCTTGTCGTTGAGGAAGTAGGTGTCTGGGACCCACAGCTGATCCGCCACCCGGTTATCCAGAGTCAGGTTGTATGCGATCTCCGAGTAGGACAGACGCTTGTCCCGCCACGCTTGCTGGAAGTACATCGTCAAGGTGTAGTCCTGAAGGACAGAGAGAAGGGGGGGGCTTCATTAAACTGCCATTTAATGAAGCCAGTGCAGCACTTCAAAGACAAGCTCATGGTGAGAATCAATAATGCTGACGTTAATTCCACTATGGAGCCAGAAAACACTTCCAACTGAATCTACTGACTAAATCTTTCAGGTGGTACCCGATTATGTTTTATTTCCACAAACACCTCATACTGGGGAACATGTCACCTCACGCTAACATCTGAACATGACTCCAAAGATGTGTCACAGCACGTTGTATGGACTCTGCATAGTGAGAAGGTCAGCCAAAAGGTCATTGGGGGTCTGAAAGGCCACGGCCTGTACTAGGGGGGGTTGATACTTAACCATACTTAATTTTGAGGCCATAACCAGAGGGGAACTTTCTCAGCTGGCTCACTATTGTCTCAGGCAAAACATATCTACTTAGACTGGAAATGAATCAGCCACTTACTAGTTTACGGAGAAAATATTACTACTACTCAGTATTATGCAAATTGGGCGTCATCCTGAACCCTTTTTTGCTTGGTTTTGCTTCTAATACTGTATAATAAACGACCAAACTACTGAGATTTAGGGAAGTTTTCCAGATTGGAAAATCTGCATTTATACTGTACAGTTTGTTTTTACACATGCTCATGAGATGTAGCAGTAAACTGTATCTCCTCCTCTCTCTCTCTTTTTTCTGCTTCTCACTCTTAAAAAAGACTAACACCCACACAGCCACAGTAAAACACAGCACTGCAGTTGGATTTGCTCTGTTGCAGTGTATTGCAGTGCCATCGATGAGTAGGAAAACAAATAAAAAAATACGGTCCGTGAAACGAGGCCCTTGAGCTTTTTACTCCAGGCAGCCATCATAATTACTTATCGTCGTGTTTCTATGTTTCTAAGCCTTTTTTTTTTTCTATCATCACACATTGATGTGACACTGTAAAGCCACTTTTGCTCTTTAACTCTTATCATTCATTACATGCAGTGTGCACGACCAAAGCACTGCGTAAAAAGGGCATCTAAAAATACACAAGCTGCTGCCATGTTGATTTTTTCAGGAGTGAAAAGTCAAGCGAGGACGGCTGTATCCTTATCCTGTTTTACAAGAGTTCCCACTGAACCCTCCTCTCACACTCGCTCCCTCTCTGTCTCATTATCAGCCTGTCGATCGGATATCTCTATCACCTTTTGGATCGTTAGCTGCTGCCTGCAGTCTCAGTGTACATCACCCACCGAGGCAGCATCTCCTGCAATACCTCCCTGTCTTCTTCACTACCATCCTTCCCCACATCGATGGAGGAACACAAAAACATAAGCAGCTAGAATCCTCCGAGAGGAAGAAGTTAATAGCAGAAGCTAAACCTCTGACTAAATTAGAAAACTGAAGCTAATTATATTAACTGGAGCCTTGTGGTAACAATCTGAGCAACATGAAGCAGAGATCATTTATTAAAATGGAGTCACAGACTCTCAGCAACAAGCTTTCTGTATTATTTTTGCTACACACTGTTTTTTGATACAAGTGGAGTGAAATGTAATTTGACATCTTGTTGGATATGGTAACAAAGGAGCGAGAGTGCGTCTGGTGCGTCACATACGTTTGCATTCATAGGTCTTAATTTTTTACTTTAACAGGATTTATTGCTCATTACAATTTAGGGTGAAGCTTGAGATTATTATCTTAATTCTTTAAGTTTTTAAGATCCCAGAAAACTAGGAAAATCAGAAAATGATTCCCTCATTTACTCACTTCTTTAAGTCAATTCTAATTTATAAAACCTAATATCACACATTTGCCTCAACAGGGCTTCGATGAGATAAGAAACAAAATTCCATAATAGGGAATAAATGGAAGAAAGCTCAGAAAGTGCCACAGAAGATGGATCTTGCTCCACATACAGACATGCAGTAGATGTCATGTGTACTGAATGGACCAAAATAGCAAAATTACAGTATGGAAAATCACTCCCTACTCCCAATATAATTCAATATTTTACACTCTAGTGGTCAGTAAAATTAGATATTTGGTCACTTGTCTTTCTCATTTGCCTGGTCATTTTTGCAACTTTAAAATGTAGAACATTGCATTGTAGCATTATTAGCAGAAAGTCGGACGCTACTATTTTCAACATATACACATGTGAATACATTTCACATTCATAACTAGAGAGGTGCACTCAGTAGAGCGCAGATCTCTGCCAGGTGTGTCTACAATGACCATTGCTTTATTGTGTGATTGAATGAATACAACCCACAACTGTTTAAACCCCCGTCTAGACACTAATGGGCTGTAAGGCATCTTAAACCACACCTCAAACTCATAAAACAAGCAGCTATGTATTCAGTCAATCGTCTCTAAGTCGTCGTTTAACACACGTCTCACAATCTTGCCAAAAAACATAATTAAACTCACCAAGCTGTCTGCCCGTGTAGCAGTGGCAGCAATGTACTCAGCCACGTGTGTACTGGTAGTTCTTACAGCTGTCCTAAACCATAAACATGCAGAGTAGTGTCTGGGGGTTGGCGATACACTTGGCCGATTGAGATTAGTGAGTGAGGAGTCAGTGTGCAGTCGATTGCAGCATGAAACAGGCAATAAAAGGAGTTTAGAGAAAAAGTGAGTCACTGCAACTGCGAGCAGTCCTTGAGCATGTAGCCATAACTGACCACCCAAAATATTATACAGTTTGCTGCAGCAGAATGCGAGATTAGCCTTGGACAGACACAAAGGTACACACTCGCTCACAGATGCACGCACACACAGAATGGATCACATGATCCTCCTGGCAAAGATAATAAGTGATTTTGGACACAGCACAAATTCTGATTGTTATAGTTAGAAAAGCACTAGTGTTACTAATTACATCAACGAAGGCTCTGTTCTATTCAAGTGTCCCAGTTAGTACATTTTTGTTTTGCGTGTGTGCATTAGTGTGTGTGCATTAGTGTGTGCAGTGCCCCGTTGTGTACGTTTGATTTAAAAGTATAGCGATGCACAGCTCCAGCACGGAGAACACCTGGGCCTCCATGCTGCCTCCTGGCTGCAAAATGGCAGCATAATTACGACCTCACAGATGGTGCCGTTTACCTTCGCTCGGACATCAGATGAGCTCAGAGAGGGACCCAAAATACAGCTGCCTCCCCTCTCGCTTTGTGCCGCCACAGTTATTGTTCAAAGGCATTTCTGCAACGTAAAGTACTGTACTGCCAGGGAGTACATTTTGTTCTGTGCCAAGTGAAAGGGTTGTACTACTATGGTGTTCTCCAGACACACAAAACAGGAAAATCATGTTGTTTTCATGCAAACAAAGCAAATCCTCTACCTCTGCATATTCATTTTTTTCTATTTCTTCTTAACTGCAAATAAAGAATTCTGCACATATAATATTCATGTCACACAACATCAAGGAAGACTCTGAGATACACACAGCCCTGAGTCTAAACCATGAGAGTGAGAACCCCCAATCAAAGCTTATTTTAACACAAAAAAGAAAGATTAAGTTGCAGAGTCTTAATTCAATTAGCGTTTTGTCTCCTGGAGAAACAATAATTAATGAGTAATACACAAGACATTTTCTTCTATGAGCCTCTTCACTCCACACACAAAAGATGGAGAACGAGAAGCAGGTGAGGATTTCACAGCACACAGGTCCAAAAAAAGCAGAGAAGTGCGAGACAGACCGTCCCGTGCCCGAGTGTCGGTCTCCACAGCGACCTTCAGTCTCCTTGTCACAAGCACTCCTCAGAAACTCCATTAGCATCACACAGGCGGACCAGTGAGCATCAGTGAGGGAGACATCTTGTGGAGAGCACCAACATAAAAAAAAAAAGAACTGACAGCAGTGAATTTATAAAAACAATGAAGATACAAACAAGGCCCGGCTAACTTAAAACACATCAAAGCTGGTTGCACAGTGACAGAGCATCCCTACAGATCTGTTTCTGGGCTAACAAACTCCCATTAAGAATCTGACAGAGTGACAAGGAGTACATTTGTGTTTCCCTCTTGAATCTGACAGGCTACAGTTGTTACAAGCTCTCTATAACAACACAATAGATACAGCTCTGTTTGATTTAAAGACACAGAAGACTTTAATTTGCTCACTTTCTCCCTGTAATGAAACCATCATGCCAGTTTTCATTTATATGTTGTCCTTTCTGTTTGCTTTTGTTTATGAAAAGATGTGTCAACCAATACTCTTTCTTATTATTTGTAGGACCTTCAGATTTTCTGTACCTGAAGAAAAACAGGATGTGCACACTTTGTCTTCTCCCGACCTCTTTAAAAAGCTCAAAAAAACATACTTAACATTGTTTTATGTGATACTTTATGACATTTCCTGATTTGATGAAGATTTCCTGTAAACATGATTTTTAACTTTTACCATATGTCAGACTGTTTGGGGTCTTAGAGACTCCGGCTGTAAAACCTGGTTAAATAAAATAGATTTTCACATCTTTTATTATTATTATATTCCTTTATTGATCCCATGGGGGGATTTGGGTGTTGCAGCAGCTCAACTACATAGAAACAGATAATAAATACAACATATTATACAATAAAAAAATAATAATAATGTACAGTATATCCACATGGGGGGGATGATCTTCTTTATCTGTGATTGGTATTGACCGTACTACTAACACTATGAAATCCACAAAAAGTTCATTTGAATTTATATAATTGTAGTTTTACACAATTTTGTGTTTCTCAGGGTGAGTTAGACCTCTTTGGAGTCTAATTGACCCCACACATAAGAAAGGTCAGGATAACATCTACATTTGAATAAATGTATAAATAATTGTTTGTATAAAGCCCATACACATCCTAAGCCTCAAAATGTTAACTTTATATCTTTTTTTAACGGCTGAAAATGTAAGACACCTGCATTCATTATTATTAAATTAGGAAATGTATAAACTAAGTATTTCCTTATTTGGGGTTAGAACAATGCTTCAAGGTAATTTCTCGTCTTCATATTGTTTTTTTATATAATAAGGTTAAAAGAAAACATATTTAACGGGAAAAATGTTTGATTTTGCAATTGTTATTATTATTATTACTACTACTACTACTACTACTACTACTACTATGTTTTTAAATAATATAACATTGTAGTGTATGGTGGAACGTAAAGCCAATTTCAGCAAATAAAAGGGTCGAAAAACTTGTTTAAAGTCTACCAATGACCCGTTGGTATGACAGTTGGTCTGTGTGCTTCTCTTTCTCCTCTGCAGATTTATTAGAGCAGACAGACGTCCACCATATTGCATATCGCTTTCACCCTCTCTGTCCCACTCCAGCAGGAGCAGAGAAGAATCTGCTGATAATGACAATGTCTATTGTGCACAACTACGGGGAGACGATTCGACGTTTGGGCAATAACAAGCTCGTCTGCAGACTTCTCCGCCTCTTGTCTGTTTGCTTCCCATCTACAAGCTGGAGGAGACGCCACAGCACATCAGCTGGTGAAGCTGAGTTTATTCATTTGTTGTGGTCTTTGTTTCCAGTTAAGTATGGGCTTCAAATTAAATATGAGGGGTCAAGGAGGGAGCTAGCGGATTCTGAATGAGTTGCCCGCCATACACATCCTGAGGGAAGTGACAACATGGACGCCTTTATGACTCTTTCCAATGGGTCATTTTTCAGCTACTTAGCTTCAGTGGAGAAAGTGCCTGACAGAATCATTAAGGGAGTCATCAGCACATTAAAGGCTTTTAATGGAGCTGGCTAACTTACTCCCTGTTTTAAGTCACGCAGCTTTTTTTGTTCCCTGTGCCGGCCATTATGAAAGAATGTTACGACCAATTTAAACTTGCCGTAACTTTGCTCTTGCAGTGGGAGTCCGCAAGGGTAAGTTTTGATAATTAAAGCAAAGGACAAACCAGCAAGTACATGAAAATATGAACACCCTTTCTTTATTTTTTTATCCGTACGGATTCATTTTGATAAAGTGCATTTTGGGGAGCCACCATTTGATTTTCAAAATTGCACATTTTAAAATATGACACTAACTTCCTAGTGTTTAAAAATATGCATGTTTTGTGAAAATGTTACAATGAGCATTGATAAATGATATGTATTAAAAACTTTTCTTTACCAGATTTTCATTTTAGATATACTGTAATTATGTTTTCTTCAGCTCATAGTCTCCTCTGACATCTTTAAATGAACCCAGTCTCTGTGGACTAGACATTAAACAAACAACAGGTGCAGGATAAAGTGTTGTTCTTTTGCTATAATTATGCTGCTGAGCATATTAATCTGTTACTTTGTGTGTCCACTCAGCAAAACTAATGACATTGTTCTGGACAACCTGTATTCTTGTCTTAAGCTTTTTGAGGAGCAAATAGAGCAGGCAATATCAAAGCTGCACAAGACGAACAATGAGACAACATCTGAAATATATTTGTATAAAAATGTGCATGGGTCGCGGTTTTGATAAAAATCTTTACAGCAACCTCAGAAAAGTCACAGAGAAGAAGTGACAAAGATTTAAGATTTTATGCTATTTCAGATTAGATAATTATCAATTCTGATAAGTAATTGTTTAAGTCTTCTATCGTGCAAAAATGTCAAACAATTTTCAGCTTTTTTATGTTTTGTATATTTGTAAATAAAGATAAATTGTTAAAGATGACTGTTGTGTGAATGTGGCTCTGGTAAACTGTGAAAGCATTTGAAAATATTTTCAGAACTGATTAATGTAAAAAAATTATCAACAACTCAATAACTAAAATAATCGTTAGTTGCAGCCCTATCTGAAATACTATAACCATTAATACTATGGAAATAGCTGTATCATCAGCATTTATTAAAAAGTCAAAATATCAACAAAATGTCAAAAAATCCTGCATCTAGAAACCAGAACAACCTTCACCTGGATTATCAATGTTAAAAACCTTGAAAAAAGTCCCTAGAAAAAGAGGCCTTATTCGCTTTTCCTTGACTTCCCTAGATCCACCAAAAAAAAAAAAGGAGCCTGCGTTGTCATGGCAACACTGAGTAAAAATAACACAAGCTTATTTTTCCACAAGCTGAAAATAAAATGGAACAGGATCAGTTTGGACAAACAAGATCAAAATGGTTGCTAATTCACAGACACAAGAAGCTGCATCCTTCACACGGATGTAGCGTAACGTCGTGTTCCTTCTGGTCATCGGCTCTCCCGTTATCTGACGGCCAGATCCCCTTACTCATGTAACAAAAACCAGCGCTTGTCAGGATAATGATCGTAATAAAGAGAACGCTCACGCCCCACTAATTCCTCCATCCCAGAAGCCTCCACAGCTGGTTTGTTTAAATCTTTTAATTCACAGCCAGCTAATTAACATTCAGAGAACAGCATTATAGAACAGGCAGTGCCTCTTAACAACCATCAACCTCAGGTATTTTACATGTAATTAACAAACGGGATGAAGAACAGACGAGGAGTGAAAATTCTCATTTACCTCCCTCCTTATTCCAGCCTTGGAGTGCATATTGTGGCTGTACTCAACATATGGATGGAATGCTGAAGACCTTATTATGCACCGCCGATGCATTGCCGAGACAACAGACCCGACTTTTATTTCATCAGCTGCACTGTCTGTGTGCAGAACACTTTTTAATGCACCGTTACCAGGGTTCGGTTCCTGGATCTGTGATTTCAGCAAAAACAAACAGCATTATGCAAATGCAATTTCAGCTGCTAAGTGAGGGAGATGAGTGATGGGTCGGGATGCCAGCGCTGAACAGACAGACAGACAGAGATAAACAGGGGGGTCGGAGGGTGAGGGGGGTCTCGGCCATGATATCATATCTGTGCCATATTTTGCACTAACCCCACTGAGTCAGCACAGCCCACCCAGCAAGGATGTGTGGTCACACCTCGGACTCGGAGGACACTTCCCTCTCAAAATAGCACATTTGTAATGTCATGCAGGCGAGGGCTGCTACCACGGCGCCGACTGACCTGCACATTTTTTATTGCCCGACAACACGGCTGACCTTTGAGCCTCAACGGGCCATCGTTGTGGATCACAAGAGAATGCACCAAAAAGAGTGAGATCACTGTGGCACATACACGTGTGAACCAACCTCTTACATGTGCACAAAGAAGGAACAAACCCCATCGAGTACTCAAACAACCATCCTGCCTTCATGTCAGCTTAGAAATAAAAAAACGCCACAATGGCTTCAATAAGCCTCGACCGAAATGCAGAGTTCATTCTCCACCAGAGGCGTTTTTATCTTTAATTAGAGGAGTGAGCAGCTGTCTACAACCCAAACCTGCTCACAAACACTGATTTCAAACCCAATCATATTCTTTCATTACTGACAGCAAATGACTCCATTTTGCTTCAGGTTCATATATTGTAAAATTCTGTGTAACTGCAATAGTGTTTTCACATATATAGGGTTCAGTTATCTTTAGAAACAATTCACTTCAAAACCGGTCGACATTTTAACCAAAGTGCCATTGGTTCTCCTTGCTCTGCCTGAAGAGCATTTTTATTCATGTGACCAGTATCTTTCTCAATTTTCAGAAAAGCATTCTACGTAGAGGTCATTCTAAAAAAATAAAGTAATGGCCATAAATCCCCAGCTACAGCTGTTCATTTTTTTCTGGTTTTCTCAGTTTTTTTTTATGATAGTAAACAGAAAGATTGAGGGTTTCTGACAGCTGATTGGACAAGACTATTGAAAATGTGGGCTTTAGGAACTTAAAATTGACATTTCAAATTTATTGTCGAAATTTGTGAAACGAAACAATTGAAAAGTGAATAATTAGTAGATTACTCGCAGCCTTAGACTGTAGAATTTACGTTTTTTTATTCCCTCAATCCTCACTGAAGCACTACTGGTCATTACAAACTCATGCGTTACAGTCAAATATTATTAATAATTTTAAATTATTATGGCATCCCAACGCTTTCTAAAATACCGAATACTTTAGGCTTATATTTGAGGTAAATTTATAAAAAATGATGCACAAAAGATCTAAAATATCCATTTGATGATTGAATGTTATATAGCTTCAATAATGGGCTGGAACAAGCTGCTAAATATTCAATATGTGAAATAGTCAGGCAGTGTAGAATAAGATGTTTTTCCAACCTTAGAGCCACTTACTTAGAAAAAGAGGTAAACTATATGTTGAGGGGTTACTGAAGCTCTGGCTGCAGCTCTCCTGTGGTAACACAGGGTCTGCTGTTACTCTTCTTGGGCCTCCACCAGGACGTAGAAATCATTAGAGGGGACGGTGAAACTGATGACAGTAACCTTCACCTCTCTCTCACATCTCTCCTTCTCTGCCTTCATCGGTTTCATCCTCACCCCTCCGTGTTGTTTTTCCTCTCAGCACTTTAATCTCAAAAGCGGCTACCCCTGATGAGGAAGATCAAAGCAGCCCGGCACTGAGCACAGGTCACCAACTCCCCCCTCGTGATCACGGTGCAGGGTGATATTATTGATTTCTCTGAGATCAATCTCGTCAGCTGCTGTTACCCTCTATTGTACCAAAGAGAGCTGGACGTGAAGAAAGGAGGAGGAGGAGGAGGAGGAGGAGGAGGAGGAGGAGGAGGAGGAGGAGGAGGAGGAGAATCCTGTTATGTAAGTCGCAGGAAGGATTTTTCACAAGGTGACAACAACGTGTGGAACACAAGACCGATGAGGTCTTGGATGTTTTTTATTTTAACTTTTTCATCTAAATTTGTCTGTGGTGTCAGAGGGACGCCTGTGCAGATCTGGCAGGGAGAGCTTTTCTGAGAAAGGAGCGAGATGAACGCTCTCTCATAGCCACAGGGAGTTGCATGACGTCAGCCGCCATTCACTGTTTGAGCACAGTTTAGTGCTTTGCTACACACTCACACGGATGTATGAAGCAGTGTTTTTTTCCAGATGAATGCTCGCATAGATGTCCAGTTCTTAAGTAAGATAACCCTTTGGAGCAAGGCAGAGGTGGATTACATGGCTGCTGAGCCCAGAGTCACAGCCAGGGATCCAGTCAAAGTGGTGGGAGGAGACGGATGGAGGAGGGAGAGGGAGAAAGAGAGAGTCCAAAGCGAGTGAGGGGTTTCTATTTCAAATCTCCCCGGACCCCCAAGGCACTTCCGCTCTGGCTGCATCCTCCACCAAAATAAATCATTTCCATCAAAGCTCTGACCATATTCAGTTATTTTCCCTCATCCAAGGCAAACTCACTCACACTGCTGTATTTATGTGTTAAAAACTCATTCAGTGCAGTCTAAAATGGCCACACAAATTTGACAGGCTGCCAAATCAAACTTAAAAAAATGGCTCAATTAATAATAGAGGACACATCTCTTTCAATTCCTTGTGGCAAACTTGTTTTTCATGCTCTTATATAACATCTCTATTGTGTTGCTCCATGGAGAGGCTGCTTTGTAAAATGATCTTTTCTTACACTCCGAATTCACTGCAAAGACTGTCCTTAATATCATCACGAGCAAAACTAGTTGTTCAACACTAGAAATAGAGTATATTTAACGCAGCAGAGCTACTATGAAGTAGTTAAAAACTGCCGTCAGTCCCCCTCCGGGCTGCGGTCCGTCTGTCTGTCACACGGATCAATAGGTGGTGCTCTTGCATGGGCTGCTGAACTTTTCCCCCTGTCCTCTCCAAGTCGCCCATAACGTTCATGTTTGTGCACCATAGCTCAAGACGGGGTTTTCTTTCTTTTTTTCCATTATTATTATTTTTCTTTTTTGCAATGCTGTGACCTGTGAACATGTATTATTAACAAATTGCTTACGTCATCTGACAAGTAAGGGGGGGGGGATCATTTACGTAGACGGTGATGATGTGATTGGACGCCCGAATTAATAGCCCTAAAAAAACACCAAAAGATGCCGGTTTGGGCAGGATGATGTTTTTATTTATATTGTAGGTAACTGCATGGAGAGGGGAGGAGGAGGAGGGGTACATGTCAACCAAATAACACCGACGAGGCTCGACAACGTGAAGCAGTCACACACACACACACACACACACACACACACACACACACACACACACACACACACACACACACACACACGCAGCTCTCCGCGTCCGAGTGCGCCAGTGAGTGTGTGTTTTGAATTCAAATGCAGAAACACACCAGAGCTGCAAATGCGGAGACTGAGAGAAAGGATGGCGATGATGTGTTTGGGAACGGAAGCCTTTACGCTTTTCTTTTTTTATTTCTTTTTTTTTTTTTTTATAACCCGACTTAAAAAAAAAAAAAAAAAAAAAAAAAAAAAAAAAATTCACAAGACGTGCCTTCAGCCTGGCTCACATTATCCCGGCTTCTCTCACATACAATCAAACACACTGACCCGTGATAGGTAGCCCACTTCAGGGGTAATCCAGCCGTGCCGTGCAATAGGCAGCATTAAGCAGGGCTAATAATCATGAAGATGCACCTACCATATTGACTTCAGAGACCATGTCTATGCTGGCTATGTCTATATTCATCCCCACGGCCACCGGCGCACCTATGAAGGGGAAAAAAAGAAAAAAAGAGGCATTAATAAAAAAGACATATGAATAATTATCTCATCATGTAAATTTAACAAATTCGTGACGCGAGCTCAGGTTCCTCGGTGCTCCCCTCCACCTACAGGAGACCGGAGCACCACCAGCCTCAGCCAAGGAAAAATAGATATCTTCTGTTTCACACGCAGATGCGCTTAAATGCGGTTCATTTCATCCTTTATTGGGATAATCAAAGATAAATGAGCGGGATCGATCACGTTAAAAAAGCCCCGTCGTATCTCCTCCATCAAATAAAAATATGCACATCATTTATCATAGCCTAATTGCAAAGGCCTATTTGGCTGTGAAGGGGATGATGATGTAAATTAAAGGAGATTTTGCGATTCATTAAACATGTATTTCACGTCAGGACGGTGAGACAACATGACATTCCGTTTTCAATTTGCTCGTTACCTCCGAAATCTGGCCTCAACCGAATGTCGTATCCTTTCATCAGCCTGTCCACTGTCTCTTTTACCAGAGGCATATTGCTCGGATCTTTGAGATCCTTGGCGCTGTTGGGAGAAAAAAAGGGTGGTGTAATGCAAAACAGCTTATTAATATCACACGCCAGGCACGCTTTTAAAAGATGCTACATGGCATGCAAGACACGGGATGAAAAATAAGAAAACGAGATTACCTTTGAGTGCAGACAAAAGTCACTAGTAAAGAAAAAGTAAAAATCCCAAAGTGGTTTTTCCTGATCCTCCCCATCGCAACAGTTTTTGAGGCGGTTTCGGGATGCGAGTGAGGAGAGCGCACATCCAACTTACTCCAGACAGTGCAGAGGAGCCAATGAGAGGCGCATGCGTGCAGCCAGCCCAAGATCAAAGAGTGGAGACTGATGATGGTGGATGAGCAGTTTCCATTGCAGAGAAAAATATTAAAGGGACAAGTGGTTGTGCGTAATGAAGAAGCAAGCGTTGGTGCCAGGAGTGAAATGAATGACAGCAGTGATCATTTTCAGAAATGTTTTTATTCTCATGTTTATCACTTGGCAGATGAGTTTGTTTATATCCTGACAAGGTCAAACTAAAGGATACACTGAAGGGTTAAAGTGGTCAAAATGTCAACTTAAGTTTGTTTATTCCCTCAGCCTTTATGTTACTGGACATATTAAATGGCTGCAAAGAGAACAACACTCCACCTATTTCAGGTGGACACTTTAAATGCAAACATCTGTTCCCAACAATCATGCAGCATCCATACAAAAATAGAAAAATTAATGCCATCAACACCCACGGGTATCATAGCCTACTCTTCCCTGCAATGTTTTCAGAGAAGTTGCGGTAGATCTGAAAATGCAGAAGGAGCACCGGAGCGCCAGAGCAGAAAGGTGGGATGGAAAACACAATCCCACAATTCATTTTCTCAGGTTTGAGTACATTTTCGAAGCCGCAGGGAGGGATGCGAGCCTCCTCTAAATTGCCTTTGATCTTGTTGTAGTGGGAGCTGTGCTTCTGTAGAGGGCAGGCTTCTGAAAGCATTGGTTCACTGTTGCATCACCACCAGTTACAGCCATCATAGATTATATCATGCACTTCTTTTTGATGTGTTTTTAAGTGTGTGTCTGAGCGTCATGCATGCTGTATGTGTGTGGCGTCTGTCTCGGTCCAGGTCCCGAGTTGTTGTTGTTGTTGTTGTTGTTGTTGGCGTTGTTGTGTGTACGTGGCGGGCTTTAAAGTGATTGGGGGCCCGTGAAGGGCAGCTCTTCAGCTACTGATCAGGACACAAGTGGGCAGTGGTCACAGCCTGTGAAATGAGTAGATGTGCGGCAGGAGCATAAATGAGTTTCTGAATCATTTCCTCTGTCAGATGAGAGCAGACTGACTGCTGAAAGCTTGTTCACACACACAGGGAGAGGGAGGGAGGGGGAGAGGGAGAGAGAGAGAGAGAGAGAGAGAGAGGAGGGTGAGGTGAAGCTGGCTGGATGCTTGATGTCTCTCCGGCTGCACATGCCCTTTTCCAGGTCCTCTCAGTTTTCAAGAACCACGTCCCTGCAAGACCAGAATATGGGAAAGCATAAAATGTGAGAGGAGAATACAGAAACCCCATCTCTTCCCACATTCAGAGACTCTCTATCTGCAGTAGACTACTGCACAGCCCAAACTGTTCCCGTGCTCCCTGTCCTCTCAGAGCATTCTTCAAAAGTACCGAACGACGGACGTGGCGGAAATATGTAAAAGGAATATATGTGATGCAGCTGTTCTTGTGCTCTCCATCTTGTCTCCCTCATTATTCTGCAGAACATTACAAACAAAACAACCATAAAAAATTATCTGATAGGAACATGAGAAGCATGATGAGCAGATTTGCACTCCCCAGTGTTGCATAACACATCTCGCTCTCCACCGTCTCCCTCTCTCTGTCTTTTTGCACTGTATCCCGCTCTTTCTTTCTTGGACATGGAGCTTTGTGTCCTATAAGTGGCTCACTTATAAGCGGGAAAGTGAATAGTCTCTTTTTCATGTACTTAGTGTACAAAGTAAGCTCTGGTTCCTTTTTACTTTCGAGACCTCCATGGGGGGCATGTAGAAACAGTTTTCGTTAAAACAGCTGGGGTTTTGCCAGCCCTCAGGTGAACCTTATATAAAAGAGGAGAGAGCTTGTTGCATATTTTTCTTCTTAAATTAACTGAGCTCGGCCCTTTTTGTATCTTAAATCTATGATGATGAAAGCCACAGTGCTGGCGTCAATGCAGCAACGACGGGACCTAACATCATTCTCGTTTTTTCTCCCCCCTACAACTCCGGGGGCTGTTTCAGCATTACAAATTATTGATGTCTTTACTGCCTAGATAAAAGTCAAACAACAGACAAAAACTGTGGGTAGCTATTGTTCTACTGAAGCTATCATAATTACATCAGAGGGAGACAGATTTGTAACTCTTTGAGATACAAAGTAAGTATGGATAAATATTCTGCAACCAGACAATGGTTGCAGAATATTTTTCTTTTTCCTTTTCACTTCATTTGTACAAGAATCCCGGATACCTTCAAGTATGTCTCTACTATTTTAACTATTTAGCATGAAAGGCTTTTTGGATCTGCTGCCTTGTCACCAGAACTCAAAAGGTTAAAGGTTAAACTCCAAAAGGGAAGCTCTCTTGTAAGTTGTGATCATGGGTAAAAAAAACTAGCAGTGTGTACATTCATGTCAGTGGTTCAAAAGGGTGGGACTGGGACCTCCCCTCATGGGTCACAGCATAAATCTTACGGTTTGCAAAAAAAATATACGAAAAGGTTTTCTGTTACCCCAAATAGTTTTTTTCAAATCTTAATTTTACTGTGAAATACAAGACAGTTTTCCATCTTCAGTTCTCCAAGAAGTATTCAGATTCAGAAGAGATACTCATCACTCTTTTATAACTGGTTAACAAATTAAACCTGTATATGAGGTTGCTGGTCGTATTGCTTTGTTTAAGGTGATCACAGGCCAAAATGGTCTGGACTGATTATATTCGATGTTTGTCGAGTCCAACTCATATCATAAAACAGCTGTACACTGCGATACGTTACTCTTACAGGAGTAAATTGAGTAACTGTGTTGTGGATTATATTTTCATGTGTGGATTAATATACATTTAGTGCTTAAGTGAGTATTTATGGCACCAGAACAGTGTATGGTATCTGTGATAAACTCAAAAATAAACCAGAGCTTCCATAGTTAAAAAAACAAAAAAAACATGACGCCTAGTGTTTCAGTGTGGCACATTCATGTGTTTTGAAGTTCTTGGAGGTCTAAGATATATTAGGCGTTGGCTACACAGACAATACTTGTTAGTACAGTCAACTCATTATTGGATTTCGGTTTGCTGATAATCAGAAAAATATAGATTATCGTCAGGCCCTTAGCAGTACCAGGACAGATGTAACTGTACCGAGCTAATTTAATTGACTGAGGTACCTGGCTCTCTCCATGGTGTCCTTGGCCAAGTAGATGTACCAGTAGACTAGGTTGAAGAGGGCAAAGGCCAGGGGGAAGAGGATGCGGGCATACTTGTCGATGGGGCTGGTGCCGGCCAGCTGCGGGATTTGAGGAAAAGCTGAGCCCTGCTGGAGGAAAATCGGCAGCGGCAGAGCATCTCCTGGCTCACTGCGGCACACTGAGTGGTTTCTCCTCTTCAAACCTTCCTGAGGGCTGCTGTCCATCTGCTGGGAGGGGGGTGGGGGTGAGATGAGATGGAGTTAGTATGGGTTTTCTGCTCAATGAGAAAAAAAGGGGATGGTGTTGTAAATAAAAACAAACTAGGAATTTTTGGCCAGCAAGTATATGAATAGTGATATTAACATGCTGGAGTCGTGTATATGATGCCTGAAGTTATGTTGGTTCCCACGGGAGCTTTCTCTCAATGGCATGCCAACATCCCTATAGAACGCAGCAGGTAGTTTGCTGGATGCCCATAGGATGGTTAAGAGATTATGCAGGGAGGAGTGCTGGAGTTATTCTCTGTTCTCACATTGAGGCTATTTTTAAAACATCTAACCATGAGCCCTGCACGTGAGACAGATCCCAGGAGGACTCTGTGGTGGCTTACTGTATTAGCATAAAGCATATAGCTCCAGATGAGAGCACTACAACAGCATGTATTACTATTTAATGTGTGGTGTGCCCTGAATGAGGAGAACGGAACAGGCAGGGTGGCTACTTGGAAATTCATAGAAAAAAAACCTGTCTGTGGCATGATTTCTTACTCTGCACACATGAGTCTGTTACTTGTACTGCATAATGACCAACACTGCATCATCAAATGCTGCAACAGTGAGACTGTACCTCCACTCACATTTATTAGCAATGTTAATGCATTTGAGATGTCACGTGATTTGATTCTTCAAGTGATATCATAAGATGATGTTGCTGAACAGGCAGCTTTCATCCTAAGATTGAGAACTAAACCTGCTATACATAAATCAGTTATTATGGTAGACAATCAGGTTCAAATAGTAATACATTGGCTTGTCAAAAGTGAAAACTTCTTTGTCTCTATCTGGTGAATGAATTGTGGTACTGCACTTATCCTAAAGGCAAGAGCCTTCAAAACAGGCCGGGTTCTGCGCTATTTTCAATGGTTTGAAGTGAGCAAGGCTCTGTTGGATAAACATGACGTTGCACCCATCACAGTTTGTCCACATTTTAATCTAAATGTAATGACGTTTTCTTTTTTTATATTACATTTCTTATGTTAATATCAATGAAATGTGATCAAACCACACCACACACTCCAAAAACTTCAATTTACTGAGATATTGACTGTTGAAGTCCAAACTTTAACTCTAATTGCTTTAGTTATGAATATTTAATGTTAAAAACTAAATTAATATCTTAATACCATTTTCCTACAATTTCACATTGTTTTATACGAATATATGAATTTAAACAACAAAGAGAAACAATAAAACTATTTTACTTCTAATAATTAATTCTGGTTCAACAAACATTGATATAAAATTGGCACAGAAAGAAAATCTGTTGCACTCAATTTATCTATCACCATGATTTAATGATGACAGATTACATAAAGTAAGATTCTCACCGAAGCGTTTTCATCATCACTGCCGGTAGCCATCACCTCAAGCTTGTCTTGTCTAGCTTTCTGCTTCTGTAGACGGTTGGCCTGGAGGGTGGCGAAGTAGTTTACCGCCGCAAACTCCACAAGAGCCGATGCCACAAAGGCAAAACACACAGCGATGAACCAATCCATGGCCGTGGCATAGGCTACTTTGGGAAGTGACTCACGGGCGCTGATGCTCAAGGTTGTCATGGTCAGCACTGTGGTGATGCCTGGAGGAAGACAAGCACTTATGAAACACACATGGAGATGTATAACAACATAAAACATGACTAGTAAACATTCAGTGGTGGGAAGAGGGGCGTACCAGCAACTGTGCGTGCAGGAACAGACTCTTTGTTGATCCAAAAAGAGACTTGGGAGAGCACAACAACCATTATTAGAGGGATGTAGGTCTGTATGAGGTAGTAGCCCAGCTTCCTCTGGAGGTGGAAATGGACCACCTGTACAGAGTAGTGACCTGCAAGATAAACAGCACGTGTGAAGAGAGAAACCCCGAGGGACGGAGCAGGGTAGCACAGAACGGATGCCCTTGCCTGCCCTTGAAACAGAATAGCTGCTGAGAGAAATATATAGATTTATTGCTGCTGTTAAGGCTGGAATAGCCTGCTAACTGTAAGACAGCAAATGAGAGGCAAGAGGAAGAAAGAGAGGGAAGGACCAGAAATGAGGAGGGAAGGAGGAGGGAGCACAGCAGACATTTATTTAGAAATGGGATAAAGTCAAGAGGAATGTAGCGAGTGAGGAGGGGGGCGGGAGGAGAGCATGCAGTGTCAGTATGCGTAGCTACCCTGCTCTGTCTGAACACATGCATGCAGACATTCACAGACCAAAAACACGCTGCACACACACGCACACATACAGCCGTTTTCTAAATGGCTATCATTGCTACGTTTTGGAGCCTGCCTCATCCTTTTCCTCACTATTCTAGGAATATGCTGGGTTCACAGCAGGGGAGCCCTTCTCCTACTTCTGGTGAAAAGAGAAAACGCACACACACACACACACACACACACACACACACACACACACACACACACACACACACACACACACACACACACACACACACACACACACACACACACACACACACACACACACACTACTCCATCCTTCCTCCTCTCTCTCTCTGTCAGTGCTTCGTTTGGCTTTAAATCCATAGTTCTTTTTAAAGGCACACCGTACGCATTAGGCCTGACCACTTAAGCATCTTACACTAGATGACTGCTGAAGGAAGTCTTTGCTTTTATATCGGCTCTACTCTCGGCGAGTAATGGATAGTAGTGCTGGGTTTGAAGAAACTCATCTGACCTCTTCCTGCTCTCAGATTCATCTGCCTATGAAATTAAATAAAAAAAGGAAACTTCTAAGTGTGGGTAGGACTGCATCAGTGTACTTATGAAAGAGCAATGTGATAGCTGACAGTGAGCATTACCTGTGTTTGATTTGAATATCTCACTAGACAAAATCTGTTCCACCAGGTCATACTGCAGAAGACTCATGGACTCAGCGGGACAATCGACAGATGCTATTGGTCCCTTCCTCCAAGTGAAAATGATTTCACTGCTTGTGTAGGCATCTAAAAATGCAGAGACAATTAGAAAAAAAAAAGAACTCACAGGTTAAACACATTCATCAATCTGGACGTTATCATTCCTTCTGTTTATGAACACATCTGTCATACTTACAACTTCCAAACCTAAGAGGACAGGCGTGGCCGTCCATGGGGAAGTCCATGAGCCTCATCGGACATTCTGCAGTGATTGTCAGTCTAACAGCAGGAGAACACACAGACACAAGTTATCTTTCACTATAAACAGAGTGTCCACAAAATATCTCATGAACAAAAGGAGGAGGTGTTCAATGTAGAATCACCTCATGGTGTAGAGAACAGTCCCATTCTGCATGATGCGGAAGAGTTTGTTTGGTGTGGTCATGTTATGGGAAATGGACTTCTTGGAGTTTCTAAAAAAAGTGTCTGGTGTCCAGATCTTGTCCACCATGCGGTTGTTCAGCCGCAAGATTTCAGAGGGGCCTTCAAATTTTAGCCGCTCGTCAACCCACATCTGACGGAAGAACATGTCCATGGTGTACTCCTGATGCATAAACATAACATGTTAGTGGATGTGAAACAAACCAAACTACCCAAATCTTTGGATTTAAATCTTTGTCCCTGACATTTATCAGTATGCATAATACTGGGGAGACATTTCAACTTGCAGTGGAAGGTACGGAGAGATGACGAGGCAATGATGGATGCCACTCATCCCAGATAATCATTAATCAATCCATTCAGCCATTCCCTCTGTCTGACGTGTTGTCATATTGATTTAGAGGCCATCAATAATGGAGTTATAGGGCTGGTCAAACAGATTAAAGCTCATTAGATGGTCTCATGGCAGATTGCCCATAAGGCAGATTCAGTGGTCACTGGAGCGCTGTTCTGTATATGTGCTGCTCTCCCTGAGTCAGCACATATACACCTCCTTACAACAGTGGTATCTTACCATCTCAACATCTGATACCGGTCCAAAGCTGGTGACAAAGATGTCTGTTTTCACCTCTGTAACACCACCTATAAAAGTAATAAACAACTGTACAATGAACACAATAACACAAGATGCACCAAAATAGTCTAGCACAATCTTCTTAATTTATCAATGATTATATACGTCTTAAGTAACTAGGCTTTGGGATTTACAGTCTAAATTACCTCCAGATCCAGGTCGCAATCTGTTGTCATAACCATCCAAAAGTCGATCCAAAATGAGGGTGATGTTGTCCGAGTAAATCTTCCCAGCTCCAGATACACTACCAAGACTGCAGAGAAAAAAAAGGTTCAACTTGTAGGCTCATTGTACTGCTGACCCCTGTTCTAGCAGAGAGGGAAGACTTACCTTATACAGCAGATAAAAGTAACAAAAGTTAATGTCAGAATGGCCATCCTGGGCAGCATTTATCACCAAATTTGCAGTCAACCCTCAGAGCGACTCATACTTAATAAAAAAGCATGTGAGGGGAGTCAAAAAGAGTTAGAGTCCTTACTGGTGTTGCTAAAGTGACTGTTAGGTATGCATAAGGACACTGCATGAGGCACTAAGTCAAGAAGAGTAATCTAATTAACAGATTAGTAAATCCACTCCATTTTTAGACAAACAGTGGATTCTCTCTGGTTTTATTTAAAGGTCTCCAAAGTAAATTAATTAAGACAAAACTCAAGAACGACTTAAATGAAATGCAACTCCATTGATGACAATAAAGCACTGAAAAAAGTCTCACGTGTATCTCCTAAGATTAGTTTTTCTTGCTGTAGTTCATCTCATCGGACGGCAGATGGCGCTGCGGCCATAATGTTGTTGACAACCGGAACTGAAAGCTTTACTGAGAGAAGAAGAAGAAGAAGAAGCTGCAGCATGTCGGTGCACTTTGAGGAGAGGAGCGGTGTCGTCCCCTGCAAGACCCCCTGGGGCTCCTGGTACCAGACCATGGAGGAGGTGTTCATCGAGGTCAACGTGCCTAATGGGACGTCTGGCAAGGAGGTCAAGTGTCATTTGGGATCCAGAGACATCGAACTGCATGTCAAAGGGAAGGAGATGTTCAAGGTAATGTTAAACTCCCAAACTCCCAATCAACATACTTTTAAACTAAGAGAAATAGTGCGTTGTTTTTTTTAAAGTTTATGAGATCTCTTATAATTATAAACTGAATTTCTTCCTACTAGATTTTGTTTTTGATTTCCAGCTATCTAAGGGAAAGGGAAGCAACATCAAATTGACAAATGACACAAAAACAAATGAGGCAAACTACAAAACACAGAGGGCCTGTGGGTGCTGCTCAAATTATACACAGTACCAGTCAAAAGTTTGGACACACCTTCTCATTCAATGGTTTTTCTTTATTTTTTTTACATTGTAGATTAATATTGAAGACATCCAAACTATGAAGGAACACATATGGAATTATGTGGTAAACAAACAAATGCTCAACAAACCAGAATATGTTTTATATTTTAGATCCTTCAAAGTAGTTGAATGAGAAGGTGTGTCCAAACTTTTGACTGGTACTGTAAATACAAATCACAAAAAGAAGACTATCAAACCAGAGCTTTTTACAAATACAGACCAACTAAAAGAAGTCTTAGAAATAAAATCTGTGTATGATTTAACCTGTCCAAAACCCCATCATTCTAAACAGCACAGCTCCTCCTAATGTTTTATACAACAGATGATCAATATGTATATGTGTACTTTCATTAAACAAAACTATTCCTAGGATAGGATGAACTTGGGTCGCCACCATAAACAAAAACGTACACGATACATTGTCAAAGAAATAAACACAATAAATACTAAGTCATAGACACACAATAACAATAAACACCGGGCGGGGTCACTGGAGGGAAGTGCACAGCTCTATTGCAATAACAATAGGAGGCTCAGTAAAAGTATACAGTCAATAAGTAACATCAAAAACAGAATCATAGAAACATAAATTGCAAATATAACATTGCACCGGTACATCTCAAATCTGGAACATCAGGATGCCAGTCAGAGATCATACATCCTACTGTGCATACATAAAAAACACTGACCTGTTGGTTTTGACATCTCAACGCTAGAATCAGTACTCAGACCGTTTACGTAAGTAGCAGTACCACAGTGATACTTAAAAAACAATACAAGTTTAAAAGTAATAGTCTTGCATTCAAATTGTAACTTAAGTAAAGTATTATCAGAATATGGTCTGTTCTGCATATTCTATTATTAGATAACAGTAGATCACTTTTATGCTGCAGCTGGTAAAGGTGGGGCTCATTTTATCTGCTGAACATGCTGCAGTTTGACTTGTGAATATCCTCCCGGTGATCAATACTCTTATCCAAACTCATTTTAAAATATATGTATTTGTTGATCATATTTTGTGTTTTTAATTTCAAAGATTCAATTACTTGATCTCGGTCTACTCAGATAAAAAATGTGGAGACAAAAAAAAAAAATCTTCCTTCATGGAAGAGAAAAAGAGTTCTACCTTAATTAATGTTGGTACATCTTATTTTGTGACCAGTACTGAAATCAAACACTCGTGAAAAGTTTGCCTGCAAAGTGAACACTCGTATTAACTTCATAAACTCTTCTTTTACATTCTGTCAGGGAAAGTTGTTTGATACAACCATGTCTGACGAGGCTACGTGGACACTAGGTAGGTTGCATGCTCTAAGTAACACACTCATTAACTTCGACTTTAATGAACCAAAGTAACCCTTATCTCTCTTCTTTTTTTCTTCTTAGAGGACAAGTGTCTCATCCGGATCATTCTGATGAAGACTAACAGGGAGGCAGGGAACTGCTGGTCCTCCCTGCTGGAGGGGGAGTACTGTGCGAATGCCTGGGTCCAGGACCAGATGCAGAGGAAGCTCACACTGGAGAGGTTCCAGCGGGAGGTTAGTTTAATTAAGTGCCACATGAAGGGTCATGGAGTATGTGGCCAAGACATTATTACAAGTTATCAGATGCACACCTGTCTGCCTCTGCACATGGCCACATGAGGGTTACTTATTTAGCCTTGTAGATACCTCATTTTTATAAGCCAGCTCATACAAAGGGTTAGAAGTAGTGACTCAGCTTGTGTTTCCACGTTGTGTAAATCTCTTTGGCTTGTTTCTGTTTGGTATAATGTAGTTATGAATATTAATAAGACATTTATTAAAACAGAGATTTCTAATATTCTAATAAACCATCAAGTCTGTTTTTAATAAGATACTAATTAATATTTTTTTCAGAGGAAGTTTTCACATATTAGCAACCAAAAAGTTGTTCTTATTAATGACTTAACTATTCTATAAAGCATCAGAAAAGGATCTATTGAGAATTAATAAAGCCAATATTTACATTTAAGAAACTAGCTTGATTATATCACTTTGCTGCAAAAATAAAAAAGGAGAGGATAAAAGGAAAGCTGGAGCAGATGTGTCTTTTTGTCCATTTACACTTGAACAGTGCTTTCCAGGTGGTGTGAGAAATCAGATATGAATTCAGCCTCACAGCAATCAAATTCTTTGTGCATTTGTAAATTAATGAAATGCTTGCTTGCCGGGAAAGGTGGCTGCTTGGCTCCTGTTTATCGATTAATTCCATTCCTCTTTGCTAGAATCCTGGATTCGACTTCAGTGGTGCGGAGATATCTGGGAATTTTGCTGGTGGTGGTCCGGACTTCTCCAGTTTACAGAAGTGACCAGTGTCATGATGCCAAAAACCTGCAAGTTGCTGGAGATGTCACCTGTCTAATAAACACTACTGAGGACATCTATTGTGTGAAGAAGAAGAACAGAGGATTAATCAGAGCTCCTATGACGAAAAGACAAAAGGCCACACTTCAGAGCTCAAACACTGGACGGGCTACAAGACGACACTGTTTGACAAAGATATACTTTTCACAGCCGCCCTTTTATCCGGCTCGTTTGTTGCAAGCTTCATTATACAGGCAGAGCGATGGTTGATTGCCTCTGTGATGTGATGTTTTTAAATAATGAGAAGAATGCACAAGCAATAGCTTTTCAATAAAGTTTTATTGAAAGGTACAAGTACATAGGTCGACGAGATGGTGTATTCAGTAAGCCATTTTAAATTTGGGAACAAATTTATTTTTGTCACTAAAAGAAACTTCAGCTAGACAGGGAAACGCAGTACAAATTGCAATCCACATTTCCACTGCAACAACCAATTTTTTTTTTTTTTTTTTTGCTATAAGCCTTCGTATAATTGACATCAATTGTGATATATCACTCTGTGTACACAAATTAAGAATTGGTGAAAACAACTCATCTGTAACCACTGGCATTTCAGTTCAAACCGTATGGTCAACATGACAGGATCGTCATTAGCCTTACTTCACTGGAGAAAACCAGAGCTCCCTCGCCGTATCAAAATAAAAACAAAAAATCATCACCTTGGGTAGGAGTGTGCGATCAGGACATTTTAGCAACCTAGGGTGAGAGTTAAGGATTTTGGGCCCGATTTCTTTGTTTCATTTTTGCAATTCACAAAATCCTTCTCCCTCCTCTTCCACATAGTGGACTGAGGACCTAGGTGGTTCTATACTTATTTGCTTAAAACCAGCAACCCGTTCCAGGAAATACCAAACACCGTGGTACGGATTTTTTTATCAAGAACATGCTGTACACTTGTGCAAGCCACTCAACCAGGAAAGTTAAACTGAGCAGGATGGCGGTAGATAAACCTATCTGACGAAGCATTACTCCTCGTCATCGGGGCAGATCAGGAAGATTTTTAAAGCTTTTCCTTAAAGATCTCCATCATCAGTGATGAAGATCTGTAAGGAAAATAACTGGAGCTGTACGTGGGTGACCATACTGCAGGAAAATCACCCAAAAGTTACATCCATTAAGAGGACTCAGACAATTCAGGGACAGTTGCAATTTTCCCCTGCATGTAAGGTCACCCGTTCGTACCCCCAGGATTAATAGGCTGACTCAGGTATGGTGGGAAGATGAGTGATCTTGTAGTAGCTGTGCTTCAGCTGGCGTGCAGTTCTTCCCGAAATAGTCCAGCGAAGCCTCTGGCTGTTGGGCTTGGAGCACCTGGTGGTAGAATATTCAGCCAGGCATTTTCCAACAAACTCCCGCACACAAACCAGGTCCCCGTCTCTGATCTGCATAAATGAAACAACAGGTGGAAAATAAAATAAAAATGTATGGTTAATTATTGCCACTAATCCTAACATCAAGCAATCTTTGGGTTCAAACCAGACAAAGCTACCCAAAAAGATAGAAACAGTTGGTACTTACATTCAGCTGCTGCTGCAGTCCTTTCAGGGCCTCTGCTATTTTCTCAGTGTACTCAGGGTCGTGTTGTTCCTGGGCCTCATAACACAGGAGAGCCATGGCCAGCAGAGATGGCTGCAGAGAAACAGATTAAAGGTTTTTCATCACAATTCAACTTTAAACAGTTAAAATGTTGTCTAAGAAAACACAACATTTAAAAAAAATGACTATGCTCAACACAGATTGACTACTTTATAGCTGTACTACCACTACAAATATGAAAGCTTTTTGAATTTAAGTCAAATGGTTGGCAAAGTGGATCTGCATGCCACTTAGACATTATGAAATAGTCTAAAACAATATAATTCCAACTGGATATGAACCACCTTTTAAAATGTTGACAGACAGGTTATTTTGGCCTACCTTTATTTTGGAGAAGACAAATGAGCAGTGACAGGCTTTCAGTTGAGCCTCCAGTCTCTCAAGGCTCAGTATCTGCTGGCTGTGAGAAAGAGAATGCTTTTAGTGTCAAGATGGCAACTTATGTTGGAGGCAGAGATCAGTAGATTAGACATAAATCTTCCCACGACAGTTTAGTGGAAAAATTACAACAACATAATATCACTATTATTATTTTTAACAGATTTTCAAAATTGTTTTCTAACACTGTCCGACTCATATGTCTATACATTTACATGGTTTTCACATAGGACAGTGTCTGCTGGCTTTAAAACATTTTGCCTAGTATTCTCTATAAAGCCAAATAAGAGAAGACACATTTTAGTAGAGTAAATATAATCGCGTTGAGTCATGGTTCAGCCCTGCAGGTTGATGTGACCGTCTGTCCTTACCTCTCAGCGTCGAGCTGCTTCTGGATGTGGCTGTGAAAGAGACGGAGAAAGCGGAGGGCTGTGGGGGCCTTCACCTTCCAGTAGAGCTTCTCCATGATGATCTTCTCCATCCTCATCATGTCAGACACTGTAAAGCGCTTCTGACTGATGCGGATCAGTTCGTTGGCCAGGGGCACGTTCTTCTCCTCTTCTGCAGACTTCACAGCAATGTAGAAGCAGCACAAGCCCACGCAGGACAGGTGCTTTGGTTGAATCTGGGAAGGACAGGGAAAGGAAATTAGAATATTAAACAACCGTTGCTATTTCTAGACAGCCAGCAAAATGTTCTTTTCAGGCATTAATGTATTACAAACCTTCATCACGGAGAGGAATCGATCCAACAAGCTGATGGCCAGTGAGAAGGTCTCCGAGCTGAAACCAAAGAACCTGGTCAGAGAGAGCAGGTCCTTCACCTCCAGCTCCCTCAGTCTGCTGGTCATCCTGAGTCCGTTGTCCTGGGAGCTCTCGATGAGCCTCAAGCCGCTCAGCTTTGGTTGGTACCGGCCCTCAAGATCTGTCAGGGACTTCAGCTGAACTGCAAAGGGCAGTGCTCCGGGTTCTGTCACTGTGTCAAGCATCTGTGCAGATAGGGAAACAAAGCTGAAGAATACTGACTGAATCCAACTGAAACACAATATTTTGACTGCAGGTCTCAGTACCGATAATGTGACAAAAGTGTGTTTATGTCTATAGAAATATGTGAAATAGGTATGGCTATATCTACATATGGTAGAGAAGGAACGCTTAGCTGATTAAATGCCTATTAGCCTATATATATATATATATATACATACACACACACAAAACTATATAGTGTGTCCAATACACATATGGATGCTTTCATAAGACATTGCGTTCGTGGATACGCTGGCCAAGCAGGTAGACATAAACAGTTTAACTCTGCTATAACATTAAAATAAGTTAATAATTTGCATTTGTAAACTTAGGCCAGAAAATTATAGCAGTGATAACATTAAGAAAAACCAACTCTGTAGCCTTTTCTCTTCGAATATCCTAGAATAAATGTCAACTATCCAATGTATTTATACCACTGCCCCTCGCATACATGAAACATATACAGTACCAGTCAAAAGTTTGGACACACCTTCTCATTCAACTACTTTGAAGAATCTAAAAATATAAAACATATTCTGGTTTGTTGAGCATTTGTTTGTTTACCACATAATTCCATATGTGTTCCTTCATAGTTTAGTCTTCAATATTAATCTACAATGTAGAATAAAGAAAAATAAAGAAAAACCATTGAATGAGAAGGTGTCCAAACTTTTGACTGGTACTGTATATAAATAAAGACTGAAGACGAATTGTAAATGTATTATTGCATTTTTTGTATATTAACATGTAGTGATTAAAAATGGCCATGAAAACAAATCAAATATGATAGAATTCAACTAAAGTAGAGCTATATGTGTATGTTTTTTTATTATAAATTGAGTTAAGTTCAACACTTTATTACATTATTTTCAGTAATACACATAAACACTTTATTTTCCTCTTTACTAGGCCTTTATGTTAGCCTAAAGAATAGTGTTTCAAATTATGAAAAAAAAATTCCCCACAATTAATCTTTACAGTAAGCCTAAAAGTGTAATGTTGTTGTGACATTAGATAAGAACCACAATCAAATTCATTGCCAAAGTAATCAAATGGTTGCTTTACTTCAAAAGAGAGATAGTTAAACACATATATGTACAAATGGATTAGGGGTGTGTGTTGCTCAAGAGTCACAGACATGGGAGTGTTTCCAAATTTGTAAGTTATCCAGTAACAAGCCTTCCCCTAGCAGCTGTCCTTGAACTGGACTGAACTGGAAAAGGCAGGGGAGGGGGCTGGGCTGGGTGGGGGGGAGGTAACTTTAAACATGGGAAACATTACACAACAGACACATATCAAACTATTTGTAATAAGACATTAATACAACTTTCTTATAGGAATCACTCATTGAAGAAACATGTGTGACAGTAGTGTGGGCTTCCCATCAGAGGGGACCAGGCCATGCTGGTTACAGGGTGTCATGTCGGGGCATGTCCCTGCAGCACACACCCATGGAGAGCAAACGCAGAGCCTGGTGACAACAAACCCGACGAGAGAGCATAGTTTAAACCTATCAGACACGGGGATGTGTGCATTACATCCATGTCACGTGGTGCTCCATGGCAGTGAAGGGCTGATCTGAAGCTACAAATGCTAATGCTAACACCACTTCCTATTGGTCACAAAGTAAGGTCTTTTACAGATGTGTTTACATAATCCCACTTCAAATGAACACGTGATTAGTCAACATGATAAAGAAGGAGGTTAACTTACCTTTGGTGAAGTTACGTTGCCTTTAATATGATGGAAAAAAACAGGGAAAAAAACAGCCTCCACGCACTTTCAATGAGGGATTGAACAGATGTTTAAAAAATAAAAAAATTTAAGTGTGAACTTTCACTAAAGAAAGTTTTAAGTGTAGTTAATTTCTGCCTATGCACACCCCCTACCCTTGGAGTGAAGCGATGGGGAAAAGGGCAGTCTGGGTATCTATGCAGGGACTAAACCAGACCCGTGATCAAACACGTCGAGCGTTCATTGGTCAACGGCGGACGTCATTCCTGGTTCTACATTCCTATTGGATATATTTCCTGCCATCCACATTTAAGTCCCGCCCTGTTCATGCTGGCGGCCAATCGCAGATAGGGAGGCGGGACCTTAGGGAAAATTGCGACCTACTGTGTCTAATCTAATGATGTGCAAAAATTAAGGAGAAGGCAATAACAGAAAACAGCTCAATTGATGGGGAATATTTTTGGAAAAATGTGCAGGATTTATTAAAATGTAATATATTGTTGTTTGTTTTCTTAAGCCAGGCATTATTATAGCATGCTGCCATTTTTTTTTATTTTTTTTTAAAGGGCGTCTGCTGGAAGGTTTCTGGAACAGTCCAGATGGACCCTGATCCTGCTGGACTACACCCTGCCGTCCCCAACCTGTGGACACATTTTCTGTCTTCAGTACAATGATGAAGATGACGAGGCACGTTTTCAAAAGTCTTTATTACATCAGGATATACAAATCTGCAAGTGGTCCCACAAAGACTCACCATATAGATCTACTCACATAAAGAGATTTAATCCTGAATTTCTATACATCCAGGCTGAATAAAATATTTCTAAGTAGATATGTTTGACACAACATAAGGGTTGACATGTTTGCATGATAGGACAACTTTTAAAATGATTAAATATAAGGTTATATTTGTACCATGACAGATTTAAAGTGCTTGTAAATCATAATGTAATGTATAATCCCTACAACATTTTACAGCAATATCATGTCACTTTATAACATATATGTCACAGTGTAATTTGTCATCAGTCAAAAACTACAAGCATAGAATAGCGGATAAATAAAGGTAGCACATTTAGTACAAAAAGATTAGAGATTTTGGCAATGATCTTTTAATACATTTAGGAGTGAAGGTTAGGAGCCATGCAGAGACCATGCTACGCTGCTTAGAAGCTTAAATGTTAATGTTAGTAGACATGGAAGACTTCTGGCTGAATCACTTCCAGGGATTTTAAGTGCATTTCTATAAAATTGTTATTTGACATTGTAAAAATAATACACTTGATTGTTAATCTGTGATCTTTTGATGTGGTAGAAAGTCTTCTAATTCAAATTCCTTCCTGAGGTTAAGGAGCACGCAGATGGAAGACTAAAGAAGCTATGAGAAGGAAAGAAAAACCATGTTATTTATCCGAACAAACAGCTCTAATCATTAAAGTCATTAGACAAACCTCGACAAGATGAGAAATATTAAAGTTTAGTGCAAATGGTAATATGGTGTAATGAGCATTTTGTTATTTGTCCTATTTGCTTCCATCGAGTGAAGGCAAAATCACAACTGAAACTTGATAATGCTTTTACAGAAACACTGTTAACCGAACTCAATCAGTTTTGGTACGTCATGACGAGTACGAGTGAAATATGAAATGCTTTGTATCATACAAATGACTGACGTGATGGGTAGTCACAGAGAACAGAGAGTTTAAGAGGAATGGTTCAGCTGACAAACACATAAACTGATGCTCTGTTTGGTTTTCCATTGACATTATTTATTTTAATATAAATAATGGCAACATATTTGCTCATTTTCAGACTCACTGTAAATTAATTATTAATTAATTAATTCACTTTATAACTGTGCATAGAGTGGTTTTAGACAATTCAATTATCTCACCACTGCTTACTATCTAAAACTACCAACAATTAAAAAAACAATTATCAATATTCATATGTACATTATTAGAAAATTCATTCCTAAAAAATCCTGATGGAGACCATTCAACTTGTGAATAATTGCACATGTTAAAACATAAAATAGAATACAGTCATAGGTTCAAGTCAGTCGCTAACTAAAAGTGTGATGTTCCATAACAGGACATGAACACACATTCATGGCAAGGACATAAAACAACACAAGCTACATGTTATGAAAACAGTCCACGGATTGTGTGTCTAGCAGACTCATCATTAGGGACAAATCAAATACACTTTGATCCATAAATATACAGTGGCTTATAGCCATCACATATTTCAGGCTGACATACATGCAGAGTCACTGTGAATGGTCCACACATACAGTGTCAGTAAGAAATGTCAGATCAGACATAAATTACTGACACTCTCACTCTCTCTCTTCCAATGCTGATGGCAGACACATTCCTGGTTTCCTGGATGTTTGATCCATAAATCAACTGAAAGGGGAAAAGAAATAAGACAGAGTATGGGAAAAAGAAAAAATGAAGGATTTGAGGAATGATGAATGAATGAATGAAATGAGTATGCTACAGTATTTTGGTGGGAACTTATTTAAGAACTTCCTTTCCATAGACTAACAGTTTAAGCTATGTTTAGAGTCAGACTGGCAGCCCAACTCCAGTTTTTGACATTAAAACATTTAAATCAGATTGTTAAAAAAGATTATTGTTGAAAGCAATTTCTCCAAATGAGATTTAGGCTACATTCAAAGGTGAAATAAGAAACTGAATTTGTGGAAATGCTTCTCAATGTTGTCACTCAAATCAAGAGTTTAAACTCTCTTTAATGTCATATCCAACAAAACACATGACACTGACACCATCCTAGAGCACAGCTAACTAACCATGAGTTCACCAACGAAAATGGTTGCATATATAAATCATCTTTTTCCGGTCACTAATGCTGCCTGGTGATACAGAGAAGAGAATGTCAGCTTTTTTGTTTGCATCCTGGCAAAACAACCCTTTTTTAAACCACAGCAACCAAACCAAACCAACTTTAACGTTTAATTTACACATGAAAGCTTTTCCTCATTAATTACTCATCTTTCTCTAAAGCACCTTTTCTCAAACTGGGTTATAAGGCATAGCCAGAAGGATCATCAGCTACAGTATTTTTAGAGGTAAAACAAAAGAAACCTGTTGAAATCACATATTGTGCCTTGTGCGGCATTACACTGACTTAATGCATTTGGTACTCTTAACATTTTCACACCTGGTAGGACATTAAAGCCCGTACAAACTGCCATTAACAGGGAAAACCTCTGAAGGAACTAGGCTTTCATTTTTATTAATGTGTTTCTATTTTACTAATCATTAAGACAGCTTTGTGATTGAGGATTTTCAAGGATAATCTTGAGCCTTAAGCTGTGTATGTACATTTTGAGCGTATATAATTGATCCTGACATATAATGCTTCCACCTGCAGAAATGATTACGGCTCTATGTAGGATGTCTAAGTATCATCAGCGTTGGGCTTGGCGTGAGCATCGGTGAGACCAGTCGAATGTAAACAGAAGTGCCCCTGCCTGAGATACAGTCTGGCAGGTCAGCCTGCAGAGACATAAGCATCAGGCTGTGTCATGCAAGCTGTGACCCTTTCTGCTATGTCTGGGCACACGGTGTCAGTCTGAATCTGTTCCTGTATCAGTTTCTGAGCCAACATGGCTTCTGGGAAAATAACAGTATCTCATTAATCACATTGTACACCTCCCCCCTCTGTCCGATCATCGCTACATAGACTGGCTTAGAGAACACAAGCCCATAGCTTGTGAATATAATATATGTGTGACATTAAACAAATTATTCATAAATTGGCTGAAATATTTTAGTTTTACTATATAGTGGTTTTACCGCATGCTCTGACGGCAATGGTGTACGAAAGGAATCACTTGAGCAGCACTGCAAAACAAATACCAACAGAAAATTTGACTTACTTCTTCTTGTCCTTGTCCTTCTTGAATGGTTGCGAGCAGCCTTGGAGAGCCTGTCCCATCAGCGTCTCAGCTGCAACCTTTCTTCTGTTGAAGGCATTCATTTCTTCCTCCAGTTCTCGTCTTTTCTCCTCCAGATTCCTCTTTTCTTCCTGGTGCATCCGCTTGAGCTGCTCAAACCTATCGTGAAGCTAGAGATGATGATGTTGATTAGAATGGGAAAAATGTGAGACAGACCAAATATGGTATATTTTGAGATAGTAGTTAATTTATGATCATGTCAATCCTCACCTCTTTTTCCTTTTCTTTCAGCTCTGCTTCTGTTTCCTTTACTTTGTTGACAAACATCTGTCTCATTTCTTCCTCTTTGCGCTGCAGATCCACAAGGAACTCCTTCCTCTTGGCTTCGTATGTCTCCTGAAGGCTTAAGATCAGAGTAAAAGCAATGTTAAGATCAGTTTAATACCTTAGTGGACAGGTTAAGTCCAGGAGCTGGTTGCTCCAGGCAGAACTGGAGCAATAAAAGTAAAAAACAGTCTAAAACAAAAATGTTATTTTACAGTTGGTGATGACTTACTGTTTACAAAGTTGATCCGTTTTGACTGGACAGCACTACCGATGTTCCCGGGTAAGCACATTACTTTAGTCTTCACTAGCTATGACATTCCTTAAGCTTAAATGATGCAACCTGATTAAGTGAATAACTAGTGAGTAATTAAGCTAGTAGTCACTAAGAACTTACAAGGGGCTTTACAAACAAACAGGTTTATAAATAGCTGGGTCAACCTAATCTTGAACTCTATCCAGGGGTAAAACAACTAACATATCGTGTGACATTTCATGAATGCAGAAACTGGGGTTACTGAAGCCTATATTAGGAAGATGCCAGTGACTAATCTCTGGATGAATTTATGAAGGCACTTAAATATAACATAACTATAATAGTAAAATATATAACCAAATAAAAACAATTATTTATACTTAAGTTAAATAATTCAACTAGAGTCCAGATTGACAAGAAAATCTCATCCTATTCTAAATCATATAAACAATGATTGTAATGTGCTGTTCATCGAACCAAGTAATTCATCAGCACGGTTTTATACATCATAAGAGAGCATAGTTTTTTTGCAGTCCCAAAGAAGTAAGTTGTCCAGCTGCATTACATCACTTCTACAGCTAATTTCACCTGAACGACTGGCTGTCCGGGTCTGTGTCCTTGAAGCCCATCTCTTCTAGCTTGCAGCGACGGTAGAGCTCATAGTGTCGAGCGTGTGTTTGCTCCCGGAGATCCTCCATGTTCACACGCAGTAGCATCTCTCTCAGCTTCACAAAATCACAATGGTTTTCATTCTCCACTGGATAAAATAAAAAAAAGAAGCTTGGTCATTTTGCACTTACTGAAAATCTGAAATGAAAGCTCAAGCTCATAAAAACAGAATCATGATATCATGTTTATATCTAAATAATTCAGCAGCATGCATTTTTATTTAACGCTTGCTACTTTATGATGCTTGTAAGATCAGTTCAGCCAACTCACCCTGTACTGATCCCCAGGGGTACAGCCTTGCTTTCACCATCTTATTTCCCACTTTTACGTCTTCTAAACTACCGACCACAGCAAAGGGAAGATGAGTCTGTAATGTAAAGTAGTGAAATTGTTACAATATGTTTGAAATGATATTACTGTTGTTATGCGGTAGAATATCAACACAATACTTGGTTGTTACGATATTGAAGAATATAGTGTTGGAGAAAGTGAAAATGCATATTATTTTGTCAAATACACAGTATGTGCAAAATATCTTGTTTTAGACATTGTTTTATGTCTTTGTGTTTCTAGGACTCACATTCATGGAGGTGTTTATCTCTGCAACAGCTTCATCCTCTGTGGGGAACTGATAAATCTGTACTCCATTACTGACCAGCTCACTCATAATCTTGATCTTCAATTTGTCCAGTTCGCTCTTGGAAACCGTGTCTGCCTTTGCAATAACTGGGATGATGTTCACCTGCATGGAAAAACCAAAATATGAGTGACAGACTGAGGAACAAGTGACATTGACTGCTGAAATACACAGAGAAAGATTCTGTATTATTCACCTTGCTGTCCAGTTTCTTCATTGTGACGAGATCAAGAGACTTCAGGGAGTGTCCGGTGGGAGCGATGAAATACAGGCAGATGTGGATTCTTGTGTCATGGCAGTTAAATAAGGAGCGTTTTATTTTTAGCTCCTCCTCAAGAAACCTTTCAAACTGGGTATCAATATACTCAAGAATGGGTTTGTAGCTGCACAGAGAGACAGTACAAGACATAAAACATGAGCATTATTATTTTATCCTTTCATGCAAGAACAAAAAACTGCACATCACTTTCCTTGTTGTTTGAAGGCATGTTCGTATCCTGGATACAAACTCTGCAACTACAGTCTCAAAGCCAAGAATGCCCGCTTTCCTACTCCCTGCTGTTGGAGCGCTCAACTGCCTATTTAGTTTGCATTAGTTCTACCAGTCATTCCCATATTTCCCTTTTTCCCACCCAATTCACATGCCAGAAACAGCCCAGCTCTCTTTCTCAAGTCCATACTGTGTCCATAAGTGTGTTGGCAGCAGTAACAAGGCAAGGGGGAAATGATTAATAGCTGTTGCTGAACTAACCAAGAACAATTCTAAGAATTGTTAAAGATCAGTATTAAAACTGCACTTAAAATGCCTGTAAAAAGTTTTCTATAACATTTAAACAACATTGCATATTTTCCTTCCATCATGCAGGACAGTTTAGTAATTTATTTTTAATATCTCCCTGGAAAGCATTCATTCTAATTAAAAGTCAAACAAACATCTCTGAGAATCTGTACCTTTGTTCTTTGTTGATCTGGTCTCCAAACCCTACAGTGTGCACAATGGTCAGCTTGAGGTTGACATTGCTCTCCTGCAGATCGTAGGTTTGTGGGCGTAGCTGCACCTCACTCTGATAGTGGCTGGCTTCCTCATTTTCAAATGTTGTATTGAAAAGAGTGTTCATTAATGTTGACTTGCCTATCCCGGTCTCACCTTTAATAAAGAGAAAATGACACATGGTGAACAGAGATGA
Source organism: Anoplopoma fimbria (assembly GCF_027596085.1). Taxonomy (NCBI): domain Eukaryota; kingdom Metazoa; phylum Chordata; class Actinopteri; order Perciformes; family Anoplopomatidae; genus Anoplopoma; species Anoplopoma fimbria. Next base: position 11,004,846 of record NC_072452.1, on the reverse strand, counting down.
GGGAAAACTGGGTGTAGTATTACTGCTCTAAATTCCAAAAGAATGCTTGTCATGTTTATAGCACTAACTTTGGATCATGAACTCCTCCTGGGTTCAGACATACCTACGCAGAGGATGTTGAAGCAGAATCCCTGTGCAACTGATTTACTGACCAACTGATCTGGAAGACTGTCAAAGCCCACATGACCTCCGAGCTCCAGGTTTCGCTTTTCTTCATGCTGTTTGAAAAACAGGCAGGACATAGAATCAATAAAACAAACAACATGGCAGCAAAATTTTTAACATATTCACAATAATGACAAAAGTCTATCAAATAAAATGACGAGGTTAAAGAGCTCCTTCTGTCAGATCCCATCCCCACATTCTGCCTTCAAGCTTAAAAGCATTCTTTGCAAATGAGGTCATCGCTCCCTTTCACTTTACACACTGAATAGTCCGACCTATAAAAAGGTTCGGTCTCAATATCACAAACTCAAATCTCACTTTAGAGACACGCTAATCTGGAAAAAAAAAAAAAGCTATGAGAATCATATGAGTTGTGCAGCACAGATGTCATTATTTACATTGTGTGTCTTGTGTCTGTTTATAAAGCTTCAGTATCAGGGCTTAGCGTAAGTTCAAAGCTGCTGACAGTAAGGGTTTTTGATTATATTCAGGCTGTACTTATGTATTAGAAATATTCATATCATTTATTAGTTTGTTGATTGATAGATTAATCAATTACTCTATTAAATGTAAAAGAATAGCCCCAAAACTATTTCAGAGTCCAGATTTTATGTTTTGCTTTACCAACGGTAAAAAAAAAGAGCTATTTAATTTATAATGATTGAAACAGGAAAAACTAACATTTTGAGAAACAAAAAAAAGGTCTTTGCTTAATAATGACCTAAACAGTTAATTGATGATCAAAAAAGTTGCTGATTATTTTTCTCTTGATCGACTACTCAATTAACAATTGACAGCACTACTTTTACTTGTGTTTGAAGAATTGATTCTAAGCTAATACAAATATGATGACACTCACTGTGCATATAACCCAACCATCATATTGTCTGTCATATCCATGTTCATTATATATAACAAGAAATGCATCAAGGCATTTGAATCTCAACATAATATCACAGACTATATATACGAATGTATTTCGCCTTGGCTGTATAAGCTGAGAGCTGTTTTATCCCTCCTATACCAGCTACATCCTGATATACTGGCATCTTGTTAAAGGGCTCAACATGAGGATCAGGATGTGTTCAATACCACAATCATCCGTTTTCTGGCCCTCTCTCTTCACAAACACACACACAAAAACACACACACACATACCCACACAAACACACAAAGAGCTCTTTATCTCGATGCTTCACTGGGTTGGGAGGACATCCAAACTGCTTGCTGCCCTGGTACCCATAACTCCCCTTCACAGACAAACACAAACACACCACCTCAACAAAGTCCTCCATCATTTCCAATGCAACCTGTAAACAGGAGACTTAATACCATGATGGCTTTTTTAAACAACACATTTCATACATAATTACTTATTTTTTTTGCAGAGCAGTCTTGAGGAGCTATAGCTGCCACTTTAGGAAGCTGCTACTTATGTTTATCCTCTTAACTTCCTGTCTTACTGCCTGCTGTCCTGTGTTTCTGCTCCTGTCCACTCAGCACCCGTGTCCACCTGTCCCAGTGTTGACATGGTAAACAGCAAAGTGTTGATGCACACGCTGCGTGCGGGTTTCATGCTGCACAGTTGGATGCCGAAGTGCGCTTTTTTGTTGTTTTTTATCATCCTGCACGGCTCCACAGATTGCACGCATCATGCACGACAACGATGCATCGTTTCTACTGAATCAAACTCCGTCGTTATCCCGCGTCATCACCACATCTCATTACCACCACCTTGCCTTCACGTACACCTTTCTATTCTGACGACACCGAGTCATGAGTCAGACAGCAGACCATCATACTTACTGCGAAAACATCTACATCGTTGGCCGCCATCGTCAGAAGTGTCTGTGTGCAGAAATGATCCCTCTTCCAGCAGACCTGCTCTCCACATTGAACACGGACGGAGTAGCACTGCTTTCAATATGGCCACTTGGAGGCAACACCCCCTCGGTGCTGGAGGGCGACACTACAGCAGCTAAAGCATCATTATTATATTCCTTTATCCAGCCTTCATTCTAACTATTTATTTTTGTTTGTCTGTTTACTTGGACAGATTTAGGCAAGGAAACGACAAGGTATCACAGAAATAATAGGTTAGGCTGCAGTAATAGCCTACTTTGTAACAGATTATCTCCATTTTTAGTTCAGAATTTTGTTTTATTATTTTATTTTAATCAAGCTTGAAACTGAATGATAAGCCACCATGAGGATCAGGATGTGTTCAATCCCACAATCATCCGTTTTCTGGCCTCACAAACACACACATATACAGTATTACCTAAATGTAATTGACAATTAGTAATTCATTTTCAAGATGAAGACTTTACATTCAACATGTATTACTAACTAAACTCTCTAAAATTAGCTTCACACCAGTTACAACAGATAGACATAAAAGCATAAATAATATTCATCTTATAATACGCAGAACCTCCTATAGGTTCTCTATAATATATTCAGAACCTATGAATGTAGGACTGAATGAAGTATTGTAACATTGAGGTTTAAAAATAAAAATATTTTCACACATTTGATTGTGGTTCTTATCTAATGTCACAATTCCACGTTTAGGCTTACTGTAAAGATTAATTGTGGGGAAACATTTTTTCATAATTTGAAACACTATTCTTTAGGCTAACATAAAGGCCTAGTAAAGAGGAAAATAAAGTGTTTATGTGCATTACAGAAAATAATGTAATAAAGTGTTGAACTTAACTCAATTTATAATAAAAAAACATACACATATAGCTCTACTTTAGTTTAATTCTATCATATTTGATTTGTTTTCATGGCCATTTTTAATCACTACATGTTAATATACAAAAAATGCAATAATACATTTACAATTCGTCTTCAGTCTTTATTTATATACAGTACCAGTCAAAAATTTGGACACACCTTCTCATTCAATGGTTTTTCTTTATTTTTATTTTTTTCTACATTGTAGATTAATATTGAAGACATCCAAACTATGAAGGAACACATATGGAATTATGTGGTAAACAAACAAATGCTCAACAAACCAGAATATGTTTTATATTTTACATTCCTCAAAGTAGTTAAATGAGAAGGTGTGTCCAAACTTTACACTGCTACTGTACATATCATTTGTGATATTGATCCACTTTAAAGCAGCCAAGCTTTTAACGGGGAGAGTCCTAACAAAAACCGGGTGTTTTTACTGGCGAGTCGCCGGAAGCAGCAGGTTGGAGGACAACAGAGAGCACGGACAGAGGAGAGATTATCCCCGGGTGTTATATATATATACATAAAATATCTGTGATATATAAAACCACGTTTTTACCCCTTTTTTGGACAAAATGGCTTTGACTCAAGAATGTCTTTTGTCTTTTCTACTGGACCACGGAGGCAAAGTGAAGAACTCGGAGCTGCTGAACAACTTCAGGAGAGAGATCAGCTGCGGTGGTCCGGAGGAGAAGCAGCACAACAGAGACCTGTTCAAGAGGCTGGTGAACAGCGTGGCTGTGGTGAAACAGATCGACCAGGTCAAGTTTGTGGTGGTGAAGAAAAGGTATCAGGACTTTGTTAAAGAGCCGGCACAGGACGCCGCGCAGAAAAGCCCGCAGATGGATGACAGTCTCTGCAGCCAAAACGCGAGCTTTTCCTTCACATCTCCTGATCGAGCCCGGTCCTCCGGGATGAATCACTCTGACGTCGAGGACAATAACGTGGACTTCCCCTCAAACGTGAATGGCAGCAATTATATTGATACAAAGCGTGTGTGTGTGGGGAGGGAGCAGGAAAGGAGAGACATTAGTGGCGAGGATACAACCACCGTTAGAGTCCTGAACATCCCCGGAGATCAGGCGAGCAGAAGGGGGAAATCTGGAGCTGTGTTCGCTGTCATAGCGGTCAAATCCCCTCCGAGAGACCGTGCACCAGGTACACTGGATGGATTGCACTCTAAAGTGCATTCACACAAACCAATCACACTGGTAACCAAAGCTTCTACACCATTAGTGCCAACTCTAAATCCCAACATTCCAGTTTGCAAAGAGAGGTCTGACTCCCAATGTTGGAAAAACAGACCGACAGAGGACATGCAACCCCCAGGTTTCTCTCTGGTAAGGCCCCAAAACAAGAGAGATGATGCAAAGTACACAGAGTCTGTACCTTTGGAGCCTTTAGCTCATGAGTGGCTGGTGAAGTGTGCCGCCGGCCTGTGGGGACAAATCTATGGTTTACTGCTGCAGGATACACGGTTGGCACAGAAGAAAGACTTCATGTCAGGGTTCACAGCGCTGCACTGGGCTGCAAAGAACGGCAACATGGAGATGATACACAAGCTCATGGATGTCTCTACGAAAAGAGGCACTTATGTTGACATCAACAGCAAAGCACACGGAGGATACACGCCTTTACACGTCGCAGCCATGCATGGGCACAGTGAAGTCATGGTTTTGCTTGTGCAGAGTTATGGTGCAAATGTAAATGAGAGAGATAATGATGGCAAGAAGGCCTTCCATTACCTCGGCAGTGGTGGGTCAGCTGAGGTCAGAGCACTTACGGGAGGACGGCAGCGGAGCAAGTACAGGGAGAAGATCGAAGATGATGAGTACAGAGAGCACGCGAAGGGCTTCAACACGATTAGTAAACTGTTCCAGCCTCACAAGAAACAGAAGACAACAACAAAATGTGCTCATGACTGGTGAGAATGACATGGATCACAAAAGAAGCATTGAAATGGAAAATATTGTGGTGGATAGTACTTTCTTATTTGTGGTAAATAATACAGTCTTATTTTATGTATTATAATAATATTAGAACAACTTAAACCGCTATTTATCTTTTAGGTCACTTCAAGTCTATAACTGAATTACAGATGTGTCGTCTCTCAGTACTTATTGTACCTCTCTGTACAGCCTGTCACTGCTGGATGTGCTACTGATGAATGTTATTTATAATTTAATCGTCTTTTCCTTTTTTAGTTGATAATCTGTGTATTAACAATGAATATGTTATTTGTCAAGTCATTTAATTTATTTTTCTTACTAATAACACAAACAATCACTGATATTGACACATATCTTCATAACATTATGTGTAATAAATCTGTAGACTTTACCTCTTGATTAGTAACTTCAAGGTATAAAGAAATATGTAAACAGACCACGCCTGTGAAACAGTTGCTATTAACACTGGTGTGAATCATGTTAATGCTTATTGCCTTTGTGCACAGCGGATCATGTGTTTAGGATATTCTGATCATCAAAATGTAAGTGCTCTGCAAACCAGTTGCAAAGAAAACATTGAATACTTTTGTAGAAAAGAAAAAGTAGTAGTAACATTTTGAAAAAGCTACAGTACCTCTGAACTTAAGTAAAAGCAAAGGGGACCCTTGTGGGGCCCACTTATGCAAAGCAGGCAACCAGACTGGGTGGTGGAATGTCTCCTTTATCAATCTCTTTGTGAACTTGGGCTGTAATGGATGAGAGAGGCCTCCCTTTGTTTTCTGTGGTCTAAAAAAAAAAAAAAAAAAAAAAAAAAAGGAGGTCTAAATAGATCAAACTAAGCTATGCCCCAAATCAATCGAAGTATTAAGTACTAAGTATTGATGTCTGCCAAATATACGTGTTTACATGATTTCCCATTAACTGCAAAAGAGAAACCAAAGAATACATTTTACGGTAGGGCAAAAAAATAAACTTTAAGGGGAAAACTAACAACTCATTTAAAATGTCTTATTGGTCATGTTGTCATTGATGAATAAATTACCTTTTCCAGATCAGGAATGCTCGAAAACAGCAATCTGCCTTTTTTGCACCCTGTGTCCTTAACTGACTCAGAGACAAACAATCCCAGATGACATGAAAGTGTTGGAGCTCATACAATGAAGCCATAAGCAAAACTGTGCCAGAACAATGTCCTTTGTCTTGCTATCTGGAAAAGACGCTGCTTGCATAATGATCCTGACAAAGGAAAGCTGCACGCACACTGACAATTCAACAAAGTAGACTGCACTGTGTTAAATCCCACCACAAAACTTTGCAAGGCAACTGAAATATCATAGATATGTATATACCGTCTTCCTATGTTTCTTCTTTAATGGTTCAGACAAAAATGTCAAGCTTTGAAAACTATCAAACAATACTGTGGAGTGGGCCAGGTCTTGAATCATTTCCTGTCAGTATAAAATGGAAAAGTACATCATATTTTGGTACAATTTAAGCTACTTCAAATCATTATAATGTAGAGATTTGTATGCCTTGTAGTAGAAGTACATGGTGTGGAACTGAGACACAGCTACAGCCTAAGTTTAAAGCCAAGCTGGTGTTCCCTAGAGGACACAATTACCCTTCATAATATGAAAATGTGTTGGCACAAACATCATTCTTCACAACCTTGCAAGTAGTGTGGCTTCATATTTTAAACCTGTTCTGTGGGTGATATTACAGAAAAAGCATACAACAACAAAATGATTCATCCCCTGAAAAGCTATCAACAATAAATCATTGGTAATCCTATCCAACCCTATCCAAACAACCACAGTAACAAAGACTTATGCTTATAGCATGAAAATGGAACTTCACTTGTGTGGTGTTTTTAAAACAAAGTAAGGCAGCAAAGTCATTACAATAAACACAAACACTATATCTGTGTCCAACCAGTGGCCACAGCATGAGGACCATTGCTTTAGCTGGCAAAATGTATTCATCATATGTCTTCATTTTAAGTCTTAATATATCCCATTGCATATTGTTTTAGTATATCTTATATTATTTTAACAGATGATGGCCGATGTTCCGTCCCATTATTTGTTCTTCATATTTTAGGCCAGTAGAGGGCAGGGCTTGCTAATATTATCATTAACAGTTTAAATGGTCACTGAAGTAGTTATGCAAACCGGATTTATATGGAATTGAAACAACTTTTTCATGGGGTTAGAAAGCCTATATTGGTAACCTTATTCTAACGTGCCCATATTGAAATGTTGAAAGTGTTATAAGATTACAAAAGTTGACAGTTTAAGTAAGATATTTGTTATATCAGCTTGAGAAAAAAAATGGTGACTCTAATGTCTGCCCTCTAGTGGTCAGCAGCTGTACAGCAGCTATATGCTTCAGTCATTTTTCAACAATGAACATTGTTGAGTATGTTATTTTCTATAAATCTACAACTATGTCATTATGTTACCTGCTTGTGAGCCAATCTTGCACATGTGGTTTGAAATCATAACCCTGGGACAAATAATATTCCTTTAGCAATGCAATAGTCTATTTTCCCTAAACTGTTGGTCCCTGTTGAGTTATACATTATGTCAGCGGTAGTAAAGTGTAGCTATAACGTTAGTCTGAACTTAGTTTGTATTGCTTTATGCGGTTAAATTGAGGTAGCATTACTCTGAATAGCACCAGACGTTGATCTTCAAAATAAAGCGCAAACTCTGACTAAATAAAGGTCCTTATTTTTTTTGAAGGCCATGACTCGGAATCCTGCACACTGCTGTGCATTTTGTGTGCATCTATGCGTGTAAAAATATGTTGGTGCAGGAAAAAAAAATATTTTTTCAAGTTTAATCTAATTATGTCGAGATGTACATTAAAGTGGCAACAATACTTTAAATATCAAATGACATTCCTGTATCCAAAATACACTAAACCTGATTAAGCTACACTTTTTTTTAAAATAACTTTAAAACGGACTTTGTGGAATGTGATATCATTAAGTTATAAATTCTGTCTCTTTACCTGAGAAATGAGTGGGAGCGTTGATTGCAAACACCTGCGCATGTTGATCAGCAGCAACACGTGCTTGCGGTCCTGTTTACCTCGAGCTCTCAGCGGAGGCTCTCTCTAAGTTTGGCCTGGTTTCGTTATTTATCATGGAAAAACAAATGCTGATGTCAGCTGTCCTTCGTTTTTTTCGCACGATTTCCTTTCTGCTGCTGATCACCTGCGGCTGCCCGCTGGTCCCAGCTTCTCTGGCTGCCTCCAATGCGCTGCACAGCCTGGGAGGCTTCACCTACCCGTACGGCAGCATCTTCTCCCCGCTGCTCAAGGCCCTGTCACAGCACGGAGGGTCGAGGTGGAACCCAGGACTGAAAAAACAGAGGAAACCCGAGCACAGGTACATGACATATCTCACGGAGGTTTACAAGAAGTCCTCCAGGGTGCAGAGGAGTTTGGACGGGAATAAAATCTACAACACAGTCCGACTGATCAAGCCTCAAGATGAATGTCTTGAACGAAGTAATAAAGGTGAGCAAGAAATACCATTATATAATATCAGAGAGAAACAAAAGTAAGCAATGAATAAAGGCAGAGAGTAACTTGGTCCACGGGTCACCATTTCAAAGTTGTTGTGCAGGACAAAGCTGTATTACCAACTGCTCAATGGTCCCAGACCTCCAGCTCCACTGTGCTTTGAATGGTTGGGTCATACAATTAACTGCATATTTGTAAGGTTCATTGCACCATTTAAGAAGAATATAAACTAAGAATGGTCCTGCATTAAGTATATGGCTCTGATTTGGGGCTCCGTGTCTAAATTCAGAAAATCCAGTGTTTTCTGGTGGTGTTTGTAATGAAGTTGCAATGTAAGGTCTGGGATTTACTACTTAAACTTAGATGCTGTAGAAGTGGAAGGAGAGTCAACATCAACAAGGTCACAACAACATTTTTCATCTCGTCATTAGTGAGGTGATAATACAATCATATATTTCTAGGGTGCCAGACTGAATTATTTTGTGCTGTGTATGAAGGACAATACAGTACTCAAACCAAGAGCTGCTTGTCTTTTGGACCTTTTAATGGTTTTGAGTAAATCTCTTGGATTAACAGGATGCTATTTTCAGCCCTATGGCAAGTGCAACGGTTTGTTTCATGACTGTGATATCTAATATTTCATTACTGCATGGAAATTGGACAAATATTTCTAAATTGAGCAAATCTGTGTGTTTGTTAAAAATGTAGTTTCCGAAACTCTAGTAATGAAGAAACACCGTTTAAAAAAAAACCTTGTAAAACTTGATTGCAGTATATGAAATTCTAAGCAGATACCTAAATATGTTATCTGTTTTATGCAGTTTTTCTGTGTTAATCGTGCTTTTGAACATGGGGAAAAAATAGTTGAGGAGGTTTGTGGTGTCTCCAAACGGACCAATTTGATCCAAAAATTGCATTTTTCCTGTGGCATCTCCCTTAAAACGCATGTGTCATGTTGTAAAGGCATCAGTGACATTGTGCACTTAAACAGGCTTATGTACAATAAGGACATTTTTTATTCAGGATTATTGAAATTTAGTGTAATCATGAGCACACAGACATTTGTTTGACTGATGTATAATGGTAACAAAGTGCATTTATGTTTTCTCTTTTTCTCCTTCAGATAACTTTATGCAGGATCTTTCCTACAGCCTTGATCAAGTAAGAAGAAAAGAACAGCTTCTGAAGTCGGCCCTGCTGTACAATTTTGACCATGCAGCACCTGTCAACTCTAAATGCTACCTGAGTCTTGGGGAGCAGGAGCACTCAAACCAGTGTCAGCTGTGTCCTCGGGTCCACCACGCTGTGAACTTCACAGTCAGCACAGATGCGGAGAGCAGGAGGAACTGGGTGGAGGTCGACGTCACCTCCTTTCTCCGGCCTCTCTTAAAGTTTCAGAAGAAGAATGTACACCTGCTCATCAATGTCACCTGCCCAGAGGAACAGAGAGCCAATGGTGATGGGCGCAAAGCCCCACTGAAGTTCACCCCGAGGTCCCCTCTTCTGCTTCTTTACCTCAATGACACCAGCAAAATCGCCCACCAGAGGTTTCTAGTCAATTCCAAAAAAGGTGAAAGGTCAGCCGCTGCGGCAAACAAATTTCACAAGCAGATAGTCTTCAAACGAGAGCAGAGGATCGGCCGGAAGAGGAGATGGAAGAGGGAATCTCATAAGAGCAAACAGGGCGATAAAGGTCTGGACATCCGCCTGCCGGAGCTTCTTCCAAGCTCTGAATTCCAGACAAGCGACTGTGACTTGTTTGACTTCAGGGTGCGATTCAGCCAGCTCAAACTGGATCACTGGATTGTTTTCCCACCGAAGTACAACCCCAGGTACTGCCGAGGCATATGCCCGAGGACCATGGGCTTCATCTACGGCTCACCTGTCCATACCATGGTGCAAACCATCATCTATGAGAAGCTTGACTCCTCTGTGCCCAGGCCCTCGTGCATTCCCTCGCAATACAGCCCCCTGAGTGTCATGATCTTTGAAGAGGATGGCTCCTATGTCTACAAGGAGTTTGAAGACATGGTTGCCACCAGATGCACATGTCGCTAAGCCAGCTTCCAACATGTCAGTGTTTTTTTCCTTCTACTTTACAGGCTGAATAGAACATCACCACAACCCTCCTCAACTGTCATCACAGGTGAACTCTATCCAAGTATTGGATATTCTGACCAGGCTCAGTAATTTCATGAATTTATAAAATCGTTGCGCATGAAGTTTGATCTGCAGCAGGTGTGTTTACTTAATCAAGTGTGTTTACTTAAACAAAAAGTATTTTATCCTAGTGAAAAATGTGGAAAGATGGCATTTATTTCCTTTTTGTTAAGGCGAGACAAGAAAGGGTGCCAATGCATCCAACTTACTGTTTGCAACATAGTATTGAATATGACACACTTGAAGAAGAAAAATGAGTGTTGTATGATTTTGTATATTTTTTTTAAGTTGTATTTTTGTTAACTTATTTTGGGTGGCTGGTCTGTCATTATTATTTAATTTAACACAATTGCCAAGTTTTAAGTAGCCCTGTTCTGGACAAAAAGATGAAAAAGCAGTCACAAACTCTTATCAAACCTTTTACATATCGTTTTATTCCTGGGGATTAGAGACAACTGTCTGAATGGCAGCTGACTTCATAATGTCCAGAATGAAAGTTGTCAAGGTTTCAGTGTGTGTTTATTACTTCTGGTCACTGCATGACTGCATACGTATGAATTTGTACTAGTTGAATGTGACTAATTGCATCACTTGTCTATTTATGCAAATTGAATGAATTCACTGTGTGTCTGTGCTCAGTTTAGGGATATTCAAAATGGTAAAAATATGTAGACTGTCTGAAAAGTTGGAAAATAAAAACAACAACATGCATAAATGTTGTCTGCATACAGCTGGTTGTGAATGTTCATTAATAATAATACATTTTATTTATAGAGCGCTTTTCAAAGTACTCAAAGATGCTTACAGACATTTAAAATCAGCATTAAAAGCTACACACTAAAAACTTAAAACACACAGCATTAGTCAGACATTAAAAGCAGTTTTGAAGATGCAAGTTTTGATTTCTGATTTGATCATTGCAGTCTCGGATGTGTTTGGGGAGAGAGTTCCAGAGGGAGGTGGCAGCTAAACATGGGGGAAATGATTACGCACCTTGGAGCAAGATTTAGATTCTTGCAATGAAGTGTTCAGTCTAAATAGTTTTGCTGCCACATCACGCTATGCACAGACTCCACTCTCTGTAAGAGTGTGAAGGACTCCCATCACAGGAGAGAGTGGGACTCTGGTTTATGCTCTTAGATGCTTGTTTAAGAAAGGAGATGCACTTATGACTTCTGGTGACTAGTAGTTCTCTTGAATACCTATGTTGAATACACTTATTATAAGTCGCTTTGGATAAAAGCGTCTGCTAAATGACTAATGTAATGCAAACAGAAGTGTTTCTCATAATAAAAAGCCACATGTTGGGTCCAGCTGCAGAAAAAAACCCTCAGGATTTCTGTGGCCTTCCCCTTTTCACCAATGTCAACCTCTGATCACTGGCTCACTATGTTTATCACGACCACACCTCCAGGCCGCCAGGGGGCAGTAAGGCCCTCAGTGTAGGCAGCCAACCGGTGCCTGCATAAAAGGGAAGCACTGCGGACCTTCACCGGTAGATTGTTTTGAAACAGCACGGTAAGCTTCAATGTCACCATTTTAACAGGGTAGTTTGGACTCATTCGCTTTTATAAACGTGTTTGTGTGGAGTTTATCTGGTTTATTGTAGGAAAAGTGACTTAAGTTTGTTGCTATTTTGACTGAACGGCGAGGTTAACGTCCGAGGAAGCGTTTCAAGGACCTTAGCAGCTAACGTTAGCAGCTAACCTTAGCCTACTGGGAGCTAACGTTAGCCACCGATGCTAACCTTCAGCTATCATGCCTTTAGATACTCTGATGCATGAATTGGTGTTTCTTACAATTTATGCTTGGCAGCTTTTATGATAAACTTTATTAGGCTTATAGTAAAGTTACAGATTTATTTAATCTTACTGTAATATAGTAAATCTAATATAACTTGAGATTAATTCAACACAAATGCTTGTGATCACTTAATATACAGCATGCATGGAAAGAGAAGAAACCCCAAATATCATTGTTAAAAAGGCAATGTCAAAGAAAGTCACTCAGTTCTGTATGAAAACAGTGAAACCCTTTGTTATATTCTAAATGTGTTTATTAGCCCAAATAGTTAAGCTGCAAATTAAGTGTTTTTTTATTAAACAGTTGCACTAAATTGTTATTTTTTTAAATACTACGATACACTAAACATAATTGTGCCTCATTCTACCAAGATGCTGTGAGAGTGTCATGATACAACTATTTGATTGTAGAATTCAAAGATTATTTATTGTCATTATGCAACACAGTGATCAAACGACAACATTAACCAAACAAAAACAGTATCGCATTCCTGTAGTACATTTATTTTTCATTTGCATCATAAGAATATAAACGGTAGCAAAAAAACAGCCCGACAACTTAACATTAAGAATTCGACATCAGGAAAAACGTGTCCATCAACTTTGACTGTTTTCATTCGGTGCTGTGGTGAATTACCTTTAGTGAATGTCTTCCTGTCATTTCAGGTCAGCTCTCTCGTTAACATGGGCCGCCACTTCGGAGACTTGGCCAAGGTCAGGCATGTAATTACATACAGTCTGTCCCCCTTTGAGCAGAGGGCCTTCCCCAACTACTTCTCCAAGGGAATCCCCAATGTGTGGAGACGGTTCACAACCTCTTTCTTCAAAGTTGCCCCCCGTGAGTTTTTACGTTTCTATTCAGTTGATCTTTATTTTACATTAGGAGGCAGTAGTGATACACTTCTGTATTGTTTATTGAAATATTTTACACTATCTCATGATGTCAACAAGAAAGTAAAAAAAACAAACCCTAATATTATTATAAATAACAAGAACATGAAACAAAAGTATGCTTGAGATATCTAGATTTAAATGGCAAGAAATGTGCACAACACTGAGTCAGCCTAAATGGCTTTTTATTTTTGAATAAACTGTCGCAAGATGTTATGATTATTTTGACTTTACATATTTCATCGGTAGTTACAATTTTCTTAAACCACTAAACATGTTAGACTAAAATGGGGTAGAATAGCAAAGTTTTTTTAGTTCTCAGGTTGGAGTGGATGATTTGGATACAATCCTATATTCAATTAATGCAAAAATCATGTACCGTCATTATAGCAAGTGACTGGGTGTTGGGCTGGGGCCAAGTCATATGATAGGCCTGTTATCTGCTTTGACCCCAACTCCTGCTGTGGTTTGAATGAGTCATAGTTGAAGGCAAAAATAGCTGAGCATTTTTTTAATGTTTTTTTCGTACTGTATACAATGTGTCTGTTTAGAATATAAATGTGATTTATATTGCTTGTTTTTCAGGATCTCTGCAGGGATTATATGATATTTACCAATTTGTTTAACGATTTTACTCATAGCCTTTATTGCCAAGCAAGGTGTGGCTAAACTCATTTAAATATAGAGGGATGCTCCTGGTGCTAATCTGTTTTATAATCTTGCTGTTGCAGCAATGACCATCATGTACCTGACATACACCTGGGGAAACGGTGTCCATGAGCAGGGCAAGAAGAAGAATCCAGCTGACTTTGAGAACGACGAATGAACTCCTCACACCCTTTATGAAAGCTGCCCTATTAATTCCAGCTGTATGTTTGACCAATAAAAAAAATATGATATTTATGTGATTTCAGTCTTGAGTGATTTAATTCAGCCATCTCCTTTTTGATTGGGTTAATGTTCATTAAATGTTGGTGTCAAATGAATGCTCGTTTTTTTTACACGTTATAATGCACATTTATTGCTGATGTAACTAGTCAATCAACAGAGAATTAAGAATGACATTTTTTCACTATTTTCTGACATGCTAAAGACTTAAGTGATAAATGAAAGTAATTTCGGCAATGATATTCAACTTAAATGCTGGAAATCATTATTGGTGAGAAACTGGAAGGTATCTAATAAATCAAATCACACTGAAGACGATGAGGCAAGTGGCAGTAAGCATTTGCAATTATAACTATATCAAAGAATTGATATAGTTACTTTGTGTACATTACATTTCGAGTACTACCCTGAGCCTTCCTCTTAACACTTATTGCATTCGTATTAGTTTGTTCCTGCACTTTTGCTCTGGTTTATGCTCTTAGATGCTTGTTTAAGAAAGGAGATGCACTTATGACTTCTGGTGACTAGTAGTTCTCTTGAATACCTATGTTGAATACACTTATTGTAAGTCGCTTTGGATAAAAGCGTCTGCTAAACGACTGTAATGTAATGTAGTCAATCAACAGAGAATTAAGGAGACTACAGTTTTGATTATTGCTAAGTCATTTATCAAGAAAAAATGGTAATGATTGGTAGTTCTAACATCTCCAAAGTGATGATTTTTGCTTCTTATCTGTTTATATTTTTTTTGTGAATTTAATATTGTTCGGTCTTGGACAGTGGGTGGGAAAAAAATAGGAGAGCACCTTGGAATTTGGGAAAGAGTGATGAGGATTTTTTCACTATTTTCTGACATGCTAAAGTGATAAATGAAGGTAATTTCGGTAATGATATTTAACTTAAATGCTGGAAATCATTATTGGTGAGAAACTGGAAGGTATCTAATACATCAAATGTATGTGGCAAGTGGCAGTAAGCATTTGCAATTATCTACAGTAGTTGGAATAATAGTAGAGGACGAGGGTTTTTTGGGTGGTGGTGGGTCAAAGAATTGATATAGTATATAGTTTAGTATATAGAATTTTTTTGGGGGAAAGTGTGATTATAGATAAATGAAGGTAATTAATTTATAGGTAATTCATTCAATAATAATGATATTCAACTTAAATGCTGGAAATCATTATTGGTGACATCAAATGTATGAGGCAAGTGGCAGTAAGCATTTGCAATTATCTGCAGTAGTTGGAATAATAGTAGAGGACGAGGGTTTTTTGGGTGGTGGTGGGTCAAATAATTGATATAGTATATAGATTTTTTGGGGGGGAAAGTGTGATTATAGATACATGAAGGTAATTAATTTATAGGTAATTCATTCAATAATAATGATATTTAACTTAAATGCTGGAAATCATTACTACTCAATACACTTATTGTAAGTCGCTTTGGATGAAAGCATCTGCTAAATGACTGTAATGAAATGTAATGTAATGACTGTAATGTAATGAAATGACTGTAATGTAATGTAATGTAATGAAATGAAATGTAATGTAATGTAATGTAATGAAATGACTGTAATGTAATGTAATGACTAATGTAATATAACATATCTAAAGCTGCTGTTGCGGTGCCTCGCCGCTAGGGGGCGCGCGGTAGCAGCGTGTCGCTCTCCGCAGTCGCGTCCTATTGGTCGGCGGGACAGAGAAGGTTCCTGAACGCTCTCACGCATCAGCCGGCGCACCGCATGCTGCTACCAGCTTCATGGAACAAGAACAAGGGTGTCTCACCGTGCGCTGACTGACCCCTCCGTAGCCCGCCGCTGTCTCTCTCTCTCTCTCTCTCTCTCTCTCCCCCCTTTCAGCCTTGTGCTCCCGTTCCTCCCTCGTGGTCGCTGCTCGCCGCACGGAGCCAAGATGTCGGTTGTCGGGTTTGACGTCGGCTTCATGAACTGCTATGTCGCGGTAGCCAGAGCCGGGGGGATCGAGACGGTCGCCAATGAATACAGCGACCGATGCACACCGTGAGTACGGGCTGATCCGTGAGTGTTGTTAGTGCTGTGTAAACCACCACAAGATGGCGGATAGGAGGAGGAAACACCAGACTCTGCTGCTCCTCCACGCTGGATGTAGCCACCATGCTACGTTAGCATGCTAGCGGATTTCGAACCAGGAAACGGCATGTCAGCGCTAATGCTAATGCTAATGCTAGCGCTAGCGGAGATGGGGACCTTTTGTGGTGGTGGGGAGAACACACACACACACACATCTTGTATCACATCACGTGGTGGGGTTATGTTTGTGGTGTAGTTTAAGGTGTAAATGATAATAATGAATGTTGAGTCAGGTGATGGAGGTTTTTTTTTTCCTGCAGGCATGAATGAGCGCATGATGGGAGGAGGCCGTCTCGTGCCTGTCAAACGGCTTGGCCAATCCATTGTACCTCATGACTCATAACCCAATGAAGCAATATAGGAAACATATGTGCAAACATGCATTTTACTCGCCATCACCATCAAAAGCCGTTTTGTTACAGGTGACACAGGCCCACTGAAGGAAGCTGCATCATTGTTGAAGACTGACATTGATTTTTTCTGTTTTTCTGTTTTTAGAGCTTTTGTTTCTTTTGGACCCCGGAACCGATCCATCGGTGCTGCTGCTAAAAGCCAGGTATGTTTACATGGGAAGTAGTGGGACACTAAGACAAGAGGAGCGTGGGCGCAGCAAACATCAAATTCAGCTCCATCATGAAGCAAGTCTTCAAGTCAGGATGTTGATTGACTAGAGAGATGTTTGTGTTATTGTTCAACAGATCGTCACAAACTGCAAGAACACAGTCCAAGGGTTCAAGAGGCTCCATGGCAGGGCATTTTCGGATCCCTATGTGCAGCGCCTCAAAAACAGTTTGGTGTATGATATTGCACAGATGCCCACAGGAACGGCTGGCATCAAGGTAAGGAAAGAACGAGGAGCATTCACAGTTAAAATGATGTGATAGAATGTTTAGTAACAGCCCAGACACACTGGATTTACTTCCAAATAATCCTTAAAATCAAATTCTATATTCACTCTAAGAATACTGTAGTGATTCATATATCTTCTTATCATTAGGACAGACAACCCAGGTAATTATCAACCTGCCAAATACATTTTTAGAGAAAATAAACACTCCTCAGGCACCCTCTGTCTGAGCAGTGAGACAGAGGGTCTTTACTTAGATGGTTTATAACAATATCTAGTTTCTACCTCCCAGTGACTCATAAGGGCAGAGATGATAAAGAGAGACTGATAATCTATGAAGGCAGTACACCTGAAATAGACATTTTTATGTCACATCAACAGATGCAAAGAAAACTAACTTTTCCATTATATCAAAACTTATTTGCTGTAGTAAAGATAATAAAACAATAGACAAAACATGATACAGTTCCATGGATGGATACAATCACAGATGTTTATTACAGTGAGATACAATCTTTTTTTTTCAGACCTGAAAATCTTTTGAGTCTGTAAAACCAAATTAGTATTTTTTTTTTTCTTTCTGTTTTGTGGTGTTTCTGACACCCAAGGATTTTCTTTAGAAAAACGTTTAATGCCAACAAGCACTAAAAACTTGTAGATGATCAACACTTTATCGCACCCCTGACGCAGCACGTCTGCTCCTTGAAATTGTGAAATGTCTGTGTCATCACTAGCTGACACAAGGAAGTTTGAGATATAGCCTTGATGATACAGTGGAAGTATAGTGGATACTTTTACAATTGACTGAGAGACATTGGTACCTTGGGCCAACCATTCAGTCGCTTGCTGTACAGAACACTCAGTTTGAGTCGACATAGGAGGAATCATCTAGAGCAATGTAATAATCTCCTCATGTCTGACATTCTTTAAAGGTGATGTACATGGAGGAAGAGAAGGTGTTCAGCATTGAACAGGTCACTGCCATGCTGCTGACCAAGATGAAGGAGACTGCGGAGCATGCCCTCAAGAAACCTGTGGCTGACTGTGTTGTGTCTGTAAGTATTCCATATTGATTTTTTTATATACTCTCCTTGCTCGTGATAAGTAGAGGGGCAAGACATTTAGTTCTGGCCAGAATAAAAAAAAAAAGCTTAAACTCCACCCACACAGGTGTTTTCACTTGTGTTGCCTGGTCATCATTAGTCCACAGAAGTTGGGTGACATCATGTCATTTACAGCATAGCTCCACCCAACTTCAGCTGACTGGTGGTTGAGTCAGGCAGGTTAATTGAAAACGCCTACATTTAAAAAAAAAAAAAAATGCTCTTCTATTGTAACCAGGTTCCATGCTACTACACGGATGCTGAGAGGAGATCAGTTGTAGATGCTGCTCAGATTGCCGGTCTCAACTGCCTGAGGCTCATGAATGAGACAACTGCAGGTTTGTACTCGGGTTTTATGTGGCAGAGCATGGGCAAGGATATGCATTTTAGTCATTGTTGACTGCGGCTGCCAAAATTCACAATTTGACATTTGGTTCCAGTAGACCTCACTAATAATTGAACACGTTTTCTTGCAGTTGCACTGGCGTATGGGATCTATAAACAGGATCTCCCTGCTCCGGAGGAGAAGCCAAGGAATGTGGTGTTTGTGGACCTGGGCCATTCTGGATACCAGACATCAGTGTGTGCCTTCAATAAGGGCAAAGTCAAGGTGCGTAGCTAAAGCACAACACTACAAACATTCACTATCAACCAGAGGCTTTGTCTCATTCCTTCAACTCTCTCTTGGCCTCTTGTTCTTGTCTCTCAGGTCCTTTCTACTGCTTGTGACCCAGAGCTGGGAGGAAAGGACTTTGATGAGATGTTGGTGAGGCACTTCTGTGAGGAATTCAGCAAGAAGTACAAGATTGATGCCAAGACCAAGCCCAGGGCTCTGGTCAGGCTTTACCAGGAGTGTGAAAAACTGAAAAGAGTGATGAGCGCCAACTCCTCTGACCTGCCACTTAACATTGAGTGCTTCATGAATGACATTGATGTCTCTGGAAAACTGAACAGGTACACAAACAATAAATCATATGTTGCTTTTAGTATCCATGGTTCTTATCTGCCGCGTCTTATTTTTCCAATTTTTTAAGTTTCCTGTTTTTAAAGTCATGTTTTACTTCACCTTTCTGTTGCACCAGGGGTCAGTTTGAAGAGATGTGTGGTGATGTTCTTGCCCGAGTTGAGGCTCCACTGCAGCGTCTGCTGGAACAAACCAGTGAGTATCATTTCCCCCAGTTGTGTTGTACTTTCTTATTAAATCAGTTTTAGAACTTAAATGTATGCATGTCTTGGCTTGTGTGACGATAATACTGTTTTTGTTCCATTAGAACTGAAAAGGGAAGACATCTATGCAGTAGAGATTGTGGGCGGAGCTTCCAGGATCCCAGCCGTCAAAGAGAGGATCAGCAAATTCTTTGGGAAGGAGTTGAACACCACACTGAATGCGGACGAAGCTGTGGCCAGAGGATGTGCCCTGCAGGTATGTGATACTTTGATTTTAAAGCTGGTCTACACCTCTCCAAGCATCTATTGGCATGAAAGGGAAAGTTATTGTTATTGAACCCTGGGTGTGTCTCCACAGTGTGCAATCCTGTCACCGGCCTTCAAAGTGCGTGAGTTCTCCATCACAGATGTTGTGACCTATCCCATCTCCTTGAAGTGGCATTCTGCTGCAGAAGAAGGTCTGAGGTAAAAAATCTAAACAATTTTTATATCCACACTGTTATAATTTTTTTCCTGTCTGACCCTGGTCTTTATTATTGATTTTTATTATTATGAAATATTCATTTGTTGCAGTGATTGCGAGGTATTTCCAATGAACCACGCGGCACCTTTCTCCAAAGTGCTGACCTTCTACCGGAAAGAGCCTTTTTCTTTGGAGGCCTACTACAATAAGGCTAATGAGCTGCCTTACCCCGATCCTACTATTGGTAAGCAGCCAAAGCTTCCCAAGTGATGTCTGACAGGGGAAGAAAGACTCCAAAACAAACATCCTCTTGTGTTTCTGTGCAGTATTGATTCTCCTTTTAGCGCTGGTTTTGTGCACCAACTCCTGAGAAAAATATCTTAAGTTGATAAATGGGATCAAATTGATGAGCAAAAGCAAATAGCTAACCTCAGCTCCCAAGACTAATAGCATCAAGAGAGGCTGAAAATCTGTTTCGCCTGGTTCATTTTTTGTTATTTCTTTGTTCATTCCTTTCAGGTCAGTTCCAGATCCAGAAGGTTATCCCACAGGCATCTGGGGAGAGCTCCAAGGTGAAAGTCAAGGTGCGAGTGAACATCCACGGCATCTTCAGTGTGTCCAGCGCCTCCCTGGTTGAAGTGCAGAAGTCTGATGAGACAGAGGAACCCATGGAAACAGAACAGGTCAATGAAAAAGATGGAGAGGTACTAAGTGTCCCTTTTTTGTTCAAACATAAAGTGTCCTTTTACACATCAGATCAGTGTGTGTACTACTATTTGTACTTCTGTTTTGAGACCAAAAAACATGTCAGGTTTTTAATACTCTTCCGCAGAGCAAGATGCAGACCGATCAGGATGAGCAGCAGGGTCAGGGAGATGGTCAGAAAGAAGCAGAAGAGAAGACGCCCCGCGAGAATGAGGAGATGGATGTAAGATGCTCACTTTTTGGCCTGTAAATTTTCTTTTTTCTTTTTTTGAGAAGCTTGTAATGTTCAACTTTTCATCCTCGTGTATTTCATTTGGGTTAGACATTTGTAAGACAATGTACAGCATAATACAATACCTGTAATTACGGCCTGACGCAGAGCTAACGCACTGGATTTCATGAAATAATAAACGTCTAGGTCAACGCATGTCTTGACTCATTTTAAATGTCAATGCTTATTCTTTTACCCTTTTTAGACTACCACAGAGGAGGGCAAAGGCGAGAAGAAGTCCGACCAGCCCCCACAAGCCAAAAAGCCCAAAGTCAAAACAAAAGTGATTGAGCTTCCGATTGAAAACAGTCCACAGTGGCAGCTAGCTGATGACATGCTCAATCTTTTTGTTGAAAATGAGGTAAATAAACTTTCAGACATCACGTACACACATTACAAAATCAGCCCATCCTTAATTACTTGAATCTATTTGTAAGCTTTTAGCAGTTAAAGTTGCTGTTTGGGTTCTCTTTAGGGTAAGATGATCATGCAGGACAAGCTGGAGAAGGAGAGGAACGACGCTAAGAATTACGTAGAGGAGTACGTGTACGAAATGAGGGACAAGCTGCATGGCACACTGGAGAAGTTTGTCAGTGAACCTGTGAGTATAACAGTCAGTCCCGACTCATTGTTTAATGGATCACAGGTTTATAATCACTGCCCAACAGATTTGTCTGTCATTTACATGGTATGAAATTCTGTTTATATTTTCAGGACCGAGATGCCCTGTCATTAAAGCTGGAGGATACTGAAAACTGGCTGTATGAAGATGGAGAGGACCAACCCAAACAGGTGTACATTGACAAACTGGGAGAGTTAAAGGTAATTGTTTCTTTAGAAATTGCTTTTTGTCCTCCAATGTTAAGTGCACTTATGGACTTCTTTAACTGACATATGTGTGTTTATGTTTGCTATAGAAACTTGGCCAGCCCATCCAGGAGAGGTACACAGAGGCCGAAGAGAGACCTAGAGCCTTTGAGGAGTTGGGAAAACAAATCCAGCAGTACATGAAATTTGTGGAAGCCTACAAAATGAAGGTAAATCAAAATGCTTTATTCAAAAGAGAGCGCTGGCATTTTTATTACAAAAAAAAGTAATGACGCCTGCGGTGAATACTACTTTTGTTTCAATCAGTTTGTTTCAATCAATTTACTTTGATTTCCAGGAGGAGCAGTATGACCATTTAGATGAGGCAGATGTTAAGAAAGTGGACAAACAGACCAGCGATGCAATGATGTGGATGAACAGCGCCATGAACCAGCAAAGCAAACAGAGCTTGACAATGGATCCCTCCGTCAAAGCAAAAGACATTCAAGCGAAAACAAGGGTGAGTGTTAACTCCATCAGAAGAAAACAACACAAAGTACTGAGAAATGTGACTAGAATGCAGTGCATTTCAAATGGAGAATCCCATATATGTAGAAATAAAGATGCACGTTGCTTAAGACCACTAGATTTGTCCAATAAATGGAAATGGAGCCACTGTTGAAGCTAAAGTAAAGTTATTAGATGGTAAGCTTTACTCATGTAGCATTGAATCAGCTGTTATTACTTCTCCCTGCACATGAAATCTATCCCTTCTTCATCCCATATATTAGTGTTGCAACAAGAGACACTGAGGTCAACTTTCTACCAGGAACAAATGAGTAACTCTGGTGCCAGTTAATGGGCCAGGATCTCCCACGCAACTGTATTTCTTTTAATAAACCATCATTACATGTTATGTCCCTTTTTTATGTAATTTTCCAGGAGCTGTTCTCCGCTTGTAACTTCATTGTGACCAAGCCCAAGCCCAAGGTGGAGCTTCCTAAGGAGGACACTGCTGCAGAGCAGAATGGGCCTGTCAACGGACAGGAGAAACCCCAGGAAGAAACCGCCACCAAGGGAACAACCGATAAAACGGGCAACCCCGGCTCAGAAACCACAGAGAACAAGCCTGAGATGGACCTTGATTAAAGTAGCCCAACGCCCCGCTAAGCAAAGCTGACCGGGAGCTGGTGGTTTCAGATTGAGATGCAGCCAGGGTGTATATCAGAGCAGGTAAAATGTTTCAGGAACTGCACTTCAGTTAAAAGCAGGCAGGGTGATTAGCACACTGAGCCCAGCTCCTGGCGGTAACTCTGTCTGATGACATAGCATGCCCTCTCTCTTTCTGGATGACATAAATCAAAAGCCAGCCGCAATAAACCTGTTTGACAATGAGCGCTGTACACATAATGGTATTTATTTCTGTTGTGTGCCCTGTAACTGTTCTTGTCTGTGTCACAATATGGTTTTAATAAAGTTATTGAAAATCACTTGTACCATCTTTCTTTGGGCAAATATCCCCAAGGCTTCTCAAAGGCATTGCTTCTGCCCCACTACCATTGAGGACACAGGTCATGTCCTTGGTCATATTTCTGGGAATTTGGAGGGTTTGATGGCATGAGCAGAAATTTACAATGCACATTAAACTACTGACTGATTTTGATGTGTTTTTAGACTCAACATCTCATAAATAATTCTGCTTTTAAACAAACATTGGTACAAATCTTGGTTTCATTAGGGTTTAATATGTCGCTTAGCAACCACAGTTAATATTCTGCTGGTGTCTAATTTTCGTAAAAAATATCTTATATAATATCTTATGTGTGTGTATATATATATATAGTATATATTTATAGCGTAATTATGAATAAGGGACTGAGCTTTCATTGCTCAACTCAAACTAGCTTCTTAGCTAGCGTTAGCTCACTAGCTAGCATTAGCGGAAGCTCTGTACACGTCACTTCCGCTTTGGTCGCTCTGCATCCCACAGTCACATGATCCATTCAGTCTTCTGCGAGTGAAAAGCTTTAGATAACGTTACGTCAACCAAGGTACAGTGCAAACAATTATGTTATTATTCTGGTTCTGTGTTTTTAGGCCAATTATGCTGCAGTAAAAGTTGTCACAAAGTTTACTTTTTGGAAGCTTGTTGAAATACCAGTGACTTCATTTTACTGTCTCTGGATGGTTTAATTACCTTCACCAGTCTAAAGTCTGATTTAGGTGTGTTTTTTTCCGGTGTCACTTCGAGGTTGAACTCCTTCAGACAAGCAACCAGTTCCTCATTTCTTCTTTTATTTTCCAGGAACATGAAGCTTATTATCCTCAATGAGTACGACCAGGCCAGTGAGTGGGCTGCAAAGTACATTAGAAACAAGATCTTGTTGTTCAGACCTGGTCCGGACAGATACTTCACCCTGGGGCTTCCCACAGGTGAGTAGGACCTGGCAACCCCATATGGCTGGGTTTATTGGTTAAGCATTTACTTTATTAAATTTGCTTGTATAAAAAGTAAAAGTACTTATATTCTTGCAGAAATACAAAATAGTGTTGCATGAACATGTTCTCCAGTGTTTTAGATTGTCTAGATTAAACAATAAATAATATTTGTATTGCATGTAAACGCTATATATTGCAAAAAGGCAGTACAACCATCGCATAAATGTGGTGAAAGAACACTGAAAGACTGAAATACCGATGCCGACACAAATAAAGTACTTTTCCACTCTGTTATTTTTGCTTTATAAGCTTTTCCCTGTCTTCAGGAAGCACCCCCATGGGTTGTTATAAGAAACTAATAGAGTACTACAAGATGGGCCAAATCTCATTCCAGTATGTAAAAACTTTCAACATGGATGAATATGTAGGTAAGTCTTTGTCGTTCTTTCTCAACACATATTATGCTTACACATTAAAGTACTACTTAAAGCAGTGATCTTGCATAAGAAACTGCCATCAAATCCCGTATAGGACTTCCCAGAGATCACCCTGAGAGCTACCACTCCTTCATGTGGAATCACTTCTTCAAGCACATAGACATAAAAGCAGAGAACACCCACATCCTTGATGGCAACGCTGCTGACCTGCAAGCAGAGTGTGCGGCCTTTGAGGAAAAGATAACAGCTGCTGGGGGGATCGAGCTCTTTGTCGGAGGTCAGGAGGTCACAGTGCTGATCATGAATATGCCATAACCAACTGCACATTTCAGATTTCCCATTCTGGTATCCAGAGATTTTGCAGCAACGATAGATATTTAAAATACTCTTCCTATCCTGTCAGGTATTGGACCAGACGGCCACATTGCCTTCAATGAACCTGGATCAAGCCTGGTTTCCAGGACTAGGGTGAAGACCCTGGCAAAGGACACTATCGTGGCTAATGCTCGGTTCTTTGACGGAGATCTCTCAAAGGTGCCCACCATGGCACTGACTGTGGGAGTGGGCACAGTCATGGACGCAAAAGAGGTTAAAAGCTTAGATGATAAAATATACCATTTGTTAGGAACAAACATTGTGCGTTGATCAATAACCTTGTAATCTTCCTAATGATGCAACAAAACAAAAAAAAACATTTGCAGGTTGCTCTTGCTCAATCACAGAGGCCACAGGTCACATTTTCCGTTTCTTCTCAGGTCATGATTCTCATCACTGGAGCACACAAGGCATTTGCTTTATACAAAGCTATAGAGGAAGGTGTGAATCACATGTGGACAGTGTCTGCCTTTCAGCAGCACCCGCAGACAGTTTTTGTATGTGATGAAGACGCCACCCTGGAACTGCGGGTCAAAACTGTAAAGTATTTCAAAGGTGAGTCTGAAAAGAGTTACAAAGCCTAAACTCCTACATTTCACTTTTAATAAATCGAAATTAAGCCTGAATATTTGCAATGAAGGCACTAATCACAGAAAATATGCAAATTCTTTCCCTTTCTTTAGGGATGATGCATGTTCACAACAAGCTGGTGGAGTCTCCTCCCTCAGTGCCAAAGAAGAACTGAGGATATCTTGTCCAAACTTTGTTGATTTGTGAGGCATTTTTTCAAAAGCTTAAAAGGGACAGTTCAGCCCAAAATCAAAAAAATGATGTTGAGGAACAGGGTATTGAGTTCTGGAATAAGACAATACTGTATAATTTTTTTTATCTTTCTTTTGGGTGCTTTGAGCGCCACAAGCCGAGTGCCATATGTGTCCAAAACTAGGCAACTCACACCATATCAATGTAGATTGATTAGTTGCACTTTAGGTAATAGAACATATTTGGGATGTACTGTCCCTGTAACACTCCAATGATTCCTTTTTTCTTCTGATGGAAATGGTGAGCATCACGCAGTGCTTGGAGTTGACCTCAGCTAAATCTTGTTGAAATAATCAAGTGCTTATTGTGCAGGCTATTCAGGTTTCCATGTGATTGATGTGCTTCTCTTTTGTTCTTTTTAATAATGTTCATGTCATTTTTTTTTATCTCTGTATATCTGTGATTGTGGATAGTGTGGTATTCTGTCTGTTCCATGTTTGTCACATGACAAATACGGAACAACTTATGTGGCCTTTAAGTGCTCCTTGTAAGTGTTCCTTTCCAGATCAATGCTAGAAGCAACGACCCATTCATTTAAATGTTTTAATTGTATGTTTGAGAGAAAGGTGGTCAACACAGAGTCCTTGTCCCCATCTGTGAATAAAACTTAGTATATTTACTCAGACAAGTACTAAACTTATGTCCAATTTCAAGGTTCTTTTTTTTATTGGAGCATTTTGATTTTCTACCTCTTTATAGGCTCTTTAAGCACACAGTAATGCCCCACTACATTTTAGAGGCAAATGTTGTTTCTACTCTATTACAATTATCTGACAGCTATAGTACATGGCTACATAACTGTCAGATATTTTATAAACTAATCCTGTGATTATCTCATACAATATGCATAGTTTACGAATGAATTAACCAATGATAACTGTTATATTTCTACACTTCGACAAGCTAGAGTGAGTTCTTGTTGTTTTACTTTTCATATTTGAAGTACATTTAGCTAAAAATAAAGTTTTGAATATATTACTTTTACTTGTGACTGGCTATAATTTACATTGTGGTAACTTTTACTTGTTTATGCGCGATCATCTTTTAAGCGAATATTCCGACAGCACTTGAAGGCACCATCAGAGAATGATGACGAAGGCATACCCCGCCTTACTCAGCCTCTGATTGGCTTAGCCTGATATTCTTACCCTAACCTTAACCAATGGAACAACGAGGGATTGTTATTATCCAATCAGAGGCCGAGTAGGGCGGGCGGTGCCTTTGCCTTAGTAGGAGTGTCCGGGCTTCACGATCGGAAGGGGATAAGGAAGGAGATGGCCGAATAGCTACTGCATTGGCGAGATTCCTTTTATTGAACACATATTCACAGTTGACATTGGAAGAGGACTTCTCACAACATTTCTCTCCTCTTCCACAATGGCAGAACAAAACGGCAACGTTAGATATCAAGAGGTACGTAACGCAGTGCTGGCGCCGTGACGTGCAGTGAGCTAACAGCTAGCTGCTAGCTGCTGTCAGCTAACAGGGACATGAGCTAGTCTGCGTTAGCCTGAGGCACACAGCAAAACAACCAGCACACCAGACATTTGTTAGCTTGCAGGCCTCGATTGTGATGCATATGTTAATGTTTATATGAAACCAAATGTCTCACACTGAGTAAACAGGAGTGCACAGGTCACAGTTGTGTTTATGTAACACAGATTACTGTGTGGCCACTGATGGAACAGAGCACCTCGTTATTTACGTCTGCAGACATTGTACATATAAACCATTATAACCACTTGTTACACGTTATGCTAATCAAGTGCAGCATCAGTGATATTGGTTGCTTTGTTAGGAGTTGACACTGTTTAAGGATGTTTCCCTAAAGCACTTCAGTCCTCTATTGTGTTTGTTCAGTATCTGGTTTAAGTAAACATGGAGTGTGCAAACCAAGAGGTACTTTGAGGTACAGGTGACCAATATATATATATATATATATATATATAGTACCAGTCAAAAGTTTGTACACACCTTCTCATTCAATGGTTTTTCTTTATTTTTATTTTTTCTACATTGTAGATTAATATTGAAGACATCCAAACTATGAAGGAACACATATGGAATTATGTGGTAAACAAACAAATGCTCAACAAACCAGAACATGTTTTATATTTTACATTCTTCAAAGTAGTTGAATGAGAAGGTGTGTCCAAACTTTTGGCTGGTACTGTATGTGTGTATATATATAAATATAAATATAAATATAAATAAATAAATCTTGCTAAATTGTTATACATGCAATTTGAAATTAAAATGTGTTAAAATGTTATTGTCCTTTTTTGGCAGAATTAAATGCATGGAATGTAATGTAATGGAAAACAAGGAACTTCCTCACTTTGATGTTAAAATCCGAAGCGCATTCCTCACTAATTGACTTGCAACATTGTCTGTAATACCTAATAAATACAATCTTACAAGGGTAGTTACCACGGAAAGAACAACATGGCAACGGTCTGACAAATATATTTTCCTTTGTCATGTCCGACAAGTACAGTTTTCCTAGATCTTGTAATTCATTGTGTGTTGTCATTTATTAACATTTCTTCAGCTGGTGAATGAGGAGGAACCGTCCCAGCCGCCCCAGGAGGGTCCAGCCCAGGACGCACCACCACCCTACAGCAGCATTGCAGCAGCAAATGCAGGTTAGGAACCTTTACATCTCCATTTCACTCGGCCAATTAACTCAGAACAAACACAATTTGGATGTGGGAGTAGTATTTAAATGTATAATACCGTTGCCAGTACATTCTAACTCTTTAAGTATTGCATTCAAAAGTAAGTAAGAGTAGAGAAGCACTTGCAGTGAAATTTGTCTATTGCCTAAGAAACAAAAGCAAAAGTAAACATTATAAAGAATAGTTCTTTCCACATTCACAATATTTTCACTAAGTATGAACCTTCTCTGATAGCTATTTCTTGCGTTTGAATCTTTTATGATCCCAGCCTCAACCTGTATGAAGTATTTTAATGTTGAAGCTGTTTCAACAACTGCTGCTCACTACTGTAAACTCTTCACGGCGCCTCAGAATATATGATACATGTGAATTTGCATCCAGAATCTTGTTGTGCAAGGTCCAAAAAATCAGTGTGAAAAAACCAGGGCAAATGTATAGTATTCCCCCACTGAATTCTCACAAATGAAGTAAAGTAGCAGTGCTTTCTAATGTGTGTATTGAAGTACAGTACTTGAATAAATGTACATAGTTGTGTCAATCCCCTGCTCTAGCTTGTCCAGCACTGTTAGCCTGGTAATGAATAATGTAGAGGGAAAAGCTTTTGTGCAAGGCCTTTTAGAAAGGCCTGATGTTTGTAATCTCCCTTCTTAAGGGGGCATAGGTCAACACGTTGCATAAGTGGGTGTAGCTTTCAGCTCTTCTTGTGGGAGTATATTGATCTAGTCCAACGCTGTATGTGTTTGAACAACACATAGGGGAATTCTGGATATTTGCCAAACGACCCAGATAAAAGTCTTTGCTTATATGGGACAGAACATAAACAGTAATGGATACAGATACTACTAATGACTTTCTTTCTGCTGTAACTCATCCTCGGTCCGGTTTTATAATTCTCTGCTGCTGTCGCTGCTTTTCTTTGTGAAGGAAACGAAACTAGATTCTTGTCGGTCAGCAATCAAACCTTCGTGACAGCTGATAAAACAGTCATCATTGTATAATGTCAGTTCTGCAGTCATCAGCATTTTTAGATACAAATGTAATTCAATGTTAGAATACAAATCCTCTTACTTTTTTATTTAATTGTCTATTACTGTGTTTATTTGTGTCTGTCTGTTAGTGGAGAAAACAGATACCAACCATTGATTAATGTTTATTTTGCCTATACATATGTGCCTAAATCACAAACTCATGTTTTATCAGTTGCTTCTAAAATCAGTATTATTATATAATGTATATTCTGTTCCTAAATCCAGCTTTATAGTGAGGGTGGTGAAACACTAAAATGTCACACTTGCTGTGGTTGACGATGGACTTGAAACTTTAAATTTAGGTTTGTTTGCTCAAACATAACAGTTAACAGTGAAAATGCCATCTTACTGCAGTAAACATTATTAATATTCTTGTACCAGGTCAGTTGATGACATTTTCACCTTAAATCGTTACCAATGAGCTGAGACAACTTTGCAAAAACAATATCTCCATAATATTTGGTTTAGAAGTGTACAATTATAGGGGTATTGCTTAGATGAAAGCCCAATCTACATATAAGAAAACAACGCTAAAGATACCAAAGAGGATTTTATTAATCATGTATAAAATACATTGTTTTGAGACAAGACCTGTGTCGAATGAATAGTCATTTGCTTGTTACCTCCACAGCTTTCTTTGAATACAAGGAAGATGGAGGAAGATTTCCAAATCCTCCATCCTACAGTGTTGCCACCACTCTGCCCTCCTATGATGAAGCTGAGAGAAACAAAGAAGAGGCAGCCGTCCCCCTGGTCCCTGGGAGAGTCACGGTAGATTGATGTCATTTTCAAACGCGTATAATGGCATATCGGAATACAAGCAAAACATAAAAAATAAGTTGAAGCGAAACACAAGTTATTGTAATGTATCTACACATTTCTT
Source organism: Anoplopoma fimbria (assembly GCF_027596085.1). NCBI lineage: Eukaryota > Metazoa > Chordata > Actinopteri > Perciformes > Anoplopomatidae > Anoplopoma > Anoplopoma fimbria. The sequence continues at coordinate 10,974,580 of NC_072452.1, read as the reverse complement.
GCTGTTTGTGCAGGAGGACGACTTTGTGGCCCGGGATGACTTTGAGGACGCTGACCAGCTGCGAATAGGAAATGACGGCATCTTCATGCTCACCTTCTTCAGTAAGAACTTGTTCAGGGTTTCAACAGTTGAACTTTGTACGAGAAATCTGAGCACTGAACATGAAAAAGATTTAACATTTGTTGCGTTGTTGCTCTTGAATAAAGGCACTGTTTTCTAAATTGAATTGGGCATATTCACATCGGCTGTCACATGATGTGTTGGATGTAATTGACAGTTCACTCACTGCAGTAGTTTGTTTTCCCGCAAAGTATGAAGGAGGAGGAGAGGTGTGCCAGCCAGTTTGATGACTTCGTAAAAACGAATGACTTCTTGGATGAAAAATGTCCCACGTTCTATCGGTCATGCTTGACAATGACTTATTTATTATCTTTTGTCAACAGTGGCATTCCTCTTCAACTGGATCGGCTTCTTCCTGTCGTTCTGTTTGACCACATCAGCCGCCGGCCGATACGGGGCCATCTCTGGCTTCGGTCTGTCCCTCATCAAATGGGTTCTCATTGTCAGGGTAAGAGCTATTTAGGGAATATTAACCAAAACCAGTTTGACTACTGAATAGCAGTTAGATGTTGTGATGGGGAAGGATTGCCAGTTCTTGTCTGCATTACTGTAAAAAAAAAGACTTAATCTCTGAAAATGACTTTCTAGGATCAGGCCTTATGGGTTGATAGAATTGGAATCAGTGCACAGCTTCTAACAGGAACTTCTTCTTTTATGTCTTCCAGTTTTCTACCTACTTCCCTGGTTACTTTGATGGGCAGTACTGGTTGTGGTGGGTGTTCCTGGCCCTGGGTAAGTGAGAGATAATACTTTATTTTTAATCCCCCATGATTACATTTGGGTAATTGTCTTATGTGGCATTGTATCTTTTCTTTGCCCTGCAGGCTTCATGCTGTTCGTCAGAGGCTTTGTTAACTACTCCAGAGTGCGTAAACTGGCTGATCCCACCTATGCCACTCTTCCCCGAACGAGGGTACTCTTCATCTATTAGAGGTAAGGTGTGTTTGTTTGGCCACACTCATCATGGTTTTGTCTTTGGAGACATTAACATGCACACACGACTCCATTTACACTGAGTGATGAGATCAAGGCACAATGGCACTAAACTGTTTAAATACTTTCAGCCCACCAAGTGATAAACGCATTAACTCTTTCTTTAGTAAATAAACATGTCAGGGCATCACTCACCCAAATCTCTGATGGAACATTAGGCCTTTAAGTTGCATTGTGGGTAATGTTAGTGCCATGGCTTTGATAAGGAAGAAGCATGCATGGAATATGGACAATGTTAAATTGTTGAATTGATCAGTTTGTTGGTCTGTTTTTCTTTTACACTGTTATAGATATATTATCAACTAACATTTAAAAATGTGTTGGTTGACATTTATGGGAAAATGTTTTTTAGCCAATATTAATAATTCTTGACAGGAAAATGACTCGGTTTACCTCCCAACTCGTGGGAGACCCTGATGTCATATAAACATGGTGTACACTTGGCATCATCATGATGATAACTTAAGTAGATAAATATAGGACATTAAATCTGGATTCAAGTATTGCCTTGATCTTGTCAGAGTTAATAATGTGCATGTAAACACAGCCACTGACAACCACACATCCTTAAATGTTTCAAGTAATATGTCTGAAATCTATTTTCTAGACTTGATTTGTTCGTTCTCCCTTAACCTAAATCCAGGATGTCGGATGAGGCAGAACTGGACGTGACCAACACAAGCAGTAACTCTGTGAGGAGTTTCAAATCTGAAGTGAAGGCACTTAACCAGAAATCAGCCAGACCAGTTCTAGATGAAGACAACTCTCAATAAGATATTCAGGAATTATATCACTTGTTTTATTTTGTTTTGAAACTTTATAAATGGAAAATGGTTAACAGTAATATTCCCTCGATGTATTCATTAGTGGCGAATGTTAAGTGCTATTTTACATCTCTGTCTATATTGTATAAGTAATGCCTTATATCATTTGATGGTAGAGTACAAGCATGCATCTGCCCTTAAGGTCAATACATAGGGAGCGTCTCATGTTGGTGACACTTGAAGCCAACAGGTATAAGTCAATACAACAGGTAGATTTTCCACAGCATGCAACACACTTTATAATCTGCACTAATCATAGTTTTATTGTGACTACTATGGGCTGTATTTAGATACCACATACACTTTAAAAAAAAGCAAGCTTTCATTGGGCTGTAAATGCTGTTTTAGCACATATTTCACTCACCTGTTGGCTTTAAGTAGTGTTGCCCTTTTTTCTTTAACCAAGAGGGGGCAGTGTTGTTTGCTGCTTTTAACTTGTGAGAAACTGTTCGTTAGGGGCATGGTCATATTAAAACACACATGCTTGTGATTCAAACACAGTGTCAGTAGAGCACATTAAAATGACATCCATGTATCAGAAGTTATGATTTGCCTGTTAGATATTTTGTTGTACATTAAATCAGGTGAACTACCAACTCTGGAAATGTAATTTAGGTTACAAATATGATTTTTAGAAGCTCCAGTTTGAGCTTTTTTCATAATAAACAAGCCAGAAACCAGATGACCGCAAATGTCAAAGTGATAAACCCTGCAGCCTTGAGGGGTTGACAGTGAAGGGATGCAGAGTTTTTGGGCGGAGGCAGCGACCAAGAGGATTTTTATGGGCGTGTGAGCACATTTTTCTAGTCCATGTCCTCAAAAAGCTCATCTAGATGTAACAGCCTGACCTTTGCACGGCTCTTCAGTGAGTCAGTGGTGTCAGCATCTCATTCATTGTCAGTGGCAAAGCTCTGTGACTTTATAAAAAAAGAGTCTTGGCTGTCTGGGTTTCTGCTGTTAATGATCTCACTCAGACATTTGGATCAAATTATCTCCGAGCATAAAAATAACTCAAATTCCATTTTCAGGTAGGTTTTTGCCTTAAGATTTAATTGACAGATGGGGAAAGGGAAATCTTTCTTTAAAAATAATTAATAAGGTGTAAGTTGTTAGATATCTTGTGGGTATTAAAACTATATCAAAGAATGTTGTATGCAGGTGCACTTTTAGAAACATAGCCAATAAAACCAAGAGGATGTTCCCATAATGGTTTTAGGTCCCAGAGATATGAAACAAGGAATGACTGACACAGTGGTTTCTGTTTTGTATTCTGGAGGAAATGGAATGACAGGATGATGCAGTTTTTCATTATCTAACCACCGCTATCAATGGAAGGAGATGGATTTTAGTCTGTTGCCTAATCGGTTAACTCCATCCTTCTGCCATGGCTTTGATACAGACCCATTATGCTTATTTCTATGTGATGTAGAGCTACAACCTTGAGGTTTTGTTGTTATGAAAATGTACAGAAAACGTTAAGTGTTAAATAAATGTCACTTTTAATGCGTCATTTCTGAGTTTGTCTCTATTACGTACAAGATTGTATTATTTACACGTCAGCATTGTGGAGCTAATTTGTTGGTGCGGAAAAGGCATGAAAATGAAAGTGTGTGTGTGGCTCAAGATCACGACAGAGTCAGAGCTTGTATGTCTCTTTAATGGTGCACTGGGTCATTTTACACATTGGTGGAAGCCAAAAGTAACTGCTGCTGGAAATGTAAACACAGTTTTTTCACCTTCACCCGTGACACCTTGTAATATAGAGAAGTGAGTATAGCTCAAGAGCTGGAGTTGGTATTTTGTCTCTTCTAATCTGCCGAGTCATTACTCCTCAGTAGCAAAGCATAGGTTGCAGAAAAGTCAAATAATCAATTGTTTACAATGTCATTTTTCACTCGGGTAAATGCAATATTTAATGAGAAAGTTCCTGCCACTGGTCTAGACAATATTTTAAGATAATTACAATTTAAGTCACTAAAATTATATTACTTAAAACATTACTTTTTTTTTCATAATAACAGAATATATATTAAGAATATATATTTTTGATCAGTGTTTTCTTCTCATCCCTCCAACATGCCCCTCAGTCTGAGAACCACTATTTCCGATGTAATGGATAAAATCCATACCTCAGTTAATTAGACTGTCTTCTTGGTGGCTCTTTGCGTGTTCTTCCCGCTTTCAACTAAGATGGGATGCTGCGTTAGTGAAGACAAACATGGCACTGCTGTTTAGCTCTGATGCAAGCTGGTGCTTGAATTAATAAGTATGCATTAGATTAACATTAAAAATAATTTGCAGTTTCTCCTCCTTTTAGGCGCCAGTGTCTTAACTATTTTCACCAAACCTCCTCATGTCTTGTTCTGGCCTGTTAGTGAAATAAAATAGGATAACATCTGTTTATGTTGAGCATCGTCTTCACTCCCCGGAGTCACTCAGCTGTCGGGGCAGAAAGAAGATGGCCTTCTGTCCGATGTGAGTTCTTGGACCCAGTTTAGATCTTCCGTTCTTTTTCAGCGCTACATACCAGTGCCCCTCCTCGTATTTCTGACTTGTATATGTGTTGTAGTGGTTCTCCTCCAACTTCTCCAGGAAGTAACATTCATCAGTCACTGTGGGCTGAGACATACACACAAAAATAAGAACAGCTGAAAACATTTTGGGGGGTTTAGTTGTTTGGTTTGAGATTAAATGTTAAGAAATAGTCACCAGAGAGTAATGAATGATTAACAACATATATCATGGAGTTTTCATCTACATTTGCCTGCATTATTAAGTTTAAAGTACTGATTAACAATCATATAACACCATCAGGTCTGTTGTAGATACTCACTGAACTAAACAATCGTCCCTCGTCGTTCATGGCCAAATATCGCCCGGCTTCTGTTCCTTGGATGACCACTACACCTCTATCCACGGCTTTGAGCTTTAATACAGCTGAAAGAAGAACAAGTTTAAAAGAATGTGAAAATGAATAACACAGCAGCTCACCTCAACAAATGTGTTGAGGTGAGCTGCTGTGTTATTAAAAAGATTCTTTGTCAGTTTCCTCTTTCCGCATTCGTGAGCTGACAGATGAACGTTCAGACATTTCAACAAATTGAAATCTTGCTCTTTAGTTGAACGGGTAAATGAATGATAGCCAGAGAAGAGTCTCATGAAAAGCATTGTTCAGAAATGAATTTTACGGGCATAAGAGTAACGTTTATGTCCCTTAGCAGTTACCATCACCATGGCAACATCTGATTGATGCCAGATAGACACAGGTGATCGAAATGAGCTAATTAGTGCAGTGACACACACAGTCGCTCTTAAGACATCCACATTTTCCACGTTTCTCTACTTATTTATGCTTTCAGATATAAAATCATACATTATTGGTATTTTTTTTACTTTTAAAGCCAGCAATAGTACTTCAAGTCTTCAAATGGTTTGGAACGCTGCAGATGGAATCCCAGCTAAGACTAAAATATTTCAGTAAATAGGTCGTTTTCCCAGCAACCGTTTTGAAATGTCATAGCAGGGTAAACAGGTGTAATTGATTAATTATGGTCCCATTCTATGTAGTGTGTCATAGACATTCCAGTGAGCCAGCATGCAAAATACCTGGGCCTAACAGGGCCATAATTAACGTTATCTATTACACCTGTGATTACCCTGCAATGACAGGCTGTGAAAAGGGCCCATTAAACCAGTTTCCCTTCATAGAGTGCTGCAGTGACGAGCCCTAAAACATAGCAATGAATCAGCATTTTTGCAATTCTGGTTCCTTCATTTTAAAGACAATGTTTTTCTGGTTGGATGCTTTAAATAAGGTGTTTCTTTTTGCTCTACAATATAAAACACGTCAATATAAACCCCTCTTGTGAATTTTGAATCCTTTAAGTGTTGCAAAAAAAGTAAAAATAAGCTTGCAAAAAAAGTATTGTTTTGTTTGCCACAAAGCTTATTTTCTGTGAGAATCCTAAATATTATGGAAATATTCCATTGGCTTTATGTTGAGGGAACTTGTGCAATGCTTACTTATGTGGATGGCCAAACCAAAAAATAGGTCATCCTTGCCGCCCTCTATTGATTACCAATCCATGTATGATGGGATGGACACGCCCCTTCCTACCTGCCTGATCTACTTCAACCTTTTACTCCAATCAGGACTCTCCACACTCAGAAAACAGAGCTCCTGACTGTCCCCAGAGTAAAAGAGAAGTCAGCAGGCCAAAGAGCCTTTCCCTATTGTACTGTTGTTCTTATGGAGTAATCTCTTTATGGTCTGATTCTGTTTGTATCTACTATTTCTGCAGACTTTTATCTGCAGACTTCATTTAAGCTTTAAATGGGTCACAAAGGGAGTTTTCTTTTCTATACATTTTCCGATCGACTGCTACCTCTGCATACGATCACTACCTGTTAAAGTACAAAGCATTTCCCTTTTCTGCATTTTCACTTGATTTATTTCATCTTCCAACTTGCAGTTCAGCAATCAATTCTCCCAATTTTCATTTCAGATTCCAGGTTTTCTAGCAGTCCAGTGTAATGTCTTCCCACTTTAATACTTCTGTATTTTCAGCCACACTCAGCTGTCACCATTTACACACATGTTCTGCAAGAAAACTATTTTTTTTAGTTTTATATTACTAGTTTATTTGACAATGCTCATTTACACACAGAAAAAAAGAAACTGCAAATGAGCCAGAGTAAGCCTAATAAGCTCATTTCCATCTGTATTCCCCGACCAGATGATATAAAACATAAATAAAATATCTCAGAATTCATATGCACAACATATCGCCAAGTAAGAGGACTGATAAAGACAGAAAACTAGTATCCTAATGTCATGTTTGTGGCATGACCTTTAATATGCATAAAGGTCAGACATATGATTGAGAAGACCTATATATTGATATAAATGCAAGCATCTCTTTTCTCTGGACTATAGCAATTAAGGGCAGAAAGATTGGCCTTCTAGAAAATAAATCTTCACAAATAGGCCATACCTCTGAATTAAAGAGCACCATGTGTCCTAGTTCTCTATATAATGTGTTTTACAGGTTTATAGTTGGAACATGCATAATTCATTCAGCTGTCAGTACCATTGCATCGCACGTCTCTCCTACTTAGTGATGTTTTGCATCTTATTCCTCCTGCAGTCAATTCCATAAACATTATTTTAAAAAGCAACTTGTGCAAAATAACTTAAATGTTCTATCTTTTCCAGGCTTAAAATGAGCTGCATACCCCCTCAAATAAATTTGTAGGACACACATCTCTTTTCCTCCGCCTTGAACGTGACACGCCTTGCAGCAGCCTGAAGGCAGTGAACGCATCATGCTGCAGCCTTACTGTGAGCGTCCCCGTCCTCCCTCCGGCCCTGCACCGTCCCATCGGGGAGGATCTGGAGGTGATGTCCGCCGTTCATGCAGTACAGACGGGTCAGCCGCCTCGAGTCCCACAGCGGGCCGCGGTCCCCCGTCTGCCCCTCTGGTACGGACATCTCCTCATCCGTCATGCCGCCCAGAGGACACACAGCTGGGACATCAACAGGGGACTTTTCCCCTGCAGTGGTCAGGTGTTCACATGCTCGTGGACGAGCGCAGAGATATCACAGGGCAGCTGGATGCGCGTGCCCGACTCCTGGTCTCAACCCTCCATGGGACAATGGTATGGAGTGTGATCACTGACCATTACAGACCTCAAGCATAAGCTTTTATAACAGTAGTAATAATGCATTGTTTTTGTTTGTTTGGGTTACTTACTGGATACTAAGTCATTTGTTAATGCATCATAACTGAGGCAATAAGAACAGACGTGTGATCATAGATGGGCCTTACAATTGTAATTTTAGTAGCGAGGAAAGAGTACTCGGATACTGTTACAAGTAAATGTTATACTGTAGCCTCTGTACATAGAGGTAGTTTTATCTAGAACAATGCATACGTTATAAACTGTTTGACATAAAAAGATCTTTAACTTAAAATGAACTAAATTTGTCAGATAAAAGTTGTGTAAAAAAAGTCTAACATTTACCCGAGATGTAGTTGAGTAGAAATGTTAGGTAGCATAAAACGGAAATACTCTTAAAGTAAAAGTACCTCAAATTTGTACACATCTCTAGTAGTGATGGGGATGGAGCTGCTGACGCCAGATGTTTACATGTGCTTTAACACATTGGACATAAAGGTCGACTTTCAGTAAATCTTCTTCGGAGTCAATGAACCAGGTGTCAGAATGGAAAAGCACATTTATTTCAATGAACAAGTGCTTGCTGTGATAATGAAAAGTGTCACACAACAAGCTTACCGTTTCCATAGTTCAGTATCATCGATAACGGTAACCTTATTCATACAGTTCCTTGTTTGGAGAAGTACCACACAAAGACGTACAGTTTGACCTTTAATCAATGGAGGAAAAGACCAACAGGAATCACACTACAGAGGAGAAATGATACAGAGGGCTAGGTATAGAAAAACTATTATTTGGAGACACATACACCACATTTTCTTTACAATGGATTATATATACATATTCTTTTTTTTTTTGAGAAAGCATATACCAGTGAAACATGATCTGCCCTTGATAATTCTGAGAAGTTAATGTCTGCATATGCTTTATACAAAATAGATTTTCAAACAATATTTGGGTAGTGCAAATCTTTTTTTTCTCTTTTTTTTTTTTAGATTCAAGCTGGTTGATTACTTTCACAAACAGTTCGTGTGTGAAAAAAGACTGACTCCTATTCTATTCACAGTATTACACAATTTGACCAAAGCCGTCACGTTAGAGTAAAAAAAAGTTGTTTAAAAAACAAAAACAAAGAACTGTACATTTGTCTTCCAGGAGCTACTTAGTTTACACTGACACATGTTGAATATGTCTGTGCTTGCTTTGGTCACCTTGTAGTCAAACATAAAATAAGCTTTGTTGTGTGCAGTCTGTGGAGACTGATTACCGACTAAGTGTATCTTTTCCTGAAAATCTGGCCTGCAGAGATAATGATAAAAGTGAATCTCCTCTATGCAAATAGCTTATTCTGGAAAAAGACTGAAAAAAAAGGAAGCTACCACATCTTGTTATGTGATGGTGACAGATAAATCTGTCGTTTCTATTGCATATTCAGTTGTTCTCCTCAAAAATGTACAAGAAAGTAAGCAAGGATACATTTTTGAGTGAGAAGAGGCAAGTGTGCAAATGTGTATATATAAATATATATACCTGTTTAAATGAACAGCAGCAGAGATTTGGATACACTGAATGTGAAAGTAACCCATGGGTAACCCCTATGCAGTTAATGAGGATGGTTGACTATTTTGAATTAACATTAAAAATAAAAGGTATATGAATGACGACAGTGGCAGCGCATAACTACAACTTTCCTAATTATGACAAAATAATACACCATAAATCACAGAAGCAGACACATTCTGGGAATCCAAACTGACCGTTTTTGGTTCTTAAAGTCAGGACATAAAACGACTTCACATGGACTACCACACACTGCGTGAATCGGACATTAAATTTCAACAACCTGAGCATGGGAAGCGGTTCAAAATGTATAATGAGTGCTTTCATATTTGTAGTGAGGATTGGTTAAGCCAGAGCCAAACAATGTGAGATTTCCATATTTAAATGAGTACTTTGTAGTCGCTCACTTGACATATTTATCCAATTATTTTAAACTGGCACGGCATCATCTGTCAAAAGCATTTTCTTTTTAATTAAATGATTTCCTCTAAGGTTAACATTCATTTCAAAACCTGGATTATATTGTGCTTTAGACGCACGCATCATGACAAACTGAGCTGACAACCGATGAAAATGTTGCAGCAAATTTAAAATCCCCCACTTTCCCCCACACAACACACAAAGAAAGGGCTACTGACAGACTAACATGATTCTGTGTGATTACACAACACATCTGTGAGTGCTTTGTGTTACAAATACAGCTCAGTTATCACTCATTAATAATGACCTCAATCCAGCAGACAGAAGCTCAGATAATTGGACAAATTTATAAGCCTCAATACTGGAACTAGTTTCCCTCTACTTATGCAAAACACTGATCAACTTTCAGCATCACTGAAAACAGACAAAACTGGAGTTTGGCACGGAAATAGTTCCCAGAGAATAGAGGATCCATTTTGCCTGCCTCCCCAGTCAGTGACGCTACACTTCCACTGTGACACGACTCCATGAGGTGAACTGATGCTAAGTGCCTTCAAACATGGGGGCTCGACTACCTAACAGACACACAGACAAATGAACGTGTAAATGCACTAAAGACAGACATTTGGACAAGGTGCCTACAGGGTGATAAAAGAGCATAAGGCTTAAACAGGAAGGGTCAAAGGTTATCAGCAGCTGTGGGAGGTTTACAGGGTAATGAATCTGCCAACGCCTGATCCAAAAAGCTGTTTACACAAACTGTCGATCATACAAATCATTCAGTTTAAAGGAATAGTTAAGACGTTTTGGAAAAACGTGTGGTTTCACTTTCTTGTTGAGAAAACGTAAGTGTACGTTAAATAGGAAGCTACAGCCAGGAGCCTGTTAGCTTAGCTTAGCTTAGCATAAAGACTGAAAACCAGGGGAAACCAGCAGCCTGGCTCAGCCTGAAGGGAACACAATCCGCTTACTAACTCCTCATTTTAATTATTACTGTTATCTTGAACCGTTGCCAGGCAACCAGCTGTGACTCCAGGAAAAGAGTCCGGCACATTAGACCCCTTTAAACCGTGAATTGTTGTTTTTGTACAGATTAAAAAAAACAGATATAACGTGTACTACTGAGCTTTAGAGGTACTAGTAAGCAAAATGTTGTTACCTTTGGACAGTCAGGCTACTAATTTCCTAATTTCCCTTCTTTATGCCAAGGTGAACTAACAGTCTGCTGACTCCAGCTGCATATTAACCGCTCAGTCGTAACAGAGTAGCATCAATATTCTCAGCTAGAAAGCGAATAAATGCATTTCCCAGAATGTTAAACAATTCCTTTAACAAATATGGCAAAGCAACAATGCAAAGACTTTCAATAATTAAATATCTAAAGTCAGACGCTTGTAGTGACATGAATATGCTTTTGATTAAAGGATCATCAGTGGCAGAATCATGACTGCATGTTTGTCAGTTTAACAAACTAGATCGTAAAAAGAACTTTAAAAATGAAGGACGGTTATTTTCCAACCAAATTTGAGCAGTGTTAGAAACACAGAAATGAGTCTTCCGGATGAATTAAACATGACATAATCTTGCAAACACAACAAAATAAGCCCTCTCTTCTCTGATTGGTAGACGCAGGTATTCAACACATTCCATTATTAGACTATTTGGGACAGGAGGGGGAGGGGGAGGAGGTGGGGCAAAGCTAGCTATTTCCTATAATAAAAGGTTTATGACTTCCATCTAAAGTCATTTAATAAAAGACTGGTTCAGCATAACAGTCTTTCTTCACAGTCCTTTAAAGCCTTTAGCAGGGTACAAAGTGCTCTAATTGCAATTAAGGAGTTGAGTGTGCGGATATCGCATGAAAGAAAGCAGGTTTTGAATATTCATCATTTCTACACATCGCGGATGGGCCGAGCTGCAGCTTCTACCGCTAAACACAGCCATTGTACAAAAAAAAGAGGAAAACTTGCAACTGCATGTAACATAAAAAGTACAATCAACATACAATGAAGGTATATGACCATGTTGGGTTTAAAGAGCACGACTTAAAACAGGAAGGAAGAAATGGCTAAAATGAGATTTGAAGCAAAAAAGGCACATATCTTTTCCCTTTTATAACAGACTTGTGTAAACCTGTAAGAGGTCAGCTTGTGTGAGAAATCTTCCTTTTTAACGAAGCACGTCCACTAATAATTGAAAGGAAAAGTTTTGATTTACAGAAGAGGTTTTCCCCTCCCATATGACTGATAAAACATTTTGTTACAACCTCCTATAAAAGCTAAAAGAGCAACACACAGTCTAAACGCCTGCTTAAGAGCATGTAATATTAATTAAGCTTGGTTACCTTCCCAGGTAACACCGACCTGGAAAAAATTGTATAAACTGTTTCAATTTGAAAATGTAGAAAATACTATCAGAACCTGTACATAGATATTTGTTTATCTATCTTAGATATTGTTCTGGATTTGAAGGTAAGAAACCTGAGACAACATGGATGTTAGCCTATATCTCTGTGATTATCTTCTATCTTACAAACATTTCCTACTTGTTATACAACATCTTAGACTGCTCAACCAAAAAAAAAAAAAAAAAAAAAAAAAAAAAGAAACCTCTGTGCTCGCTGTCTCGTTTCTACACAAACGTCTCCAGTCTCTCTGCGCTCTCCCTCCTCACCTGGGAGCCATTAACACAAAGTTGCATACTCGCTCTCACAAACATCATTCACTCCCTCAGATCCTCATTCCTTACATCGTCGCTCCTCGGGGGTTGGGGGTTGGGGGTTGGGAGGGATTGGTGAGGTGATGTGGTGAGATTTTAAGGCATTGTGTCTGTTACGGGGCTCAGTCATCTCTGGTGGAAGAGGAGGGGTTTCACGCTCCCAGCCTTGAATTTTGGTAACTGGTTGCTGATGATCTCCGCGAGCATCTCCGGGAACTCCACACTCAGGGATTTATTCACAAAGGTGTAGAAGCAGAAGCTGAGCAGTCCACCGACCATCTGCAGACACACAGAGGGGAACGTATTAGTGGATAATAAGCAGTAAAAACACACATTCAGCGTTTGGCGATATGAGAAAAAATGTGTTGCTATTTGGTAGTAAGATGGTACACATTATTCAACTACAACCATCGTTTAGAGCCTTTAGTTAATCCATTACATATGCAGAGGATACCAGAGAGAGAGGAATATTTCTTCATTAAAACATTCTCAGAACAGAAGCCAGGTTTAATAAAATAAGCACAAGGCAGAGCGATTACAAACCCATTTGTTAGAACCTTTTTTAAACAAATTTCAATTCAATTCAATTCAGTTTATTTTGTATAGCCCAGAATCACAAATTACAAATTTGCCTCAGAGGGCTTTACAATCTGTACACATGCGACATCCTCTGTCCCGGAACCCCAAATAAAAAATACTTTGCATTATAGGAAAAAAAAAAAGTTCTTTAAACTACGTAAATGCATTGAAATAACGAACCAGCTCAATAAAAGATGGTAAATCACCGTTCAGCTTTGATTCGGTTAAGAAAGCCGCGGAACAAAGGTGATCAATAACCACCTGCCGATAACATGCACTGCAGATGTCTAAGGATGCTTTTTCGTGCAGTGGATCTCTGTACCTCATGCATGGAGTCGAGCAGCTTGGTCAGCTGATAGAAACGCTGCCAGTTCTGGCTGGAGTTCTCCTCGCGCTTCACTATGGCTTTCCCCAGCTCCTTAATGTACGACATCCGAATATCGTCGAACACCGCCTGGCTCTTCAGGCCGTCCTTTGGCACTGCGGGAGAAACTAAAAGGTCAACATCTGGGACAGTGATAAGGACAATGTACTGTAAATCACAAAGGGAGGAGGGACTTCCTTTATGTTTTAAATTACCACGTCCAGGCAGTGAAGGGCGAAAAAGGGCAGCTGATTAATATACATCAGGTCATTTTCAGGGTGCACTCTCGGTAATATTTAGCAGCTCAGAGCAATTACAAGTGCAAGAATAAAGCTACACACCCAAAGGGGGGGACGACGACACACTGTAAGCTGTGTTAAAGCAGCCTGCAATTATCGTTTAAATTGTTTTTTTTAATCCATTTGATTATGGAGACCTGCACTGGATTACCTTAGAGATAACGTGAAGTGGAGTTATGAACTTGAGGGGAAATTGGGTGTGTGCATTTTTCTGTATGAAACTAGTTAGCCCTGTGAAGATTTAATTATAATAATTAAATGTCAGTTAGTGAGCTGGTAAAGTGCTGTGATGTGATGTCTTTGGTCCTGCATGCATCAACGTTATCTTTCAGCCACCGTAGACAGTATCAGATTGGAGTAATAGCTTCTGTAATGATTGCACTAACACGGCAACACGTTCAACATGTGATGGTTCAGCTGCTGGAAGGTAAAAAGTCTGACCTGTGCTGAGCAGCAGAAGGACCTTCATGCACAAATACTCGTCGTGGGAAACCTGCAGCCGGACGAACTCGCTGGAGATCTTCAGCATCTGTTCGCACTGGTCGGCCATGTAGGGCAGCTTCATCCGCTCCCTGGTGGGATCAGACGGTAACGGTTAAATGGCTCCTTAAGTCATAAGTGATTTATAAGGGCGGTTGGTGCAATCTCAATCGGGGGGGGGAGAGGAGCAGCTCTCTGTAGATTAAATGTTCCAAGGTCTTGCTACAAACAATTTGGTGAATCCCATTTTAAATCAAAGGTTGAGAATGCATATTTCAGATGAGTGAGTGTCATGTCAGTGATGAAGTAATATTGTGGGGGAAAGTGAAAGTGGGGACAGACTTGAGCAAAATGTCTTGACATGTATGCTTAGGGGTTGCTTTTTCATTCCTTAATTTGAGTCACAGTAAACAGAAAATGTATTTTAAAAAAAGCATCACTAAACAAGAATTAAGCATTATTCATATTGAGATCACCTTAAAAGTATTTTACAAAATTGAGAAAGACTGTTTCAAGCCTGTCATAACCGGATGCGAATATAACAATCTGAAAAAAGCTGTAGTTTAATTTTGTTTGGAGTCTAATTGGCAATTATGATCATATTAACTGTCAGCTTGTGATAATGGAAAATGAAGGGAAACAAATCAAAAGGCCTATTACAGCCTTACGCATGGAAGCTGTGCCGACACTCAGAGCGCCGTTTATGAACGGAGTCATCAAGACTATAAGCGGGATGAACCACTGATTAGTGATGACAGCTGACAGACGAGGTTTGATTCTCTGGAGATACCACACACACACACACACACACACACACACACACACACACACACACACACACACACACACACACACACACACACACACACACACACACACACACACACACACACACACACACACACACACACACACACACACACACACACGCTGCCCTGAGAAACGTAAACAAACAGATGTATGCGTCGGCAGACTGATGGTGATACAAAAATCATAGGCTTAAAAAAATATCACTTCATAGCCTGAATTATGTGAAGTGCAAATAAAGAATCCATTCACCAGGCTGTTATATTGTTATATTTTTACGTTAGTGGTTCATAATACTAAAATACGGGCGCTATGAAACATTTGATCTTAATATATTACTGTGGTTAGACTGATACGTACTCGTTGATGACCAGGTCTGGTGCGAAGCAGAGCATGTTGCCGTTGCACTGCTGGTAAGATCTCCAGCCCAGACCGAAAGACATGAGGAAGAGCCAGGAGCACTGCAGCAGAGTCATCTGGTCGTCCAGGTGCAGGTTCCTGAAACCTGAGGGGGGGAGGACGTAGACGATAAACGGTCTCAATGTGTGAGACGATGTGGGGGTGAAAGGGACAATAAAGAGTAACCAAATACAAAAATACAGTAAATAATTTAGATGTGCACTACAAATGTCTTATTTAGCAGGTGATACTTGGTAGAAAACCAATAAAAATGTGTAATGTGCATTGTTGAAAATAAAAATGCATCACACTGGCTGCATTTTGGGTTGTGTGTGTTGGGTTGTGTGTGTTGCGCACAACGCCTGATAAACCAAACAAGGAGGACAGCACTAATCATAAACGTCCCGCTATGCAGGTTTTACTTTAACACATTATTAATGGAGTTTACATGTACTTAGATGTCATTACAGAAAGAGAAGACAAGTAATAATATGGAACAACTGTTCTAATTATGTTAGAACTAAAGAAATGTTTTCTTTTGAAATGTGTTCTAACTGCAAACTAACCTCAATGTGTCAAATCCTTCTCTTTGCAAACGTAGCACTATAAACTATTTTAATCTCAATATTCATAGTCTACACCCACTGCAGTGGACAAGTTTACACTCCTACTGGCAGAGTAAACTACCAACCTGGCAGAGCCTTGGCCCACTTGACGGCGGAGATGACCTGCCTGCCGCCCAGCCTGTTGAGCGTGGTCATGAGGCGGGTGGAGGTGTCAGGCAGCGTGCTGTCGTAGCCAGCGTAGATGGTGTCCGGCTCGATGGCCTTCAGCAGGGACAGCATGGTGGGAATGAGTTGAGGCATGCACTTGGGTAAAAGGGAGCGAGTCTCAATCGGTGGAGAAGGGGTCAGCTCCTTCTTGTCGCGGTTCATCATCTTCCTCTTGGCTTTGCGCGCTACAGAGGCGAGAACGGGGATGAACACGCAGGGAGGAGTTTAGTGAAATAAAGAGAAAAATGTGAGGAGGAGACAGGAGCAATGTAACCAACTAAAGGGTGCACAATGTGGCGTTATGGGTGCGGTTAATACGTACCTTCCAGGTTCATGCCAGCCATCAGACACTTGCGGAAGCGGCAGGCCGGGCAGTTCTTCCTCCTGATCTTGTCTATTATGCAGTCGTTCCTCCCAGCACACAGGTAATTATGCTGCCCTGAGGCACACAGAGGAGGAAGATTAATCTGTTATTTACCATCACTGCCGCAAACACTCCAGGGGGAAAAACTAATTAGCTGTATCCCAGTCCTTCACTTTGTAACGATCATGCCTCCATTCTTAAAATCATAATGATTCCAGCATTTGAGCAAACTTATGTGACAGGTCAGTGATGAATGAGTTTATCACAGGCGATGAATAAATCAGTGAGGAAAGGATGATGTCTCGTGGATCTGTACCTTCCACTGCTCTCTTGAAGAAGACCTTGCAGCTTCCACAGGTGAGAACGCCGTAGTGGCAGCCTGAAGCCTCGTCTGAGCACACCAGGCAGATTTTACGAGTCCCGCTCTTTCCCTGTGTTGAGGATGCAGTGATCGCTTCCTGTCTGGAGGTAGAACTGGAGGGAGAAGGTGGAGACAGAGAAGATAAATGTAGAGGACATTGAGTAACTCCCAAAAGATCCCTGTTGAGGTTTTGACCTATGGAGCTGATTTTCTATGAGTGGGGTCCTTGTCTTGTGTACAACGATGCACACGCGGGTCTAGGGTGGTGATGCGTTCACAGTCCTATCACTGGTTTAACATTATTCCACTGATCAATGGGTGGTGTTGATCCCAGCTATGCAGAAATGCACCGGCAAGCGCAGGAAAGAAAATAACTGTTCCCTAGTAATTATGGATTTAAGCAATGCAGTTTTCAAACTTTAAAAGGAAAATTCAGCTTTATAAATGTTATATGATTATAACTAGCTAGTCCACAAGGATACACAGAAACTGGTTTTGGTGAGTAACACTGAATGTTAACATAAGTTTTGCTTGTTTGCAAGAAAAAGCCACAAGGCTCCTTTTAACCATACAAACTTATCTTCTACTATCTCTGAGAAAGTGTGAAATGATCTTAAGTATCACAAAATAGTTGCACCGAAATTGAAGTGCAATCCATACCAGAAAAATACTGTAAGTCAGTAGTATGTCAATTATGCTGCCCAACCCCCACTCCTAAAAGCATCCTCTAAGTTTTGAGAGTTCAGCTGTAGTTCATATTTACAACTCTGCACCAAAACTTTAAATAAATAACCTACACAGATGTACTACTGGTTTTTCCTCAACTTTGCCTTCATTCCCAACACCACGGGCAGAAGAAGTGAGTCCTGTTGTGCCCGTTCGGGCCTTTAAAGCCTAACTTATCTGACCGTCTGTGGTCACGTACTAAATCCAGTTGTTGTCATTAAAACAGCTCCTCTTCCTTGGAGTGAACCTCAAAACGTTTCCAGACCCAGTCAACGGTGGTCTGAAATACACTTTCTCAAAACTACCACTAGAGGATGTCAGGGTTTGCAGCATCCATGCACCAGAGGTCCACACCCCCTTTCTAACCCAGTGGCCACAGCAACAACAACGCCCACACTGAGAGGATATTGAGCCTGAGACACGCAACAACTGTGTCTGTCTGACTATGTGTCAAAAAGTCTGCAACCGCAATGTTCTATTTGATAAGGGCTGCTCTGAACTGTCTCTGCACACTAACACATTTATGCAGATTTGATCCAGGGAGCCAAGTTCACCCTTAGTTATACAACATGGGGGTATTAGCATGGAAGCAGGGCAGGTCCCAGCAGTCAGTGAGCATAGCAGGGTGGGAAAACCTGAGTGAGACATCAAAGCATCAAGTCCAGAAGCATTAAGGAAACTCATCAGGGACAGACCTCAGAGGAGGCCGTCTAGCCAATGCAGCACTGAGAGCCTTCAGAGCGCCACTGAAAACACACTGTGGTCAATAACTCTGTCTATTTACCTAATACACAATACAATTGTGTGTTGATATTTAATGAGCTTCTATATCCTGAAAGTCTTTGGCTGCACTCTGCATTGTTTCGTACTGCTAAAATTCAACCCCCCAAATCTCTGGGTTGGTTTTTGGAGGAGATACCACCACTAAGTGGGGGGCACACCGACCTCTCGGTTCAGCTGTGGGAGGGTGAAACATGGGGCAGATCACATTCTGTAAAGACACTTTTACACCAAAGTTTTATTTCAGTTCGGTAGTTACACCCAAGAAGCATCACACGGAAGCACTAAACAAATCCAAAGTGGGTTGTTTAAAGTTGTTCAAAGTGGGAAACCAGAGCAGAAGGAACATTAGAATAAATATTTTATAGTTACAATGAAAATCTGCCTTCTAGTCTTGGGAATTGGATTAATCATTCTAAATTTTCTCAAGACTGAAAACACATTAATCATTCATTTGTAAAAAGACAAGAAGATGAAACATAAAATGTCCAATCCCATATCCAAATACAACAAATACAACACATACAACACACTATAGGTGAACCAATAAACATCCTTTTTTTAAGTTGCCATGTCCTAATCAGAATATCAGTGTTTCCCAGCATAGTGTCATCTTTGGTCCAACAAAAGGTTTTTATATGATAGCCAATGAATCATAAAAAAGAAATCTAAGAATCTTAATATTGATAAATAAAGTTGGACCATGTTGTGCACGATTAACAACAGCAAGGTTAATTAATATTAAGAACACCATTTGTTCTGGACAGTACCTGAGCAGAATGACAGAAGGGAATTTGTAACAGTCACCAGCCAGTCACCTCAGCATATGTGCCTTCTCAAGGTCGTGCTGTTATGTTGAATGTAACAGGGACTTTGATAAATGCAAATGCAGGTTCCAATGTTCTCATTGCATTAAAAAAAGTTCAAAAATGACAGTATCGCAAATTTTTGAATTATAACCCCTGTGTCATTAATCACATCATGTCACCAGATTCTTGCCAATATACAGCCCGAATTTGAATTCCTGCTGTTTGGATTACAGCCAACTATCGTCTAGAAAACACTGCCTGGGTGAAAGGTCACCCGATATACACAATTCAAACCAAAGCTGTGCCACTGGGATGACGTAAACCAGCATGCCATCTGTCTCACACACAGATTCATGTTGGGTGCCCTAAACAGACTGCCATGAGATATGACACACACACACACACACATACAAAGCATGAACACACACAGAAAAACACCCTTCTAGCTCCAAAAGAAGCATGTTCTAACAACCGGGTTGGAGGAGGCTGATGAGACCAGAGTGATGATGTTGATGATGTCAGAGGGTGTGATGGGGTAACCAGTTTATCCTTCATTGGCCCACTGGGATAGAGACGTCAGGACAGCTTCACTAGAAGGCTGTAGGCTACTGGTGCTAATCCAATTACGGCAGCGTCTATACGTTTCCAACACCAAAGTAAGCCTGAAGTGATGTCACTTATTTTCTGTGTTTCCTCTAAACTCTCTTAATTTGGAATCAGTCGATGGCATTCAGCAAAGCCGTGAAACAAGTTACAAATCTGTTTTTGTGGACTGTCAGACATTAACCAATCAAAGCTGCACAGCAGTGTGGGGAAACCAAATTTCCTCTTTCTGAAACCATCTGCTGAAGCGAGTGCATGCCATCGACAGGAAGCTCTCGCATTCCCTCAGAGTTTACTATCAGCCAGAGCGCAGTCACAGCGAAACAGGCAGAGACACCCAGAGATGGGCCTCGACTTCAACAGGCTGAGAAAGTTAACTGCTTACGTCCGTAGGAGCGTGATCAATCAGCCTGAGTTTAACTGAGGCAAGCCACTTCACGCACTTACCGTAATGCCAGTGGCCCAGTGCCCTGCTTAACTATTCATAATCTCCTTTTAGCCGTGAGTGTCACGAGCAGCGTGGCAGGTTTCTGCTCTATATAACTGTCTCTTTGTCAAGCCAGACGAGAGGCGGTTAGAGCTATATCACTGCAATGCCCAGCTGTTTATTTTTAGGTGAGGCAGATAATGTTGTCTTTGTGCATTTAGTGTATTCCACATATTAGTCTACATCATCCTACTTGACTTACGGCAGGCCCAGCCACTATCAATGAGTTATTTCACAGAAAAATATGAACTATCATTTCGTTCAACCGGTTAGTTGGAAATAATAGAATAAGGATTTGCCCGTAAAATCTGTCTGGGCGGCTGCAAGCTTGAAACCTAAGCTGTGAGTTTCTGTAAAGGTTATCACTGCTACTGATATGGTTGAACACTGCACAAACATCTCATCTTCATCAAAACTCTGTGAGCATAAAGAGAGCAGAAGGAAGCGTTCCCTCCCCGAGGTGAGGGCCACCGAAATAGAACGGGAACTGGTCTGTACGCTCTGAATCATGCTCGCGTGCAGAACAACAACGCAGCTTCTATGAGGGAGTGGAGTGACTGG
Source organism: Anoplopoma fimbria (assembly GCF_027596085.1). NCBI lineage: Eukaryota > Metazoa > Chordata > Actinopteri > Perciformes > Anoplopomatidae > Anoplopoma > Anoplopoma fimbria. The sequence goes on along the minus strand of NC_072452.1, from coordinate 10,953,874 downwards.
GTATGTTTGGCCAAAGACTGGACTTGACTTCTCTAAAATATCTGCCTCCTTCACCCTCCGATAAAAACAGACAGTATGTCTTTGAAGCACTTGTCATAGTGCAACAAATTCACTGAACCGTGCTGCCACAGAAAAGGTCATCAAGAGTTTTTATGGCCATTGCTTTAGTTCATGAAACAAGCCATTAGTGAGATATTCTCACATGTGTAACTCCCTCAGAGTCACGGCCTGCAAGGAGCCACTGTCTCCCGTTCCATGTTTTATTGACAAACCCCCTTCAATAACAGCTACATTTGGTTCCAAGTGCAGCAAAGGCTGTTTGGCTTGAAGAATCAACATTACTCTGGCTGAGCACAAGAAAAACAACCCCTAAGGATCTGAGTTTCCACATTAGTTTCCATAATTGGAGCAGTAGGGGACTATATGTATAGGTGGGAGGTGGCTTCCCAGCCTATAAAATGAATTTGGAGGCTTGCTGCTGCTACTGTGTGCATAACTGCTGGATGTGGGAGGAACCCACTCCCAAAGTTAGGCTTTGCTGACTCGAAAAACTGCACACAAAAGTAGGAAGAAGGGCACAAACAACTCACAGACTTAGCTACATCCTCTTAACCTCAATATAGGGACTTTCTATAAGCCTATTCAGGATCAAAACACAACAAAAACTAAATGCAGAAAACTGTGGTAACAGTAGAATGCTGTAAAAACGCTAAAGTGACTGGAATGGTTGGCATTTGATCTGGTGCCGTAACTCGGTGCCAGCTGTGGGCAGGACGGAGGGAAAGTAGGTCAGGAGAGTGAGAGCTTCGCAGCAGCCCGCTGTGGTCCGCCTGCCTGCCTGCCTGCTACAGTGCTCATGACGACACACCCACATGCGCACACACATGCATAACACACACAAGCAAAAATCATAAAAAGGTGATTTGCAGTAGCTGGAAGCTTCTGCTGACAGTCAAGGTCCCTGCCCTTGGTTGCAGGAAGCAAAGACAGGGGGCGAAGAGAGAGAGAGAGAGAGAGAGAGAGAGAGAGAGAGAGAGAGAGAGAGAGAGAGAGAGAGAGAGAGAGAGAGAGAGAGAGAGAGAGATAGAGAGAGAGAGAGAGAGAGAGAGAGAGATAGATAGATAGATAGATAGATAGATAGATAGATAGATAGATAGATAGATAGATAGATAGATAGATAGATAGATAGATAGATAGATAGATAGATAGATAGATAGAGAGAGAGAGAGAGAGAGAGAGAGAGAAGACATCACACAGCTGTTTTCACCAGGCACGACCTATCACTCTGGTCACTGCAGAGGTTTGGGGCTCTACATTCTGAGACAGAATAATTGTCTGATAAATACAAATCTCTACTCCTGAGCTTATGCTGTCATGAAAATCACACATTCAACAGGTTGTTAGAAAGTCCTGCAGGCACAGCAGCTGTCAAACAAAGCCACAAGGGAAGGACTCAAGCCTACATCTCATCAATGGGACACATTACATTGCGAGACTATTGCAACTTAAAGTAATGAAAATGTCAGTGCCTGAAATGTGTTTCCCGGTTAGGAGAAAGAATGGTGGGATACTTTTTTTCTCCAAACTTTTAAACGCTTGTTTTTTCATTGGTCTCTAAAGACTGTGCACAAGAAAACAATTGCCAAACTAGTCAAAAAGAATCCAAGGTGATATGAAAATAACATGAATAGCCTATTTAAAAGCAGAGCCATTTGAAAACGACCCCATACGTGTGTTCCAGCATAGTATTTGGCAATACTATGCTGGAGTCAAACGCCTCGAAGAAATTCCAGGAACCTACGGTGTGCTTTATAAATAACTTAACCTAAAGTCAGGAGCAGGATCAATTTCTTAGCCATTACATCTAACCGACAAAAAAAAAACTTTAGTTGGAATGGGCTGGGCCAGGAGGAAATAAAAAACAACGCTACATACCACAAGCCTACTAAAAGGGCTGTGTGATTATCTGCTAGAGGAATTACATTTCTGAATGTTTTCCGCCAGTCAAAGAATGCATTTCCTTTGACTGCAACCGAAAAAATCAATCAGGTCATGCATCATTAAAACCAATTATCATATTATGAGGGTGTGTATTTTCCAAAATAGAAACTATCCTGGAGCAGTACTTAATTATGTGAGTCAGACTGAGTCAGATCGTGAAACTGCGAGGCCTTAAATGAACAGCTAAGTTATGGGAAATGTAAGCAGCGGTTAACTGGAGACGTGTGGGAGACAACTGGTAAGGTTAAGAGTCCCAGCTGACCTGCACAGTGCAAAGAAGCAAACCGTGGAGCTATGGCAGCTCAGGTACTCGGTGCCATGCCACAGCCTCAGCAGGAAGTAGCAGCACCGTTGCGTGAGAAGCTGGAGGACATGGTGACCTGATGCCAAGCGCCTGGCCACAGTGCCACGCTCAGCTAATACCAGGCGGCTAAATGTCACACAGGTTGAGAGCGACAGGCACCGCACCAAAACAAAAAACTCCCACTCTCTGGAGACACACACACACATGAAGAAATGCTAAGATTTCACACAGATAAGCCATCAAACAGAAACAATTATCTGGGCTCACACTTGCATATACACAGACATAATGATATGCTTAAATACACACACACACACACACACACACTCTCTACAGGACAAAAAGACGGGGCAATTAAAGCCACATGTTATATAAATCTGCTCCGGGTCACCAGGCATTAGGACGACTGTAAGACAGTTGTGAAGAAGTAACCAAGCATAATTATCACAAACAATAGAAACGCAACAACCACATCATTGCCACCCCTTTGTCGAAACGTCGCATTTCTGCATGCCAATCTTTGAGCTGATCACTCCCCGTCAGATACTGTGTGAGAGACACAAACAAAAGAGCCTTTAAGGCACGTGACTGCCGGTGGAGAATTTCCATTCAGCCGCTTTACGACCTGATCTCAATGCCACACTCACAGCTGAACCTGTAAAATTCTACAGGGCCTTTTAGTTATAACTGTACAAAAGACACTTTGTTGGGCTGTGTGGAGACAAAATACTGTGACTCTATATTTTATACTCTTCTGAATGTAAACTCACTGGAAACAAATTAAGACTAAGCAAAATCACACGAGTAAGCCAGTGGAACATGCAATGTTTTTTACTTTTCTTTGCTACCGAATTTCCTTCTCACTGTACAGGCCTGACCTCTCTGTAAAAGGCCACAACTCATTCATCCCGACTGCTGAATGAACTGTCTGTGCGGTTGCTTGGGGACAGATCTGCTTCAAGTGGAGACAGTGCATGTCTCAGGTTTATTTTTGGCATAATGCAACTGAAGGATCGAAGGGATCTGCCCAAAACAACCCCATGGACCCCATCTGTGAGAGGCTGAGCAAAGCCAACAGGCTGTTACACTGAAACGTAAAAGACAGTAAAAAAAGAAATAAAACATTATCTGTTTTAGAAAGAAAACTGTTCAAACATGGCTACTAGGATTTGCCATAAACATAAACTGAAATACAGTCCTTTCCAGTAAGAAAAAAAAAAAGATGACATGTCTAAATTGGATAAATTGGAATTCCCCTTGCTTTTCTACAGCACATCCTTTCTGCAGATCTTGGGGCTAACTGCTGCAGCCACGTCCTGTAGAGCACACGAGCCTGTCTCAGAAAAGCACGGTTAGTGGGTTAAATAACTAACCTGGGGGTTAACACAGGCATTTTTGTCTCGGGACGATGGCATTTATTTGAAAACTAACTCTATTGCTATGGTAACACACACCGCAAACCAAACCAGTAAGGAGATGTTTTTTGTCTAATAGGCTTATCAAAACGTATAAAATGTCCACCTACTCGTCCATCAACTGTGAGGGAAAAATGGAGTCTGAAATCAGTAGAAGTTTAACTATAAAAGTGAGATGACACTATCCAGGAAATAGGAAGTTCCCCCCACAGTGTTCTAACGAAGTGCACTGATCATCCTTTTAAATTACAACAAGGCAGTTAATCTTCACACTGACAAGTACCTGATTTATGTGCACTACAGGTTGGTAATGCACAACTTGTTTTCTTAAAGCCTTTGTAATTACACGTCATCAATGACATTTCCTGTACTCTGTTCCAAACCCAATCCAGACTTGGTATGAGAAAATGCCTTTTATAGATCTGGTATTTTTGTATTTCATGACAATCTTCTTTTCTTATATTTTACTTTGTTTACTTTTGAAACTGCAATGTCCCAATTTTCAATAATCTCAACATTTTTCAGATTCCTTGTGTTTTATCTGATGCTGCTGCTGCATGTGACTGGCTGTTTGCTAGAAAGCCTAACTCCGTCATTTGTATAAACTCATAAAGTAGAAAAATACTGGATGAACGTCACCAGCTGACAACCACCTCTGTGTGAGCTGTAATCCAGAATCGCCACTGTTTCAGTGGGAAACCAGATAACAGAGCCTGCCTAAGTCCAACTGTAAACAACACAAGTAGAACTGAAAAAAAGAACAATTTCTGCACTGAATAATACTTTTGTCAATGGCAGGTCAAAACTAATGACGATCACAAGTTACTAAAGCCCTAGTACTGTCTCTAAATTAGAGGCTGACAAAGTCACTTATTAAAAAGATTGGTTTAGGGTGTATGAAGCCCTATCTACTTCTGATCCTTTGTTTACTGCACTCAGGTTACATGAGCTGTCAAACACACCTCATTTACACCGAAACCATTTCCTCACACGTTTTAACACGTCAACCAGCGTAGACAAAGACTCATCGGTCTGGTGTTTCAATTAAAAGTCAGTTCCAAACAACTATTCAGGTCACACTTCAAACTGACATTTCCCAGGTGAACTATTCCTTTATAGGCCGGTGGCTCAGAAACTACATTTAAAATGTCAGAGTTGTGTTCATGCAGAAAGTAAAGAAAGGCTGTCCAAACTTGCTGGCAGTACAGGAGCACACGACACTCCTCTATCCATGGATACTACACAGGAAAATGTAAGACGCTAAACACTGAGAGGACTCAATGAAAAATACAAAAATAAACAAGGAGCGCTGTGATGTAGATTATATTTTCTTAATAAAGTGCTATCATACGTCAAATAAATTGGATTGGCTTTACTTATTGTAATATAAGCCTTCTTCAGGCAAAATGTGCATTGTGCAGCTGTATTATGGGTGGGGGGGATATAAATATCAGAAAATATCAGAATAGACAGATATTCAACATTAAATAAGTTACTGGAACCCAGGACAAAAAAATGTGCAACACACTTGATTAGGGTTTCCCAACACTAAATTGATTTTGTTGTCTGACTAACACTGCAAAAGCCCAAAGTATGTAGTTTGCAATGATATGAGGATTGAGTAGATACTAAAATGTTTACATATATTTCCGATTAACAATCTGTTATCCACAGTGTCATGAACTTATATCTTGCTGACCATCTCAGGACAGGGATTCGAGAAGCTCAAATATTCTAGAAGCCACTGGCCAACTGTGGTCTTTGAGCAAAGCATACAAAATAGGATAAAATAAGACATAACTTGGATCACCACGTAAATATATTAGCTCAAGTTAGTTAGTGAGACTAAAACTAAAGTTCGGTTGAGACCACACGCTACAGTTCTTACCTAGCAAAGCTGGTGGGGTAAGAGGGAGAGGCTGAGAAAGCCTCGTTGGCCCTGAGCATCGCAGAGTTGTCCCCGACACCTTGGCTTCTGTTCCAGGCCCGGCCAATGGTAGTCAGTGGGAGATACAGGCTGGACACTAGCTTCTGATCCTTCTGCTGCTCAGCATCATTGCTGCTGGTGTTGATTCCAAAGTGGTAGCTCGGTCCTCCGGAAGTGCTGACCCCACGGATGGAGATGGGGTTAGAGCTGGGCATGTCCGTGTTGGATGTGCCACTCATTTGGCAATAACTCTGGCCTGCAGACGTCTTCTCCTGTTTGATCACACCTTGGGTGCAGAGCTGAATGAAGCCAGCCTCTTTTTCTTTTTTCACCAATGCAGACAAAGTGGTTGTAGGAACAAAGGAGGCGGTTGTGCATATGCTAGTGCTGGACTGTTCTGGACTCGTCATATTGCCGCCATTGAGAGCGACAGAGATCGTCCCTCTGCTGTTGACGCTCTCAACCACAACAGGCTTTATGTCCCTTTCTGCGCTAACGTCCCCAAGCAGAGAATCATCCCCCAGAGTGGACAAGAAGGCATCATCCCCTACATAAAAATCTGACGGGGACCCAGAGAGCTCGAAGTCTTGGAGCAGGTCCAAAGTGTTGTCACTGAAAAATTTCTGGTTCACGTCCACATCTTTCCCAATGTGATCAAAGGCATTATCAAGGTCAATGGGATCCTGGTCTCCTTTATCCATGGAGAAATCTTCTGTTTTCATGTGGAAGAAATTGGGATCTGATCCCCCAATCAGTGAATCCATGCAGGACTCTGAAATGTCTGCTATACTTGCCTCCAACTGGGGCAAATTGTCCCTCAAAGTCTGACGACCGAACGCAGTAGAAGCCTGCGACTGGAGTAACTGCTGCTGCTGAAGCTTCTGGTCTTTGGCCAGAAACCTGGACTCTTGGTCTTCCAACAAGGGGCCGACGGAGGCTGTGATGTAGGCGAGTTCCTCTGGAAGGGGGCTGTAGCTGAGGCCGTTCGGTACCTTTCCTGGCTGCATCAACGAGCTGGATGGAAGAGCGACTGATGTGGCAGAGGTGATGGACATGGCACTGTGAGGAGCCACTATCAACAGACCTCCCTCTGGGGGCTTTCACAGTAGACCAATTTGCTCAGATGATCATCTCTTCTTCACTCCACCACTGTCCATCTGTTTTGTTGTTGTTGTTGTTGTTGTTGTTTTTAATGGAGAAAGAGAGGAGAGGATAGACAGTTTAATGTGATTATCAAACATGCACTTCACCTCTAAACTGTATTATTATTATTATGCAACATGGCTTCAGGTCATGCATGAGCAGGAGTCCACATAAGAGAAAGTTGTCAAGCATGCCCCCCCCTCTGCGCGCCCTTGAATGCTAACGAAGCTAAAGAGAGCTAGCTGCGTTAGCATGTCCCAGCAGCAACATGTCAACACGAGCGACGTCCTCCCTTCACACACACATCCCCGTCACCACACACACACACACACACACACACACACACACACACACACGCGTGTCTGACCGTAAAGCAAACTCACACAGCCACAAAGTTGACCTGCTAGCAGTTAGCTCAATGCTAACTAAGCTGTCATGCTAACGTAGCAAAACGTGGCTAACAAAAGCTAAACGCCTGGATGCGGTCGCCCGTCACGGCTGCCTTTCCGTCCCGCGTGGGCCCCATCGGTGCACGCGCCCGAGAACGGAGAGCGCGTGCGGTTCTGTGTCGGTCTGCAGCCCCGCGTGCAGGAGCTCATATTTACCGTCCAATGGCATCCGTCCACAGGTCGTCTGTCAACATTGTTTTGGTGGAAAGTGGCAGTCCACGGACACTGTTACCCGTCTCGCGTGTCGCTGCGTGACATGGTGGACGCAGAGCTGCGTGCTTCAGGGGCTGCTGCTCCCGTCCTGTAGGTCTAGATGTGAGTTGTCATGCAAGCTGCGTGGATCTGACCCGGCTGTGGAGAGTCGCAGCTATAGCCATTAGGAAAGTAGGCGCTCACCTCCAAGAAAAACATACAAAATGGAGATCCGAGAGAGCCAACCCCGGAGAGCCTGTTTACAACGTGCAGCGCCGCCTGCTGCCCGTGCGGGAGGGCTGCAGCTTGTTGTGTGCAAACTCTTGAGGATTTAAAAAAAAAAAAAATAACCCCCAAAAAAAGTGGAATTAAATAACACAGAGATGCACACAAACCAAGACAGCGTTTGAAGTGCAGAGACAATCCTGGCTAAAGGGTGCATCAGCAGTGAACAAGTGGTGTGATCAGCAAAACGTCACAGTTTCTCTCCTCTTTGAATTATTGTTCATGAAGCTGCCCACTGTGGGGGCCTCACTGCCCTGTAGCTGTGAATGGAGCTGACAGAGGGACAGGCAGACATCTGAGGCAGAGGACAGTTAGAGCAATCAGGAAAGGACATTACATTACATTACATTACAGTCATGTAGCAGACGCTTTTATCCAAAGCGACTTACAATAAGTGTATTCAACATAGGTATTCAAGAGAACTACTAGTCACCAGAAGTCATAAGTGCATCTCCTTTCTTAAACAAGCATCTAAGAGCATAAACCAGAGCAAAAGTACAGAAACAAACTAATACAATAAGTGAAGAAACAAACAATAAGTGCAACAAACTAATATGAATACAATAAGTGCAACAAACTAATACGAATACAATAAGTGCAACAAACTAATACGAATACAATAAGTGCAGAAACAAACTAATATGAATACAATAAGTGCAACAAACTAATACGAATACAATAAGTGCAACAAACTAATACGAATACAATAAGTGCTAAGAGGAAGGCTCAGGGTAGTACTTCTAGAAGAGGTGAGTTTTCAGCCTGCGCCGAAAGGAAAGGACATTGTAGTCCTTCGTAAAATGTATATTATGAGACTACAGTTTACTTGTTGGTCTACTAATACTGTCTCCAGAGGCTCAAGAGGACACTCAATGTCACTGAAATTGCTGCATCGAGAAACAACAAAACAACTATTGGATGATTATTATTCATTAAGTTGTAATGGGTAAACCTATCACTTTACTTTTGGGAAGGAAACAATCGATACGTGCATTTTCAAAGATACCATGAAGCAAATCATGTATTTATTCAAACAGAACAGACAGCACTGTGTTTTTAAGTTGTTACTTTCATTTAGATTTTGGCTGGAAAACTGTAATACATTTTGTTTCTCAAGACATGCCAGTTCATACTTATGCCTCTTTCATCTGGAAATATGAGTGGTTGAAAAGTGCCTGGAGAAGAGGAAATAGAGTATTACTGCATGCAAAGGGATAATAACTCTGCAGAGTGGTTTGGGCCTGTATTAGTTGTTGCTTCCAAGGCTGCACAAAAGTGCACAGAATATTTTCAGCAAATCCACTGGCTTGTTTGCATTATACACCACAGTGACAATGTTTGGATACCAGAAGTGTAAAGATATCAAAAAAATATCATCATAAATCATGTACATTTGTTGAGATTTCGATTTTTTTTTTAACCATTTCTCACTCAACAGATGTGTTTTTTTGTCACATGCGACACAACCTGCCTGTCTCAAAATGTCTTAATACCCATGCCGCACACTACAGATTATAATGCAAGAGCTTGCAAAATCCACAATTGTCTTTTTAATGTTACAGCACATACAGACTTTCTTACTTCACTCTCAGCTGGGACCCATATAGTCCTACATTACCCATGCTGAACCCTCTTCCAAAAGATACAATCTGATCCTGGAGTAGCCACGAACAGGAAATAAAGTAAAGACAGGAGGCTGGGAAATTGGCTCTAATGGGAGGATAAGTGAGATGAATAAGAAACAGGGTTTATAGCATATATGGGAAGATAATCATCCCCAAGCAAGGGACAGGGAATACACTTCTGTTATACAAATCTGACACCAGAGATACACTCTGGTGTGGGACTATGAATTAATTAAAACATCAGAGCACATAAATCCCCTCAAAATAATCCATATTGTCAGCATCTAATGATAGCAAACAGTATTCCCTACACTCCCCTGTTAAGGTCACATAATCCTCAAAACATTACTACATTATGTATGATGTAAGCAGTGGAACCTCACATCACAGAAACAGAGAACAGTGGCGTGCTCACTGTAGCTCTAAATCCCCCCTGTTTGAATCCCACTCAGTCCCCTGTGGCTGCTTAGCAACCCCTCTCCAGCACAATATACTCTGAATTAACAGGGTAAAGCGTGACCGCTGCCTCCTCAAAACCAGAGTCAAGGGTGCGCTCCCATCATCAACGCCTTCTCTCAGCACTGCAGCAATAAAAAGGCTCTGATTTATTACAGCGTGGCCTCTAAAAACACACACACAAAAAAACAACAACAACAAACAATCTGAAAAGCAAACATGAGATACAAAAACAGTCACGGATCAGTGATAGTACATGTGATGTAGCTGCTGGACGTGAGGGACTTATACTTCATATATAAAATAAACAGGGCCCACAAGTCTCCCAGATTCAGGTAACCATACATCTTTGAATGCATATTTTCAGACGTCCACATACATCATTTATATAGCTTATATACAAATCTAGCTTGCAGCCATATACACCAGCATGTAGACGATGACATGGATTGTCAAGCCTTAAATTCGGCCCTGCATCTCACTTCTTCCAAACTTTATTTTCCGCCCAATGGCTTCACTGTAGAGTGTAAGGACGGCTCTATGACAATTTCACTGAGCAGGACCTAAGCAATAACACAAAAGTCCCCAAAACCTTGTCCTCCTGTTATAATCCACAAATAATGACTCAGTAATAAGGGGTTCATGTTTCTTCCCCCCACAAACATTACTGAGAAAACTGCAACGAACAAGCACTTTATGGGGAAATGGACTTCAGGACCTTAGCATCAAAACACATACTTTTGTAAAATTGCAAGATATTAATCAATGCAAACTCTAATGTCAATTTATCTGAGAGGATGGAGCATCAAGCAGCTGAGACTTGGAGCGTGCAGAGATCTGTCCGTGGTCCTGAAATAGGAATTCTCTCGGTCAAATCGATGAGGAAGGGATCAATTTTCATATTCACTCACTTTGTTCTGGTTGTTGGAAGTGATACTGCTGTCTGATGCCAAAGAGTGAGACTGCGACTTAGATTTGTTTCAGTTTATTTCAACATTTGAGCCATTATTTTTAGTTAGATATGAAAGGAGTTAAGGAGGAGTATCCTGTGTTTCCACGTATAGCTGTCAGTGCCGAGGATGGGACCTAACCCCCTCACCCGTCTCTCGGGATAAGCACGTCAGCTAAAAGCGTTAAATGTAAATGCGAAAGCCTCTGTGAAGACTCAGAAGAAGGGATTATAAATCCGCAACGCTGGATGTTAAAACTACATCAGACCTGGATCCACTCCGCCAGCTGCGCGCCGCCCGCAGCCTCATCACAGGCTCAGGGAAAACTGCACAGACGCACCCACATCACTCCGCTTTGAGTCGTTCGTCTGCAAATGTCATTTTCCTTTAAGATGATGTAAGACATTACTTCATGGGACGATTTTCTCTCTCTCTCTCTCTCTCTCTCTCTCTCTCTCTCTCTCCACCCCCCCCTCCTCTCTCGTGCACAGCTTGGAGCATCATTAGAGGTTTATTTGAGCTTCTGCCGGACGCCAAACGTTTCCGCACTCAGCAGTTTGGAGAGGTGGGTGCGCACAGGAGTCGCACCTTCATCTTCCTCTCTGTGAGCATCCTTGGAGCATGTTTCAGCATCACAGTTGTCAAGGAGCGACGCTTAACAGCAGGATGAAGGGATGCACGCACGTTCTTCAATTGATTTTGGGCTGATTGAAGCAGAAACCAGAAGCAAGACGGTGACCCTTTTCCACAGAAAACTTAACAACAACAACAACAACAAAAAAGGTTGTTTTTTTTACTTTTTTGGGGGGAAATTTCGGAGTGAAGTGAGAATTATTTCTTTGAAATCACAGAAAATGATCCAACGCAGTGGATGTGTGTAACATGATGCGCTCACTGGTTATGATCATCGATGGACAGGCACACTTGGGGGTTAAAGGATATACTGTAAGCACACCTTGGGAGTGTTTGACACTGGATACAAGGACTGCAGCTTGAATCAAGACTGTGCTTTGGGTCTGAGGGGCATCAACGCCATGCAGCTGCACCCCACACCCTGAACTTCTGGGACGTTTGCGCTCCGTGATCGAGACTCAGGATTCGTGCATGATCTGGGGGAAAAAATGGCACTGAGTGAAAACTGCAAAACGCAACCTGCAAAAGAGCAAGGGTCGGTTCAAAACCCTCCATCGGATGTGATCGAGCTGAACGTGGGTGGACAGGTGTATTACACTCGCCATGCCACACTGACGAGCTTTCCAAATTCCTTACTTGGCAAGCTGTTCTCTAACAAGAAGGGGTCTTCAAATGACTTGTCCCGGGACTTCAGAGGACGGTATTTTATTGACAGAGATGGCTTTCTGTTTCGGTATGTATTGGATTATCTTAGAGACAAGCAAGTTGTCCTCCCTGACCACTTCCCCGAGAGAGGAAGGTTGAAAAGAGAGGCGGAATACTTCCAGCTGCCAGATTTAGCCAAACTTTTGTCGTCCGAGGATTCAAAACTCTTTCCAGACGACTTGTGCTACAGTGATTTCGATGATGCGTCGCAGGGCAGCGACCAGAGGTTTTACCCCTCTTTCTCCCTGGACCGGAGGTATGGCTACATCACGGTCGCCTACAAAGGCGCCTGCGCTGGGGGAGGCAGAGAGAGTCAACTTGATGTCAAAGCTAAAAAGTTACCCAGGATCTTCATCAGCAGTAGGATTGGCTTGGCGAAAGAGGTATTTGGAGACGCCCTGAATGAGAACAGGGACTCGGACAGACCCCCGGACCGTTACACCTGCAGGTTTTACCTCAAGTTCAGGCACCTGGAGAGAGCTTTTGACATGCTGTCAGAGAGCGGCTTTCACATTGTGGCTTGCAATTCGGCCCTGACTGCGTCCTCAATCGGTCATTACGCGGATGACAGGGTCTGGTCCAATTACGCACAGTACATCTTCTACCGTGAGTGAAGATTTATTCCTACTTCGTACTTTCAGAGGTGATGAGAGATTAACTGATGGCTTTGACCTCCAGGAATAATTAGAATGCCAACAACCAAGTTAAACACAAACAACACCCAAGTGCCCCTCTCTCCCCCTTATGACTGCATCCAGGCAGTAGTACGGTGCTGCATGCTGACCAGAAAGGGTCCTTTTCCCATTAATTCAATGGTGTAAACATTTTAAACACACATGTTTCCATATGAAAACCCCATGCAATGTATTTCCAATGGCCTAGAATAAAAGATGATTTGAAGAAACTGGTGTGTGTTGGCTCGCACCACCAGGAGGCATGGTCGGGTTTCAGCACATCCACCTTGAATACTTGCATCCCTTGCAATGGCTAACTTTAAACATCTGTTTTTGGGCCGAGATTAGAGGCAAACTTGCCCACGGGCCTCAGGGGAGTTGAGTCACAATGTTGCTACACTTCAAGTACACATGCGTCATGCGTAAAGATGGGTTAAAGCCCAGCTGCTGATGGGTTATGAATAATATAGCACCGGTGGGCTGCACACAATTCACATGAATCCTGCCGCATTCTCTTGAATCAGCTTGCTTTTCACTTGAAGACAGGTTTGTTCATCAGCAAATGCCTTAATTAGCTGCAAATATGGTTCATTCCACTCTCTGCAGAGAGAGGGTCTGGACCATATGGCCAGTTAAAAATCACTTTGTTCATTACTCTTAATGGCTCCCTTTGGAAGAGCTGAAGAAAAGCCCAGTTGGTGGGTCAAGGTTGGAGGTGCAGAAGGGTGGACTGAGGAAGACATGACATATGGTCTGCTAATGATTTACCAATAGTATCTTGAATACAGGCTAATTATAACAGAGGGCTCTGCCTTGACTGGCACAAACATCCGGCCAGGTTGGATTTTCCTGAGTCATTCAACTTTCTGGAGCACAGCATATGGTGTAGATGTTCATCCCCCCTCCCCATTAACAGACACTGCCCTAGAACAAAGACAAGGACGGTGGGAGGTGGATGAAAAGAAGGTGAGAGACAGGGGAGAAACAGCCAACAAAGTACGGCATGGAAGAAAAGAAGATGCAGAGTAAGAAAGCACAGAAACCAAAAGACGGAATTTAAGGAAGCAAGCTGAAAGGAAGTGAAGAAGAGAGAGTCGAGCAGATGGAGGGGAGAGCGGCTGAGGAGGAGGGATGAGGGAGTAAAAGTTGCATGAGACCTGGCCATGGGGAGAAAGAACTGAGGCAGAAAGAAGAGAGAGGGAGCTAGCGAGGTGCAAAAATAGATTAAAGTAAGTATCAGACAGGAAAGTTCATCGGGTCTGAGGGAGCGGAGCAAGAAAAAAAAAAAGTGTTTGGTGGTTGAGACACGGAAGAAGGGGGAGGGACTGGGTTTTCATTAAAAGAGAGGAGACAAGGAAGGGTGAAAGGAAACACACATATAGATAGCGAGCGTTGGGAGACAGAGGCCTAGTCAGGATGATGGATAGACATATCAGGGGCAGACATGCGTGAGAGCCCTTGCTTCACAGCAGCACAGCGGCCCGCATCCACTTTCAAGACAAGTACTGTAACCTGATTCTGAATGTGGGACACTGGCTGGCCTAGGGCAGGTAGTCCGAATGCATGTAGACAAATGCACCTTCGAGGTTGGCACTAAACAGATGTGCTTTATTGTTGTTTTCAGCAGAACATTTCACTGCTCTCCTTTTAGCCGCCCCATCCATTCATCCAATCACAGGCTCATATTGAGTGTAACAGGAAGTCTGGGTTTGTTTAGGGAGTAAAAAGAGCAATCTGGCGCAGTAAACAAATTGAGAGACTTTCTTCCAGCCCGTCGGTTCCTTGGCGTCATCCATGTTGCTCTTCTTGTTAAATGCGTCAGTTGTTTTCTACAGGCTCCACTGACTCTCCCTAATAATGTGGGCTCCAGTCAAAATGGCAACAGTATAGATATTCATCATTTTACTGCATGGTAAGATCTGCAGTCAGGGGACTCATACACTCACAAAGTTTAGACACTCTACTCTCAATTATTGTCATCCACTCCTGCTCAGTTGGATGTACGCCAATGGTTTCTCCACAGACTAAAACAAATGATTCTTTCAGGAAAAGGGCACGCTCCCCATGCAGGAGGCCGCAGAGTCCCAGCATTCCACATGAACAAGAGTTTTTGAGCCTGAAGGCCATGATGAATGATTCACGTGTATGACCGGGAATGACTTGTTCACCCTTTGAATAAAAAACGTCTAACCAGCACACATTTAAGTGAATGTGACAGAGAGTAGAAGCTGGTTTGGTCAATCAGCTGGTTGCAGCATGTTGCATAGCGTTGCATTCACTGCTGGAATATTTATGGAAGTCAGGAAATAGACGCAAAGCCATGTTTAAAATAAAAAGTCAAAATCAATTGTGATGTTATTGTAGTTAGATATGAAGATAAAAAGTAAAAGGTATGAGAGTCAAAATTATGACTTAGCAAGTCAAAATTTTAACTTTTTTTTATTTTACTGGCAGACATTGTCTTCCATAGATGATGATTTTTGGGTTATTTGTCAAGCAGACATGCAGGTTAATAATTATAATTAGCATGATAGAGACATTTAGTTTTTTCAATTGGCAGTGACAAGATTATTTCTGTAATGATTAACAACTCTAACCTCTCAGTTGGCATTTGGGACTAGTCTCCTTATTGCTTATCATCTCTGGGGAAAGAGGAGCTCGCTGGCTAATTAAAAAGCAATCTGTATTCCCAAAATATTTCCAATGTCTCCAGCCATGCGGGATGGAGATGCAATTTAGGAAGATAAATGCTAACCTATTTTCAAGGCAATTTGAAATATCAGTCATGTTTCAATTCATAGATGAAAATGATTCGTCGTCATGGAGACAATATCACCATAACCTGCTTTGACATTACCTCTTCCACTTTCAATTGCTTGGGTGTAATGGAGGCAAAGATTGGGCCGTCCCCGAGCTCCCGGAGAGCCTGTTGGAGTGTGGATGGATTGGCAGTGCCTACGAGAGATGGATGGTGCTCCCATGAATAACTCGTATACTAAAGAGCAGCGGGTCAGGAGGACAGTCAGACGAAGGATCAGGGTGTGTGCTTGTGCCTTTATTCCTCACAATGCTTGCAGCACCTTGTGCACTTCATCAGTTCGAGTAGACAAGCGGGATCACCTTGGGAGTAAATCTGAGCTTATTGAAAAGCTGCAGATGCAAAGGGAAAATGTAATTTTTGAAAGCAACCGTTCATTGAAGCCTAATGCACTGAATTTTTGATTATAGTGATATTCAATGCAGCTGTTAGTTTACATATCATGGTATTTAAATGAACTTGCATTAATGTAGAACACACGTAAGATAGGCAATCTGTCATTATGAACATTTCATTTTTTGGGGGGTCAAAGTTTTCAGTTAAGGGCACACTGTTGCACACTACACTCAAAATTCACAGATGTTGGGAGTGCCCTTGAACGCACCGACAAGGAGAGTTTTTAAAAATAGTCCCTTCAAGTAACTTCATTACCAAGTGATGATAATGCAATCTTGATGAATAAAAAGACTAAACATGGACTTTGATGGATTACCCACATTAAGCAATTTGCAGTTCCCATATTGAGATGAGTGGAAGCAAAGGTAATCCATCAATTTAAACATAAAATACTTATAACCTCCAGTATGTTCCTTTAAAATAACAGTTAGAACCTTGTTAATTTACATTTTTCAGATATAATTTGAATATATATTTTATTCTTGGCTCTGCCACTTCTGTGCTCTGTAGCTGTTTGAGAACGAGTATAATAGCTCTTACCATCAGACATCCAACACCTTAATGATCCCTCCAGGGACAAGTAATGACTACTCGGATGGGGGGAGCTCACATTGTGGGCAGATCTGAGAGTTTCCTGATGACAGGGGATCCCGTGTGTTAGCAGGCGGGAGGTTGTAAGGTCGTGATTGTTTTGGCGTTGGGGGTCGACTGTGCATAATGAAATGAAGTTTGTCTCAAATAATCTATATATTTTGAGTCAGTGATGGAGAAATTAAAAGAGGATCGGATCCTTAGGCTTAGAGTTCCCTTTCCTTGGGCGTCACTCTTTGAATATCATCTAGTTGACAGGCTGAGGGACCAGCATTGTCCCTCGTCTTTCCTGCAGCCTCTTGACACTTCATTCAGGTGATGCCAAGAGCTCGGTGAATACTCAGGACACCTTCTTCGCTGTCTCCTCGTCTCAGCTTGCTTCATCAGTGCTTGTGCAGTGGAGGGGTGTGGCTGTGGGTCAGGGGACAGGCCCGCAGGGAGAGGCTGTTATAGACATTTCAATCCGTCTAAGTTGATTGTTCATCTCCCTGTCAGGGACCTACTCGGTGGGGCAGCAACCCTGTGACTCTGGGAGGGGACAGCACCCTCTTGTCATCAACAATCAGCGAATGAAGCTTTCACTCTAGTCATGGAGAGCAGATAATTTGGGACAGGGCAGTAGAGGGTCAGTGCGAGAGTAAGAGTGTCCTTGAATTATCATGTAAAGCTTGTTGAGATGTTTCCTCTCCAGCTCTCTCTCATCACTGCTGCTGGCTGGGAGCAGGTAATTAATATTGACAAATTCAATTGTATGCAGATATTACAGACATTATTATACGGGGCAAGAGGATGGCTGTAGCCATCAGTTAGGCTGGACACAAACTGCTGAAGTGATACTTTTTCAGCGAATAGGACTATCTCGGTGAAATGGATTTCCCTCACCCCGTAAGGACGGTCACCGCCTTTGCAAGACAAGCCTTTTTTACTGCTGCAAGGACATGCTGGCCTAATTTGTGAGCTAACAAGCATGTAAACTACACTCCTCCTGAGGCGGTGTCAGAGTAAAAAATATTTGTGGGAACTGCAAAAGAGTGTGTCTAAGATTAGAGCTTCTCCTCTCATATGACTTTAACTCCCTGAATGGCTGCATGAATATGCATATTTAACCTGCCAGAGAATATTAACCCTAATAAATATATATATATATATATATATAAATAATTATATCATTAATATATCATTTGTCTTTTCACTACACCATCAGGGCTGATACATTTTCTCCATATTCTGTGTGTATCATACGGAGCCCCAGTAGTGACATTTGGGGGGAAAAAGACGAGGGACGGCGGGATGTGCTAGTCAGCTAATTCTTGCCTCATTTATAGTCTGATAACCAGTAAAACCACTTTAAATCAATTTTCATTGATTTAGATTGAGGGCACAGTTCAAATCACTGCGGAGATTCAAATTTGAAAAGCAGACTGGCTTTGGGTCACTCAAATGCAAATTTGAAATAAATTGCGTTATGACCTCCTGGTTATGTGCAATACCGACATGAAATTGCTGAGTGATTGAGTCTTTCTTGTTCCTTGCTATTTGTTTTTTGCCTCTCAGATTACATGACTGGAGCACAGAGTTGCTCCACCTTCAAAGTAATAATCGTCACACACCCTTGATGAGTCAGTTTGGAGGCACAGATTAAAACAAACTCACTAATGTCTGGCAAAAAAAGCCACTGACATTTGAACATGAGTTTCGTAGGGCCCTCTGCCCTCAGCTTCCATCATGTCCTACTTTTCTGCCATTTAAAAGCTCTCAATGGATAAAAATGTGTTATTTTAATCCAATATCCAGGCAGTTGAATTTTCATAAACTCTGACTTCTCACATGCACGAGGACAAACATCCCTGCTTTCATTAGAGATGGAGAGCAGTTTGAGGATACCCCTTGTGAAACGCCCGCATACCTCTGTGCCGAACTCGACTCCTTCTCTCTATGTTATTTATGAGAAGTGCAGCCTGAGTCCGGTCTGAGGACCAGCCCCAAGTCTTTTAATGTGGTTGGAATATGATCTCTTAGACAGGCTATATGGATCTGAGGAAAACACAATGCAATCAATGGCTTCCCTGAAAAGATACCAAAGAGTATTGCACACACCCACTTGTTTAAATGTACCAGAGAATGACTATGTTTCCTGACAAGGCTCTTAGTCGTTTCCTGTCTTGGCTTTAAAGGGGACTGTAAAGCTTGACACTGCACTACATTTATCCAAAACACACAGTTTGTGGTCGCGTTGTGACACTATAGATCTGTTTTTGTACTATATGCTTGTATATGTCCACGCTTCATTGAGACAAATTATTGTATAAAACAAAATGCTTGCCCATGTCCTTCTCAGCCTCATCAGTGGCTTTAATACAATTCATTCTCCTGCATGGCCTAAACATTTTATGATGCTATTATTGGGTGTTGGCTAGTTTCCTAAATGGGTTGCCCCCCTGGAATAGAGCATCCATCCATTTAGAAACAATGCTCAGCCTGATCCTCCGTGCTAAAGCGCCTGCATCCATTTGCCTAGTGCTGCTCGTCGGCTGGATTCAGCTAGATTCATTTTCTGCGGGGGGAAACTGGTGCACTGATTGGCCCCTTTACTCATGGATTAGCCATTAAAAAGCTGTTAGTGACTCTCTCACTATCAGCTCAATGCAATCATTGAATTGGAGATAAGGTCATTATTACAGTGGGCGCAGAGAGGTTAAAATCCCCCTTAAACTCTGTTTAGTATAAATTGGTGCAAGCACTGGAAGGAGGTAATGGACAAATTATTACTCGCTCTGAGATATCATTGCCATTGAGTCTGCATCATCGCATTGGAAAAAGCCATTAAGAGGTATTAAGGGCCTGTGTGCACCAGTTTATTTATCATATTCTGTTGTTTATATCACATAGAGCACAGCAGCTTTCAACGCTACATATCTACCTGTTAATAAATCGAAATGAGAGCATAGTTCAGGGATATTTCTGGAAATGAAAGCCCGCTACAGTGTGTACTGTCTTTACTGGAACACTTCACAAGCCAGCAGGCATTACAGCAGAGTATTTCTGGTTTATAATGAGGAGGATGTGAGACAATATAAGAAGCAGGTACATGAGGCAGAATGAAGGCTACTAAAAACTTCTGTTACTACCTGGTTGTGTGCCTGTTTAAACTTTATGACAGGAGGTCAGCACACCTGCGGGTATATCTATTCACTGACCCAGTTCTGTTACAACCCAAGATGAATTATACTTTGTTTACAGGCCTTTTTCTACTTTGCTGCCTCCCTAAAGATAGAAAGCACCTTGTCAGAGTTATTTGACAGAGTGATCTGAAAGCACAAAAATAATACACCGCCTTCTTAATACAAGGCAGTCAGGTAACAGTTCTAATAAGAAACTGTGGCAGCTAAGCAAATAGTTTTGGCTCTGAGACAGGCTTTGCCTTGGGGGAATGGGAAAGGTCTTTTAGGGAGCCTAACTGAACCGCACTGAGCTTTGGGGCCTCTCCTTATCAGAAGAAGCAATATGCACAGCCCACAAGCTCTTTGAAATTGAGCAATTAAATGTCAAAGCCAATAGCGTGCATGTTCTTACGTCCGTACCTCCCTAAATATCCCCCCCCACACACACAAACTCATCTGATGTTCCTTTAAATATATTTGTATGACATTGAAACTGCTGTGTAGGCATTTGTCAGCATTTGCTTGATCAGTGCAACTGTTTCTTTTGATTACAGCTTGAATCTGTCACCATACAAACAGCCAGGACATTAGTTTACAGTGCATTACTGCGTGAAAGAGCATCTTGCTGCAAGAGAAAATGTACTGCATGTGGTCAAAACAAGAGATAAATGAGTTTCTGTGTTTTGTTTTCCAGGTGGGCCTTCCAGGTGGTTGTCGTCTCACTGCGACTGCTGCTGCAAGAGCCACAAAAGCGAGCGTGAAGGAGAGAGCGGCACTTCCTTCAACGAGCTCTCCACTTCCTGTTCTGAGACCCAGTCAGAGGCCAGTTCCCCTCAAGGGACCGTGATCTGTGGCCCTGTGAGCCGGCGCTCCAACATCCAGACGCTGGACCGTCCCGTGCCCAAAGGATCAGTTCACATGCTGCAGCAGGCAGAGATGCGCCGCAAGACTGAAATGCTCCGTGTGAGAACCTTCGGGGTCAGAGATCGAGAGGCTGCGAAGAGGAAAGCCAACAAGGAGAAGATGACTCCGGAGCAGGAGCTGGAGAAATGCATCCAGGACTTCCGGCGCATCAGGATTCCCGAGCGTTTTCCGGAGAGGAAGTACATGTGGCAATCAGAGCTCCTGAGAAAGTACCGTCTCTAAAATGAGCGTTAAAAAGAAAGAGATGGTAGTCATCTTTTTACCATCAATGAAGAGTATTATCTCCATAGGCAATAGACTGCACCATCTATGGCACATACTGTATTAGATAAAAAAAAAACTTAAAACTATGGACACTTTCCTGCCAGCATGACTAGCTGAGCACACACTGTACGAAGCAGTGGGAGTCATTGATTTGTGAAGTATGCACAGTGTTGTGTATGATATGCACATGTGTAAATCAGGTTACTCCTGTTGGGGCTTACATCACTAACCCTGTTCTCTCCTCAGAGAGCAGCTACTATATAAATAGTTGAAGCAACAATGCAACCTCAGGGGCAACATCGTGTCAACTCATCAACCTGTCACATACTGTATGTGCAATTGCCCACAGTAGCTGATTTTTAAAAATGGATGTACCCATACGGTGCTGTGAGTTAGCAATGGAATATCACTTTACTCCACTGATAACACATATACTCATAGTAGGCTTTGATATCAGCACTGCATGTCATTTCACCCTTAGCATAATTATGCAATATCAAACAAATTTTATTTCACTGTTTTGTGTGTTGGGTAAAAATGGTGTGTAACGACTGGGGCTAACTTAAAGGAAAGCACTGCCTAGATCTGTTTGCAATTGTGAAACTTTTGTCCGATGTTGTCATTATGTGTTGGATAGATGATGTTGTGTAGGTAGAGTATATAATGCCATGGATATTTGACTTGATTGTAAGTGTGCAAAAAAGCTAATAAATGGGTTCAAATTGTATTAATTCTTAGTAGACCTTCTTGTAATCTTCAATAAGCTACAATTAGATTGAACATGGACATTCCAGGTATTTTTCAACCTGGGTCTTCCTGTCCCGTTGACAGCAATAGTCCAATCACAGATTAGCAACCATAACAAAAAGGCCTGACAAGCTATAATTAGAGAGAGAAAAGAAGATCCAAAAAGTAAGAAATGGATTAAATTGCGTTTATTGGCTCAAGCTGTCGAACGTAACTCAGCTTTAGGCACCAAGGCGCTTTTGATCATTTATCACAACATTTGTCACATGAAAAAAAAGGTGTGAGCTGGAAACCTGAAAAAGTCCAGCGAAGATAAAACTGACTCGTGGTAGTAAGCCAACTAGCTAGCAAAAATTTCTCGTTAAAGCTCTCTGGGTTTATGGCCCTTTATATTTAAGATATTTTGACATGTTACAGTAGGAAAAGCACAGGCATAAATATGTAAATCAATGATGGCCGAATTGTAGTTATGATATTGTGCATACTGGCTCACTGTCCCTCTGGCCATCATTCTCTAAAATGTTTACTTATTTGGCAGATATCTGTTGTTATTTTTCAAGTTGCATCTTTCAAATCTCTACAATCGAGGTGGCGGTTGCAAAGTTAGCAACCGCCACCTCGATTGTAGAGATCAAAAGCATCTTTCTTTGTGTTGCACCCACCACCACCACCACCACGGCTTTATTGAAGAAGTGAAATAGATCCCTCCTTGTTGACATTTCAGTGTGTGCCTCATCCCTTTTGGGAGGATCCCAAAGAAACAGGAAGACAACCATAACTGTGCATCACAAGCCCCATTTATAGAGAGCACTATTTTTAGCGAACAGATTTCTGCAGTGTGGCCACATTGCATCCATAAGGAGCGAAGCTTGGGGACCGTATTGCTGCAACCCCAAAATCAGCCCGTGTGATGATAGATGAAGAGCTGCTTCTCTCCTGGGACAGAGAGTGTCCTCCAACACAAGTTCAAAGGGGAAAAAAGCTTTGTTATGGCTCTGTGATACATTTTGCTCCATGTGCAGAAATGCATATGACAGTAACCAGATTTTGAGACATATAAGCCCTTACACCTTTGTGATCTAGAGCATGAATGCAAACTGAAACCTATAAGCCTGGTCAGAAAAAGACAGCAACTATTATGCTACAAAAAAGACAGTAAAATAATCTCAGGGCTTTTTAAGGTCTCTATTGGCTACTATTTAACTGAAAAGAGATATGGGTTAGGATGTGAATGGACTTCCAGAAGCTCATAAAAAATGGCATTCGATTCTTAATACTCCGGCAGAGAATAGAATAGCAGAACCTGGAAGTGGAAGGTGACATAATGAATTAGTCAGGGATATAGTGGCCTCTCCTCCACTCTGCACCCGAATCCCATATCTCTTCCTCTCAGCCTCCATTCAATAGGAACACAGCATGAAATCCCTCAGTTTGAAATCCAACGCCCCTTCCCCCGTCTTTGAAAACCAGATCCGCTCTGGATGGTGTTTCGCCTCGCACTTAGAGCGATCTAAATCCTTATGCCCCGATGAAAAATCAATTAATCTGTTTTTGCACATCAAATATACACCCCGTCACGGCGTAGCCTGACCTGGCCTGGCCCGGCCTGGCCCGGGTGACCTTGCTGGCCTATCCCACAGAACCACTTGAACGACGCCGTTGCCACTCTGCTCTCCTTACAGATCAATAGCCTCAGATCTTGCCCTGGCCTTACAGTCTTTATAGACGGTCGATAAGCAACATCCTCTTCTAGGATGCAAAGTAACATTAAATCTTCAATCAAAAAAACATCACTGCCACTGCTAACCGCCTTCAATTATCCAGCAGGGTTGCCTGCTTGCATTTCCCACAACAGCTTTGTTTAGCATGAGACAGGTCTGACAACGTGATTACAGCCCTTTTATTAGAAAATTACTGCAAAGCCTGAGAGTGGGAGAATTACCCTTCTTATCAGATATTAGGTGACCAGAAAAGACTGTTATTCACACATTGAATAATAGAGGCATGATGTAAAACCAAGCAAACAGGATTTCATTTTTCATACATTGAATATAAGGATTAGACTCTGTATTATGCAAGGTTTAGAAGAGACTGTAATTCACTTCTGTTGTAATGTTATAAATCCGAGGTGATAACCGGTCTTATTGTTGCATTGTAGAAGATGACTGGAGCTATACATCAAGGCAGGCGCAGTATCATTTCTGCTAAGCTTTACATCTGGAATAGAAAGCATGCAATTTATTTCCTTCCTCTGAAAACGTACACTTACTGGGTGGGTCTCGTTGCATGCCGCACGTCTCCATAAATATCCAAGACCAACATGTTTTTCTGCTCACTCATCTAATTTTAGATGACTGACATCCCAGGAAGTGAATAGAAATGAGGCGGACTAACTGTGAGACTTAAGATCTGTCTCCCGGGGTTTACATCTTTGTTACTTGCATGTTGGTTCACCATGAGTCCATGACAAGGGTATTCCTGTAGTGCAATTTTCAGGAAAAAGGACAGATGACAATCATGTGCAAATGCTTTTGGCTCACTGAAAATCTTAAACTTGTTTTCCCAGAAGATACTTGTATTAATATTTTTTTTCAAATGAGAAGACAGCACAGTCACAGCAAAACATTGACATTCTTGCGCCACAATCCTGTGGCCCAGTTTTCCCATTTGTGTAACTTAATTTATTTATTTGTTAAAAAACATATTGAACAGACTTTTATGACTGCTAACAGGGTCAATCTCTCATTTTTAAGCCACATTGTGCTCCGAGCTGTGGGTTTTACTAAACCTACTTTGTGCTCTTTCATGAGGAGCCTGCAGGGACGTAGTTAGAGAAATGGGAGCCAATTTACTGCCTTAGAGAACATTTGGGGTCTTACTCTGACCTGATTCTGCCAAGTCCAATGTGTGGAAATACCAATGGAACATATTACAAATGAGTCCAGGGGAATAAATGACAAAATCACAGTGAATGTCATCACCGTCACCCCCTGCAGAAAATTGGGAGCGATATCCTGCATGGTGGGAGGACACACACAAACACACATACACACAAACACACACACACACACACACACACACACACACACACACACACACACACACACACACACACACACACACACACACACACACACACACACACACACACACACACACACACACACACACACACACACACACACACACACATATGGACACAACACGGGCTCACAGGGAGGTAGATTCATGCACATTAAGTCTCTGGGCATCATCTCCTTTCATCACATCCCACAACCACAATTATCCTGCATTTCACTACACATCAGGATCGGTTATTGGACGTATTCCCTCATGAAATTTTAGCTTTTAAAGACTTAATTTGAAAGCCCCATTACCATACTGTTCTCAACTTTAAACCCTTTAGAGTGAGTCTTTGCAGGGGAAAAAACTCAAACTCAAAAGGACGGTGCACCCAAACCGCAAAAAAAGAACATGCACTTTTTTCCTACTTACCTCAGGTGTTATCAAGTCATGCATGAGTTGTCCCGGTTTTGAGATATGTGTCTCTAAGATTTCTGCCGCCATCCCAGTACAAAAGAGGTAAATAAAGTTTCGTTTGTGTTGCTCAAAGCACTAAAATATATGTTTAAAAATGCAACAGAACATCTCTTTCCACTAACAGTGTCCTAGTTACTCTGAAAAAGATTTCTCAGGTTTCTTTGTAACTTTCTACTGAAGAAATAATCCCCCTAAAAACTGGTGAAAGTCAATTTTGTAGATTATTCAGGATAACAAGGGTCTGACTCCAGCAGTGACAGGTGTCAGTCAATAATGCTGACTTCAGCAGGCATTGAGTCCACAGTGAGTCTACTTTTGCACTCCTTTGGCGCCCTAGCTCAGCTATCAGCTCACTGTTCTGGCGCCAGCGCTGAGGCCCGACAACGAGCACACAATCATTTCCCTCTGTAGACATCCGCTGTCAGCATTACAGTTAGTTATATGTACTGTCTTATCTGTCTAGCTCTACACATTCTTCTGGGATCTATCCAGCATTTCTGTGAAGAAAGGGAGAATAATGAGAGTGCAGTGGAGAGGCCATGCAACTGCCTTGTCATGAGGTCAGTCAAGTGAACTTGAAGCTCCATAGCATCTGTGCAGGTGTACTTAATGTTTTTTTTTTTTAAAGCGTTTCCCCTTGTCAGCTGTAAGGAGGCTGATTTACAGCCAAAGTGTCTTCCACTCGTCATTTTCCCCCTCATTACCTTATCCTTTTCTCAAGGACTGCTCTGGAGAATATACAGGCTCAATTAAGCTGTTCTGACCGGAAATCCCATTGCTCATAAATCACCTCCAAGGGCTACTGATCAGCACTGCTCCACCACAGCGTAAAGGAGCTCAGAGCAGTGTGTGTGCTGCTCAGCAGGGCAGCAGCTATTATAAATCAAAGGAAGAGTACAGAGTATATTGCAGAGGATAAAATACTGTACAACACTATATCGTAAATCTGGAAAATAACCACTGATCAGACAATGAATTTAGCGGGACAGGTAAACAGTTATGATGTTATGGGACAATGAACAAGGACCTACACTCACCTTTTTACGTCTGTTAGGGGGCTGAAATGATGGGCAAGAGCCTTTTATAGAGTTTCATGATGGAGTTTGTTAAACAGGACATTTCACTTTTCTGTTGAGCCAGATTTTGCACAGTCAAAATGCGCTGTGCTCAGCAGATGTGTCGGCCTATTAAATAATCAGTAGGGGAACATTGTCTTAATTCCTCCCAACATTTTCCAAGCACTGCGCAATTAGCATTGCATGCCCGAACCATACCTTGAGGTGTCGTTGCTTTATAAAACATCCTCAAATAGCTTAAGAGCACAAACCCATTTTACCATATAAGCGAGATAAAGACTCGCTGTTAATTTATTTCATGCCTCTTAACGAGTGCCTAGGGAGAAACCCTGTTCTGAATGCATTGCAGAGCTATTACTGTATAAGCAGATAATCTCAGTATTTTAGCATTCAATTTGACTGCAAGGCAAAAGAGGGGCTTCAGTGTAAAACCACCTTAAAGAACAAAAATCTTTGTTGGAGAATTGGTCTGTGGAATTTTCCGTAATTGAAATTGAGCGATTCAGTCATCTCGGCTTCAGGTGATCATATGACACACAGGGAGGAAGATTCTGTCTCTCTGTCACAATTCTTGGAGTGTAATCCAATCTCTTTTCAGTGGTAATCTGTTGTTTCTAAAGGAGGGGGGTTATTGCACAACACAACAGAAGCTGCATATTAATGCCAAATACATTTATTTCCCAGCTACACTTAATAAAACAACATTCTTTTCTCTGGAGAAATAATTATCCCATTGTCACCTTCCAGTGCAGGACTGCAGGATGTATTTTTTAAGGTGTACCATCATATTTTTTACAAAGCTGAGTGCATTATGCATCTAAGAAACTCCTGATGTTACACATGGAGCACCAGATTAATCCTCCCTGAGATTAAATGTAGCACACAGATGGTGGGCATGTTGCGTCCACATCGGCTGACCTTCTAGCATTGCTCTGTGATTATCAACAGTGCACTCAACATATCTGCACAGATTACTTAAAAGCACATCAGGCCTGAAAACATGAAATTCAGGGAATAAAAGCTACATGTGAATATTCTAGTGTTTGCTGTGGTGGGTTAAAATAAAGCATTAATGTTCTCAGGTCATTTTATTAAAAAGACAACAAATGTGACGTCCCCTTACCTTCCATTTGGGGTTTGTGTCTTGTTTGCTGGCTCTAATTTGTTTTTCAGGTTGTTGATCATCGGCTGGTGAGCCACATTTAGCCTGGTGGAGTTTCAGCTATAGACTCACCTCCTGAACATGGATGGCTCTCTTCCTTGGCTGACACGGCTGCTGTTAAGTTTAGTTTGTGTCAGACATTTCCACATATCCACACATGCTGACATCACTGATGACTGACTTTACGTGTTTGTTTAGTTTAGTTAATGTATTTCTTTAAATAAATGTGCTTATTTATTACCTTTAACTGGTCTGGTCTCCCATTTATGTTGCAGACTTTGAGCCGGGTTGTAACACAATGAACACGGGCAAATTAAGTTATATTGCTTGAAACTAAACAGCCTGTGGAGAGAAAGAAATAAGACTCTTGTAGAGATGCCAAGGGTGCGCACACGAGGGCAAAGATACTCAGGTGCAAGACAAGAAATACTGCAGGGCACAAATGAGGTCTGTACTCAAATAAATAGCTTATTCCTCTTTTTCTCTTTTCAAGGCAACGTTTCAATGCGTCTTACCCAGGCAACTGACCTTATAGATTGAGATGTTGCCTGAAAAAGAGAAAAACATTAACATAGACTTTCGAAAAACAATTGCTTTTTAGAAGTCATGCCACTTACACTTACACTTGGAGGGTATTTTACATACTGATTCAGTATTTTTAGACTCAGTCTATTTAAATATTAAGCCAACAAAAAAAAGGATTCAGTATTCCCCCATCTGAGTTTTATACCTGGCAGTTTGGGAAGGAGACACCATCCAGACTCTCTGGTGAGGAAATAAAATGTACTTAAAATATACTTTAATAATTAACTGAAACAAGACAAAGAGTCTACAGCATGCTAGTGGCTCTGTGAGGCTGTACTGTACAGTGGTGCTTTAAAGCCCAAGAGTCACTGATGTCACAATGACAATGTGCTGATGTCTGGCATGTATGATGTTGACATGTACCATGTTCACCATCTTAGTTTAGCATGTTAGCATTCTAAATATTAGCAACATTTGCTAAATAGCAACAAAAAGAAAGTACAGCTGATGTTGATAGGAATATTTTGGTCATAAACCAAAGTATTGGAAACAACGAAGTGTTGCCCCGGTGATGGCACTAAAGAAAATGTGTAATAAGGAGAAGACCTGAGTTTGCGCAATTATTGTGTGTATGATGAGTGAAAACTTTGTCAGGGGATCACCAAAGTCAGAGGGATTCATCCTCTGCAGACCATAAATGTCATCAAATAAAACTGACTCTCAGTCAGGAAGTCATGGATGGTAAAGTTGTTATGGGGGACTTGGACTCATGAACTACAAGTATATCTAAAATCCTAGCTGTGACTACAGTCCCATCTGTACTCTGTTCTTTTTCACAGTGCAACAATATAGGGCAAGTTAATGGCTGTTTGTGAGTGTAAAAAGCGTAAACAACACAAAGCCAAGCAGATGCTGTTTCTGTTGAAGCAATGAAAGTGTTAAGACCCCGGTGCTTTCATTAATCTCTATTGGCCTATGTCACCGCTCAGAGAGAGAGGCGAGATTACTCCCATCCCCGACCTCAGACTCTCATTTAGCCACATACTTCAAGCCATTATTCAGCCATCATAGGAAAGCCACAAAACAAATGGTATTTACCTCAAAGGCCATATTACCTCGGGGGGTGAGAGGAGGTGGGGGAGGGATAGGAGGCTAGGAGGCCAAGAGACGGGAAAAGGAAGTGGGGTATAAACAAGAGTTTGAAACTCATCATGGAGCAGCAGCACGCTCGCCTCCTCTTCCAGTGTCAGGCTGTCATCTGTCATCTGAGAACACGACAAATGGCTGAAATGAGCTGGAGAAGGATTTGACACAGATGTCTGACATCACCATCTAATCCTTCACTGTACACTGGAAACGACACGATGGCATGGATTTCATTGCCATGGCAACAAACTCAAAAATAATCCTGCAGACCCTGAAAGCCTGGGTGATTGGGTTTGATTTTGATTGTGGCATTAAATCACGGCCCGCTTCCACACCAAAGAATGACTGATTTACAAATTAGGGCACTGTTAATTAGTCACCCTCAGTCTATCGCAGTCTATCACACAATCAAAGAGCTTACTCATGTGGTTTTAACCTACAAGCTTCTTACACAGCTGAACCAAAGCCTCAAGAGTAAGACTGATTAAATCTTCTCCGTCTATCATTTGTTTTAATGCCTCAAGTCTCATCCTGATGGGTGAAATATCAACATTTGGAGAGCGTTTTTTTTTTTTCAAGTTACAAGAGGTCAGGTTCAAGTAAGTGAAGTCAAGGTGAGAGAGGACGAGGTGCAGCCGCAGGGTGATACTGAGCTGTCCGTGTGTGTGTGTGTGTGTGTGTGTGTGTGTGTGTGTGTGTGTGTGTGTGTGTGTGTGTGTGTGTGTGTGTGTGTGTGTGTGATAAATCCAAAGTTTGGGTGCCAGCCATGAGTCAGGGACAGGTCTGCTGAGTGATTAACTTTAGATAAAGGAGACTGCAGACCTGGCCAAGCAGGAGCCGAGATCCTTGAGAAAATAAAGACGAGACTGACATCCAGGATGAAAAAACAACTCACGCTCCACACACAGGAGCTTCTTTTGAAAATAACACACCAAGCATTGAGAAAAGACTGCTTTGCAGAACTTTTGCTAAAACAGTCAAACCATGACAGAATCACTTTCTGTCATGGTTTGACGGTTTTAGCACAGTTGTCTGTATGACAAAATAGTATTCAGTGACTGCTGCTGAGTGTGTGTAGCTTACTATCTGTGTGTGTGTGTGTGTGTGTGTGTGTGTGTGTGTGTGTGTGTGTGTGTGTGTGTGTGTGTGTGTGTGTGTGTGTGTGTGTGTGTGTGTGTGTGTGTGTGTGTGTGTGTGTGAGCCAGAGAGAGCCTGGAGCACATACGTAAAGCCCTCCAAGGGACTAGTGACATTTCTTGGTTTTGTGCGCCATACAGATTATGTCCACGGTCTAACAGGAGTCGTGATCTGGCATCTAGATGGCATTCACCTCAATCACTTCTGACACACTTTTCATCACTGCCATGACTGCGACATACACCCCCTATTGAATAATGTCACAGGATAGTGACGCTTGACTGACAGAAGAGCTTTACTAGTGTTTCCAACTTGAATTTTCACATATACTGTATATTCATCTTTTCTTGCATCTTCAAACTTCATTTTTATAATCATCCATTGCATATCGGCCCAACAGTTAATTTCCTAAACAACATCATTTAGCTGGAGCGCTGTATCGTAGATGTGTTTTTGTAATGAATGTGCATGAATAACGATGAGGCAGAGAGAGAAAGGAGGAGGTTGCATAACCTATTTTGAATGCTCCGAGTCTTTCTCCAAAATTGATACCAAGCAAACAGTGTGACACATGTATCTGCCTACTGAATGGGAATTAGAAACACACAAAAGCACATCAAAGGGTGATTGAGGGGGTTTGTTCCACAGGAGATGAGTGAAAGAAACTCGGCCAGTCATTTCAGATGTGAATTCCTTTCATCATCCGCACACATGCAGCAGGCCATAATAATCATGTTACTGCGTTTACTTTGTGAAAGAGAATTTTCTTGTTCACAGAGTCTGGAGGGACGATAAATAGAGGCTACTTTCTTATTCATAGGCCATGCAGCATACATGCGCCTTCTTGATTTTGGTCCTTCATGGAAAAGAGCCAAATCTTTGTCTGCAATGCTGCTTCACCTTTGAATTGAGGCTCTGCAGAATCACAAGTACAAAAGCCTTTTGGGGTGTTGCTCTACTTAGAAGACAAAATCTACAAAAAACAAAGTCCATCTTTCACTACTTATTGTAGCGCACATTTTTTCCTACTAACACATTTTTTTTTAAAATGGGTCACAGTTTTATATTTTTTTATAGTTTATAAAAAGGGTTTAGTGATTTCCTAAAACAGCTGCCTATTGTAGTTTTTTTATTAAATGTTACTCAAACAAAAACAAAATAGTGAAACATAAAACGTAAAACATTTTTATGCCTGTGAAAATAAACCACAGCACCTACAGTGGGTACGGAAAGTATTCAGACCCCTTTCAATTTTTCAGTCTTTGTTTCATTGCAGCCATTTGCTAAAATCGAAAAAGTTCATTTTTTTTCGCATTAATGTACACTCAGCAACCCATCTTGACAGAAAAAAACAGAAATGTATAAATTTTTGCAAATTTATTAAAAAAGAAAAACTGAAATATCACATGGTCATAAGTATTCAGACCCTTTGCTGTGACACTCATATTTAACTCACATGCTGTCCATTTCTTCTGATCCTCCTTGAGATGGTTCTACTCCTTCATTGGAGTCCAGCTGTGTTTAATTAAACTGATTGGACTTGATTAGGAAAGGCACACACCTGTCTATATAAGACCTTACAGCTCACAGTGCATGTCAGAACAAATGAGAATCATGAGGTCGAAGGAACTGCCCAAGGAGCTCAGAGACAGAATTGTGGCAAGGCACAGATCTGGCCAAGGTTACAAAAGAATTTCTGCAGCACTCAAGGTTCCTAAGAGCACAGTGGCCTCCATAATCCTTAAATGGAAGAAGTATGGGATGACCAGAACTCTTCCTAGACCTGGCCGTCCAGCCAAACTGAGCAATCGTGGGAGAAGAGCCTTGGTGAGAGAGGTAAAGAAGAACCCAAAGATCACTGTGGCTGAGCTCCAGAGATGCAGTAGGGAGATGGGAGAAAGTTCCACAAAGTCAACTATCACTGCAGCCCTCCACCAGTCGGGGCTTTATGGCAGAGTGGCCCGACGGAAGCCTCTCCTCAGTGCAAGACATATGAAAGCCCGCATAGAGTTTGCCAAAAAACACATGGAGGACTCCCAAACTATGAGAAATAAGATTCTCTGGTCTGATGAGACCAAGATTGAACTTTTTGGCGTTAATTCTAAGCGGTATGTGTGGAGAAAACCAGGCACTGCTCATCACCTGCCCAATACAATCAGTGAAACATGGTGGTGGCAGCATCATGCTATGGGGGTGTTTTTCAGCTGCAGGGACAGGACGACTGGTTGCAATTGAAGGAAAGATGAATGCGGCCAAGTACAGAGATATCCTGGAAGAAAACCTCCTCCAGAGTGCTCAGGACCTCAGACTGGGCCGAAGGTTCACCTTCCAACAAGACAATGACCCGAAGCACACAGCTAAAATAACAAAGGAGTGGCTTCGGAACAAGTCTGTGACCATTCTTGACTGGCCCAGCCAGAGCCCTGACCTAAACCCAATTGAGCATCTCTGGAGAGACCTGAAAATGGCTGTCCACCAACGTTCACCATCCAACCTGACAGAACTGGAGAGGATCTGCAAGGAAGAATGGCAGATGATCCCCAAATCCAGGTGTGAGAAACTTGTTCCCAAGAAGACTCATGGCTGTACTAGCTCAAAAGGGTGCTTCTACTCAATACTGAGCAAAGGGTCTGAATACTTATGACCATGTGATATTTCAGTTTGGTTTTTTTTTAATAAATTTGCAAAAATTTTTCTGTCAAGATGGGTTGCTGAGTGTACATTAATGCGAAAAAAAAGAACTTTTTCGATTTTAGCAAATGGCTGCAATGAAACAAAGAGTGAAAAATTTAAAGGGGTCTGAATACTTTCCGTACCCACTGTATGTTCTTCGTAATAAAGGAACCAGCAAAGTATTCCGACAAATTACGTCCACAATGGATCATTCTGCACATTTCACATCCAAAGTCAACATTTAGTACCGACTCAGGAAATGGTGTACCATAACCAGATTTTATTAACATAACCACAATGTTTTCCTTACATTAAACCATACTGTATTTGCCATTCCAGATTTTGCAAAAATCAAGAATTTAAAAAAGGTTTGTATTGCATAAAATCAAGGGTTTTGCCAAAAATCATCCATTAGCATTCTTGTCTGGAGATATATGGTTGTAGGGACATGTCCCCGATTAACTTCAGCAATGATGAGTCACCACAACAGAAGAAAATGTTGAGTTTTTAGCTAAACTTTCTTTCTTTCTTTCACACTGTTGTGCCAAAATATTATATATAGACATTGCCAAAAATGACCATTGTCAGATGTCAGATGAAAATTCTGTTGAGTTGGAATGAAGCTTTTTTTATTCTTAAGTGGGAAAAGAGAACAATGATAGAGCTCCAACTGCACCAAGGCAAGCTTGATGTCCCTCCAACCCGGGAACACAAATATGTTTGGCATTTTTCAAAATTGATATAAATATCCTTTTTACCACCAGATCGTCTTTATTTGGGATGGCTATAATCTTCTGTGTTCTTCTCAAATAATTGGATCCAACACTCATGGGACAGTAACTTCACATTCTCAGTTCTGTGCCACAGTGTTCTAGTTTCCCATCAGGTTGGATAATGGACCTTAGTGAGGGGGAGCGGTGTCCCGTTTCAGGTCTTTCATGCCAGTGCAGGAATGGCCAGACACACAAGGACTGATTGAGTCACTAAGAAAAGTAGGAAAATAGAGAGAGAAGGGTAACAACAGCCACTCTGTGAGAGGGAGGAGAGCAAGAGGCCTGAAAGAGGAGAGAGGGGAGACGCGAAGGTAGTCCCAAAGGCAGTGAAGAGGCAGCTGGCTCAGAGGTGTGCGCGTCCTATTTTTAGTTTCCTACCAACTCAAACAGCTGCTAGAGCATTTGCACACCAAAAGACTTCAGCATCATTGCTCCTGCAGACAAAAAAAACATTCAACGGAAAAGCTTAAACTTTACTCTGGCTCAGGTGTTTCAGCTCAAAGCTGAGGGCCTGCCCTGCAGCACTGCTTCCCTCAGGTTGTGTTTTTAGTTATGTTGAGTTACGTCACGATCACAGAGGTGAGGTCTAGTGTAAAGTCACATGACCCTGATGCACACCGTCTGCAGACTGACAGGTAAGACAGCTGTGAATAGCATAGGTCCCATTAGGGTAATGTATGGAGGGGCCCTACAGGCTGAGAGAGCATTCGAAGGAGGTCATTCATGACATCATGGGCTAAGGTGTCACTCTGGTGTCTTCTGAAAACACATAAATGAATGTTGTTTATTTATAGAATAGAACAGAATAGCATACTTATTAATTTCCTAAGGAAACACTAAGACACTTTACAAAATATTTAATTCAGGAGCACCTACTATTGAAAAATAAATGTTTGATTGTTACAAGCAGAACGGATGCATTGATGCATTGTAGAAAAATAAATTGTCCCTGAGCCAAACCTCATTTAGCAATGACTGAAACAGTGTCAGAACTGAGATAATAAGCGCCTGCATACGTAGGTAGAGGAGCACCTTAGTGCGTTACCCAGAAGTAAGAAAAGAGGTTGTTTCATTTATTTATCAAATATGAAATATTTATAGGTTTCAATCTGCTGGCAGAAGAGGATCATGCAGAACAAACTGTGGGTGGAAGAATCTCAAAGTTTATGGATGGATGTTAATGACAGCATCTGGTGGAGGCTGCCTGCTGCTCTGAATACATTTTCTTCCTAAGTCACATTACAAGGCTTTCAGGCCTGGTATTCATGACTGAGTCAGTTCTCTTGGGCTAACGAGACACTGCAGCCCATTAACAAACCACTCTTTTGTGAGCTGGACTTTGTCTGTTAGTCAGTGGGAGTGGACACCTCACCTGCATGAAAGGTGAGGTGTGTGCATGTAAACACATGCGATTATCCCAAAAACTGCAGATGTTCCGGTTGAGCCAGTTTGACTGGACTAATGTGTTTTCCCTCCGAACAGACAGCCCCACCTCACATGCTTACTTTGTCAGAGAAAGCTGGCTTTTATTGAGGCTATACAACACATATTTAAGACAAGAATGAGAAACAACAATAATGTGTCACATAATCAGCACCTGAGAACTGCTGCAACTATGACAGCGACTAAGTTTTGGGTGAAGGATTAGTTCCCTCTGAAAGAGAGAAGTTAATTACATGGCTTTGATGCACCTAAAGTGCTGTTCGATTTGTGGTTAATCCTCATCAAACTGCTGCACGAGGATTAGGCATCTTGACTGACACCGTGTTCAAATTAAACTGCTGAAACACATCCTTGTACACTTTGAAGCACATCTGCACATACACCGAATGATCAAGCACAGCCAAAGTCAGAGGGGGGGGGAGACAAAAAAAGAAAGGGAAAGGGAAAGGCAATGTTGAGACAGATCACATTCAATGAGTTAAGACACACTCTGTGAGTAAGACAGCATTTTAAATAAAACATGAAAGCTGGAGAAGAAGGCACTCCTCCCTATACAGCAACTTGTGACAAGCCATGATATTCTGAGAGACAGCACACCAAGCTCAGAGGCATCCCGGGGGAAACCCTTCCCTCTTCATCAGATAGACTTTGTATCAGAACCATCAAACACAGGCCCTCATCCCACGACATCCGAGGCTCCTCAGTGGAAGCCAGACTGACCGTCGGGCTGTAAGAAGCTGATAAGCACTTATGCACTGACTTCCTCTGTGCACTCCCTCCTCTGTATCTCTTATTGGATGACAGAAGATAAATCACTCACAGATGGGAGCTCTACAGTCATTAAGAAGTTATCTTTCAATAATAAACATTACCGTGACAGAACTAAAATCAGGTCCTGTTTAGGCTCCTTTTCTGTGCCAAAGCCATTAAACTGCGAGAGGCTTGAGAGAAAGGGACTGTATCAACATTGATATGAACATGTAAATAAGTCATGGCCAGTCCCTCTCTCTCTATTTCTTTGCTCTCACTCTCTCTCTGTAAAAGCCTATGCACATTTTTAGAATTCCCCGAGTTCTGCTGACATGAAGAAAGAGATGAAAGATTCATGCTTGTTTAAAAAATTCAAACAGATGTCCTGAACTTTCGGTACATATGGATAAATTATTTAGTCTCGGGATGCCAGAAAGGGAATGTGGGGTTTGGACTGTGCAAATGAAATCCAAATAATAATAATAGAGCAAATGGATAAACCCTGTGATTAGGACTACAACCAATTAATGTGACTGCTTAACATGTCCAGCAAAGAATAATACGATGTAAAAGTCAGGTTTGTTTTCTTTTTGTTAGCTGATAGTTCCCAGTAGGCTTGATGTGGACTGTGCTCACAACTGCAGGTGAAGTTGCAGAGTTAGTCAGTGAATGCACCAGCAGAGGGAGACCATGTCACATGACAGTGCAGTAAAAACTGCTCTGCTTTTATTTACCCTTTTCCACACATATAAATTAATAAAAAATTATAGAAATAGTGGGGGTGTATAAATACATCTAAGTCTTAGCCTAAACTATTAGGTTATAAGACTGAATAATGTAGGTATTCAGGCTTAATTTAAAACAGCCCTTCAAAACTTTTTAGATTTATAATTATTTAAAATCTAATTTAACAATTCCTAAACTGTTGTCTTGCCATATATACATTTTTTATAATTATTTAACTTACTTTATACTTTTTTTTATCATAGTGTTGATCAAAGTTAAATATGTTGTACATTTAAGAGCTGCTCAGCTGTTAAGGGTTAAACTGAGTCGGACATGACACTGAAATCTGAGTCAGAGCCAGATGAATGAGGCTGGTTGTGGTTGAGACCTCGTTGTTGGTTTGTTTTTAGCTCGAATATCCACAGGTGGTTTTCGTGTCGTCATACATTTGACCATACAGGTTGTCAATGTAAACCTCACGCCTGTCCTCCATCTGAGCAGCAGCGTCCCGTCCACAGCCGACTGCGTCACGGCGACAGCGGCGGAAAAGTTACGCATTTCCTCACCGGAGTGCGGGGAATAACGCTGCGGCGGCCCGCAGACACATGAGTAAGTAAATAAAGTTTCTGTAATATGTTTTAGCGAGACAAATGTATGAGTGTTTCATCCTGTGTGGATATTTCCTTGTTATTGTCTTACCTGTGCGGCCAGGTGAGCTCACACCTGTACGCAAGCAGCGTGCGGTGTTTACTACAACGCGTCTTACCTAAGTAGTTCCACCTTATCAAAGGTTTGAAGTTATTATATTATCTTCGAGTATTGTTGCCTTTTATACAGTAAAGAAGACTTTGGACAGCAATGTTGAAACTCATTCATTGTAGGATTCCTGTTATTAACTTCTGGTGTGTCATTCTTCTCTCTCTCAGCATGGTGGATTACAGTGTTTCAGATGCAGCAGGGGCCCTCCTCCCAAAGAGAGGTGGCCCTTTTAAAATGGAGGAGCTGGCTCTAAGTGACCTGCTGGAATGTCCTCTGTGTTATGAGCCACTGGACGTGTCAGCCAAGGTCCTGCCCTGCCAGCACACTTTCTGTACGTCCTGCCTGCAGAAGCAGGAGGCAGCCCACACCCAGCTGCTCTGCCCAGAGTGTGGTGCTCCTGTGCCAGCCAGGACGGTGGAGGAGCTTCCTGCAAACTTCCTGCTGGTTCGGATCCTGGAGGGGCTCCGTGGCTCACCGGGGCCCGGCAAGGACAGGCAGGCAGCCCGCTACGCAGTGCCCTTGGCCAGGGGCGGCTTGACAGTCTGGGAGGGTCAACACGGAGAGAAGCAAGGGCACAATGAGGTCAGTGGTTGACCCCGGCCTAATCCTCTGCATACCTATAAGAACAACTTTATCTGACAAATGATATTATTATATATCATTTTTTTCTTTTACAGTAAATTACACAATCTTTTGATGGCCATGACCAACTCTAATTGACTACAGTAAGAAAGTACACTTTGTTAAACATTTGTTATTTAAACACTGAATGCCGCCCATTTTCCACAGGCCCCAAATTTTTTGGGGATTTTTAATGCATTTGTTCCTCTTTACTTTGGATTTTAAACATGACCTCCAAGGGTATCTCACGGTATAAATGTATATTTAAAGTCATTTTATATCCCAATATACTGTATTTTGTACATTTTCTGGAAACATTTAGTGGATGAAATCGCTAAACATGAATGTATTGGCTAATCCAGTAAATTGATACCAGAAAGATAGAATTTTATCACATTGATCCAAAAATATCAATATTGCCATAGAGCAATCCCTCTCATTGATTCGCAACATTGCCCACAATGTCCTAATACGCCCACACGTGTTAAAGCTCACTGTAGACATTGTGTTGAAATCCCTTGACAGTTGAGAAATGCATTCATTTATTTCTTGGAACTTTGTTGGATAGGACCTCGTCTCTCACCGCTGACCTTTTTAAGCTACTTACTCAGCACTGTGTGTTCACCAAAATTAAATGCGATTCTGTGGCTAGAGCTGGAGTGTCATCTGACCTAGCATGACCTAGATTTGTTGGTCTGTCGAAGTATGATTCTGTGTTCCTTCGGGCTTGAAGTGATGAGATTTCCTCAAACCCGTATGAAGGAGTAGGGTTTCATTATTGTGTCATAGAGAGCATAGGAAACCACATTACCCCTGATTCTTCTGTTTCTCATACATGACCCGACTGAGGAGAGCTCTGTTACAACTTGTAACACCGACTATACAGGGCAATACCGTACATTATGAATTTTGTCAACTTTTAGCAAATGTAATGGGAGAAATGTGTGTGTTATATAAAATAAGTTAATAAATGAAGGACAGGACTAAAACAAATGACCAACAAAAAAAAATGTGCACCATCTATAACATATGGTGCTCACAGAAGCACAGCTCATTGCTAACAGACTCACAGGCTAGATTTTTTAACTTACTTGTTATTGGAAAAATGATTTAAACCCTACCATACCTAATGCTTATTGTTGTTCAGTAGTACTGTTTAACAGCTGGATGATATTATCACAAAAAAAAACATCTGCATTGATAATGATAGAATAAGAGTTTTTGTTGGTGCAAGTTAAACATTATTTATGTGGATAAAGCAGATCTGTGCACCTCATTTTGCACCTAATGTCACCTAATGCAAACCCAACAGAGATCTAAGGATCATAAAGGTGTCTCACGGTCAGTAAATCATTTCACAGTTTTTATTTGATGCCAATGTTTTATTCTCTTAAGGGGTAATGAGAAACACAGAAACCTGCCCTCTCTTTGGTCCCGTGCATAAACTGCTCAGAGCGTTTAAGAGTTTACTTGTAATCTGTAGCTTGAGTTCAGCCAGAGTTCAAAAAGCACAGCCAAGTTCATGAGGGTGAGTTTGTGATCATTCGGCTGTTTAAATGCATACTTCAGAAACCTCTAGTGCAAAATTATATACCGTTATTTCCTCCACCATCATTCTTTAACTAAGGCCAGGTATCACAAAGGTTAATTGCATTATAGGCTTATCTCAAAAGAAACAATATCTGGTATGTAGATACATTTATGGGGATGAGCCAGATAAAAAGCAAGCTCGGCCTGACACTAAGAAGGAATAGTAGATCAATGCAGGCGGTTAATTAGGACCTTTGTTATTATTTGCAGCACTTAACTTCTTGAAAACCACTATTCAAATTACTTATATAAAGCAATATGCAAAATTCTTTGAAAAGCTAGGGATTACCTGCATCTTCAGTTAACACGCAATACTGTGAAGATGTGGGGAGAAAGTACACTATAATTCTTTTTGTGAAAAGTGGTACAGGTTTTTAACTATTATTTTATTTACTGTATTTGATAGGCGCAGAAAATGTTGTCTTTGGGCATTCCTGTGTTGTTTTCTGTCAACGACACTGAAAAAGTGTCAAGACATTATCAGTAAAGCTTGAGTCAATACTTGACCTTAAAGGGAAAAAGGATGTGTCATATGATATCTAGTTAAAAAGACATCACACATCTAAGTCTTATCAGCATAAAATCTGTTGCAGCATAAAACATGCAGAGGTTTATCGGCCCGCATTCTTAAATTGAAACTTTCTGGTCGCTGTTTGTCAAAGTAAAGGAAAAAATAAAAAGCATTATTTCACCTCCTATAAATGCAGTTGCATTGGAAAGACACAATATTTTTGTGTTTATATTTATCTTTAAAAGATAGCACAGCCTAGACAGTCTATACACAGAAACATCTAGAAGGAAATTATATTAACAAAATCTGAAATCCATATCATCATGTTTAATAAATTCACCACTTTATTTGAACATACAGAAGCTGATGTGTGATTTTTCTTGTCTGTTCTCCAGCTCGCTCTCAGATCTTTGATGCGTAACCAACGAGGTGATCCGTCAGGAGAGCTGGTCCTCGCGCCTGGTAACGGTATCGCCCCGAAACACAAAGTGGATGAGAGCTGGCACCACGGAAACGGTGGCGACAGTAGCGGCGCGTCTGTCACTGCCAACACGCCGCAGGCCGTCAGCCAGATGCCTCAGCTGCAGCAACTCCAGCAGTCCCAACCCCAGGCTCTCTGCAGGGCGCTGCACGACTTTAACCCCGAAGAGAGCAATCTGGAAGACAGTAAATATTGTCTCAGCTTCCTCAAGGTCTGACTCTCAAACTGCTGACTTAACACAGCAGGAAAACTTATTTACTGTCAAAGGTTTCAGTCGGGTATAACTTGATCTTTAAGAATACTCACAGGGTTTCCTTTTTTTTTAATGAATGCACAAAGAAAATGATTACACGTAACTTTAACCTTCAGGGAATAATGAAGCATTAACCTTGTGCGGAGAAGAGCAAAGGTGCTATTTCACCTTTATTATACTGTGTGAGTGTTCACAAGTGAAGGCAAAATGCATCAGGATCTTGGTAACCAACATCCTCTGATTAATCATAACGTGGGGGAAGCCCTAGTGCTAAGATGTCAATTGATGGATCATTTCAGTCGTGTATTGAGGAAAAAATACCAAATATTTTATGACCTACTGATTTTATCGATTTAATCATCTGGTCAATAAGAAATCGTTGGGATTATAAGTGAGCAAAGGTGGCGTCTTCAAAGACTTTTTGTCTGACGTACAGTCCAAAACCCAAAGATTTTCAATTTACTATCATGGAAGAGTAAGAAAATTAGAAAATATTCCCACGTGGGAGACTGGGACACGTAGAGTTTTGCTCATCTTCTCTTGAAAAAGACTTTTACCGATATTATATAATCAAAATTGTGGCAGATTCATTTTCCTTCGATCGACTTGATAAACTAATCATTCCAGTTTTCAAAATATTTACTCATCATAGTTTCATGAATTCTAAAAACAGCTTGATTTTTTTTTTTTTTTTTTCTTTGGGTTAATATCATGGCTTTTTAGTATTTTCGCTGCTTTGAGAGACTTGTGGAGCTGGAGGCTGAGACCTCTGCTGCAGTGGTTGTTACTGACCCTGAAGGATTTCTGAGGCAGTTATATAAGGGCCTCAGCACTTGTGTGCTGTCCATTAAAGCACACTTGCGCTTCTGTTTTTTTTTCAGCTTTAATGCAGATGGTCAAATGTTTTTTTAGAGCACGGCTGCCCACAGAAAAGACCGGCCCGGTAGACACAAAGGCAGTTGATGTCACATGCTGCAGGAGAGATGTAGGGCTCAGAGAGTTTCTGAGTGCCCAGTCTCCAGGGCGAGCACACTCTTTTATTAGCACCCGGCATCACTACTTCCTCTAAGTCCAGTTGTGTGTCTCTTACTTCTGTTTTATAGGGAGACATCCTTACTGTCATCAGACGGCTGGATGAACACTGGATTGAAGCCAAGCTAGGGGAGAAAGTTGGAATTTGCTCTCTGCAGTATATAGAGGTGAGTTAGTCTCAGTTCTCTCTCTCTTTTTCCCCTTCCTTCATTGTTTGAATGTGGGTCGTGGCCTTTTCACCATGATCAAGGTTGACACCTGCCATTTGGCACTTTGGTCTGGCGGTGTAGCTCTTCTAAATGAATTGAACCGTAGATGTCGTCGCTGGATGTCATTAATTCCAGGTCACTGGCGGGGCGCTACCTTGATTTTCATTCAAATGTTTGATTCATCCGTAAAT
This sequence comes from Anoplopoma fimbria, assembly GCF_027596085.1. Taxonomy (NCBI): domain Eukaryota; kingdom Metazoa; phylum Chordata; class Actinopteri; order Perciformes; family Anoplopomatidae; genus Anoplopoma; species Anoplopoma fimbria. The sequence continues at coordinate 10,911,616 of NC_072452.1, read as the reverse complement.
GTCACTCCTGCGCTGCAAAGTGCTGAGGCAGAGAGATAATCTGTGAAGCCGTGCTGTGTCTGCAGCTGCTCATTAGTCTGTGACTATGTGGCTTACTCAGGTTGGCAGCGCTTTCTTCGCTAGCTGACCGTCATTTGTTTTCCTCTGTACTTTCTGCCTCCAGGAATTAACTTCATCCGTGCCGGGGGGAAAAATTGTAATTGTTGCTCCAGTGGGCTTAATGCGGTTCCTTTAAATCAGCTCTTGTTTACATCCCTCACTTGTCATCTGTTTTTGCTTGAGGTTTTACATAATATTTTCTTTCTCTTCCCCTTCTCTTATTAGTCTTCTCCCCCTCATACGCCTTCTTCGTCTCCTGTCCACCCATGTCTTCAGCTGAAGCCCCGCCTCGGTGGTGCTCCTCGTCTTCTTCTACCTCTGTTCTCTATTCTTCCATCCTCCTCTTCTCTGCACTCCCATCTCCTTTCTGAGCCTCTCCTGCTGTCGTTCAGCCAGGCGTGAAGACACAGTAATGATTTCTTTGCTTGGGTGGCATAACAGCACATCACTGTGGGGAGTGAAAGCATTAACCCTGCCATGCCTGTCTGTCTGCCTGCCTGTCTGTGCAGCTTCTCTCTCAGCACCAGTCAACCCTCCCTGGCTTATTGGCTGGTACTTATGCTCCTGCCTGCCTGCCTGCCTGCCTGTCCAACAAGTTGTAGGGGTGAGTGGAGTAGAGATAAGTGGGTGTATTTAGACAGCCGTTTCGCTGATCAGCAGGAGCAGAGGTTGACAGGCGCAAGTCGCAGGTAGGAGCAAGTTGGAGAGAATTTCCTTGACTGAGGATTGACTATTCTCTGTGTTAGGATGTATTCACCAATTTGCACTGTGGTTTCTCTTGATGTGTTCTTCTCTCTCAGCCAAACTCAGTGGCTGCCAAACTGCTAGAGGGAAAGAATCGGAGGGGGAGTGACTCAGCAGAATTTCACCATCGGACTGGGAGTGGGGGCAAAGACAAGGCCACGGAAGTATCCAATAGGACCACTCATTACGGAGTCCCTCAATTGCCAGTGAGGACACCCATCATCAATGCTTTGCCCCTCTCCAACCAGCGGAAACAGCCCGCAGCCAGCAGCATCCGATTTTACCCGGCAACCAAAGGAGAGACGACCAACTACAGCAGCTTCAGCCGTCAGGGTCAACCACACCAACTCTCTGCGACTCTTGTTGCCCGGGGCCACTCTCATCCCTCCAGAGTGAACTCTCAGCGAATTAGACGCCACTCTGACTCTACACTAAGATATCGACAGGTGAGTCGTGTGCCAACATATCCTCCTTTATGCATGCTATAGTGATGATGTGACAACGTTTCTTACTTTTATCAGATTCTTCTTTGAGCTAAACTGTGTTTGGCTTTGTTTTTGTTTGCTGTGATTGGATGGAACAGAAAACATGTGGCTGGCAAAAGGCATGACTCCTTTCTGTGAGATAATGGATGTTTTTATTTGAGTCACTGAGGGATCAAGTTGTCCAAAGGGATGCAAAGGAGGGAGCCATGACACTAAGCTCCAGGAATGAATGAGAGAGAGAGGCATCGCCCTTATGTTGGCCGCTTCATGATTAAGACAACACAGATGTGGAAAAGGGCTAGATATGAAAGGAGTGAGGGCTGGAGGTGTGTGGAGTGAAACTCTGGAAGGTCTTTAATCAAGAGTTCTGGGCCATAAGCCAGTGTTTCCCCTCACAGATGAATAGCGATCTAACAGGGTGTGTGTCCTTTTTCTTTCTTCAGCTCAGGGATATATAGTTCTTTATGGAAGTTGTGTAGTTGTCTTATTGTGTCTGAAAACTCCTTGGCCATAACAGTTCAATAGATGATGAGTGTTTAAGTGTAAAACACATACAGGCCTCATAAAAGTACTACTAATAACTTAAAAGAAGCACAACAATAGTGAACAACTGAGCTTTGCCTTGACTGCTATAATGTCGTCTAAATTACTCACAAGAAGAGTGTGTGAGACTCTGATGCTCCTGAAAACCGACTCTCGAGACTGACTATTAGTGCAGTTTTCTTGTTTCTTGAGGCTATTTCAGGGCCACTTTTGGCATCAATGAAACCTCTGATTATAAGTTTAGAAAACATGTATTCTCAAGCTGTCAGGATGAATTGCTTTGCCACTCTCTTCATGTGACCAACCTGATACCTGCTACATATTTTATACAGCCTGTATCGCTTGGCAGGATAATAGACGGATGATGAACATCTCCATGAGTATCATTTTGTCAGCATTTCATTTTTTTTGTTATGTTAAAAGATCAGCAGAAGCAACATGATAGAAACACTGCAAAACAGTTTGCTGTGAAAATGCTAAAAGAATATTAGTTATGATCACCTTAGCTTGGAAGTTTTGAATGATATATTTCATATCAATAATTCTATGTGCACAGCCGGACACATTGCCATTCATTTATGTTACATGATACTGTGAATACTGCATTAAGTCATAGCCAGCTAGTGTCTGAGTACAGTGCCAACATAAAAGCCTCTGCAAGGTTTAATAATGTAACCTGCTGCCAAAAGCCCTGCCCCCTGAAATAATGATTTCCTTTGATTCAGTTGGAATTTCACAGCTCTACCCTGCAATTATCCATGTCAGAGCATAAAAATGCTCCTGCAGGTTGGAGGGGAAAAAAACAGTAAAGGAAGGGAGGTTGAGGAGACTTGAAAACAAGATACAAATGTAGGAAATGGCAGAGATAAGGCAGTAAGAGGAAAAGGTGAGAGGGAATACTGAACTTAAAATGCCATAGAGCTGGGAAGAGAAACAGAAAACAAAATGTGTTAACTGCAAAAAGGCAAAACACAAGAAGAAGGGAGAAGGGTGAGGGAAATGAGAGATAGATGTAGGGAGTGGGAGGCTTGGAGAGTCCCCCAGTGTGTCTGCTTATCTCTCTCATGCTGATGATGATGAGTCACTGGTGAAGGTGGTTACATAACAGACTCCTCTCTCCCCTGCCTTCAAACTCCTTCCTCTTCACTAAGCAGGTAACACTCACTCTCACATCAGTGGGCCAGTAATGGCAGACAAGCCACGCACCCTTTTTAAAGGAGCCGAGGGCTCTGTCCCTCAAGCCGAGGCCGAGCTCTCCACTGACGGAGCCAGCGTGTGTGCTATTCTTAGAGCTGCATCCCGTCAGCTCTCACCTCTGGCTCCACGGTTTCACAGAGATATGTTTCTTCCCACAGACTATGGATGAAAAGATGCGTATTAGTGTGAATATTGGCACGGTTATGTAAGAGCAGACTTTAGCATGGAAATGAGCCCAAAACAAAAACAAATCTTAAAATGCAACATAGAAAAGTTAAATTATAAACATTATATTTTACTAGTGAACCCAAATACCTGATATCATTGTTACAAAAGCCTATTTGTAGGTAGATCCTCCTAGACGCCTGTCAGATATTAAGTCCAAAGGGAGAGAGTTAACCAAGCACAGTGTTAGTTAGTTATTAGCCTGGAGCGAGGAACAACCAACAAACCCTGATCAGAGGACCTTAAAGGCCTGCTGGCTAATTTAGTAAGGTGCCGGACCATGCAGAGCTCTAATAATTACAAAGATCACTCTAATCTTGAATTTAATTCTGAATTTGATTAGGAGCCAGTGCAGAGAAATAGAGATTGATGTCACATCAATCAGAATCTGGTCAAAAGTTATTATATTTGAACTGCAATGATTTTAAAGCATGAATGAATGTTTCTTTAGTGTTTTTTCAAGCCACCATTCTCTTGTTCCTACCTCTCCAATTTGAGGATTTGCAGTTATTGTCACTGACAGTCCAATAGTTTAATTGGTTGACCAAGAAACTAATTGACAAATTTATCAATAACAGAAAATAAGCCTTAGTTGCAGCCCTACCATAGTGCAAAAAGCTGCAGTCATTGTAAATCAGCCAATTTCCCTTAGTCTGCCCAGAATCTATTCTAGAGTGTATATACTTTAAAAATGAATAGTTGTCTCAATCAGATCCCTATCCCAAATAAAAAGCTTTTACTCAAAAATATTATTTTATTAAAAAATCAGTATATCTGTGAAACATCAGTATATCTGTGAAACATGAAACATCAATCTTTAATAACTTATTTTAAGCCTACATGAAATATTCATGCACTGACTCTTTCCACCTCAAACTCATTCAGAACCCAGCCCCTGGCTCATCAATCAAAAGAAAGGACTTGCATAATTCAACATGTGACTAGAATGTGAATAAACTTCCTCACTGGGATCATGCATTTTCTAGTCATCGCTGGTGGCCTGGCTCATCTCGGAACACGCCTAATGTAACTAGCGTTTGGTGACACCCTGTAATTCAGGAATAAAACAAGTGAGGTTGTGCAGGGCCATTACTTCAGTAATTCATTTTTGCACGTTTTTACTTAAAGTTAATCGCACAGAAACAGTATTGTCTATTCCTTGTGTCCAAAACAACATTTTATTTACTTTTTAAAACCTTGTCTTGGGATTTGGAGATTTCTCTTCCACTGTTTTCAACGGGAAATATTGCTGTCTGTGTCTTTGTAATAAGACAAGTTACAAAAATGTGCCTATAGATTTCTGTTACAAGAGGGTGTTTTAGTTTTTTGCTATAGGGGCAACATTGAAAATTAGGCCTCTCTGAGTTCTGTATTCAGTTTGGACATTTGATTTATTTTCATGCAGGAGGTATCATGGTCTTAAAATGATTACTAGTAAGGAACATTGTCATCTTCTGATGAAAAATGTAATTCAGCTGGCATAAACAAATCTACGGAAACTCAAAGTGTTAATATATTTAACATAACTATGAAATCCCCTCATTAATCCTCACTTTGACTATGTGGTTGCTGGTTGGCCGTTCTGGCGTGCACAAGGACACCAAAAGGTGGACATTAATATTCAGTTAATTTATGTATTTATGGCAGCAGTGATTCTGATTGCAGGTATATGTAAACCATTTACACCAAATAAGACTTTATTAACCGCATGACCAATAGCATAATTACTCCCTCCATGTAAATATAGCATCTGCTCCTGGCCATTGCGTGACTGCAGCATAAGTGAAGCTGTATCTGAAAAAATTCATACCAAGAATAAAGAAAAAATAAGTAAATGATTTAATGCAGGAAAAAACAAGTTGTTGGGCTTTTTTCTTTAAAGACTATGGCAGTGCTTTGCTGTTAAAATATAATGATTATTGCACATAAAGATGTCTTCTGCTTTCTGCCCTTCATGTTGCTTTAGCAAAGACAGGAAGTTATCTTTTCTTCAGGAAGTTGCTTTTAGTGTATATGTCATGTTAATGTCACAAAAGACTCATAGACAAAAAAACTTCAGATGACAGTAATGCTCACCCATACTCTCCACTGTATATGACGGAAGGCTGGTATGTCTTCAGGACATTATATCATAAGTTTATCTCGCTTTACTTCTGCATCACAGCACTGCCTTTGACAAGTGAGGCTCTGCTTTAAGCAATGGCTTTCTCTTGTTTAGGACTTCTTTTGTGCTTCTCCGAGGCTGAGTGTAAATAAAGCTCAATGGTGGCAGAGCTGCAGGATCCAGGCGCATGCTGTATAGAGGGAACCCACAGGCCGGCATTAATGCTTTAAGCAGTAGTTGAGTGGTAGTGCTGTTAATAGCAGCAACACTCTGTAGATGTCACTGTGGAGATAATAGCACTAGGAGAGTTATCTACACCTTCCTGGAAAGTTAACAATAAGAAAACATTATGTGTGTGTGGGGGGGGGTTTCGTCAGAGGACAAAATAAAACATATAATAAAGATGCCACTAAAATGCCCTTTTCAGTATGGCAATTAAGTTATTAGGGATTAAGTTTCATACTGTGTCATTGACGGTTGTGAGACACACCTCAGTGTCCCTCCCTGCTGACTGTCAGGTCTGAGTCACAGCCAGCTGACTTCAAGCCCTTCAGAGTTACTCAGTATTAAAAAGAGCAGCAATTATCTATGACAATAAAATACAAAAGAGGTCTGCCAGGCTATAACATATATTTTTACTGTACTGTATTATAATTAAAAAAGTATAAATCATCATTTCTGTATTAATGAAGTTGGAGCTACATGAGCACACGAGGGGTCACTGAATAGTTGATGAGCAAGCAAATGACATAAAGCATATGTTATGCCATTGACTGTCACCATGTCTCAAACCAGTTGAACACCTATGGGAGTTAGACAGTGTCTCCACTAGCATCATTAAAACGCTAATCGGTTGGTTAAAGATGGGTTCATGGTCTTTGTCTGAATTGAAACAATATACATGTGATAGAAGATCCTTTCTTAACATGCCTCCAATGGAAGTGATGGGGGACAAAATCCACAAAACCTGTTCTGTGCTGAAATACATCCCAAAGTTTGATAAATCAAGTGGATAGTTACTGTCTTTTTACCACAGACTTCTCTGGTCAGTCCACCACTTTGGTCCATACTGAAATCTCTTAATAACTATAAGACGCTGAATGCTAGTGGCCTTACGGATTCCCTGACTTTTCCTCACCAGCAGTTTGACAGTTTGGGCTTTTAGTGAAACGTCTTGCCAACTAATGGACGGATTGTCTAATGTTTTGGTAATGTCTAACACAATGATGTAATCCTGGTAAACATTATACCTGTTAAACATCAGCTTGTTAGTCATGCTGAGTATGTTAGAATGCTGATGTTAGCATTCAAAAGCACAGCTGTGCCGAATTATTAAATTAAATTCAAAACAATTTATTCGTCCCGTAAGGGGCAATTTGAGGCAATCCCGTTTGCAAACAGAAATGAAATACACTGAATAATGTGCCATGTGAAACCATTTGATAATACATCTGAATCCATCCCATAACAGAGTGAGAAGAAGATGACCAGTGACACTCCGCCCACCATCTCTATGGCTCTGGTGAACCCCCAAATGTCCTCTGCCTCTGCAGACAGCAAAAACTCCTCCACGCAGCAGCTCTCCATCAGTGTGTGAGTCACTGTTTTAAACATTATGTTATGATGTGATAATGTCAGATTGCAGGCGCACTATATGAATAGAAACAGAGACAAGAAACACTAGAAAACCCTTAAAAAGGTGTCATAATATATACATGTTGTAGAAAGTGTGGGTGCCACATAGACAAACCCCCTGTGTGACTCCTCAGGTGTGCCGTCCTGTACTCCTACAAACCACGACGGCCCGAGGAGCTGGAGCTGAGGAAAGGAGAGATGGTGGGAGTGTATGGAAAGTTCAAAGAAGGCTGGCTGCGTGGGTTATCGCTCAAAACGGGCAAAGTGGGCATTCTGCCCAGCAACTACATCACACCTGTGCTCAGGTGAGAGGCTGTGATCCTTGACTGCTGAAAGTGGGAGCTGAATGACATGTGGATTCAGACAGTGATTTAGTGTGGGCAGGACGACGTGTCATCATGCATACATTTTAATGAATCATGAAACAGAAATAAAACACTGAGCCTGGTTCTTGAAAGAAACTTTAACTACAGTGTATCAAGTGATGTTCAAGGGGTTCTTCGGTATGTACTAAGTGTCTCATTGCCTCACTGCAGAACCTCGGCCAGACTCCTAGAGACCAAAGCAGCTAATGTGTCCTCACAGAACAACACAGTCGTCGGAAAGAAACCCACAGCTGCCAAGAATCCTGCTGTGGTCCTTGCTCTTGATAGGGTGAACTCTGATGGAGCGATGTACTCAATAGGACAGGTCCCTTCTGTGCCAAATGGAGCGCAGCATGCAATGTCATCCACTGGAAAACCGTCTCTCTGTGGGGCTTCACAAGGTTGGGACACTGTGAGGCGCATCTTTAACCCTCATAGAGGTGAGTGATAAACAACCACATCGACCTTCTTATTGTTTGATTAAAAAAGAGATTTAGCCAGATTGTCAATGAACGCCTTTTAAATGTTTTTTTTTCAGGTTCAAACTATTCCTCCCATACGTCCAATCTGAACGTCCCATCCAAGTCGCAGCACTTTTCACAAGTTCAGGCATCCGGCTACTCGCCTGCCCTGCAGAGGAAGAAAAACGGCATCCTCCTTTCTCACTCTTGCAGACCTCGGGGCTGGATGACCGTGTCAGCAGCGCCCTCTGCTGCTGCAGTCATTAAGGACAGGGACTTCAGTGCTTCATATGAGCGTGACAGACAGCCTCCCGACGGGCCTCACTCAATTCTAGTCAGACCCAATCCGCACAAGAATCATGCAGACAAGGTAATGTCATTCCGATGAGTTCTTACGAGAGGCATGAGCATGCATTTGTCTTAAGATAAGTACTCTGTGTGCATTGGTCCTATACTACTGATCCTTTTGAAATATATGATCACTGTTCTGCATGTGCCTTACAGTAAATATTTTACTCCCCTAGCCGGCAAAGTCAGTGCGGTTCTTAACAGATGAAGACTCCCCTCCTCCAAGACATAGCACCTCCTCCTGGTCGTCAGGAAATCACGTTCCCTCAGACTGCGGCCCTGGCCCCCCTCCATTAGAAGTATGGGCCCCGTCGCTCACGCTGGGAAGAGACGGACCGGGGATCATTCTCAGAGAAGGAAAAGCTCCTATTCTCAGGAAAGGCCTAGAAAATGCAATTTCGGATTTAAACCTGCAAAAACCAATATTGTCGCAGCCGTTTCTATCAGCCGTGCCTGCTCAGTTCAGCCCCAGCAGGTACGTTGGATTTGTCTTTGTCCTTGAAAATAAAAAGCATATTGATTAACAGACAAGGTAGACTTGAAAGTTTTCATCAATTTGACTTACTGGAAAAAAACCTACTGCATCTTTTGCTTTTCCCCCAGACACAGAGTGACCACATCACATTTAGCCCAGACGGACTCAGAGCTCAGTCTGCTTCAAGGAGACCTTGTCCTCGTCCACAGACCTCGACCTGATGGACGAGTTCTGGTGACTCAGGAGAGCAGTGGGCAGACCGGCTTATTCCACAGCATTGTTCTTCAAGCCCTCGAGAGGCTCAGCTGACTGTGTGGTACTCTAGTTATGTTTATGTCTATATTTCATGTGTTCAACTGCCAAGACTTGACTGACCTGAGCAAGATGCGGGTTGAGGTCCAATGGGTTAATACTGCCATTGACAATCCTTTGAAGGATGTGTTTATTTTATGTCCTGAGTGCATATGAGAGTGTGGATAAATTCTCCAGAGATTTATTGTGTGTTCTTGAACATATATGCATGTTTGTTACACATGTACTAATATAAGATTTTGCACAAAAAAACCCATCTAATGACTGTTCCTTGTTCAATACCCATGTAACGAGCATTGGTGAGTGCCTTTGTCAAAACTCACATAGAAACAAACTATATTTAAATATATTTAGAGAAATTATGAGTTAAAATATATGTACTGCTTATGTGGTAATAAACTATACTTCCAGAACTTTGGTAGTTTGGTGTCTTACTTTAGATTTAAACTATAATCCTTAACCAACAACAATAACATAATGGAGAAACCCTTGCCTAAATGCAAAAGTCCTGCATTCTTTACTTCAACTGCAAAATAAGATAAACAGTATAACCAAAAGAAGGCCTGCCTGTTCTTGCAGCATGTTGAAATACATTTTAGTATTGCAGATGAGTTAACAACTCCATATTATATTTTGGGAGTGACTCTTATGTTCTACATGTTCCAACTTATTCTGCAAACTGGCTGGCTCCAGCAAGGCTGGACTACCTGCAACCCAAGAGGCCACACTAGTTCACTGTGTGTCAACTGGTTTGTGCTAATGTAAAGACCTAAAAAAGTTATTGGGAATATGTGCCTCTAAAGCACAAAATTAGTTATAATTATATTATTATACGATAATAAGGGGCTTAAGGTGGTTCCTACCTGATTATGTCTTGAAGAGGGTCCATTTGTCAAAATTAGAGCCAGACTGATATTGGTTTTTCAAGGCCAAATATCAATATATAAATATGAATTATTATGATTATTTAAAAAAAAAAGTGTATCAATATTTAATTATATACATAAACACATATGAAACACATTTTTGATGTGGATCCCTATTATTTTGGTATTAAATAATTTTTACTGAGGGGGAAATTTTGCAGTCAAAAAATAAACTAATTGTTTTAAGATAAGATAAGATAAGATAATCCTTTATTAGTCCCGCAGCGGGGAAATTTGCAGACTTACAACAGCGCAGAGTAAAGTGCACACAAGAGACATAGCAGAAGAAGACAAGCTAAAAATAAAAATAAAATAAAAAATAAAAAAATAAAAAATGAAAAATAAAAATAAAATAAAACGAGTATTATAAATAAGCAATAAAAAAACAGTAGAAAAACAACAATAACTGAAATACTATATTTACAGACAGAGAAAAAAAAACAACTATTTCAACTACTTTTAACTTTTTTAACCATTATTGCACAGTGCAATGTGCAATGTATTGCACAGGTTTCTATTGTCATGTTATTATGTTATTATTGTCCTGTGGTCATGTGGTCATGTGGTCTGCTGGGAGCAGAGTTGGTTGTGCAACCTGACAGCAGCAGGAAGGAAGGACCTGCGGTACCTCTCCTTCACACACCGGGGGTGAAGCAGCCGGTGGCTGAAGGAGCTGCACAGAGCTGCCAGGGTGTCCTGTCTTCATTTATGTCACGAAGACACATTTATTTGACGCTTTGAAGATGTCTTCCCTGCAGTTTGTTGAAAGTCCTTGATCTGCCCACGTATACAGTACAAAATGCTGATATAGCTGCAATAAGCTTCTGCAATAATCTGCCTGGCTCATTTTATTATTCATCAGCCTATCGCTAGTCAAAATCTAGTATCAAGACCTTCAATAATTATGTGTGGGCCACTCATGTGCCAAATGAATGTGTGTGTGTATAAACAAATTAACACACAGTCATCTTGGGGCCAGGCAGAGATCTAGCATAGGAATGTCACACAATCCACAGACAGCGGGAGTAGTAGGGGGTCAATGTGAAACTACTTTTTTTCTTTTTTTTCCACAAATTACCATAAATTTGCCTATGAATGTCCCCTATTTATTAGATATATGAACACACCGATGCTATCCAGTAGCCTGCACTGCAGCAGTTACTGTAAGTGAGAGGAGTGGGGGTTCAATGTGGCACAGCAACTACATTACATTACAGTCATTTAGCAGACGCTTTTATCCAAAGCGACTTACAATAAGTGTATTCAACATAGGTATTCAAGAGAACTACTAGTCACCAGAAGTCATAAGTGATCTCCTTTCTTAAACAAGCATCTAAGAGCATAAACCAGAGCAAAAGTATAATGCAGAAGCAAATTACTACGAAAACAATAAGTGCAACAAACTAATACAAATACAATAATAACTACTTTTTGGAGGGTTCTTTTTTACCACCCTACTTTTATTTCATTGCACTGAATTGAATCCCCTACAGTAGGCATAAATGCATTAAATGCATGATAAATTTTCCTTTGAATGTCCCCTATTTATTAAATATATGAACACACTGATGCTATCCAGTAGCCTGCACTGCAGCAGTTACTGTAAGTGAGAGGAGTGGGGGTTCAATGTGGCACAGCAACTACATTTCATTACATTAGTCATTTAGCAGACGCTTTTATCCAAAGCGACTTACAATAAGTGTATTCAACATAGGTATTCAAGAGAACTACTAGTCACCAGAAGTCATAAGTGCATCTCCTTTCTTAAACAAGCATCTAAAAGCATAAACCAGAGCAAAAGTACAGAAACAAACTAATACGAATACAATAAGAGCAACAAACTAATACGAATACAATAAGTGAAGAAACAAACTAATATGAATACAATAAGGGCAACAAACTAATACAAATACAATAACTACTTTTTTTTTACCACTCTACTTTTATTGCATTGCACTGAATTGAATCCCCTACAGTAGGCATAAATGCATGATAAATCTTCCTTTGAATGTCCCCTATTTATTAAATATCTGAACACACTGATGCTATCCAGTATCCTGCACTGCAGCAGTTACTGCAACCATCCACTGAAGACCCTCCTCCCCCCTCCTCCTCCCCCTGCCACGCATGCGCAGTCCAGCATCGAGCTGACAACAAGCTATCGGATGTGAGCCTGTGATATGGGCACTGCGCTGGAAATCATTCGAATAAGAGTCAAACGAACAAAGCCTTGCAAACATTTAACCGTCATTAAACACATACTATAATAGCCTCTCTGCATCCCCACTATGCCGGTAAGTCGACGTGCATGGTTTGCGGTTTTTATTTGGTTTGGTTTGAAAGGGTTCCTCCCTTTCTGCGACCCGCACGGATGTGATGCTAACCGGTTAGCATCGTTAGCTCACCAGTGTCCACCAAGGGGATTGTGCATGGCTAGTTTAAATCAATTAGCACCAGATGACAACAGTGTGGTGATTTTAATAAAAAACAATATTTCCCCGAATTTGCTATTGCACATTGTGTGTGTGTGTGTGTGTGTGTGTGTGTGTGTGTGTGTGTGTGCTAGTCAGCTAAGGCCAGGTAGCTCACGTCATCTTCAGCGTGAGTAAGGTGAGCGTTTGTCTGCCTAGCAACCCGGAAGTGGGCAAAGCGAGTCACGTGGGCGAGCTCTGTTTTGACTGAGCCAAGCTGCAGACTGACAGCTGCCCTCATGCACATGTTGGTTAACTGTGCCTGTTTATTATGGTCCCTTCTTTTTCAGAGCAATAAGTTTGAGAGACCTGACAGGCAGGAGGGCAATGACAATGTCAAGGTGGTGGTAAGATGTCGTCCCTTCAACCAGAAGGAGAAGATGATGAGTCACAAACAGGCCGTCAGTGTGGACGAGATCCGTGGGACCATATCCGTCAGCAAACTGGAGACCCCCCATGAGCCTCCTAAGACCTTCACGTTTGACACCGTGTTTGGACCAGACAGCAAACAGCTGGATGTCTACAACCTCACTGCCCGCCCCATAGTTGACTCAGTATTAGAGGGATACAATGGTAAATTGAATTCAACATCAATTATTATTTTTATTCGTAAACCATTGCTGTAAAATGAGCCTCATCAGTGTAAAGACTGAATCACCCGTTTCAACACAGACACTCAAACATACACTATTGCCTCTATTAAATCTAATCCTCAATTTTGTGTTTTCATGATTAAACAATATAATAATTACTTAGGTGAAGTTAAGCCTAAATCTTCGTATTCTATACTGTAAATGGAACTGGGATTGTATGCTCTGCTGTCCATTTCAGGCACCATTTTTGCATACGGGCAAACTGGCACAGGAAAAACATTCACCATGGAGGGTGTGAGGGCAGTGCCAGAACTCAGAGGGATAATCCCAAACTCCTTTGCTCATGTTTTTGGTCACATTGCCAAAGCAGAGGGTGACACAAGGTAAGAAAGCAAACATTCAGTAAAGTCAGGAACAAATATTTTGTCTACACACATAATTAGTCTAGCTGAAGATTCCAAGTGTGTGAATCATTATCATCAATTTAAGTGAAAACTTTGGTGTCTTGTTTAGTTTTATAATGTGCACACTCCACCACAAGCAATCTTTTGAAATAAAGTAATCTTTGGAAAGGAGGCATTTCTTTCTGATTTGGGTCTTATTAGCAGAATAAAGGTTTCCATGTTAACAGAGTTCCATTTAAGTGTTATGAGTGGTGTATTTATAAAGCCTGTTGTGCCAGTTGCAGCTTAACATTTCAGCATTTATCTGACTTTAATAGACATTTAACTTCCACAGGTTTTTGGTTCGTGTTTCGTACCTGGAGATTTACAATGAGGAAGTGCGAGACTTGTTGGGCAAGGACCAACTGCAGAGGCTAGAGGTAAAATGATACTTAAAACTAACACTAAAACATAGAGTTCAGTGATTCATATTAAAACTGTCTTGGAGGATCTGTTATAAAGTTCACTAGAGTCATCTTTCCAAACCGGATGTTTGCAGAAGATGGCTGCATAAATTTGCTCGTATTAACTGTTTGATGCTTACAGCAGTTTTCCATGATAAAGTTCAAGTTTTTCATCACAGGTAAAAGAAAGACCGGATGTTGGTGTGTATATCAAAGACCTCTCTGGTTACGTCGTGAACAATGCCGACGACATGGACAGGATTATGACGCTGGGCCACAAAAACCGTAAGAGGAATAACTTGACAGCATGAACACAGAAATAGATATCCATAGACGACCATTAAAGAGGCCTCTGGAAGCATTTTTCTGTTCTTGCATTTTATACACGATAGGCGTTTACATTTTACGACCACAAGCTTCGGCTTCAAAGCAAATGTAAGCGTGATGACACACTGTGTGTGTGTGTGTGTGTGTGTGTGTGTGTGTGTGTGTGTGTGTGTGTGTGTGTGTGTGTGTGTGTGTGTGTGTGTGTGTGTGTGTGAGAGAGATTTCCTTTTTATAAAAGGAGATAGCACAGGCCTTTGTGACAAGGTTATATATTACGCTGCCACGTTTTTATTGAGTAGCTTTTCTTTTTCACTAGCAGTACATGTGTTTGCATCCATGTATACATCGTTGTGTGAATTAAGCTAATTGATGCACATAAAAAATGTATTCTTAATTTTTAAAATACAATGCGTACAAACTGTTAAGAAATAGGATTATGTGCAATGGAAATTTATGAATACTTGTACTGTAAATTGTCAGAAATACTTTCTAAATAATTAGATCAGATTTCATAAGTTAGTTATCACACATACTTCTATGAGTCATGCTGTTTGATTAATTCATATTTCACTGTGTGAAGGGTCTGTCGGAGCAACAAACATGAATGAACACAGCTCCCGTTCTCACGCTATCTTCACCATCACCATCGAGTGCAGTGAGAAGGGTGTTGATGGAAACCAGCATGTCCGCATGGGAAAGCTTCATCTGGTTGATCTTGCTGTATGTATCTGTGGCTAGAAATTTCTGAGTAAAACTTAACTACTTCCTTGAAAATGAAATGATACAGATGCGACTAGGAAATATGCTTTATCCTCCCCAATCCATCTGACCATCACCAATTAACCTACCCCCCTACCCCTACAGGGCTCGGAGAGACAGGGCAAGACTGGAGCCACAGGTCAGCGTTTAAAGGAAGCGACAAAGATCAATCTTTCTCTCTCCACACTGGGCAACGTCATCTCTGCCCTGGTTGACGGCAAGAGCACTCACGTGCCCTACAGGAACTCTAAACTAACCCGACTGCTGCAGGATTCATTAGGAGGAAACTCCAAGACCATGATGGTAGCGTGAAAGTTTGAAAACTGTTCTAGAAGCGTTGCGTTGTAAGCAACAAATACATAATTTCAGAGAGCAATAAATGTCCAGGTCAACATTTTCTAAGCATTTGTAAATTCCAAGTATTTTAACACACTCAATTTTGACATCACATTTTTTGACTCACTTTTAAATGACATGCTTCTCTTCAACAGTGTGCAAATATAGGCCCAGCAGACTATAACTATGATGAGACCATCAGTACCCTGCGCTACGCTAATAGGGCTAAAAACATCAAGAACAAAGCCAGGATCAACGAAGATCCTAAGGATGCCCTATTGCGCCAATTTCAGAAGGAGATTGAAGAGCTTAAGAAGAAACTGGTGGAAGGTAATGAGCCAGGCAGAAAAAATAATCATGCCGTTTGGTTTCCAAGGTTCTTTTTAAATGTTTTGTTTCGATTCTAGGTGAAGAGATCTCTGGCTCAGAGGGCAGTGGATCAGAAGAGATGGATGAAGGTGATGACGAAGGAGGTGTGGCAGGAGAAGGCCGCAGGAAAAGAAGAGGTAAGAATTTGTAATAAGATAAGATAATCCTTTATTAGTCCCGCAGCGGGGAAATTTGCACACAAATTTGCACAATTTATGCACACATAGATGGATGTGTGCATTAGAGGAAATTACTGAAAATCTGTTGATGCAATCTTCATAAGTGTTGGGAGAGTTTTTTTCATTCAGTGGTTTGTGTTTTTGTAAATGGTTGGATATACATCTGTAACGTTTGCAAATATTTATTTTAATCTCTTGTCAGCATGTTAATTGTAATAAGAGTCAGCATTCAGTTCCTCAGGTGATTATCAAGCTGAAGTTACTTTTAGCTCACCACTTAGGCTCAACTCTGTTAACAGGCGTCCATAAACATAACACTGTTGTCATTTGGGAGTTTCCCTTGTATTCTCACCTTCTCGCCCTTTCTGTTTTTAAGTGGAACTAGAAAGTTTTAAATACAGATAAAGAAGCATAATTAGGTCATTCGTTATGTTGCAATACTGACACTAATGTTCCGGTGAGGCCATGTTCTTATATATTGATATCTCTGAATTTTCCAGTTGTCATTATGATTCTTTCCAATACTGTAGTATCAGGTTATTTGGAATTTATAGTAACCAAGACATTCAGATCTGTGAGTACGGTGCTGTGCTGTATCAACAATTTGCATGTGTTCACCCGCAGCTGCCTAATTTGTTGGACCAACATATAGCTCCGACATTCTGCCTTACGTCCTGCAAACTCAATGGCTGTCTACCCCTACGTGTTTCACACTGTGGGCTTTGGTGGGAGGGGTGCTTCCTTTGCTTCTTTTCCAGGCAGTAGCAACAGCAGCAATAGTTCAGAATTTGCCTGCTCCTCCTCAGTGCCACTGCCCACTGAGGATGAACCTCAGAATAGTGAGTTGGAGCAGCACTGTGCTCTAGCAACCCACCTGCCCACAAACTTGAGCCTTTTTCACACATGGATCCGGTAAAATTGCTGGTTTTGAATATAGATGTAAGGCAGGGTTTCTGGCGCCAGCACCGAGCTCCTCTATACGGGGAAAAAAACCCTCTTGACTCGAGGGTTTTTTTCATTCCGTGGTGGAATCACTGCTAGAGGATATTTAAAAAATGACACCAAGGATTAAGAGTGTATCAAATCTCACACCGTGCAGGCTGTCTAACTGATTGAAGCATATTTTGCAGCTGAGTGGCTGTTAATCTCCATTACTTGATTGCTGACCACAGGCAGTGCTTTGGGGGGCTTGCTCCTACTTAAGTATTGCTAATCGTTGTCAAAACACCCTGTAGCTTCCCTAGAGAAAGTTATTTAATAATTTTAATATGACCAGACATTAAGCTTTTTTTCTCTCTTCGATTCCTGATTTGCTTACGTGGTGTTTGTAGCTTCAACAGGTTTTCTGTTTTATGGTGTGAACAGTTGACAGTGAAAAATGAAGGGCAAATCGATTGATGTGTTTGAGTGTGATGATTAGAAAAAAGTTGTGCTGTGTCATTAGGGGGTTTTTCTAACTGTTATTTTCTTTGGTTCAGTCATTCATAGAATTTCCTCTTTAAAGTTGTCGTGAATAACTGTCTAAAGATGGGCGCTCATGATTCACATCATGATACAACAGGCCTGCATGAAAATTTGATTAAACTTAACATCGCCTTTTTTCATTTATTTTTTTTCATTTCAGTACATCTTAAAAACTTGCAAAACAGATTTTAGTGGTATTTTAGTGGTAAAAAGTTATTTTTTTACATTTTTACCAAGGGAGAGGTTTTTTGTTTTGTTTTTTGCCGCACGCTCAGATCACAATCTGACTTATTGCCAAGAAAGTTTCACATAGAAGAAATTTGCTTTGCTGTGGTTGGCGCATAACATAAACTGTGGCTGTGTCTAAATTGCTGCACGGTGGTGTAGTGGTTAGCACTGTCGCCTCACAGCAAGAGGCATTCAAGAGTTCAATAGCCGGACTAGACGGCCTTCTGTGTGGAGTTTGCATGTTCTCCCTGTGTCAGCGTGGGTTCTCTCCGGGTTCTCCGGCTTCCTCCCACAGTCCAAAGACATGCAGGTAAGGTTAATTGATGACTCTAAAATTGCCCGTAGGTGTGAATGTGAGCGTGAGTGGTTGTCTGTCTCTATATGTCAGCCCTGTGATAGGCTGGCGACCTGTCCAGGGTGAACCCTGCCTTCACTCAATGACAGCTGGGATCGGCTCCAGCACCCCCGCAACCCTTAACAGGATAAGAGGTTACGGAAGATGAATTAATGAATTAATGAATGTGTCTAAATTCATTCACTGATCTACTTACTCCCTAGCTATACCCACTGTCTAGGGAAGTTCTATGTATTGGCCTATATAGTGACCTCATTCACAAAATTAAAAAAACTATTTTTGGACACCTCGGGTACTTTTCTCTATGCTGTCAATTACGTCATTGTTGTCAAGCCTTTAATATGTGCCCGATCAACAACAGCTGGTGGACCATCCATGATAAATATCAACACAATTTTTTTGTGATAAATACATAATGTAAATGATTTGTCTCTTAGCGAAATGGTCAGATTGAATTTAAGTTCCCCCTGGTGAGAGTGATAAAGCGTGCACTGTTTAGGGTTTTCATTGTGAACTTTTGTACTTTGTTTCCGTTTGTGTTGGGATGTGCTTCTCTTTTCATATAAAATATTATTTTGGCGCCAGAACTCATGGATTCGTCTCAGTCGCGCTGCTCTCTCTTTATCCTCGGATAAAAGCAGCACGGCTGGCGTTTTCACACGTAACATGTAAACATATTAAAAGATTTCGTTACATCTTTTCTATTTATCATATGTATCCATTAATTGATACAAATCCCAATGCGAATTAAAATTGCTACATGTTTCCGATCAAATTAAATATATATTTTTAAAATGAACACCTACAGAGGGTATTGCAGCCTAGATATAAGTAGACATGACCTCTTCCTAGTTTGCATTTTATTATTGATTCAGGAATTCACAGAAGAGATTTTTGGTGAATCAAAGTAAATTAACTTAATGTTTACGTTTGTATTGTCCACTTAATTGACACTTAAGATGTTCAAGGTCCTGAGTTGGCAATTTGCCACAGTGAATTTTCACAGAACATTTATGGAAAACAGTGCATGTGTGAAAAGGGCTTAATACATTCCCTGTGTCTGTGCCACTCCTGTGTGTTCTCACAGCCAAGAACCCCCCCCCCCCAATATTTTTTAAAGTGATTGCAAAGGTTCCCGGTGTTTTGATATGGATGTCTTGGATGGATGGATCCATGAATTTAACTGGGACTGTTGCACTGTTGAACAGATCCTTCCAATGAATTGGCAAAATCTAATGTCGAATTTCTCCTACTTTCTTCCAAGCATGACCTAAATTAACACAGTTTCGAAATTACAGACTGGTTCTGCATTATGATTTCATGTCTCCAGATTCAAGTTACACCTCTGCCAAGCTGTGTTGTGTAATCTGTAACTTCTGTCTCTCAAAGACGTAATTCATCCACATCATAATTCATAAGTGATGTTTCGCATTTCTTTTTTTCGCCTTACATCTATCTGCTGTCACTACTCTCTGCCATTTTGTGATTGTTACGGAGTCTTCTCTTTCTGTTGTTTGACTTGTCTTTCTCCCACTCCTTGTCCCGTATGTGGTGTTCCACTCTGTCATCATGAGACTTTCATGATCACTCTATAATGTGATGCTCTTTGTCTCTCTCTCTCTCTCTCTCCTCCTCCTGGTGCAAATGCCGCCTGTCTGACTTGCTAAACACCTCTTAATTCAAGAAGAAAGAGGTTGGTGTAAGAATCTACATAGTCCTGTTGTCCAATAGCAACTGGCATCTCTAGTCGCACAAAGTCGCCGTGTGTTAAGTAGCTCTTTCACTAACTCTGACGCATCAGATAACAGGTTTATGGTATAACTGCTGCTAACATCTTTCTGTTCATCCATATATGACTACCACCCATGTGTCTCTTGCTGTTGCATCTTCATAGCCGCCATGTTGTTAAAATAATCTTTCACTTTATGTAGTTTCCCTTGTTTTTAAATTTTGCTTGCAATAACAATGATTCATTACTGTGCATTAGCAAGACAGAACTTTGAGCAGCTGGCTCTCTCTGGCACTCCTTCTTACGACATTAATTTGACTTAAACATTGCACATTTATAATCTAAAACCGAAAATATTAAATAATACTAATGCTGATTTAAAAACCCAGTATAGAATTAATCTGCATTGATATAATTGTAACTTATACACTGACAAGTAATATAGTATTAGAAGATACATCTAAAACAACCTGTAAATTAAAGATAACATGGTTCCCTGTGTGTCTTTCAAGGGAGGAAGAAGGTTTCCCCGGACAAAATGGTGGAGATGCAGGCAAAGATTGAAGAGGAAAGAAAGGCCTTGGAGGCCAAGCTCGACATGGAGGAGGAGGAAAGGAACAAGGCAAGAGCAGAGCTTGAGAAGAGGGAGAAGGACCTTCTTAAAGCCCAGTAAGTCCGGGAAAAAGACATTTGTATTTTTGATTAACTTTGGTATTCATGATGATACAAATCAAATAATCTATGTCTTCTTTAATTGTTACTGGATGTGGTAATATGTTATCCACTCATTTAATACCTGATCCTTCTCTAAACCCTTAGGCAGGAGCATCACCTTCTGCTGGATAAATTGTCGGCCTTGGAGAAGAAGGTAATTGTGGGTGGGGTGGACCTCTTGGCCAAGGCTGAGGAGCAGGAGAAGCTTTTGCAGGAGTCCAACAATGAACTGGAAGAACGTCGCAGGAGGGCCGAAAAGCTGCGGAGGGAGCTGGAGGAGAAAGAGGTATGGATACTACCAAATACTTCAATAAGTGGATCAGCTGATATCACATATTTCCCTACTTTGTCATTCTGAAAAGATTACATGGATGTGTGCATCAGTTACATCATATTGGATACTCCAACTATCATGCTGTAACTGAAGTAGTATTAACCAGATAATGTCTACTGATCATGCTGGAGTAAAATGCTTTATGCTGTATTTGTTCATTTGCTAAAATTGTCTTCACTAAACAGCTGAATGAACAATTTGACCGATATTAAGAAACAAGATGATGTGTTTGCATAAACAGTTTCATTTCTGAAATTAGAATAGTGCCATCTTCCGATGTGCAGCAGCTGTCATCAGCTGATTACAACCAAGATATGACATCAGATATCACATAGTCTACAAGAGGTGTTAACCACGACGCCAGCGGATTCGTACTGCAATGGCAGAATCTTTGTGGTTGGAAAGTCTGGTTAGAAGCTTCTATGTACTCTCTCACTTTCTCTGTGTTCAGAGAAATGGAAATGTGTCCGTTCTCTTTTGTTATGATCCAAATTAATTTCTCACACTCGTATAAAAAATTGACATTATTTTGAATTCTGCTGTTTATCTATGTAGGTATTCGCAGTCATGACCACAGAGTAAAGCTTGCTTGCTTCTGCATAATCACTGATCCCTCTCCCTCCTTAAACAGCAAGAACGTCTGGACATAGAAGAGAAGTACACTAGTCTGCAGGAGGAGGCTCAAGGAAAGACCAAGAAGCTGAAGAAAGTATGGACCATGCTGATGGCTGCCAAATCAGAAGTAAGCATTACAAAAAAAGAGTAACACCGAGAGAAATCATACAATGTCAGGGCTGCAGGGTGGTATAGTGTGTAGACTGTAATGAGTTGCCCAGTTCCTGTAGAAAATGTTATGAAATACTTTTTTCAATCAGAGCTTTAATTCATAACTTATGAAACTCGAGCCATGGTTGAAGTTTGTCTTGATTGATCAGGGGATCAAAACAAGTTGAACCACTGTCGCTGTTGTGCTTTTTCTGTTAGATGGCAGATCTACAGCAAGAGCATCACAGAGAGATCGAGGGCCTCCTGGAGAACATTCGCCAGCTGAGTCGAGAGCTGCGACTCCAGATGCTCATCATAGACAACTTTATTCCCCAGGAATACCAGGTGTGAATGTGTACTTATATTTGTAGCTTTACGACTCTTTGACTTAACTAAATGCCCATGACTTGTATTGTTCCCTCGCATCAGTACACAAAGAAGAGGCATTCAATGAAATAAAAACATGCCTTGGTCCCTCACAGACTTTCACCTGATTTAGGTTGTGTTGGAGCAAGTCATTTGTATCCATATCGCTGTTATTTCTATTCTGTGTATAATAACCCGACACAAGCTCTTGGCAGAAAAGCAGCGAATACAGTTGATCAATTGACTCAATATAAAACAATGATGCATTATCAGATTTGGGTAGAAACATATGCACCTAGCTTGTACATCGCTCACAACCTCACAGACCTTCTAAACCATGAATATGTAGCATAGTGCACACATTGTACAGGCACTAGTGGACTTCCCTCCAGAGGAAGAGAAGGCCCAAAGTCACACAGAAAAGGATAGTTGCTGATTTAAGGGGCTTTGCATCAGTGACGATGTCTTTCCTTGATTCTAGTTTTTATATTTTCTCATGTTTTCCTGTTTAGGAGATGATAGAAAATTACGTGCACTGGAATGAAGACATTGGAGAATGGCAGCTGGTGAGCACACTTTGCATATCTCAAGCACAAACTGTGGCTTGCAGTTCGAATGCCATCGGTTTAAGGTGCAAATTCTGATTTGACCACTAGTAGCGTGTGTCTTTGAGCTGTACCTTATGTCTTTCAGAAATGCGTGGCATACACTGGCAACAATATGAGAAAACAGACCCCTGCTCCAGACAAAAAAGAAAAAGATGTGAGATTTTTGCACATTTCTTTTCCTACCCTTGTTTTAGTGTAATGATATTTTCCCCTTTCCCTCCTTGACAATGTATTGTTGACCTCTCTCTTCCTCGGGTCCTGACCCCCCGCAGCCATTTGAGGTGGATCTTTCCCATGTGTATCTGGCCTACACAGAGGAGAGCATGCGGCAGTCACTGATGAAACTAGAGAGACCCAGAACCTCTAAAAGTGGCAAAAGTGGCCGACCCAAGACTGGCCGGAGGTAATCTACTTTCTACACACACCATAGGCAACCTGAAGCTTCACATCCTGTTGAGCTTTACCAATATTCCAGTCCACTGTGTAGTGTCTCATGACTTATTCTTGCATCAGTCGTTAGCCTTTACATTATCTCTTATGCGGATGAATTTACAGATTGACTCATCGACACAGCTCCCTCAACCATACAGATCATAACCCTGACCCTAACCCAAATAAATGCCACAAAGGCACTTTAGCCTTCTGTTTTAAATTACAATTTTTTTAGGTTTTCAACTGAACTTGAGTTACACTACATTGGTACTCCTGTGAGTAAACCGAGTAGTTATTGGTTATGGATGTTCGGCCACTGTGTATAATTAGTCAATTAGCATAGAATGACGATATGAAACCTTAGCGTGATGGTAAATAGCCGTTATCATTATATACTGTCGTTCTGAGAAATGAGAACGCTGAAAGCTCTCTGAAGTTGTTGATAACACTTATCGTATACCTATCTCCACACAGGAAAAGATCTGTGAAGCCAGAAGCCGTGATCGAATCGCTTCTGCAGTGAAAACAGCAGCGTCAATTCACCGTATCTTTTGTGTTACTTTCAGAAAAGAAGTCCTTAGTCGAGTCAAATTAATAATTGTTGATCATAATTTAAAAGATTATCTGAATACACTGTATAAATAGTATCGTTTTAAATGTGACGGAGCTGCACCTATGATTGGAGTAAGACCTCTTGGCCAAGAGGACCTGTTCTTTTTCTTGTAGTGTAACTCTTCTTTGTGGATGTCCAACCTTTTGGTGTCGCTTTGGAACACATTTTGTTGGCAGCAGCTTCTGATCAAATAACGCTCTTCTACCTTAGCACCTCTTTAGCATCAAGGAGGAATATACACTAAACATTTTTCACATGCAACACATTTGGTTATGAAAATGACAAACACTCTGAAAGAAGATTTCTTAAACAGAGTTGTGGACATGAACTATAATCTGCATCCATACCCTTTGAAATGTGTTGTGTGTTTTAAAACACTAATTGTTTTGCAACAAATATCACACCGTTTAAGTTGTAACTTCTTAATTACAGATTTCCTGCTATGTAAGAAATGGATTCATATTAAACGGCCCATGCTGATAGGAATACATTGTAATGGAACTCTGATTAAGGGTGTTAATTTACTTGCACAGGGTATGTAGTATCAAGTATGAAACTGTAAAGTGCATTATAGCATTTTTTCTTTAGGTCAGAAGCATA
This sequence comes from Anoplopoma fimbria, assembly GCF_027596085.1. NCBI lineage: Eukaryota > Metazoa > Chordata > Actinopteri > Perciformes > Anoplopomatidae > Anoplopoma > Anoplopoma fimbria. The sequence goes on along the minus strand of NC_072452.1, from coordinate 10,887,608 downwards.
GGGGCATGCATGCCAGCCAGCTCCTATGTTAGTGCCATTTGTTAATCTAAGCAAGTCATCTTTTTATTTATTTTCAAAAGTCAGAACCCTTTGTGTTATATTGATTTACACCATACATACTGTATGCCTTAGTTTAATGCACTAGTATGAGGTTTTTGTGAAGATCATTTATTTCATGATGTTCTGTAGATACAAACTGACTATTATTTTGTATCATAATGTGTTTCAAATGTTTACATGCACCAAACCCCTGGATATTTTATTTATTAAATTATTTTACACCTTTTATCTCACTTTCTTGTCGCTGTTTGTCAGTTTCATTATTAAATCGGCAATATTACTAATTTGTTATTGTTGCTTTTAAAAAAGGTTATACGTACCGAAACGACAATCACCACATTCTTTTCAATTGCGTGTCCTACTGTTGGAAAATCTGTAAACCTTAAAGCGTAGTCCCATGTTCAAATGTTTGTTCTTCAGTGTGAAACTGCTGTTAGGTTAACCGCACAGATTTACTTGAATACTGAGGATGGATCGCTGATACCCAAAAATTGATAAGCAGGCATGATGTAAAAAAATATTGACTTTACAGACAAACCACTGTGCCATTATAATTTATTGATTTATAAATACAAATACTTCAAAAATAAGATGCATAGGAAAATAAATATTATGTTTCACAATGAATAGATTTAACTTTTTATGTTACATCTGACTTTCGGGTTAAGTGCTTTTTTTGAACAACACATGATGTCTTCAAAAAATCTTGATAGGAGATATTCTTCATTTTTCAGGGAACAGACTTCATTCTCGGTCTGAATCAAAATAGTTATGACAATTTTAGTTATAAGCACACAAAGATCTACTGAACACAAAACTAAAGTGAAGAAGAACATGTTTGACATTAAAGAGCATATACATTGTTAGCAAAGATGCCTTATAGAGTCACTGTAGCCGTTGGAAATGTAATTTATGAATTCTGGCTCAACGCATGTTCAATCACATTGAATTCCTCTTTACCTTGCACCCTTTCAACAGCCTGATGAGTGTTGATACATTTAAGTTTTCGGCTAACTTATATTTGGCCTCCTCGAGAGCCTTCGCAGCCAAACAGAAGAAGTGTTCCTGTGAAGAGAAAAGCAAAATTAGTACAGTAGTGGTATTTAACACGTTGGAGTTAGCACTGAATCAATCTAAAGAAACCAGCTAAGCTTCATCTTAGGGAGTTCACAAGTTCCATGCAAGTTTACATCTACTATGTCAGACAAATGTCATGTGTACATTAATTCCAATAATTAGAAAAGGTTCCAAACATACCGTACATGTTTCATAACCTGTTGATATCCTTTTTATCCATACCTCATTCCCCTTAAATGACAAGATAAATAAATCAGTATATTATAAAACAAACAAATCAACTGTGTAGTTTTGTAGTTTTCTTACCCCTTCTTTGCTCAGCCTTTCTGCCTCGTCATGAATCTGGGTCAGCAGCGTATTTCTGTCATCTTTGTCATCTTTGTCATCTTTGTCATGTTTGACATGTTTGACATGGTGTAATGATGTTGCGTAGACCGTTGCGGCCATCATCATCAGTGTAAGACTTTGAATCTTCATGTCTCTAAAGCAGTGTGAGGCAGTACTGTTAGGTTGAGCAGAGAAGTTGAATACCCGAGACACTCTGTTTTGCCTCTTATATATTGACACCCTGACACTACAGTATACACACGTCAGAGGAAGAAGACACCAAAGAAGGATCAAAGGATGATTTGTATCTGTTTTACTATGTTCCACAGGGGGCATGGCGTTATTACTAAGCAATTACCTGCTAATCCCTTATCAGCAAAACTCTCACCAAGAATTGCTTGTCATCACCTTTTTTCAAATTTGATGAAGGTTTTCCTAATGTCTAAGGGTGATATATAATTTCAACTTTTCCATTGAAGAAGCACTACCCTGAGCCTTCCTCGTAGCACTTATTGCATTCGTACTAGTTGTTGCACTTACTGTATTCGTATCAGTTCGCTGCACTTATTGAATTCGTATTCGTTTACTGCACTTATCCTATTCGTAGTAGTTTGTAGCACTTATTATATTCGTATTAGTCTGTTGCAATTATTGTTTTCGTAGTAATCTGCCTCTGCACTATACTTTTGCTCTGGTTTATGCTTTAAGATGCTTGTTTAAGAAAGGAGATCACTTATGACTTCTGGTGACTAGTAGTTCTCTTGAATACCTATGTTGAATACACTTCCTGTAAGTCGCTTTGGATAAAAGCGTCTGCTAAATGACTGTAATGTAATGTAATGTAATGTAAAATGTATTAAGTGTGTTTTTGTAATGTCTGTGAGCTCACAGGTCAATGTAACATCCTGCTGTGAAACAGATGCCCACAAACCTTTTTCACACTAGACATTTTGACTTGTTGCAACAGGTAAGCACAGATGGAACTGATAAAATTAATGATAACTCGGTTTATTTTAGGTGGTCGACAGTGACATCATTAATGTCGGTTATATTTTAGGTTCACCTGTGGTTTTTCTGTTATGACATGTAAAAATGAATGCGTGGAGTAAGTAAGGAAATATCTGACTCAAGCTTTTTCCTTTATCCCACACATGAGAAAAAGGAAACTGACTGGCAGAGACAATTCCAGTCCTTCTTCGGTGTTCTTTTTACTCTCATTCTTATAATGCAGAGTTTTAAGAGGTACCCACGCCACAGAACAGGCAGGAAGGATCATAATTTAAAAGATTATCTGAATACACTGTATAAATAGTATCGTTTTAAATGTGACGGAGCTGCACCTATGATTGGAGTAAGACCTCTTGGCCAAGAGGACCTGTTCTTTTTCTTGTAGTGTAACTCTTCTTTGTGGATGTCCAACCTTTTGGTGTCGCTTTGGAACACATTTTGTTGGCAGCAGCTTCTGATCAAATAACGCTCTTCTACCTTAGCACCTCTTTAGCATCAAGGAGGAATATACACTAAACATTTTTCACATGCAACACATTTGGTTATGAAAATGACAAACACTCTGAAAGAAGATTTCTTAAACAGAGTTGTGGACATGAACTATAATCTGCATCCATACCCTTTGAAATGTGTTGTGTGTTTTAAAACACTAATTGTTTTGCAACAAATATCACACCGTTTAAGTTGTAACTTCTTAATTACAGATTTCCTGCTATGTAAGAAATGGATTCATATTAAACGGCCCATGCTGATAGGAATACATTGTAATGGAACTCTGATTAAGGGTGTTAATTTACTTGCACAGGGTATGTAGTATCAAGTATGAAACTGTAAAGTGCATTATAGCATTTTTTCTTTAGGTCAGAAGCATAGGGGCATGCATGCCAGCCAGCTCCTATGTTAGTGCCATTTGTTAATCTAAGCAAGTCATCTTTTTATTTATTTTCAAAAGTCAGAACCCTTTGTGTTATATTGATTTACACCATACATACTGTATGCCTTAGTTTAATGCACTAGTATGAGGTTTTTGTGAAGATCATTTATTTCATGATGTTCTGTAGATACAAACTGACTATTATTTTGTATCATAATGTGTTTCAAATGTTTACATGCACCAAACCCCTGGATATTTTATTTATTCAATTATTTTACACCTTTTATCTCACTTTCCTGTCGCTGTTTGTCAGTTACATTATTAAATCGGCAATATTACTAATTTGTTATTGTTGCTTTTAAAAAAGGTTATACGTACCGAAACGACAATCACCACATTCTTTTCAATTGCGTGTCCTACTGTTGGAAAATCTGTAAACCTTAAAGCGTAGTCCCATGTTCAAATGTTTGTTCTTCAGTGTGAAACTGCTGTTAGGTTAACCGCACAGATTTACTTGAATACTGAGGATGGATCGTTGATACCCAAAAATTGATAAGCAGGCATGATGTAAAAAAATATTGACTTTACAGACAAACCACTGCGCCATTATAATTTATTGATTTATAAATACAAATACTTCAAAAATAAGATTCATAGGAAAATAAATATTATGTTTCACAATAAATAGATTTAACTTTTTATGTTACATCCGTCTTCCGAGTTAAGTGCTTTTTTTGAACAACACTTGATGTCTTCAAAAAATCTTGGTAGGAGATATTCTTCATTTTTCAGGGAACAGACTTCATTCTCGGTCTGAATCAAAATAGTTATGACAATTTTAGTTATAAGCACACAAAGATCTACTGAACACAAAACTAAAGTGAAGAAGAACATGTTTGACATTAAAGAGCATATACATTGTTAGCAAAGATGCCTTATAGAGTCACTGTAGCCGTTGGAAATGTAATTTATGAATTCTGGCTCAACGCATGTTCAATCACATTGAATTCCTCTTTACCTTGCACCCTTTCAACAGCCTGATGAGTGTTGATACATTTAAGTGTTTGGCTAACTTATATTTGGCCTCCTCGAGAGCCTTCTCAGCCAAACAGAAGAAGTGTTTCTGTGAAGAGAAAAGCAAAATTAGTACAGTAGTGGTATTTAACACGTTGGAGTTAGCACTGAATCAATCTAAAGAAACCAGCTAAGCTTCATCTTAGGGAGTTCACAAGTTCCATGCAAGTTTACATCTACTATGTCAGACAAATGTCATGTATACATTAATTCCAATAATTAGAAAAGGTTCCAAACATACTTTACATGTTCCATGACCTGTTGATATCCTTTTTATCCATACCTCATTCCCCTTAAATGACAAGATAAATAAATCAGTATATTATAAAACAAACAAATCAACTGTGTAGTTTTGTAGTTTTCTTACCCCTTCTTTGCTCAGCCTTTCTGCCTCGTCATGAATCTGGGTCAGCAGCGTTTTTCTGTCATGTTTGACATGTTTGACATGGTGTAATGATGTTGCGTAGACCGTTGCGGCCATCATCATCAGTGTAAGACTTTGAATCTTCATGTCTCTAAAGCAGTGTGAGGCAGTACTGTTAGGTTGAGCAGAGAAGTTGAATACCCGAGACACTCTGTTTTGCCTCTTATATATTGACACCCTGACACTCTGAGACCACAGTATACACACGTCAGAGGAAGAAGACACCAAATAAGGATCAAAGGATGATTTGTATCTGTTTTACTATGTTCCACAGGGGGCATGGCGTTATTACTAAGCAATTACCTGCTAATCCCTTATCAGCAAAACTCTCACCAAGAATTGCTTGCCATCACCTTTTTTTCAAATTTGATGAAGGTTTTCCTAATGTCTAAGGGTGGTATATAATTTCAACTTTTCCATTCAAAATGTATTAAGTGTGCTTTTGTAATGTCTGTGAGCTCACAGGTTAATTTAACATCCTGCTGTGAAACAGATGCCCACAAACCTTTTTCACACTAGACATTTTGACTTGTTGCAACGGGTAAGCACAGATGGAACTGATAAAATGAATGATAACTCGGTTCATTTTAGGTGGTCGACAGTGACATCATTAATGTCAGTTATATTTTAGGTTCACCTGTGGTTTTTCTGTCATGACATGTAAAAATGAATGCGTGGAGTAAGTAAGGAAATATTTGACTCAAACTTTTTGCTTTATCCCACACATGAGAAAAAGGAAACTCTGACTGGCAGAGACAATTCCAGTTCTTCTTCGGTGTTCTTTTTACTCTCATTCTTATAATGCAGATATTTATGTTGTTATTATTGAAATAAAATGAACATTTCTTTTTTTATTTCTTCACTTTTAATAGTGTTACTTAAAACAATTTAAGTAAAATATGACCGGGGATAGCTGCCAGCAATCATACCAATGATTTGAAAGACAGACCAGTTGAGCAGTACTTAATTGAAATTGCAACATATTTCATTCGACAAGTTCTAAAACCAATTGTTACCAAGATTGCAGAGTAAAGGAGGGACTGAAAGTCCCACTCAAACTAATTAATTCATGTCTCCACATTTTACATACTGTACGTACACTGATAACCTTTGTAGAGCAGCCCCATCTTCAGGTGATATTTGTAACTTTTCACAATAATCACTCCAGTGCAGTTTTAAGAGGTACCCACGCCACAGAACAGGCAGGAAGGATCATAATAATCATGTTATTTCATTTCACCCTGTCATAATTCAGATGTTGTAAGCAGTTCCACTAAAAAAGACATGTCCACTCAAACTCTATTTTCAATTGAATAACTGTTTGAGGAACAAATATTTAAAATGACCCTGCATTTCACATAGAAAGCAAATGAGTGAGGAAACTTATTTTTTTCCTCTTTCTCCATTGATCACCTCATGACAGATGTGTTGTGTGACCCTTTGGAAAAAGCCCAATAAGTCGGTCACTGGCCCACGCTACTGTACGAAAAGTTGCGGAAAGTAAATCAACCTAAATGAGCTAACAGTAAAATACTGCTTACTAGTTGTGGAAGAAGTACTCAGATCATTTACATGAGTAAAAGTAGCAATACAACAAAATAATCTGTAACAACTAAAAGCTCTGAATTAAAAAAAATCTGAAGTAAAAGTACAAAAGTATTGGCATAAAAATATACTAGAAGTACAAAAAAATAAAATATATTATTGGATTATAATACTTACGATTATAGATCCAAAATAAATCTTAGTACAGGTATACAGGTATACAGTTTAGCACAAAATGGAAATACTCAAGTAAAGTACAAGTACTTCAAATTTGTCAATGTATTTGTCAATGTACTTAGATATGTTCAGCCACTGCTGCTTTAACGCTGATTCATCAGTATTACCAATCTAATAATGACATATTAAGGCCTATACATCTGTGTTCCTATCTACTAATTTTGCAGCATCATGTTGAGAAATTATATTGAAGTGCGAACTGACCAACTATGCTTTGAGAAACATAGAATATCTGCGTTTTAATAATGTTTTAGAGCTTGGATAACAGATGGGCCATTCTGCTAAATTACTATACTGCATCAGGAAATTACATGAATAGCATTTCCTTAGATGGTAGTAGGGTCTTTTCTAAAGATAGTTTTTGGTAAACCACATGAAGGCTCCAAGTGTTTTCATGCGTTTAGCATTGGTGTGGCCACATTACATGTATTTGCTAAAAAGCCCTGTTCCTTTCAGTCCTGTTTCTCATATAAACCATCTTCCATGTAAGAACAACTTGTAAAAAATAAATGACCATTACTCATTCTAAATGTGTGTGATTAGGGACAGTGCTACAATACAAATAAAGAGTGAAGTTTGATTTTGAAGTGTTACAACATCTAAAAGGCAATGATTCGCTGGAAGGGCCCAAAAACAAAACAGCGCGCCTTTGACTGTATCAACAAATGAATTCAGCCAGCAGCACTTTACTTCCTACACAAAATCATTCCCTCGCCGGCTCAACCAATCAACGAGCTCCGGTGAGCGTGGACCAATCAGAGCAGGAGCGCGTCAGAGGCGCTCAGCCAATAGGCGGCCGCACAGGATTTAGGCTAGTGCGCCATTTTGCTGCGTCCACAGCCATCCGGCAAGATGGTCCCCTTGCTTTGTCTCCCCTGACCGGAGTTGTGTCGGTATTCTGAGGCTATTCTTTGCTTATGCACCACCATACGTCTGCGAATTACCCTGAACTTTACCCCCGAACCAGAAACGAAACGTGTCTGTGTCAAGTCAAGAAATGACGACGGTGAGAAGCAGGTAGGAAGACTGTCCCGCCTGTTTGTTTAGACAAGTCGATTGTGCATTGATTACAGTGAGCCGGCCCTTTGCTGCCTGTGGCTAGTTAGCATGCTAGGCTAGCTGAGCTGTAGCTACCAGCTGCGCAGCCGGCGATGTTTAAACTCGCACACGTGCAGATTCAGGCTCGTGACGCTGCGTGTGTCGTGTCCCACACGTTAAAGCGAGCCGGCGTGTTTCAGACACGCAGTGACTGTGGTTGTGTTGCAGCTCTCTGCACGTCGCAGCGATACTTTAGTGGAGGCTGCTGCGGGGAGCGCGCAGGCTCGTGCCACGGTATCGTCTGAAAGGAGGGCCTGCGCGTGCATTTTTCTCATTGCGTGCACATGCATTGGAGCTGTCGAGGTTGCAAATGTAACAACCCCCCTGCCCCACGTTGCAAATGTTGCGAATTAACGGGGAGCAATAAACCTGCAGATGGGGGCGAGCTTAAACTTGGCTTTGATAGTCAGGAGTTCCTGTGTTGACAAAACATGGAGGCTGCGATGAGGATGAAGAAGCAGCTCGGAGGCATCACATGCAGAAGGGCGAGAGGACTCCTTTCACTGGGCTTCACTTGGGTGCATTTAAGGCTGAGTGGAAAGCCATCCAGTCAGCACGTTGTGCATCCTCTGTCTCCAAATACACGCGCGTAAAGCCATGTCACGTTAGGTGATGCACATGTTTAATTGCATGCATATTTAGTCACACAAAAGCTGTAATCAGAAGATTGTCAGTATAAGTTTATTTTTTTATGGAGTAGACTAACAGCAACCAAAACATTTGACTTATTGACCGAATATAATAATGTGTATTTCAAATAATTACAAAGCTATGTTTTGTAAATGCAATTTTCTTGTATATAGTGGAAACATGTTTTATTTGTCACGTACAATACAAACATGATATTTGGATTTTAAGCATTGCATATTCAATCAATTAAGCATAGTAACACATTTCTGCCCTGCAAAAAGTAACTTTTCCCCCTTCAACAGAAGTTGTTTAGCGTTTCCTTTGGTTTAGATGTAAGTGGAAAAAAAAAAATGTGTGTGTGTGCATACACACACACATACTGCCTAGGAAGTAGTTGTTACAGTAGCATTATGGATATTTGGTAATAGTTTCCTCTATGGCTGCTGTTTATTTGACCTTTTATCATGGCCTGTTTATATTTTGTTTCTGTGCTTTGCTGTCTTTTTAAAATATATGAGTAATTCTTGCTTGTAGTTTAGTGAAATAATTGAGTCTTGTGCCAGGCAGTCTGTAGAAAAGACTATAATCAAATATATTTTATACGTTCAGCTGCTTTTGAAATGAGTTAAATACTGGTGGAACCTTAAACACAAACTATGGTGATGTCATGTACTGATCAGTACCTAGACTGTAAAAACACAGCTTGTTTGTATTTGGTCAAAAAAAAAAAAATCATATCTCCATGTATTTACAAACTAACATCTCTGAAATTCAGACACAATATTGTACAACACCTTTAAATACCAGTGTGTTCATCGGGTAACACATCTCCAAATGTTTCCCCAGGTAAAATGAGTCTGGCCTCTTCTGAATCACACATTGACCAAATGTCAGAAAAAGCAGAGGAGGTAAGTCTGCAGCTTCTTTGGTTGTCAAACAATGTGTTTTGACCTCTGTATATTTATAATACCGAAAAACATGAATTAATCATTAAAGGTACATGTTTACTGTTTTTGTTTTTAATTCTCAATCTGTTTAATATGTCTTGTATTCTCGTCAGCCTGGAAGCTCAACAGAAACTATGAAGCCCTCCTCTTCTCGCAACAAGAGGTGAGGAGCCTTAATTCTTAAATGTGGCTGTTATTGTTTTGTTTGTAGTTTCATGATCCCAAAAGAGTTCTCACAGACACCGCTTGAAATATTAAAGCTGTGTGTCAACTCATTTTAGGAAGCCCGCTACTGTATGTAAGCACACTGGACTGAAAGAATCGGACGCCTCAGCTGAGAGTGAAAATGAAGGGGCCACTTCTGACAATCCTTCAGACAATAATACAAGCAGCGCATCTAAAGGTATGAACTATGGAGGTTCTACTACTTGTTGGTCTTGATCAAGATACTGTTGATGCTGACTTGTGACTTTTCTGCTTTTGCTTTGGTTTAGGCACTTTAGTGATGAGGCCTGCTGGGAATGATAATAAAGGCGCCATGAAGCTCAGAATAGATTTCAAACCGAAACATACAGGTGAATTAATTCAGCTATATTTGGAAACTATTCATTTTTAGTATGTAGATGTTCACAAGAGAACATGCATAGGATTTTAATGTAAATTAACTGTATTTCCTTAACTGTTTTAGGGAGTGAAAGGAAGAAAGTGACAAGTATTCATTTATTTTTTATCTCCTTATCACAGATGATACCCTGCAGAAGAAGGTAAACTGCACTGCCTGTGGTAAACAAGTCAACCAGTTTCAGCGCAACTCTGTGTACGAGCATCCTGCACTCAAAGTACTCATTTGCAAGGTAGGAAAGTTCAACTATACATTCCATCTACTTTCATAGCTATTATAAGGAAGGTCCACACTGATATTTTTAGGTCTTCCCATGCCTAATGTATGATCAAATAACTTCCTCTCCCTCTAGTCATGCTACAAGTATTACACAAGTGATGACATCAACAGGGACTCTGACGGAATGGATGAGCAGTGCAGGTGAGGCGTTTTACACATTTTATTTGTTAAACTAAAGTAAGAAGAAGCACACTAGATGTAATGAAAAATTGTAGGCTTGGCTGGGGATCTCAAAAGAACATGACATTGCATTATGTGACCATGATGATTTTAGTTAGACATGGAACTCACACAAAAAAGCTTGCTTTTTGTTGTGCTCAAAGTGTATGACATTTTATTGATATGTTTTTGGCTCGGTCCCTTATCCAAGTGCCAATAATTTTAGAAGCAATATTATATTACAAAAAGTCAATTGCCTTATGGCCTAAACCATGTTGAACTTTTCTTCCCCAGATGGTGTGCTGAAGGTGGCAAGCTCATCTGCTGCGACTACTGCAACAATGCCTTCTGCAAGAAGTGCATCCTGCGAAATCTGGGCAGGAAGGAGCTGTCTGTTATAACCGATGAGAACTCAAAGTGGCACTGCTATGTCTGCAGGTCAGAGCCCCTCCAAGATCTGATCTCCAAATGCCACAGCATCATGGAAAAGCAGGAACTCAAGGAACGAAAACCAGACAAATGCGAGGAACGTGATAGCAAGAGACACAAGAACAAAGCAGTCAAAGAGCACAAAGCCATTGTCAATGGGAAAGAACACACCGAAGGCTCAGGGACCATGACCTTCTCCTACAAAAAATTGCAAGTGCCCAAAGAACTTATAAAGAAAGCAAAAAAGCTTGTTGAAACTACAACTGGTCTGAATAATACATTCATCCAGTTCATCCAGCAGGAAGCTGAGGAGCAGGGAGATAAGTCTATCAGGTATCGGCATTTGAAAGCCTTCAGGGCCGTGCTTGCTGATTTGAAAAAAGCCCACAGTGCTTTAGAGGCGGCTTTGGGACCTGAATTCAAAATCATGGAGTTGCAGAATGGTAATGAAGGTCAACCTATTGTGAGAACGAGCACTTGTGGTGTGGCCCCTGCAGAAAACGACCACATGGATAATATGGCTGATGCAGTGGAGCAGTCTGACCACCTAGCAGCGAAGGAGGCTAATAACCTAGCAGCGGAGGAAGCTGACGACCTAGCAGCGGAGGAGGCTGACGACCTAGCAGCGGAGGAGGCTGACGACCTAGCAGCGGAGGAGGCTGACGACCCAGCGGCAGAGGTGGAGGCCGACGACCCAGCGGCAGAGGTGGAGGCCGACGACCTAGCGGCAGAGGTGGAGGCCGACGACCTAGCGGCAGAGGTGGAGGCCGACGACCTAGCAGCAGAGGTGGAGGCCAATGACCTAGCAGCAGAGGTGGAGGAGGCCGATGTAGTGGCGGAAGAGGTCCAGGAAATAGCAGTGGAGGAGGCCGGCGACGTAGCGGCTGAAGAGGTCCAGGAAATAGCAGTGGAGGAGGCCGGCGACGTAGCGGCTGATAACCTAGAAATGGATGAAGATGAGGAGGCTGACCACGCAGCGGCTGAGGAGGATGACCACGCAGCGGCGGAGGAGGCCGATGTAGCGGCGGAGGTGGCTGATAACCTAGAAATGGATGAAGATGAGGAGGCTGACCATGTAGCGGCGGAGGCAGACATGGTGCAGCATAACAAGCAGGAAGTGCTGGATGAGACTAAAATGAAAGACAACCAAACAGAAACTGATGTAACCAAAAAGACAATTAAAACTGAAGCATGTGAAGATGGGCTCGTGTCAGCTGGTGAAACGTCTCTAGATCAGGACATTATGTCCGTGCCTCCTTCGGTTCCCGAAGAGCTCTTTCAGATGGTGGAGAGTCTTGCAGATTCCACCATGCTCTCTCAGACTGATGCCGATTTGGCCACAGACCCTGTTAAAAAGTCAAATGGAAACTCAACAGACTCTCAACCTCCCCAGCCCAAGGTGAAGAACCTCATAGTCAAACTGACTCCTGTGCCAGTTGTGACGACACGCGGGTCAAGGTCCTCCTTGTCTAAAAACAGGGAAAAGGCTGGAGAGACACAAAAAAAGTGTGAAGGAGAACGTGAGAAGGAGAAAGGTGATGTTGCTAAAGCAGCAGTAGACAGGACAGACAGCCCACCACCAAGCCGTCGCTCTAGTAGACTGAAGACCACTCCCTTGAGGAAGCAGGCTGAGAATAAGGGCAAGGTAGAATCCTCAGAGTCAGAAGACGATAGTAAGAGCAAGGCCAAATCCTCAAAGAAATCCAGTAACAACAAAGAGAAAGTGAAGGAGACCAAGGATTCAGAGAAGAAGACAATGGATTCTGACTCGGACGAAATTCCTAACATACTGCTGGAGAAAGCGGCAGAAGGCCACAGCACAGATGAGGAACAGGAAAGCACAAGTGCTAAAAAGTGTTTATTCAAACTAAAAAATACATCCACACAGGATACAGACAAAGCATCCAAACGCAAAAGGAAGTCTGAAAGCTCTGATTCAGACTTGACCATCAAAAGTAAAAAGACATCCAAGAAGAAGAAGAAGAAGAAGCAGACTGGCTCAGACTCAACCAACTCTGACTCTGACCAGGAGAAGGAGGCTAAGAGTAAAGCGGCCACAGCGAAGAGGAGATCTAGCCGTGTAAAGAAACAAGATGAAGCCAAAGAAGAGGAAAAAAGCTCACCTGAGAGGAAGGCAGCCAAGCGCAAAAGGTCTTATGAAGTTAAGCGCAAGGGAAGGAGCCCAAAAGCAACCTCAAAGCTGCAGTTGTCCTCCAGTGACGAGGAAGAGGAGGAGCTGGCTGAAGGTGATTCCGGAGAAGACAGCGACGAGCAAAAGATCAAGCCCATTGTGGAGGATAACGTGATCGGAGGAAGTGGACCTTTCCATCAATCCTCGGGTAATTCTTTTAGGAGAGTTTAGTGACCCTCAGCGTCCATGAGTTACATAGTTATAAGTTAAACATTTTGGGGACTACACTCATTCTCCTTCTGGCCGTCTGCATGTAAATCTGTAGCTGGAGCCAACAAGCAGTTGGCTTAGCTTAGCATAAAGCTAGCCAGGCTTTGTCCAAAGGCAACAGAAGTCTGCCTACAAGCATTGTAGTGGATTAAGTAACTTCCGAGAGTGTTTCTGTAGAAGAGAAAAATAGGAATTCTATGGCTGGTTCATATGTTTTTTTTGCAACGATGCTGTACATTTCTATCTGAGCTGAGCTGTGAGTGTATCTACATAGTACTGTAATGACAAAAGACCAGAGGGATGATTGTTGAGGTGTGACTCCTCATGTAACACCATGCATTACATTAAAAGGTCAGGCCTTTTAATGTTATTGGCGCACATGTTCACCAAATAGCCAGTTTTCCTGTGTCTTAACTATTTATTACATTCCTCGAGGCACAACAACAACGACATTTTCTTCTACACATGCTGTGGCAACTCTAGGGAAGACAGCAAATAGGCATTTTCCCCAAATGTCAAATTGTTCCTTCCATTAACACGTTTGCTATTTTGTTGTTTAGGAGACGAAGAGGATGATAAAGAGAGAGCCCCCCAGGATTGTGAAGATGATGATGACGACGACGATCCTGAAAACAGGTACTTATTGGGTGTTGTAGGAAATTTAAGGATTTGAATAGTCCAACAGGTAGAGCTGTTTAACCTCAATTATTAGCTCAGCTCTGACAGCCTATTGCAATATTTGCAATATAATTTAAAATATGATTCTATTTTTTATTTTTATTTTTTTAATTAATTCTTTTATAAAATGTGCGTCCACAGATATTTTTAGTTTATTAAGTTAATTCTGTAGAAGCACATTTTATGTGATTGATGTGAACCTCCTTCTCATTTTTTCTGTTTGTGTCTCTTTCTTTTAATTTCTCCTCAAGGATTGCAAAGAAAATGCTTCTCGCCCAAATAAAATCCAACTACTCTTCTGGAGCAGAGAGCTCCTCTGATAATGAAGGAGCAGATACGGATGAAAAGTCCTCCAAGAAAGTTAAAAAGGAGGAGGAGGATGATGATTATGATAATGAAGAAGAAGATGAAGAGCAACAAGGTAGTTTACCTGAGCTAGACATACCTAGTTTTGATATAAATAAGCCTCTTTTATTGTGCATCATCTCAAACTAATAGTTTCTCTCTTTGAAGACGAAGATTCAGAAGATTCTAGTTCTGAAGTTGAAGTGAAGAAGCGTGGAGGACGCCACAAATTGCTTCGTCATAAACTCTCGCTGAGTGAGGGTGAATCAGGAGACGAGAAAGCTTCCAGTAAAGAGAAGAAGAAGGGGGACAAGAAGAAGTCGGGGCAGAAAGGTAATTCAGAATTTTTCATTTGCCCTGTGTCATGTCCAACAACATGGGCACAGATATTATGAACTGAATATCTGTGCCCTGACAGCATACCGGCGAGTGACCTTTGCTTCTTTGTCTGTCAGTTCACAGCGATGACTCTTCAGATTCAGACTCAGACTCAGACTTTGAGAAGTCAGAGTCCAGTGAAGAATCGGGGATAAGCGAGGAGCTAAGTGAATCAGAGAATGAAGGGAAGCGTCGAAAGACCAGGTGAGAAGAGAGAACTTAGACCAATCAATAGTAATTTACTACCGCCACCAGATCTGGATTGATCTCCTGCTGCTCTTGCTTAGATGGATTCTGTTTTGTGTCTGTAGATCATCTAAGAAGAAGGATGAAGCAAAACAGAGGAGTTACAAGCAGCAGCAGAAGAAGAAGCGACGCAGGATCAAAGTTCAGGATTCCTCTTCCAGCAATGAGAAGGTGTTTAAAATGCAGAGCACTTGGTGGTAGTCTCCAAAGTTTCATATATTTTTTTTCTACAGCAGGATTTGCCAGGTGGACGAAATGGAATCCACATAACATTTACTAGTCAAGTCATGCATGACACATAAAATGTTATTTGAACTTACCCCTGGAGTGTGTTGTGAGGATTATTGAGGGCACAAATTAATCATGGGGTTGCTGGGCTACTGATCATAGGCAGTGAATTTTTTTCCCTAAGGGCTGGAGATCAGAGGGCTGAATTTAATGCATATTTCCACAGAGTGGAAAGGAAGGGGAAGATGAGGATGACGAGGACCGAAAAGGACGCAAAAAGATCCGCAAAATCCTGAAGGACGACAAGCTGCGGACAGAGACGAGAGATGCACTGAAAGAAGAGGAGGACAGGAGGAAACGTATAGCTGAGCGAGAGGCACTCAGGGAGAAACTTCGAGAGGTAATACTGAATTCTGTTATTCTGAAGCACAAACTTTGTTCACAGAGCCGTTTCCTTCCAAGTAGAGATGCACTGATCGAAACCGGCTTTTTGGAAATTGGAATGGGCCAAATAATTGCAATAAATAATAAAGGAATAAATGTATCTGGCCAGACAATTAAAAAGCCTGATAATTAGCAGAATTTCTTAATGGTCCATCTACTGTGGTAAATGGTGCTGCTTTTTTCTTAAAGCTTTATTTTAATTTCATCAAAAAATACAGTGACCTGTTTGTTGTCCATTTATGTGTATAATAGTGGTTCTACTAATGCTGTTAGATTATTAGCTTCCTTGCACTAATTACACTGTCACTTAACATAACTGCAATAGACTCTAGTAGTTGAGCTTTGAACAATTGCATTTAATATCAATCATTTAAAAACAAAATCTGCGGTTGTGTTTATTAAATCCTAAACAGTATATCAGGCACTCGTATAGACAGCGGATGTGATGAACTTGATGACGCATAGTGGATGTTTGTAAGAAATTGATATTAGAATGATGAAAGTTGGCCTTTGTGAGACACTTGAATGATGACGGTTATATGATAAAATTGTTTATCCCAGAAAATGGAAAACCCTTATTGAAAGGTTTTTTTTTTTTTTTAAAAAAAAAAAAAAGGTTTTTCTTTCAGGTAATATTTGATACTTTAAAAAGAAAAATGACACTGACATATGTGTGTGTTACTCCTCTCTCTATTGCTTATCATTCTTCAGGTGATTGTGGTGAAGGAGTCTTCCCAGATGGTCTGTCCCATCACCACCAAACTGGTGCTGGATGAGCATGAAGAGACCAAGGAGCCGATGGTGCAGGTGCACAGGAACCTTGTCACAAAACTCAAACCTCACCAGGTTGACGGTAAGAACAAAGTGGTCACAAAACAAAAGTCATATTTTTGTCCATATTCTGTTTTATATTTTCCAAAATTCCCTGTCTCCATTTTAAATTTTCTAAATTCGGTTTGACAATTTTTAAGCACGGTTTGACCTCAGAAAAGAGTTACTATGTGCTGGATTAATACAAATTAAACAATTTGGTGAAACACCGAGAAAGAGGAGCACGGGCCTGTAAATGAAACCCAAACATAGTGCCATAGTTTTTCTTTCTATTCATTAGGCTTAGGTGCTTTGCTCGTAATGGTACGAAAAACCCAGATTTTTATAATTCCATCCACATTTGGGTAAATTTCATGACATTCTGCTTTATATAGCGGATTTCATTTTCATCATGAAATCAAACAATTCTGTCCAGGTAATCTGCATCACGGGAATCACAGGGCCGTATATTAGCCAACATAAGCCTGCATGTGACGCACAGAGATGCTCTGGACTGATCGACCCCTCTATTTTTGTGTTTTCATTTCAGGGGTGCAGTTCATGTGGGACTGTTGCTGTGAATCTGTAAAGAAAATCGAGAAGTCTTCTGGCTCAGGCTGCATTCTCGCCCATTGCATGGGTCTGGGGAAAACTCTGCAGGTATGGAGGAGAGAGCAGCATGCACTAAAGCTGTGCAATATGAACAAAAGCAATACATGAATTTTAAGCTGTTTGATGGGGAAACACTAGGGATGTGTATCTATCCCTCACACACAATTTGGCACATATTGAATTGTTTATTTTATATTAAATTCATTAAACTATTGTTTTGCCTGAGGTAGTTAAAAGCTAAAACTAATTTTTAAATATTATATATTTTTTCACTTTTTCATTCAAGTACTGTATACCAAATGCTTTAAAAGTGTTTGATGCAAATAGAGTTACTTGGCTTAGGTTGGCTGCTTTTACTTTCAAGTACTGTCAGTCTTTTACAAACTGTGGCATTTAAATCCTAATACAAAATCTTTAGGTTTCACAAACCTGCAATAGTGCATGAAAGAATTGTATTTGTAAACTGCCACTTTGACCCTGTTAAACCCGATGAGTTAATCAGTCTTTGAAGACCTGTGTGGTTTAACACTGTTGGCCACATTTAACCGTAGTTCTCTTTTTGCCCTGTAGGTGGTGACGTTACTTCACACTTTGCTGCTTTGTGAGAAGCTCGAGTTCACCACAGCCCTGGTGGTTTGTCCCCTGAACACTGTCCTTAATTGGCTCAACGAGTTTGAGAAGTGGCAAGTAGGACTGAAGGATGACGAGAGTTTAGAGGTAAGGAGTTGCCTTGGTAACTCATAAAATGGTTTCTATTTGACAGTGATGCCGTTGTTTGTTTGTTCCGAGCATTTATTACACTCCTGATTTATGGTTTCTATGTCTCTTGTGTTTACCAGGTGATTGAGCTGGCCACAGTAAAGAGGCCACAGGAGCGAGCATATGCCCTCCAGCGATGGAGCGATATGGGTGGTGTAATGATCATCGGCTACGAGATGTACAGAAACTTGACGCAGGGAAGAAACATCAAGAGCAAGAAGCTCAAAGAGATCTTTCAGAAGTCACTGGTAGATCCAGGTCCAGACTTGGTGATCTGCGATGAAGGTCACATCTTGAAGAACGAGGCGTCTGCTGTCTCCAAAGCGATGAACTCTATCAGGACGAGGAGGAGGATTGTGCTGACTGGAACGCCTCTGCAAAACAACCTTGTTGAATGTGAGACTGCCAGGTTATATGGATGGTTTCAGACAAATATATTTCATGGGGTGGTGTGGATGTATGTAAAACTTGTGATCTATTTCTCTTCACCAGACCACTGCATGGTAAACTTCATCAAGGAGAACCTGCTTGGGTCAGTTAAGGAGTTCAGGAACCGCTTCATCAACCCCATTCAGAATGGCCAGTGTGCTGACTCCACACTACAAGATGTCCGGATCATGAAGAAGAGGGCTCACATCCTCTATGAGATGCTGGCTGGCTGTGTCCAGGTAAAAAAAAAAAAAAAAAAAAACAGCTTGAAGAATTAACTCTTGGTTTCTTTGACCTCCCTCTCTTTGCATGCTAAAAATAATGATTTATTTCTGCTTCCAACAGAGGAAAGATTACACAGCGCTCACCAAGTTCCTGCCACCTAAACACGAGTATGTGCTGTCAATCAGAATAACTCCGATTCAGTGTAAACTCTACAGGTACTACCTGGAGCACTTCACAGGTGAGAACCACGCTCTTATGAACAGGAACATGTCACCTTTCTCATTTCTCGAATTTTGTGCCTCCTCGTCTCCTTGCGGCTTGCTCCGACTTGTGACCTGAAAATCGATTTCAGATCTCCATTTTGAAAGTCAAAACTCTTCCTCCATTTGCTTCAGCTCTGTCTGTCTTTCGTTGTTCGAGGCCAAACTAGCCTGAAGGAGTTTTATGTCACCTCCGTTACATTGTGATCTCATAAAGTTACGGAAGTGAAGGAGAGAATTCATTGGAGCTGTTTCAGACAGCTCAGGAGCTTCTGGGGGGAGGGTAACTCCTTTTAGGCGTGGACTTCAGGTTTTACACTCTACGGACCTTTTACATGTAAAAAAAAAAAAAAAAATTATATATATATATATTATTTTATTTTTTTATTTATTTTATATATATATATATATATATATATATATATATAAAAAAGAAGGGGGGAAAAAGTGGAAACGCATAATAGGGCCACTTTAAGTCTTGTGCAACCTTGGCAAATAAAAAAGGCTTGACACACAGCTGGAATAAGCTCAAACTATGGCAGGACTAACTACAAATGTAATTGTTCATTTTTTTTATTCATAAATTGTAATTATTTTAGATGATCAGATACACAATCAAACTTTCTGCCCTCCAGTTTGTGCAGTGCCTCTTAAGGGGATGTTCTAACTGCATTCCTTAATGCCATTTTACCATGTTATTATTTGTGTTGCCTCACCTCCTCGCTCCTCTGTCTCCTCTTCGCCTCCCTCACTTGCATCTCCCATGGGCAGCGCTTAGACGTGAGGAAAGGAGGCAAGGGAAGGAATCGAGGATGAACAAACAAAAGGTGTTGAGAAGTGCAGTGCCACATGCTCAACTGACTCAAACTATGTTTTGGGTGTTAGGAGCAGCAGAGCCTCTAGGGGCTTTTACAGTGTCAAGTCTGATTGCCCAGACAGGAATTTAGCCGAGTCTCAGACTAGAAGAATATTCAATTGAGAATTCCACTGGAAAACATGTGTAGCTTCGTACTAGGCTGAATCCTTCTACAGGAGTCTTGTTTCTCCTAAAAGTGCTCTCTTGACTGGCTGTCTTTTACTCAGACAAGGGTTTTAGATAAATGGAAGGCCTTTCTGGTCTCACTTTTTCATGCTGCATTGTTAAGTCGTTTAGTGGACTTTCCTCTCAGAATGTGGCCAGTGTGTGTGTGTGTGAGTGGCAGCTGGCAGAGTGCCGCAGGCAGGGTTTAAGCCCAGTTTCCCACGTCTCCCTAATGAAGAGCTCTGGGAGAGAGGGAACATAGGGTGGGGGGTAAAAGGGGGGAATGTTGGGGCATAAAGGAAAAGGAAAGAAACGTAGAAGGAGAAGAGGCCAGAGGTTTTACACCAAAAGCGAAAACAAAGAACAGGAGAGCCGGTATTTAAGGACCAGTGATTGGGAGGGAGTTGGTGGTATGTGCTGTGACTCATTAGGCCAGGTTGTCCACAGGGCAAAGAGACGAAGTTGTGACTGTGGCTCTGGACCTCCACAGCGGTGTTTTTGGACCCAGGACCACCAATCGGTCAGCAGGAGGGGGGAATAGCCACGATTGTTCTGTCCTTTTGCTGCTGCTTATGTAAACTTACCGTAACTTCTGACCTCCCTGGTTCAATGCAGGCCAACACACAGAGCAGTTACAACATTAACATTTCAGCAGCTGCCTCTTACTTAAGTTCATGCTGTTTGAACAGATCAGATAAGACAGGTTGTAGCTGCTGTCAAAAGGTTGACTGATTATGTATGTGAAAATGATTTTTGAAGACTTCACTCCAGTTTGTCCATAGTCAGGTGGTTAGGCAGACGTCAATGTTCAAGTTTTGTTGCATTATATTTAACACAGAAGTCTGAATATGAGAAGAGTTTGAGGACACGCTGTCAAGTTCATAATGCATGCATCCATCCTCCTCCTCCTGCTCCTCACACTCTTTCCCTTGTGTGCAGGTGTGGGAAATGCTGTGGAGGGGGGCCGGGGCCGCGCAGGGACCAAACTCTTCCAGGATTTCCAGGTGCTCAGCAGAATCTGGACCCATCCCTGGTGCCTTCAGCTGGACTACATCAGTAAAGAAAACAGGGTAGGGCTCTAGAAGACGGGACCAAACCACACTAAACACTAACTCAAATACTGGGAATGCATTAGCCGAATCGCACACACACACACACACAGCGGGAAAAACAATAGAGACTTAGTGCTGACATGTCATGCAGCAACACACTTATTGCCACTGCAGCAAATATGTTCCCATATGCATCATTTCTACTACCCACGATCCAGCTCCTGTGTTTGGTTGACCTATATCGTCGCACAGACTCACACACACGTGCACTCTCTTGCAGGGGTTCTTTGACGAGGACAGTATGGACGAGTTCATCGCTTCAGAAACCGAAGAATCGTCCATGAGTATGACATCTGAGGATGAGAAGGCCAAAAAGTAAAATAAGATTTCACTTCCATTTCCCCTTTTGTGTACATTTATACAGAGATGACCTCATTTAACTGCCCTTCTCTCTTGCATCTGTTACTCTCACTGACCCTGTCTCCTCCACCGCTGCTCCTTCCCAATAGGAAAAAGAAGCAAGGGAAGGGAAAAAAGAGAGGATCTGATGACTCGGACAGTGATGACGTGGAGGTCATCAAGGAGTGGAACACCAGCTCTCGGGGCAAAAACGGAGAGAGTCGACCCAGACCAGAGCCTGTAGAAGAACGTACGTTTTGTACACATATGGGCAGTGTGTAATTCTTTTGAGTCCATTAATTTAACACACTTGATCCAATCAAATGCCTTTTGAGTGTGGCCTAAAGAAAAACAATTATGGTAAAACCAAACACTTGACCTAGCTCTGCGCTGCTTTAGAGGTCACAGTATTATAGGTATTCTTGTGTCATTACATCTAAAATGTAATTTTATAATGCATGAATAAGTTCACTAGAAAGTACACAAAAGTCAGGACAGCAAGGGTGAGAAATTTATCAGATTAATGACATTCTTGTTTAGGCAACTAACATCTTCACATACTGCAGCTGTAGCATAGCAGAGGAGCATTAAATGGTAAAGCTCTGTGTTGTAAGCTAGATGTCTTAAGACAGCTCGTTGTGAGACTATACCTACTGCATGAAGACTAACGTGTAACTTATTCATGCCAATCACAAACAGCTCGGCCCGCTAACTCAGCACCAGGGAGTCCCACTCATGACTGGCACAAGGAGTTTGTCGTTGACGCTGATGCCGAGATCCTGGAGCACTCTGGAAAGATGATGCTCCTGTTTGAGATCCTGCGCATGGCAGAGGAAGTGGACGAAAAAGTGTAAGTGTGTCTATAATCTATGTGCAAATAAGATCCTTTGTTCGCCTTTTGTGATGGCAGTTTGTCTGTGCTGTTACTGGAAAGTGTTTGGGTTCATCAGAGTGACCTGTAGCTGTGGTGAAGTGACACTGGTGCATCCTCTGTCCTCTTTCATCCTCAGGTTGGTGTTCAGTCAGTCTCTCATCTCTCTGGACCTGATCGAGGATTTCCTGGAGCTGGCTTGCAGAGCTAAAGATGATGACAAGGTCTCTCCATACAAAGGTACATTTCTTAAGGGTTGTCTGACAGGGCCTCTAATTCATGAAGTTCCAATGATCCTCTGGTTGTCTGGTGATCAGCTTCCCTCATTAACGTTTGGATTTGAGAGGTTGCTTTTGGTTTCCTAATGTGCTAAAATCCTAGAGCAATTTTTTTACATTATAAGCCAGCTACTGACTTATGGAGCTTGTGGAGCCCAGTTGTCTGTCTCGAGGTTTACTTTTGTGGTTTTACACTGTAGTCTTTGAACCGACTCAACTGTGTGTGAGATGTAAAACAAAACGTTAACATTTGCTTTGGAGAAGGCTGAAGTATTTTCATATGGAGATGCAGGTTTCACACTTGTAAGAGAAACCGCATGCAACATGTATTTTTGTTCTTGCTGGTGTGCTTATTACCCTTAAACACACACAGGCACACACCGCCGCTGGTGTAAGGTCATGTTCCTAATTAAACTCCAGCAGCTGTTTTTACTTTCGTTTTGAAAATGATTAGACCTTGACTTTTTATTCTACAAAAAAATGTTTGCTCAAGGGTTTGTAATTTGTAATGAAAAGATCACAGTGCCGTAATTGGAAACACACTGAAATGTTGGTTATGAAGGCTGTTAGGGGGTTGGCCATCTTGAAAGCTAAACGCGGCTGGCCTCTAACCAACTCAACCATCTATGTGCTGTCTGCTAATACCCAAACTCAAGTCTTTTTGACAAGGAAAAGGCCAAGTTGATGGTGGCACATGTGGTTATGAAGGTTTTGTGGAGCATTGATGTAGATGTTGATATGTGACGGCAGATTTCTTAACTGTAATATGTCTGTGAAGGGGAAGGCAAGTGGTTCAGGAACATTGACTACTATCGTCTTGATGGCTCCACCAACGCCCTTACCAGGAAGAAGTGGGCTGAAGAGTTTAATGACACCAGTAACATAAGGTATTATACTTTATTTTATTTTATTTTTTTTTTAAACAACAGAGAACAGCAATAAAACCAAATTACCAAACATTTGAAATTTAACTGATGCGAAAAATCAAAGTGCATTTAAAAGCATTACCTCTACGCTTTCTTTTCCCAGAGGTCGTTTGTTCCTAATTTCAACGCGAGCCGGCTCTCTTGGTATCAACCTGGTGGCAGCAAACAGGGTCATCATCTTTGACGCCTCCTGGAACCCGTCCTACGACGTCCAGAGTATCTTTAGGGTCTACCGCTTTGGCCAGATTAGGACCGTCTATGTGTACAGGTTCCTGGCCCAGGTGAGCTTCTCAAACTGTTTTGGTACTTTCTGTCAGAAAATATGTAATTATTCTTTGTTGGCTGTTTTCTAATTGCATCCTCTTCTACCAGGGTACAATGGAGGAGAAGATTTATGATCGGCAGGTAACCAAACAGTCTCTGTCATTCCGTGTGGTGGACCAGCAGCAGATTGAGAGGCACTTTACAGGTGTAGAGCTGGCAGAGCTCTACACCTTTGCGCCGGAAATGCTGGATGATCCCTCAGGGAAGAAGAGCAAGAAAGCCACACCCGTGCTCCCTAAGGTAAACATATATATATGATATATATGCACCCAGATTGTTCAAATTTGATTCTATGTTGGACCAATCATATTTTTTAAACTAAAATTTTGAATAAATCATACATTTTAATGGGCTTTGGCAAACATTTGCCTGAGAGTTCATGGTTTTCTTTAAACTGAGGAAAGGAGGAGATAGAAGGAAATTCAGAACAGCAGGCTGAAACCTATTAACAGTAGTAAAATAGTCTTTTTTTTTCCCTTCAACAAACATGGCACAAAATGCCAGTTTAAATGCCAAGCTTGTTTTCCCAAAATTGCAACAAGAAGTATGTTCTTCCTTTTTGAAGTTTAGCACTTCAGTGATAAACTTCAGGGATAAACACAATGCCAGCTTGTATCCGCCTTGACCTTTCCGGGATCTTTCTATTTCTTCATGTTTCCTTTCATAATCCGGCGCTCACCTTTTCTCTCCTCGATGCAGGTGCTGTGTCACTATTTGGGCCCCCTGGGGTTTAATAAGAACACGCAGCCCTTACATGGGCCATCCAACCCCGCACAGCTGCACACATTTGTGTGTTTACTGCTATTTACTAAATAGTCTTCTCATTGCAACACTGCTTCTGCCCCGTTATAAACCTGCACTCCTCTTTTTTCATTAATCCCCTGCTGTCTTTTCCCTCTGTTGATCTTTGAATTACTCCCATCCTTTTCCCCTTCTTCCCTTTTTTGCATTCCCTGGGCTTATTCAGATCATCTTAAGTGGTTTTAACTCTTTGTTTTGGTTTGACCTGGGTAACTTTGCAGAAAACTGTAAACAGAACCGTTAAAAGAAACACTGTGTATCCAACTCGCCTGCTCTTTTTAAAGGACAGTCGAGAGGCCTTTTGGTGCACCTTGATGGAAAATCTGTTTTCCATTTACACTGTCAAAAGATCTTTATCGCTATTCCCTTCATGGGTATTAACAGGTATGAGCGCTGCATGAATCCACTCAGCCGGCAGCCGATATCATTGCTCTCACCTTCCATATTCCTTTTAAACCAGGAGTAGCTTACTTGCCGTGCAGCGGAGCACAGTTGGAGATTTCAAGAGGAAAGATGTGTTCATTGAGCTGCGGCCTGTTAGATGTGTATGATCTTTTAATGGGCCCAGTGACATTTATGTGACACAGTATTAAAGACGGAGAGGCTGACAAGCTCTTTAACAAGCTGACCTGTTTTGGCCAGGGGGTGAACTATGATGTGGCAGCAGGACTGTAGTATTACGGAAGGAATTTGCCGTCTGGAATGATGTGAAGATGAGTCAGACACCCTCCATCACTTTCAGCCAACAAACGCTCGGCACAGAAGGAGAGAATGATTAGAGCCATGGCAGAGGGAGTTTTGCACTTATACTTCTAAACTCTTCTCAGTGGCAAGTGCGGTTTTCTCCTCCAGACAGGGCATATGACTTTAAAGCTCGTGTCACACAGGCCGCAGAGGCAGTTTTTTGATATTTGTGATCAAGAAGCACTAAGTTCTGGTCTCATCTCTTGCTTGACTAAAGCCTTGTAGTAAAGGAAAAACTCACTAAAGATTCTCTGATACTCTATCACTCCCACCTACCTTCTCTCCTGTTCAGCCCCCCTTTTATGTCTGCTACCTGCCAATATCCTGCCATGATTATTTCTTCGCTGCTCTCTCCCCTTTCCTCCCCATAGTCTTTACTGATTCTCACTCTCTTTCCCCGTCCACCGTTTCATCCCCCTGACGTCTTCGCGGCCATCTGTTGCACTAACTCGCCACTCTCTCAGAATGTTCAAAGTGAGCTCAGTAAAGTTGTTTTTCTTTTTCTCCCTCTGGCCTAGCCTGCATGATGAAGGGTCATTATTTAAACCCCTCTCTTAAAGATGTCTCTGCGCTCTTCTGAGAAACTAATTGGAGACAAAGAAAGCGGGAGCACTTCCTCCTAATGACAAAGAAGGTCCTCGCAGCCCAGACATGAGACTTTTGACTCCCCACCCATCCTGAGCCTCCCCTCACCAATTTCTTGTTAATCACACTTGTCCCTTCCATCTAGCATGCGACCACTTGTGAAACGATGAGTCAAGTTTTTGGACAATTTTTGAACAACTCTGCTGCGTTCTCTGCAAACGTTGCTGAATTTTGCATTTTTGTCGGTCAAGCTGGCAGGCTGTAGGCGTTCCTCAGGGTATGTGCTCTCAGCAGGTGATGGCCGCAGTGGTCATTAGGCTCTGTCAGGTACACCGAAGGGCTGTGGGGAGGCTGCACTCAAACCACAGTATAGGCAGGAGCAGACTGGAGCAATAAGCAACACCATGCTTGTCTCATTACGGGTAGGAAGTCACTTTGACCTGAAAGGAAAATCCCCCCTTGAATACTCTAAGCTTTATATATCACCAGTCAAGGATGTTCAGTGGTTATTTTGTGCTGTAAGTTTTGTAAATTAGTTGTTGCTGTTGTATTTTCTTTTCAATGAGCAGGATAAAGTGAAACACATCACCAGATAATATGATTGTCTTAGAAATGCACAGAACTCTGAAAATGCTTGTTTTTAGACAGTGTTGTACTGAAGCCTCACAAAGATGCCTACATTCTGGGTCTTAAGGCGGCAGTATACTCCTTCAGAAGATCCCACACCTTCTGAAATGGCCCTCAGCCCGAACCTTCTCGGCATTGAAATTTGGGTTCTATGTCCAACTCATTTCTGTATCCTCTCTGAGTCTGACAATCTGACATTCCCACTTACTTTGCGCCGTATTTGGCCAGCTGTGCCGGGGTGAGAAAGTAGCCAGGGTCTCACTTTGTTATTTCTTACCGAACTATTTCTGTCTGTACAGATGTGCAATACTGTGAATAACTTCATGAAGAGTCTGTCTGACTGAAACTGTGTAGCATTAGCACATTTAAGGGATATTGCATCTCCCCCTCTCTATGACAGCAGGATTTTCATCCCGCCTTCCAGTGTGCCAGTTTGTAACGGCTATGAGCAATCACATCTTGTAAACCTCTTCTTTTTAAGCATAAGCCGGCCCTCAGTCTGTAGTACATCTCATGAGAAACAGCCAAACCTGCCAACTATAGGCCTGGCCAGTCAATGGGGAACAGCACTTTACATCGATTTTTAACTGCAACACCTCGCCACCTCTACACTCCCACACTTTGTGATCAACTATTACAACTAGAAAACGATTCCCATTTTTTCCTCTTTCACCTCTGTTATACTCTCATGGAGCCTTTGTGAATCCCTCCTGACTTGCTCGTCCAGCCAAGTCTGGCTGGTCCGTGTAGCGAGCTCTTGTAGAAATGCCCCCGCCCCCCTTCCCTACTGCTGCTAGCTGAGGCTTGCTTTTATAGGAATGTGCTATGTTTATTGTCTTTGTTTAGCCTTTTGAGACATACATGATTTTGTCTCATTGTTAATTGACTGACAGCTAGATAAACCCTCTGACTCGTGTGCAGGCCCTGGAGGGTGTAAAGACATCGTGGTCCTGAGGGTTAGGGGTAGCCTCCTGATGTCAGCTTCAGCGCCCATAGTTAAGTGCGTTTCTGCTGAGAAACTGTTAAGAGCAGGCCAGTAGGGTTATGTGTATCATTTGTGTGCTGCTGGGGCAGAGAGAGTTTTGACATGCTATGTTTAGGTATTACAAATATCTCAGCCGTTCACATTCCAGCCGTTCGGGATCCTGTCTTGGCCCCCGCTGTTGCTATGGTTAACGCACCTGTGCGTCCAAAGTAGTTTTTGGCACGGGCGGACACTTTGAATACTTTCAAAAACTCCTTGACAACTGAAGTAAGTAGTTGCTAGGAGTCTGACAAGTGGGGATCTCTGTCACTTTGCCACTTTCAGACTGGTTTTCTTCTTCTTATGTGTCTTTTTCTTTCCCATAACTCTGTATTTTCTTTTTTTTTTTAATGTGTTGGAATCCTATCTCCCAAACTTTAACACTTACACCTTTTTTTTTCTGTAATGTAGAGTTTTATTGTTGTGGAAATGATAGAAATAAAATAGAATCATGACTGTAAAAGCATGTTTAAAGCAGTCTCTGCAAAATAAGTGGCCGTTTAGGTGCAGGAAATTGGGTTAACATGGTTGAGAATGTTCTCAGCGCGAGAAAATATCTGATAACGAGGCCAAAAATCCTTGTTCTTTAATTGCATCAGACCTTTTACAGTTAAGCGTCACCCAAAGTCTATTGGTAGAGTACACGTTGGGGCCTGTGCCAAGTTGTAAAGTCTACATGAGGCCCATTTTTGTCAACTCCCAAGTTTTTCATCTTTTTGATGTGAGAGCTGCTGAGTTTGAAAACTGCTTTACATCATTTATGGACTGCTGGCAGTTTAGCCATTTTCATAATATATACAAGAATGTGGCTAAAGGGGGGAATAAATGGTGGGAAAAAATCCATACTGTGGTAAATGTCATGTATGTTAGATGCCTTGTGTGATAAGTATACTAATTATAATATATACAGCTCTTTTTCTTCTATAAACTACTGACAACATTTCTCCCAAATTTCAAATAAAAATATTGTCATTTAGAGCATTTATTTGCAGAAAATGACAACTGGTCAAAATAACAAAAAAGATGCAGTGTTTTCAGATCTGGAATAATGCAAAGAAAACAAGTTCATATTCATTTTTAAACAACACAATACTAATGTTTTAACTTGGGAAGAGTTCAGAAATCACTATTTGGTGGAATAACCTTGATTTACAATCACAGCTTTCATGCGTCTTGGCATGCTCTCCACCGGTCTTTCGCATTGCTGTTGGGTGACTTTCTGCCACTCCTGGTGCAAAAATTCAAACCGCTTGGCTTTGTTTGATGGCTTGTGACCATCCATCTTCCTCTTGATCACATTCCAGAGGGTTTTCAATGGGATTCAGGTCTGGAGATTGGGCTTGCCATGACAGGGTCCTGATCTGGTGGTCCTTCATCCACACCTTCACTGACCTGGCTGTGTGGCATGGAGCATTGTCCTGCTGGAAAAACCACTCCTCAGAGTTGGGGAACATTGTCAGAGCAGAAGGAAGCAAGTTTTCTTCCAGGACAACTTTGTACTGTGCTTGATTCATGCGTCCTTCACAAAGACAAATCTGCCCGATTCCAGCCTTGCTGAAGCACCCCCAGATCACCTCCGATCCTCCACCAAATTTCGCAGTAGGTGCCAGACACTGTGGCTTGAAGGCCTCTCCGGGTCTCCGTCTAACCATTAGACGACCAGGTGTTGTGCAAAGCTGAAAATTGGACTCATCAGAGAAGATGACCTTACTCCAGTCCTCTATGGTCCAATCCTTAGGGTCTTTTGCAAACCTCAGCCTGGCTCTTCTTTGCTTCTCGTTGATGAAGGGCTTTTTTTCTAGCTTTGCACGTCTTCGGCCCTGTGCCTGAGAGCCTGTTTCTAACCGTCCTCGCCGTGCACTTCACCCCAGCTGCCGTTTGCCCTTCTTTTTGGAGGTCACTTGATGTCATCCTACGGTTGTTGAGTGACATTCGAATGAGTTGGCGGTCATCCCGGTGAGTGGAGAGTCGTTTTCGTCCTCTGGCAGTCTGTAGCTTTGTTGTCCCTAATGTCTGCTGCTTGACCTTGTTCTTATGAACCGCAGTCTTTGAAATTTTAAGGATGGAAGCAACCTGACGCTCACTGTATCCCTCTGCCAGTAAAGCCAGAATTGAACCCTTCTTTTCCTCACACAAAACTTTTCTTTTTAACTCTTTTGGCATGGTCAATAGTCACTTTTTATTCCAATTACTTCTGAGGTTGTTATACTTTTCTTAATTAAATAAGATTTGGTTCAGGTTATCACCTAATCAGTACCTCATTAAGTAGAATCAGGTGTGCCTGTATTGGAATTCAACAGACACTGGAATGGAATGGCTGCCATACACGTAGAGATGCTGATTTAAGAACAATTTGGAGCGGTCTCTTAATTTTTTCCAGAGCTGTATATATAATTTTTTTTCTCTGCTGCTTTTTTGCTTTGTTTAGCAGTCAGCTGAGGCCAAGACTTACAGCGTAGAGCTTGTTTTTTTTACATTTATGGTACATTTGCAGACCCTTTGTTGAATAAAAGGCTTTTCTTTTTGGCACAAGTGCTGTTTATAGTCAAGACAGCAGATTATCAGCCATCTTTAAGACCGAAGCTGCTGAGATTGTTTTTCTTAAATGCAATTCTAAAGCTTATCCTCGGACTTGAATAGCCACTTCCATTAGTAACACACACACTGGGATGCAAAATCTTTCCTAAATTTCACCCCCCTCTCTGCCACCACCAGAAATACTCGCGCTGCTCCCCATTTTTTGTTAAAATATACAGAGGCAAGTTGAGTGGGGTAATTTACCTCTTTCTGTCGGAGCATCTGCCCACCCAGTCCCTCTGACTCTCTCTCCCCTGCAGTAAAGTGATAGGCTTTACCATGCAGCTCCATGAGGATGACAATAGCCCAGGTCAGTTTACCTACAATCATTAGTGCCGGCTCAGGACACAGACACACACTTAGTGCACTGGGAAAGGAGATGGATCGGACCACCCCAGAGCCCTTGCTGGTGGGGATTACCAGGGTATCCCAGAATGCACTGGGTTCTAGTGGGAGCATCTGTACTGTCATGTTAGAGTTCCCTCTTACTTCAATGTAGCTCTCTGCTGGCCCTAACACAAACACTCACATACATGTCTGCTACCATGCAGTAAAATTGTGACGGTAGTAAAGGTAGTAAAAAGGTAGTAAATTCCATGAGCTCTGATGACAATAGCCCAGGTCAGTTTGACCTGCAGCTCCACTGACCCGTTACCAGGTCGACAATCAAAAGTGCTCCTTTTTTCATGAATAAAACCAGACACCTTTTCAACAGGCTCAACAGATTGAAGCTTTCATTCCATGCATAGTTTAAACTTGAGTAGTTAACAGTAAACAACAGCTTTAACCTTTCTTTTCCCCCCAAGTCTTTAGCAAGTCTGATTTTAAGCACGATCGTGTCTTTTTCAGATGAGGTGAGCGACTGGGGTGTTTTTTCACAGCATGAGTTTCTGTTTATGGCAGCAAGAAGCTGCCAGCTCTTGTTGTGGCCTTGTGCCTGTTGGCCTGTAGATGAAACTGATTTAAAGAAGAATACAGCTCAATCAGTTTAACTCAGAATCCACTGCAAGCTGTACTAAATATTGCAGCAATTGGTTTATCATTTTTAAGCAGTGGAAATTTGTAATTCCATGATGCAAAGGACTGTTTGTTTTTGTGTCATAGTCAAAAGTACCTCTCAACCCTCTACTCCTTCAAACCGGACAACTAGACACTCCTTCAGGCCAGTCGCAAAGCAGAAAAGGGATTTTTTTTTTAATTTTTTATTTGTTATCATTTATGGTGAACTGACAAATCATCTAACCCAGTTGATCCTATGGGTGGCCACCGGGCGATTGTTATTGTCACCTCTGAGTCAGATTCGGACTTTGTCATACAATGTGATCATAACAATTCACGCTGTTTCTATAACAGTGCTAACTTATGTTTCTGTGCTGGCATCTACGGCGGCCTTTATTTGACCTTGTGCTCACCTATGTTGGCAGAAAAGAACACGGATTGATGCCAACAGACTCTTTCTTGTGTGCTTTAATACCCTAATTAGAGAGCAAAACATCAGTTGAATCGCTTGCTGTGCTGCTGCAACAAAATGTCTGGTCCTTCAGGGGTGGCCTGGTTTTGTCCTGATTGAGTGTGATGGCAGGGAAACGTAAACATGTGTCAATGATGAGCATAATCAGGTTCATGGCCTCAGTGTTGGAGGTTGGTAGGTGTGCAACTGTGAAGCTCTGTCTGCTCCTACCCGTTTTACCACCTTATCTGTCACTCTGTAGTTGTGAGACCTAAAAATATGTTCTTGTATTTTTGTGCAGCACACTTCTCCCCCCCCATTCTAGGGATCCAGTTTCGCTCCGTCTGGTCTGGTGTTTATTTTCAGTTTCTTCAATAGAGCTCTGCAATCACTGCTTAATTTTGTAGTTCGGTGTTTCTTTTTTCCTCGTAATAAAAGTGACATCTATGATTAATTTTGTACACAACTTCACACTAATTGTCACAGTTCAAAGTGAGACGAAAAGAAGGGCTAGAGAGGAAAGCGAAGCCCCTCTGGGAATTTGCCCGTGTGGAGGTTAATGATGCAACTTCTGTATGACGTTGTTTCCAGATTGCAAAGGTTCAGCTTAATGTAAAGCTGAGTCGAGACAAAGAAAAGCAAACGTGCTGCAGGATGGGAAATTTAAACCATGTTTGTGTGAGCAGAGCCTGGCCTAGCTCTCTTAATTTTACTCTGGTATTGTTTTTCAATAACACTGTAGTCATGGAAACCAGAGCCCTGAAAAAAAACTTCATTTGTTTATTTATTTAGTTTTATGTTTTTTTTTTAAAGGTCTTTCTACTCTCCTTACATGGAAGTCTGAGGTTTTCTTTTTCTAAAATCCAAATATTAGAAATGAGATGAGTTTGGATTTGTGTATTTAGGTCTTGATGGCCCATTTGTATTGTTTGCCACAGTGACAATGCAGCTGTACACATGCTAACTGGTGCCTCATTTTCCAATATTAACATGAAACTGCTACGTGCAGGATGAATACAGAATAAAAATCTTCTTGCTCCTCAAAGCAATGTCTAGTTTCGGTGGTTCCAGCTCACATTGTTTTTAAATTCAGTGCTAGTTGCATTGTGAAAGACTTTAGGTGTGTCTTGGTGGCCCAGTTTTTAAGACGCATATACTGTGATTGCAACACCCTTAGTTTACTTTGGGGATCTTTGTTGCATGTCATTTTCCATCTCTAACCTCTCATTTCCTGTCATCTCTCTACCGTGGACTACTCAAGTCTTGTGAAGAAATACTGAGGCACACATCTAGAAATTGGATTTTAGTTGGGTTTCAATCCACCTATGTATTTGGCTTAAATCAGTTTTCCATGTAAAAAGTCTGGTTGCTATGATACAGAATATCCATGGTAGTAAAAATGTTGGCACAAGGTAAATAGATTACTTGCTGTGGATGAAAGGAAGGCTGAAATGTGTAGGGAGAGAGGGTGGACCCTGCCTATAAATATATATTTATTTATTTATATATATATATATATATTTTTTTTATATATATATATATATATATATATATATATATATAAATACAATTTTTTTTTTTATTTGATTTTCTAATTTTGTTGTTCAGCATTTTTACATCCAGGATGTGACGGTTGTTTTTTGTGGTATTTGTCCCATGTAAAAAGTGACAGGCACAGTTTTACCCAAAACAATGCATGAAATCCTGGCACTTGGCCATTTAAAAATGATTTCCTAATGCACTTTGAATTAAAGTGCAGGTAAATTGCTGTGCTGCCAGTCTATCTATCTATCTATCTATCTATCTATATATATATATATCTATATATCTATATATATAAACATAAACCAGGTGTCAACTTTCGGTTCTGCCGAATGAAGTGAATGCAGAAGTGTCTTAAATCTTGCATTCTCTCTACTGACCATCAGGGGGCGTGTCCTTCGGTTGAAAACAGAAGTCAGATTGTATAGAAGTCTATGAGAAAATTACTTTACTTCTCATTTGATTTATTCCCTCAGTAAACAATGCTAACATGAGTTTATGGTCTCTAGTTTCAAGTCTTCTTCAATAATGCATGATGATCATTTAGTAAATGATGGTGCCTTTCAGAGTAAAAAGGACCATAAAGCAGAGTACCGTATTTTCCGCACTATAGGGCGCACTGGATTATAAGGCGCACTGTCAATGAATGGTCTATTTTCGATCTTTTTTCATATATAAGGCGCACCGGACTATAAGGCGCATTAAGCGAAACAAAACAGTCAGTCAGTCAAACTTCCTCCACTTCCGTACCATTGATTCATTAACGTTGAATTCTCTCGCAGCTGCTCTATTCCCATGTTCTACTGCGTGACTGATAGCCTTGAGTTTGAAGTCCGCGTCGTAAGCGTGTCTCTTGACAGGAGCCATGTTGGGGTCCTTATACACACACACTGTAATATTATGGTGAAGCACAGTATGTATTACTCCGCGACGCTCCTGACTACGGTGGCCGTAATGCTGCTGCGGTGCGGCTTTGTAGTTTACCAAAGTCGTACTAAAACATTTTGACAGAGCGCCGTGTACCACACAAAACCGCTTCGAGGTCAGTAAACACAACCAGAATTAATCCATATATAAGGCGCTCCGGATTATAAGGCGCACTGTCGTTTTTTGAGAAAATTAAAGGCTTTTAAGTGCGCCTTATAGTGCGGAAAATACGGTATGCTTTAGGGCGGGCTTACTGTGATTGACAGGTCGCTACAGCTACCAGAGCCGTCAATGGCGTTGCTACGTCACTCCTCCGCATTCAAAATATGGTAACTTCTGTTTATCGGATAAAAAACAACAATATGACAACAGCCGTAATCCAAGATGGCCACTATGCAATCGCCAAGGCTTCAAAGTGGAAGGCCACAAACCGCTGTGTGCCGTCATGACAAGTACGTCCACTTCTTATATACAGGCGATGCTTTAAACACACCGTGACCCTTTCAATCTTTTTGTCATCCTTCCTGCTGTAGGATCCCTTCCTGGCTGAGATGTTGCAGAATAATAAGGACCAGATTGTGTGTTACCATGAACACGACTCCCTGCTGGACCACAAGGAAGAGGAAGCCCTGAGCGAAGAGGATCGCAAGGCTGCCTGGGCCGAGTATGAAGCAGAGAAAAAGGTAGGCGAGGAGGAAAAACCAGACGGACAGACATGCATGCTGCACACTACGCATATATCCACCAGTTCCAAAGTCAAAGGCACACACATGCAGCATTTAGCCCTCGTGCCCAGCATTCCCTAAATCAGTGACATCAAAGTGCCAGGTGAGCTAAGCGAGGCCCCACTGTTATTTGTCAAGGTGTGTATGTATGTATGTGTGTGTGTGTGTGTGTGTGTGTGTTGGATCTGTACAATCCTTTCATCACTTAGAGTAAGCAGATGACAGGGCTAACCCCCCTACTGCTGTGATTGTCATTTGGACCAACCATCAAACTAGAGATCTGCTATACAAATCCCTTTAGAGGTTGTCCAACCAGTGTCAGTACTACTGCGAGTACTTAAGTCCTCCGAGGGTTAGGGACTTTTCTCCCCTTTCCTCTTCCATCTCCCCCATTGTCCCCTCCGTCTCCCTCTGCTTTCTTGTGGGACAAATCAATGGGCACTTAGTGGGGCTTATTTGGACAAGTGTATAAGGGTGGTGGGGTGGTTGATGTTGTAAGAGACCAGGAGCAGCCCCCACCCCCACCACCCACCCTGTGTAATCCTAGATTCTAATTCAACCTAATGATTATTTTTCCAACACACTCTCACTCTTCTGCCCTCTGTGCGCCTTAAGCGGCTTTTCCCTCAGAGCTCCTCTGCTTTTCAAGAGAACAGAGGGTTCCCAGTCGCCATGGAAAAACGGTGGCGCTGAGGTCTAATGCGAGGAGTTCTATTGCGCTCGCATCACTGCAATCTGTACATTTTTCTAATGTACCACTTGTGCCCTAAAGATGCGCAAGTAGCCACCTTCATCCGTGAGAGGCTGTTCAGAATCACGTTGTATACTCTGAGCTTTCTATGAGAAACAACTGGAACGTAACTCAGCCTCTGCTAATGTCTTCACAACTTAAGGGTTGGCCGGCAGTGGCCAGGAAAAGCTATGTGTATGAATATCAGATTTGCAACTCAGGAAATGGGAAAAACTGTGAGAACATGATCAGGCGCCCAAAACTAAACTGAGCCCGGGAGCCCTCGTCCTCACTGGGATGACTTCAGCTCGGTACGGAGCTTAGAGAGGCTCATGTCGTAAAAAATTTTTGGGTTTTGGAAATGAAGTCAAGTCTAGATTTTGTGTCTGTCTGAAGATGAATGAGGTCTGCAGAGCATCTGAGAATGCAGCTAAGGGCCAAGAGTGGCTGTTTGTTAATAGCAAACCCAAAAGTGAGTGTGTGTGCGTGCAGGTGTGTGTTTTGCTTTTGGGGTTGTTTTGTACTGTTTAGTCCTGCACACCTGTCTATCTGACAAGGTCCCAAAGATCCCCCAAAACACACACACACACACACACACACACACACACACACACACACACACACACACACACACACACACACACACACACACACACACACACACACACACACATACCGGATGGCCAGATTACAGGGCACGGGAAAACCATCTGCAGCAGAGGCTCAATTACACACAAACATCGACATCCTGCTGGCCTTTACTGGGACAAGACTGTTTACCTCAGGTTGAAGAGTGAAGTGAACTGTCGTCTCAGGTCAAACACACACAGTGGTGGCATTCAGTCTCTCCCATCATGCCCTTGGTGGCTCTTAACACCTGCCCAATTAAACCGTACTAATCCTGCTCTTCTCCTGGATTCCCCCTCTGTCTTTAATCTTTCAGGGTGTGTTCATGAGGAACAACTACCAGTCATACCCCCAGATGGACATGGGCAACTCCAACTACTTCTCCTTCAACATGGCGGCTTTGGCCTCAATGACCAACCAGCAGCTGGAGGTAAGTAATGAGCTCCACATGCCCCTCTCCTGCCTCGCACTCCTCCCTCTCCTTCCCCCACGGCATGGCGCCCCACATTCCTCAGTCCCTACTGCTAATTGTGACAACAGTCTAGTAGCCGACGTTCCCGGCTCTGCCCCGCTCCTCCAGCCAACAGTCCGTAATACCCCATGTCTGGGGCAGCAGCTATTTATATATACGGTGGAACATCTGAATGACGGGAAGGACAAAGGGTCCAACTTTTGTTTTTCAATAAGGACGTGGAAATGTAGAAATACTTTATGCTGGCTTCAATTCTTGTAATCATGCCATGTTAGCAATTCTGTTGTTGCAGCTGTATCTTTGGAAGTAGACAGACTGATTCAATCTATACAAGGCTCTGTTTTACCGTCATCTTCAGAGCGCTAAGTCATTTATGTTGCTTTTATTCTTCAATTTTCTGTTCTTCAGAGTATTTGCGTGAGACGACAGAGTGGTGTCTACAGACTTAGAGAGGTGGCTGCAGCAGAGCCAAAGTAGCACATTTTAAAATGAATTCATTTCAACGACAATAGGTTTTAAGAAAAAACAAAACAGTTTTGATTATTTTTTTGAATGTTGAAGCAGATAATTGGCCAGGTTGATAAAAAGTTAAACCCTATTAAATGTTTGCCTATAAGGTATGTATCCATTGCTTTTTGGTAAAAATTTGAAAAGCTAACCTTTCTTCCTCGTTTGTCTTTAGGATCTTATAAACCAGGGACGACAGAAAGTCATTGAAGCAACAAATGCACTGAAGAGTCTAGCACGGGAATCACTGGAAGATACAATCGCCAGACTGGTGAGTGTCTAAATCCGTCTCAGTCAATGGAGATACGCTTCATCACTTCTCTTAGAGATACATTTTTATTTGGCCCAAAGAAGTGCTTTTAATGAAGTTACATTTCTGTCACAGCTCTGCAACACGATACAAGTGGAGTGATTTATAGTTGTGATGGTGGTGCACGTTAACATGTGTGCGCTTTCCTCAATCCCCACAGTGGAAGGAGAACCCAGCACTCACAGAGAGTCAGGTCCAGTCCATGGCTCTGGGGCAACAGGCCAGTGTGGAGATGGAGATTAAGCGCAGGGAGAACGTGTACAGGGACGTCCTCACCAGGCAGCAGACGGTAAGAGCTGCTCTATGTGTGTGTACGAGCTGCTCTGTGTGTGTACGAGCTGCTCTCTGTGTGTTGTGTGTACGAGCTGCTCTGTGTGTGTGTGTGCTCTGTGTGTGTGTACGAGCTGCTCTGTGTGTGTGTCTGTGTGTGTGTGCTGCTGTGTGTGTGTACGAGCTGCTCTGTGTGTGTACGAGCTGCTCTGTGTGTGTGTGCTCTGTGTGTGTGTGTCTGTGTGTGTACGAGCTGCTCTGTGTGTGTGTGTGTGTGTACGAGCTGCTCTGTGTGTGTGTGTGTGTGTGTGTGTGTGTACGAGCTGCTCTGTGTGTGTACGAGCTGCTGTGTGTGTGTGTGTGTGTGTGTGTACGAGCTGCTGTGTGTACGAGCTGCTCTGTGTGTGTGTACGAGCTGCTCTGTGTGTGTGTGCTCTGTGTGTGTGTGTACGAGCTGCTCTGTGTGTGTGTGAGTGCTCTGTGTGTGTGTACGAGCTGCTCTGTGTGTGTACGAGCTGCTCTGTGTGTGTGTGTGTGTGTGTGTGAGCTGCTCTGTGTGTGTGTGTCTGTGTGTGTGTGTGTGTGTGTACGAGCTGCTCTGTGTGTGTACGAGCTGCTCTGTGTGTGTGTGTGTACGAGCTGCTCTGTGTGTGTGCTCTGTGTGTGTACGAGCTGCTCTGTGTGTGTACGAGCTGCTCTGTGCTGCTCTGTGTGTGTGTACGAGCTGCTCTGTGTGTGTGCTCTGTGTGTGTGTACGAGCTGCTCTGTGTGTGTGTGAGCTGCTCTGTGTGTGTACGAGCTGCTCTGTGTGTGTGCTCTGCTCTGTGTGTGTGTGTGTGTGTGTGTGTGTGTACGAGCTGCTCTGTGTGTGTGTGTGTGTGTACGAGCTGCTCTGTGTGTGTGTGTGTGTGTGTACGTGCTCTGTGTGTGTGTGTGTGTGTGTGTGAGCTGCTCTGTGTGTGTGTACGAGCTGCTCTGTGTGTGTGTGTACGAGCTGCTCTGTGTGTGTGTGTGTGTGTGTGTGTACGAGCTGCTCTGTGTGTGTGTGTGCTCTGTGTGTGTGTACGAGCTGCTCTGTGTGTGTGTACGAGCTGCTCTGTGTGTGTGTGTACGAGCTGCTCTGTGTGTGTGTGTGTACGAGCTGCTCTGTGTGTGTGTGTGTCTGTGTGTGTACGAGCTGCTCTGTGTGTGTGTACGAGCTGCTCTGTGTGTGTGTGTGTGTGTGTGTGTGTACGAGCTGCTCTGTGTGTGTGAGCTGCTCTGTGTGTGTGTACGAGCTGCTCTGTGTGTGTGAGCTGCTCTGTGTGTGTGTGTACGAGCTGCTCTGTGTGTGTGTGCTCTGTGTGTGTGTGTGTGTGTGTGTGTACGAGCTGCTCTGTGTGTGTGCTCTGTGTGTGTGTACGAGCTGCTCTGTGTGTGAGCTGTCTGTGTGTGTGTGTGTACTGCTCTGTGTGTGTGTACGAGCTGTGCTGCTCTGTGTGTACGAGCTGCTCTGTGTGTGTGCTCTGTGTGTACGAGCTGCTCTGTGTGTACGAGCCGTAGTAGCTGATGGCTAGAAGACTGCTGTCTTCACCCTTTTTAATTAACAAACTAGGATATTTTGTTATGAAAACTAAATGGCAGCAGGTAGAACCTGCCGTATTGACAAAATCAATATTTGGTTTATAGTATTTTAATATTAACATTTAATTTATGTGCTTAAAGGAAATGTGTTTATGTTAAAAAATGTAATTGTATGGTCATTGGTAGTATGAAAACCATGACCTAGCCGATGGAAGCATTTGTTCATTCACTCTTCAAGAACAGTTTAATAAATTCAGAAAGTGTTATAACCTGAATGAAATGCAGTCTGTTAGACCAAGAAGGGCAACAATTGTATTCACATATTAAAACTTTCGATTATGTTTATTCGCATATCACAGGTACTCTGAATTGCCCTCCTAGCTGAATCATTTTACCTGCACAAGCTAATAAGTTGGATCTCAGTATCTGTTTTTTCCTGGCTTTAGCTATGAAAGCAGGATTTCTTCAAATAACCTGTTCTTTTTGGGGCATAACATTTGCTCTCTTGTGTTTTGGTTTAATAATTTATTAGGCCATAATATTAAACCTTAGTTATGTATTTTGTCATGTCTGGCAAGTTTCAGTGTATATAGTTTTGTTTTTCTTGCCTCCTATCTTCTCGTGTACTTTAAATATGTGAGGTCTTGGTTGGTCACGTTACTAATTAAATGATCGTTGTCTGTTTGAAGTTATTTTAACCGTCACTCTGTTTGTGTCCGCCCAGCTGATGATGTACGTGCAGAAGCTGATCACCAACAGGAAGGTGCAGGAGCAGCAGCTGGCCATGGCCAACCAGGCCAACTACCTGAACCAGATGGCCATGCAGAACGGCATGATGGGAGCTGGCGGCCTCAGTCAGATGGACCTGGTGGGGCTTTACCAGCAGCTCCACGGTCTGGGCTCCCATCAAGGCATGGGCAAGAACCCTGGGCCCTCCAAGGGCCTGTAGGTCAGAGGGACTCTTCCTCAACCCCCCACCCCCACCCCCCACTCTCAGCTAGCTGGCTCCCAGTGGGCCAGTCCAAGCGAGGCCCAGTTCTCTGTGACAAACGCACTGTGACACCACCGCTCGGAGCTCGAAGCAATCTGGTGCCTCAAGCGGAGGGTGGAGTCGTTTTTGAGACTAGGCTGCTGTCCACTGGGGCCTCAAGTGGGATAGACTCTCAGTTCTTTATTCTGTAGTTCACTGAGAGAAGGTGGAATATAGTGTATAAATGACTGTGTGAAAGTGGTCAATTAGGCATTTCAACAGAAAAGAAAAAAAAAATGTATATACAGCCTTAATGTTATTCAAGTTCTATATCTTCATTTTTCATGTATTTAAAGACAAACTAATTTTACCCCCAATGCTTTTAAGCATTGTATTGTTTTTTTTCTCTTAAAAGAGGGAGTCCTTATGATTTAAATTCAGTTTTTTATACGGTTTTAAATGCCTAAGTAAACCTGAGTGGGACCAGTGTCATTGGTGACGGGACTCTCTGATGTAAAGCTCTACACGATTATTAGCCCAAGTAGATTCCTTCATCAATATCTCCCAAAGCAGACAGCTGATGGTGCCGCTAAGTCCTGCTCTTTTTTGGGGGGGATAGAAGAAATTGATAAGTTAACAAAAACAGAAAAAAAAATATGGCCTTATATTCATTTCCTAAAAAAAAAAAAAAAAAAAAAGCTCTGTAAAGATTTGAGATTTGTTGAGAATCTTTTCTATTATGCTTTTAAGTGTTTACATTAGTTGTCACTTAACATGGTAATGGAATGCTTGTGTTGTTCAAAACTGCCTGCCCGGTTCCTATGACCTTTTTTTGTAACATCATTCTCATTGTCACGTGTTGTCTAGCATAGCACTGTGCGTCCTGTTCATTGTTTATGTTCCACTCGTGTTGATCCCAAGTTTGGGTGAGTGACTGGTTCTCACAAAGCACAAACAATTTCAGCCAGATATCACAGGGCCCAAAACTTTTCCCTTTACATTGTCGGCCAAAGTTGGAATAATGTGTTGACGGTGGATTTGATGGAGTAAAGAAGGAAATCTTATTATATATCTGGTTGATCTGTGTCCTCTGCTTTGTGAGAAATGTCTCCTGGACACTAGTCTCAGCAGACATGCCCCCAGACTATCTGTATTCTACTTTGGCACATTTTTTTGCTTCTAAATGCTTAAACTGGTGTAGCTGTTAATCAAGAGGAATATGTACATTTCTCACAAAGAGATGTTGTCTCTAGTTGGCTCCTGTGTTTGCACAAGGTGTATTTCATAAATGTAAAGAAACCTTTTTGCCCTCCTCTAAGAATGTTTTTTTTTTTTTGTGTTAGCAAATACACCAACATGATTTGCCATGAATCTGATCTGCTATTATCTTGATAAGTATTTAATATAACATTTAATAAAGTGACCAAAAGGATGAGCAACTCCTGTGTTTGAGTCATTTGTGTTTAAGGACAGAAATACTGACTGATGTTTTTTTATTTGACCGTACATTCCTTTGCACTGACTGACTTTATGAAGGGGAACGTTGGGAGGAGATTTGGTCGTTCTGGTTAGCAACACAAACTTTTTATACACCTGTATGACAACATGTCTGAAGCCTGAGCCATGGTGGTTTTTAAGGCTTATACATATATTGATAGATACGGGTTTAAAAATGTGATAAAATATCTGCCAGTATTTTGGGGGGCATTTAATGAGACTTTTGACAGAAGAAGATGAGAAGAAAGTAGTGGAGAGAACAAAGGTACCAGCCAGGGAGGTTGTATTTTACACTCAGTGTTTTAAACCTCTAGGCCACAATGACACGGACACACAAAATACATGTTATTGATATTGGTCCCATTCATTTTATTATTAAAGAATTGGGTCCAATTCACGTGTTTTGAGCAGGAAATGTGGACATTAAAATGGAAATGTCCGTGCTTTGTGTAGAACTAACCACAAAAGAGGGACCGTTTTTAATTTTACCTTCAAACAAAACCAGGTGAGCCGTTTCCCCCGATTCCAGTCTTAATGCTAAGCTAAGCTAACTGTCTCCTAGCTCCAGCTGTATAAAAGTATCTATATTGTATTGATCTTCGAATCTAATTCCATGCAAGAAAGCAAAGCATATTTCCTAAAATGTAATGCTCTTCCTCTAACGGTAGTAAAACACGTAGCTGATCCGTCCTGAGCAGCGTCCCTGTATGTCACGCCCGCCCACAGCACTAAGTGCCTTTTGTCCCACTCTCTTCTCCCTTCAATCTTTCATCTATTTTTCCCTCTCCTGGTATTGTTTTCATTTCTCTGTCTGCCAGGGTTTTCCCCTGCATGTCTTTGACTTTTCCATTCCCTCCCCCCCGGGGGAGCTTGCTCTCACAGCTTACAGATATCTGCCAGTGGAGAAACATTACAACTATTGCAGATGTTGAAATGTTGATCCCATCCCCTCTCAGCCCCAGATTACCACCACTCCAGGTTTGCGGCACATCCCTGCTGGTTCTGTGTGCAGCAGGCAGCTGTTTCTGTCCATTTAAAAAGTCTGTGGGCCACACTACGGTGGAGTCTGTGAGGCCCCTGCAATGAACAGCCAATCACCGCTCCAAATCCATGCTGATGTGTAAAGCCAATTAGGAGCCGGGATCCAGTTGCATAAGGAATCTGATTTTGTACGGTGGGTGTAGGCGGACTAAGACCTTATGGAGACAGAGAGGGCCTGTGCACATTACTTGGTAAAGGGTTTATGAGGGCAAATTGGCATGGGATTGTATCGTGTTCAGCTCTGGGAAAGAATCTGCTCAATCTTTTAGACAGCAGGACACAATGCCATGCAGTTATTGCTTTTCAAGACACTACATTTGAAGTATTTTAATATTGAGTGTGCAGCGTAATAATGGTCTTACATCAACTTATTGTACAATTAATCAGTATAGCCTAAATCGAGGATCACCAATATCATTAAGATTTGTTTTGGGGACCACGAATCTGTCTGTAGATAATCAATCCAACTGTTGTTAAAATATTTCAGTCTGGACCAAAGTCCGACTGGCCAACATCGTCGCCCTGCTAGCATGGCTGAAAATAAAGAAGTAAAGAAATGCAACATTCACATAGATTCTATTTCCGGTTTTAATTGGTACATCAGATTTTTATCCAAGCAAAAATAGTCTCTCACAATGAGTTCTCAAAAGCAGGACAATTTTATTGTCATGTTCATTGCAGTTTTTTTTTGTGTAATTTCAGTAGAATCTACAGTCCAGATAACTTCAAGTTCATTACAAAATAAAGACTTTGCAATAAATAAATATATAGATTTATATTTATACTTTATATGTAGAAAATAAATATATTGTACATCTCATAAATAGGATCGCCCATATGTACACACCTCAGCTGCTTGCATCTTAAGTAATGCTCCTGATAACATTACAAGTCACCACCATTTAAAAAAAAGCCCA
The DNA here is from genome assembly GCF_027596085.1 of Anoplopoma fimbria. Lineage (NCBI taxonomy): Eukaryota > Metazoa > Chordata > Actinopteri > Perciformes > Anoplopomatidae > Anoplopoma > Anoplopoma fimbria. The sequence goes on along the minus strand of NC_072452.1, from coordinate 10,844,226 downwards.
TCACATTTCTTAACAACCACAGTCAGAGAAGTGCTTTTGTCCCGAGCTTAATCGCTTGTTTTGCATACAATTCCTACACTACGCCGCTTGATATCTTATTTAAATGCGATGAATGAGATCGTTAGACTCTGGTGATTACATGGAGACCGGGTGAGCCTACAGCTGTGACTCGGGATGTGCAGTAAGTGCTCTTTCATCTCTCACACATTCTTCTTAGAGATTTTATTCCCCTCTTTCATCTTTGATTTTGAAGCCAACTTAATAAAACTCCAGTTCGCCTTGTAACAGTTTTTTCTCCGTCTCACAGACATTCTTCTTCTTTAGTACCTGACCATCCCAACCTGTCATTTAACATGCATGTAGCGCATTGTTTCTTCTTCTCCTATCCATCTCCCTGTATGCGGAATGTGCGCTTACTTTCAATGAACCGTGTAAAGCGCACGACAAATGCACAAGACAATGTGACATTTGCAGCAGTCCTCCCCATAATTTTGGTCACATAAAAGTCCCTTCTTGGTGTTCTCACAGTCTCAGCCATTCATTCCCTCATCCCACCCCACCCCACCCCACCCACCAGCTTAGTGCTACTCAAACCCCTTTGTCGTCGCATGTCGCTTCAGTATCTACGCATTTACCTTCTAAAAAGTGGTTATTGAGAAAACATGGCACCTGATTTTGATCAAACCACAGCTGGGCAGGCATGCGGGGCCTCCTCCGTCCGTGTCCATGCAGTGGTTTTAACAAGATAACCCCCCCCTCGACATCCAGGAACATGCACAATGTTTATGTCAGTGCTCGGCAGTGGGCTGAGGCGCAAACAGAGTGACCTCAGGGGGAGCTGAGGGTAAACAGTTCTGTCCTGTCCGACAACCCCCCCTCTCCTCTTTTTTTACTTCTGTTCCACTGAATGTAGCCAGTTCCACAACTGTAAGCGCTGGTCACCTGTACTGGAAAAGGTCCCTGTACGCTTGAGGGATCTTTTCAATCTCCACTGGCCTCGGTAAGAAGTGAGTGAGTTTCTGGTGTTTTTTAGTCCTGTTGCCCTCCCTGGGCGAGCCGTCTTTGTTTAGGGCCACGTAGTAGAAGCGTCCCGTGTCTGTGTGCTTGTACATAGTCGAAGCGTAGGTGTTGTACCAGTTCTCCTCAAACTGCTCCCTGAACACGCATTCTGCTGTCAGCTTCTTCTGCAGGAGAGAGGGGGAAAAAAAGAAAAAAAAAAAGTCATGCGTGAGAAAAGAAGAAAATTTGCAACAGTATCATGATTTTACAGAAATGAAAATGCAGCTGAGATTGAAATGGATGATGCCACTTGGCATGCAGAGTCCTCTCTCCCTTATGGGCCTGTTTGTGTGTTTCATTGCGTGTTGTGGACTGCACTTGAGAGCTGTAATGAACCCGTAGAAACTCATTAATGCAGGTGCTCATTATGACAGAACAGGGGAAGTCATTACGAGCTGCTTTCCACTTTACGCTCCCACACTCATTCTTCAGACCTTTTAACCTCTTGGTGTGCATGGAGAATTGTTTCCCTCCCCGTGATGCAACAAGAACAGCGAGGCAGGCGTACAATTTTCCCGTCCCTCTCTAACATTGTTACACACACACACACACACACACACACACACACACACACACACACACACACACACACACACACACACACACACACACACACACACACACACACACACACACACACACACACACACACACACAGCAGCTCTCAAAGCCTCAGTCTTCACTGACAGAGCAGCATGAGCTATGGCTGCGGGTTCAGCAGGTGAGAGTGTGTCGGCTGAGTGAGTGTGTGGGAACAATAAGAGACAGCAGTGCTGGAGCTGCTCTCCTGCCAAGACCAGCCAGTCATGCAGCAAGAGGGTTGAACCTCATTCGAGTCAGGGGTATCACCCAGGGCCATCGGCCAAATGTTTCGAGGGTGTCGCTATCTCCCACTCTCCCTCCTCAACACTCCTTTTTCCCTTGGACTCATTTTGGGGGATTTGGTAGGATGTGCCTTCTCTACAGAGCAAGATAATGTTCACTATCAGTCTGTTCCGTTAGCAGATGTTACAGTTCTGGCTAAGTGTTTGTGCAAACATCTCTTTTTTTAAATTCTGGCAGCAATTTTGTTGATAAGCTGTCAGGCTCTGCTTGGCTGTGGCTATGTGGTGAAGCTGTTGTCTGTAAACACAGCCCTGAGGGCACATGACTGGGCCAGCTCCATCCGAATACACACACACACACACACACACACACACACACACTCATCGGATCAAAAAGCTCGTCAAGGTCTGGCTGTTATGGGACGGAAGCACCCTTCTACCTGTTCTCCTCCCCCTTCCACCTCCTGGCCTCTCAGCTCCAGACAGACGTGTCTACATCGCTCCTTCTGTCAGTCAGGTGACTCAGTCAGGTGTGCAATTACCCCCCCCCCCCACCCCACCCCCACCCCCACAAATCACTGACTCCCACCGTCACCCGGCCCCAGGGTCAAAGCTCCCAGGATGCCAGACTCTGATAGCGCGCGGTAACAATATCTGCACCTTCAAGATAATGCCCGTGCTTAAAAAGTGGCCTCTGTTCGAAATGTTCAGAGCCAGGGGGGAGTCTGGGCCCCGAGAGGCCCTCAGGTATTGCCCTGGGACACCTGATACAGGTAACCCTCACATACTTCCCCTTCATTGTCTTTATCGCTTCCCTTTCCTCTTTCCCCGACTCCAGATACCGACCACGAATGACAGAAAGTCGGCCAGGATGACATGAACCTAAATGTCCTCCAGATCGGTGGGAAAGCAAAGTATATTCTTCTATACTGTAAACTGCAGTCCAAACTTGAGTCCAGCTGTGCACAGAGAGGTAATCTCCACTGATTCACCCACAGCACACATCCAGAGTGACTCCAAACATTCCTGTCTCCACTTTAGGGAAATATGTAAATATTTCTGCATATCTCAAAACTAAATAAAGAAGTTGGTTTGCTCTCTAAAGCTGCACACTCTGCTTTACCTTGAATCCCTTCAAATGGAAAACAAGTGAATAAAGTTTCTTCTTTTGTCTTTGCTACTGTTGTTTTAGGTCTTTATTTATTGGATCTATTGTCTTTATTAATGTCCCCATACTGAAGGAAAGCTGCGGTAGAGGGAAGTATGTGACAGAGAGTGTGAGACTCTGCAAAAGATCACACTTGTTTTGTCTCACTGTGGTTTTCCCATCTGCCCCGTACGGGAACCTTGATAACAAACTGACTCTCAGAGTGCTCCTGAAAACGTATTTTTGATAGCTGAGCACTGACGTATGTTGTACAAAAAAGAAAAAGAAAAAAAGTTAGATTTTCTGAGAGGGGCTGTGTCGAGTGCCAGACTTGTTGTGAATGAGACCCTGGGCTGAACGGTGAGGGCGGGGTTGTAAATGAGAGGAGGAGGTTTTTTGACTCACCGACCCATAGAGCTCTCCTTTCTCACTCATGCCGAGGTAAAGTCCGGCGTCCACCCCTCTGATGCTGACCAGACTCACTGCCAGACTGATGAACTCCAGGATACCTGAGGTCAAACACACACAATACAACAACAAAAACAGTCAGGAAAGCCCACAAACAGACAGCCATCCCCAGCAACAAGTGGCCTCCGTTTATGTGACAGCAGACCAGTCAAAATATGCTTCAGCTGACTGGTTTTGGCAGCTTTATTTGCAGCTTTTTTAGTGACTATTATCCCTGTATGCTTGCATCTCCATTCTACAACTGAAAAATTGCTGTTTTAAGGCCACTACATAACTTATCTTGTCATTGATTCCAGCAAAAAAGACACGTGCATGGAACCGGATGCGTCAGAGAAAATCTGGTCTTAAGAAAGTACATCAGTCATAAAAAAGGTTGTGGTGTCTATAAATGTCTGCCACCTGTCTCAGGGACTTCCCAGTAGCTACTAATACAGACGGAGAAGCCACTTTTATGAAGCTGAGTTGTGGGTTAAGTTGTTTAGAGGGCTGCTGACTCACTGGAAGTTACAGTAAAGTAAAACATGTACTTCAAAGGCAGGGAAACAAGCAGTAAAAATGAAAAGCTATTGGATGTTGTGATGCAGAGAGGTTAGTCACAGGATCCAGCTGGCTGTGCCGGCTGGCAGGGGACAGCTTACAGCCACCTGGTCCCCATCTCCCCGACCTCATGCGATGCCAGAGGATGACAGAGAAGATCCCTCTAATTTCTTGTGGGGTGAAGAGTGTGTTTCATATCCCTCTAATCAAAGCCATGTCTTCCTTGCAGCTCTGACAAAGACCTTGCATTTGAAAAAAACTAAGTGGAGCCAGAAACAAACACGCCGGACCACCCATCCCCTGTAAACCGGCTTGTTTTGGCTGAAGTCAAGAACATTAAACCTTCCCCGAATTCCGCAGTGGTCATGCTTTAATTTAGGGTTATTCGGCTCTTTCCGCAGCGAGCGAGCGAGCCGGCCTGCACCTGCGAGATGACTGCATGGGTATGAGGCGCGAGACATGTGCGTATCTTGGCCCCCTGACCTCGTTCTGTTGATCGTGCTCTACCGCGAGCCGCACCTCGCTCCATTTACGCCCGAGGAGGAGAGACACCTGCGGAGGAGGAGGTGCGCGGCTCTGCTCTCCTGCGCGCCGGGTGACAGCGACGCACGGACGGGGAACAGTCACCCTGAAGCGTTAGGAGCCTCCAAGATGTATTCCCCAAACCTGTGAATGAATCATTCTTTTTCTCGAGATTATTGGATGCCATAGACTTCTCTAACAATAAGTTGTTGATGGTTATAAATGGGGGGGAAAAAAACAAAAACCCAAAACGCCTATTCTGTCAGTGGAGACAGAGAAATGATGCGACACATGGGGCGGCTGTGGCATAGTGGAGAGCAAGGTTGTTCTCCAATCAGAGGGTCGGTGGTTCAATACCTGGCTTCGGCAGTCGATGTGTCCTTGGGCAAGACACTTAACCCCAAGTTGCTCCCGAAGGCTTGCCATCGGTGTGGACTGGATGTTGCATGAATGTTAGTTAGTCTGATGGTGGCACCTTGCATGGTAGCCTGTCATCAGTGTGTGAGTGGGTGAATGATATGTAATATACTACTGATTGTAAGTCGCTTTGGATAAAAGCGTCTGCTAAATGACTGTAATGTAATGTAATGTAACATATTCTTCCATATTTAGAATTTCTCATACCTAGAACAAAAAAAAAAAAAAAAAGTGAAATGCTCAGGAAATAGCCTCACCGAATCTGCTGTGGTCCTGTCTTGTCCCGTGCACAGTGCCATTGGGGAATATCTCCAGCTGGAAGCCGGTCCTGCAGTAGAGCTGCCGTCGCCTCAGGATCCCCTTCAGGTGCCCGAACTCCGTGGGCGACCCCCGCTGCAGCCTCCCCTCAATCTGCCCCAGCCGCTCCGTCAAGCCCACCGGAGACTCCGGCACAGGCATATTCCCGAGTGAAGGAAAGGTTTGTAAATCCAAATCGAGCGTCCCCAGAAAACTCCCGACCTCTGCCATCGTGTGCACAGCTGTCAAATTAAGCGACAGCATTTAAAAAACGTTCTCTGATTCAAGCAGGGAGAGAAAAGTTTACGCTTAAGTCCAAAGCGTACCCGGCGCGCCGTGCTCCTTCAGAAAGTCTGCTGCGTCCCTTTCAGTTTATTGGACGTCCTTTGCTATAATCATCAGTTTGATATCTCTGTTTATCAGATGGAAAGACTCTATTATATACATACTCCCCACGCATTCTCACATTGGATATTCAAACACAAGCCACGCCTGGCTGGCATCCCTTCTTACGCGCATCAGTTTCTTCACTGAATGTGTACTTTCAGTCCAACTTTTACCTCTGATGATGCCGCTGTCTGTGCGTTTCTGTCACTGCTCACTTAGTGAAGCTGGATCTATCTTTCCGAACAAGCAAATCCAAGTCCAAGCAGTATTTTCTTTTCCTCACAGCTCCCGCGCTCCTGTTTGCGGTCCGAGGCTGTCTGATAAAACCACATCGCCCATCCTCACGCAGGAAACTCTGGCAACAGTTTGTGGTGCATTAAAATGCGACACAGACGCAAGAAGAAAAAGTTATCATTGCTCAAACACAAATGGTATCTGACACAAAGCCTAAACTGTAACAACCACTCCACCACAAAGGCAATCCATGATTTACTATGACTTATTTTTTGGTCACACCAAAAAAAGGAAGAAAAACCACAAAGCATCAGGCTGACGTTTTAGCCCACAAGATTATCAAAATAACCTGTGCATATTCTCAGAGCAATCCAACCTCCTGCACAAGTGTCAGTGCCAACCACTGGACGTTTTCATGAGAGCATTTTCTCCACCTCCTCGCTGGAAGCAGGTGCTTCCTCGCCCCTCTGCTCAACGTTTGCAATGTGCCCCAGCAAACCAGCAGCTCAACCACTTGTACAACTGGAAAGGAAGGGGGGGGGGGGGATCCAAATGTTGATGACGTGTAGTATCAAATCTGACTGCTAGCAGAGACTGTATACACTTTTTGAGTCATCAGAGGGTCTTTTAGAAGTATTATTTGAAAAAAAAAACATTTATCTTCCATAAAGTTGATTTTCCCTACTGACTTTTGTGCAAAACAACAAATAAGCTGCAGAAGAGAAAGCACAACACACTGTAAACATAAAGATATTAATGTGTATCGTTAACTACTTTACGATTATAATTCACAACAAATGTCCCCCTGAATTATCACTAGTATCCTTTGTTTGAGTTAAAGTAGCAATACTGAATTGTAAGAATACAAGTCAAAGTCCTGCATTTAACATTTTACTAAAGTAGTAGAAAAAAATGGGCCTACTCATTATCTAAAAAAAAAAAATGCTTTTTAATGTGCAGGCTACTGTAGCAGCATGTTTCTGTCCAGATACTGATCATTTCTGTATTACAATTTATTTTAAGATAAGATAAGATAAGATAATCCTTTATTAGTGCCGCAGCAGGGACATTTACAGGATTACAGCAGCATAGGGTATAGTGCAAACAAGAGGCATAGTAAAAAAACAAGATAAAAACAACCAAGTATTATAATACTTATAATACTTAAATGTTCTCTATGGACTTTCAGAGCATTAGACCTAGTAATACATCAAACAAATATTTGCTATCTACAGATATAGTGGAGTACTCTCTACCGGAGCAGAGAATGACATTGTTCTCCTTTTTTGTGAAACAAAATCCGAGTTTCTCTGTGCTTTGTTTACGTAGCCGGTCCGCGACATTACAACCCTACAGCTCTGCCTCTGATCGGCTCACTCCACATGCCTATACCTCACCGATACTACCACCAATATAGCGAGTCCTAGCCAATCAGAGTCAGTTTAGGGCGGGTCATCCTGACAGACAGGGTCTTCCCGGAAGTGCAGCCCATCCTCCGGGCCCTGCTCAGGTAAGCACTGTTAGCTGTGAGCCGCTGGCTTAGCCATGTTTACGGCCATTGAGAGCCTAAAGTCTAGTGTTGAAAAGTAACCAGTAACTATGTTAAATATATAAAGTGGCATAACATCTGAGAAGACATTTATCTCAGAGCTGTAGGGTAATGTACTTAAGCACATTGCTTGAGTAAATATATATATATATATATATATATATATATATATATATATATATAAAAAAATTTAATGTGAGTCCCACATCTGTCTTTCAAATGATCTTTTGTATATTTAAACAGTTTTATGTCTATTCATATTTTTTTATTTATTTAATTATTTGTGATTTTAAATGTAAAATGGTTTCCTGTCTTTATTCATCTGTTGAATTTTTTTGATTGCAAAACAAAAGTAAGTGCAAAAAGCATGCTCTGTAAAAGTTTTTTTTATTTTTATAAATGTACAGCACTTTGCGCTGCATAGTCTGTATGAAATGTGCAATATAAATAAAGATTATTATTAGTATTATTATTAATTACTTTACATCTAATGTCAGCTGAAGCAAGAATCAGCCTGCTGCCGCTGATTTCAGGTGCACAGTGAGCTGTGCCACCATGCACATGAAAGAGAACACAGAGAAAACCACAACAGGAATAATGGATAATAGGTGTAATTTATGATTGAACGGGGATTTTGAATCTCTCCTGTGCACAGTAGGGCAACAGGTCCCAACTTGTGGCTTTGAGGGGGGAAAAAAAAAGAATAACGCAGCTGTTTAGTGAAGACTTTATTTCTGTGTGAAGAGCGAAATGAAAACAAACTCCAGGAGCGTTTTAATTAGTTCACTGTTCCTGAGATATCAGTGACAGCAGGACAGGTGGGAGGGGAGGGCATGATTACATCAATAACAGCGTTTAACTATTAGGCATGTTATTTTAGACCTCCTTCAAGCTGTTTCAGAAACCCCCGTCTTGAGGGGGAGATCTCTCCTCAGCAGTGCTCATCACAAGCAGCAGCAGCCGCTTCCCTGTAGAGCAATGGGAGTTATGACAGTGTCTCACTTCTATGAATGGTGACAAATAGTATGTTAAAATCCCCCAAAGTATGTACAATTGTTTTGATGTCACTGTGAGGCTTTGATGAATTCCCCAGCTTCTTGTTTTTGGGCTAATTCATTAACTTTTGTGGTGGCGGTGCATTCTATGCATCTATTTAGAAGCAGATGTGACTTTCTTTGAGAGCTCCTCTGAGTGGGAAACAGTACGGTTGACCCTCCAAAGCAGGCGGGCCTTTTTTCACTGCTACTAATTATGCCACTATAAATCTTACGGGCGTGTCATGGCTGCATTGAAGTCAGAGGGGGGACAGTGGCTTTCAGCTGGTGCAGGATATGAAAGGTGGTGGGGGTGATGAATGCCCATGGGCCTCAGCTTGATGAATTGGGCACAGGGGTTGACGAGGAGTCAGGGATGGTCAGGCTTTGTACAAACAGACACCAGGGCCCTCACTGCAGAAGAGGATGAAAGGAGGATTCGTCTCAGGGAAGGGTGGAAGGAGAGCGATTAAAGAAAAGAGAGAGAAGGGGAGAAAGAGAGAAAGGGATTGAGCAAGTGAAACAGAGTAATATAAAATTAAAAGGAAACACCCAACCCCCTTTTCTTCCCTCCTCATGAGCATGTTCTGATATTTTGCTCACTATCCATCTCCTGTGTTCGAAACTGAAATCAATCTTGACGGCTATTAAGTGTTAAAATAAAAATCTAGAAGTGGTAAATTTTGATTTGATTTCTTTCTTTTTTTTGCCAGCTATTAGAGCAACATCTGTTGCTGGTCAGCTATATTTTATAGTTGACATGGCAGATTTATGGCGGCAGACAAAAAAAAAATCCAGAGTTAAAATGTTCCCATATGCTGAGAACCTGCAGAGGATACAGAAATAAAGATAATGACCTCAAGTGCATGGCTGCAGCTTTGAAGTTGCTCTCCCAGGAGTCACAGCCAGAGATTCGAAATTGTAAATGTAGTTACACTTGCAGCAGGAATTGGGGGCTAATAAGTGCCTCACCTGTTTATTTGGATTAGACGAACTATATATGTGTCCTCTTCAGAGGGTTGAGCAAAGGTCGGTGTGTTGAATAGACTGAGGTGTGTTTGATTCAATTATGGAGCATGCTGGAGGGACTTGTGTGTATGTGGCAGACTCATTGTTGGAGTTAAAGTTTTTAGGGAAACCGCCTTTTTTTTTTGGTATAGTTTGTGAGCTTCAGAGGCGCCTGGTTGATGTATTTTTTGCTTTTGGGCGCTGTTTCCCCGTGTTCCCAGTCATTATGGTAAGCTAAGGGGACCAGCTGCTGGCTGTAGCTTCCTGAGAGTGATATTGATCCACTTATCTAACTTTTTTCAAGAAAGCAAATAAATGTATTTCACAAAATGTCACGCAATTCCTTCTGTGATGTCGTTGCATATTATACGTGCAAATTTCGTCAAGAACATACTCAAAAATGTCATCTTCGGCATATAAACAATGTGAAAGTCTTGAAACAGAGGAACCCCTCATCTCATCTCATACTGGTTATGGTGGAGCCAGTTGCAGCCTCCATCTCCTGTGATGGATGGCAAATTTAGAAGAAGGCCTCCTGCTGCTCCTGATGGCTCACACATAATCATCAGATCTGGGATCAGGTTCCTCAAACCCCTCTTAACCTCAGCCAGGTGAAGGCATGAAACAAAAAACGGCTGACTCAATGTCAGCGGCTATTAGGAATGAGCCCTCGTATCTCATACCACCAGGTTAACAAGGCGACTAAAGGGGTCAGACCCCCGCGTCTCCCGGCTGGCAGAGCAGCACAACAAAGTGTGAGGACTGTTGAGTGTAGCGGCAGAGCGGCGAGCGAGCGAGAGGAGAGAGAGAGAGAGAGAGAGCACATCATCTGTTCTTATTTTACCTTTTGTCAAGCAGCATGTGGAAAATGATCTTCTCTGTGAGTTATTTGCAGAGCTGGATTCCGTGTTATTTCATTCCCTAGCAGAGACATAACAGAGAGGGTCTCCTCTTTCACGCAGGTGGTCCTTCGGCCTTGTTCAAGGGCGCAGTGTGCACTGGGGCAGGGGGTGGGAGGGCGTGCAGGAGGGGGGGTGGACACAGACAGATGCATGCGAATGTAGGTAATGGTGTAACATATCCGCGCCTGCTTTCCTTGGCCACCCCGTGTAAAGATAGTGTTAATTAATTTGTTTGCTTTGCTTTTAAGCCCTAACGAATGGAGCCCTGCAGGTTTGGAGAGCCACTAGTATGCAAGGAACACAGGCTAAAACCAACATTTGTTGTACAAATTGCTTGCATATGTTCTTGGGAGAGGGAAAAGGATCCTTGTCATGACACACCAACATCGATGTCCCACTGATTTCTTTTGTTTTTTTCACTCAACATTTGGTTGGAATATTTTAAGTTTGTCTCCAGCATTTTGGTTTAGCAGTTAATTATCCGTACTCCAAACTTGTGGTTTTGCTGTTTTCATTAGTCGGCTAACTTGAACACTAAATGCTACATTTCATGGTGTCGACTTCCCACTTAACCATAAGATACGTTTTTATACATTTTTACTTGCTAATTCCTCAGATCATTGCCACAGCCACTGATTCGTCAGTGCATTTAAATCTTTAGGATTGTACTGCCTAATGAGTCTGATAGATTGCAGCCTCACATCAGTCTGCTCCCGCTTCATAAATGACCAGCTGAAAAGGAGCGTTCACTGTCTGAGCGATGTTCCACCTGTCCGTCCACGCTGATGACTGAGGTGCGGCGTAATAACATCAAGAACAGCCCGACTTGTGTTTCTCAGCTCTGCAGGGCTTGCGGTCCGATGTTAGAGAGTGTATATGCGTGATCATGATCCTGTCTGATGAGGGAACAGGCCCTCAGAGCGAGACTATTATTCTTACAACAACACAGAGCAGGAATCTACCCTCAAACAGATGTTAGGAGCCCTTTGTAGAGCCTCTGGCATGGAGCCCAACCCTACCTATCTGCACAGCTATTTACATGGCAATCCAGCTGCTCAGTCTCTTTTTCTTCTTCTCTCTCTCTCTCTCTCTCTCTCTCTTTCACCCCTCCCTCGCCCCTCTCACTCTGCCTGTGTCTTTACATTTACATTCCCCCTCTCACTCTTCCTCCCTCCTTTCGCTCCCCTCACTGTTTGAAATCAAATACCCCCTCTCGTATAAACTTTGATCAATCAAATGTACTAATTTGTTTAGCTGAGGAGACAGTGACATACTGATGCAGGTTCAGTTACACAGAGATGAAAAAGGCCAGGCGTCCCGTCGTCCCGTATCTCAGAATATCTTGGACCTGACGTAAACCTTTACCCCACGCTTTATATTTAGTCTTTCCCTTTCTCAGAGAAGTCAAATATATCCCCAAAAGTTCTACCTGCTACGCTGACTTATTGTTCCATCTAGTCCAAGCAGATGTGGGAGGGAAGGATTTATAACGATAACCGGAGTTTATATTTGCTTGCTCACTAATCTTGTGAGTTGATATAAAATGCTCTGCACTTCTATTTTAGCCTGAATTGCCTTTGATATGTGCAAAGCTGGAGGAAAGTCATTTGTTAAAGTCATTTATTTCACGTGATTTAACTCATCTATCAAGTTCAGAGAACTTAAGGGACTGTACAGAAATGATAGGAGTGGGGATGAGGGAGAGAGGCTGAATGTTATAATTTGTACATATCCACACATATATATATATAAACTACCCTCCACAAAAAAACCTATCCCTCCCCCTTTTCTGACCTGATCCCTCCCTCTAATAATTTGTACACAGTCCCTAAGAACATGAGCCAAATTGTGGTTGTTTGAAAGCAGTGCGAATAGACTATACTTATCCGCTTACTTAGGACCTCCTTAATGTCTAGCTGTTTTGTGGTTCTGACTCTTTTTGTTGACTTTATTGTCATTTTCATAATCCTTAGAGTCTAGTAACAGCCCCAATGATTTAAATTATGCAAAACAGCACTGTGCTTCTTCTAGCTCAGAGGATGGATCTGGTACTCATTAGCAGGAAGCTCGGCGGCAGCATTATCATAAGACGATAATTAGACGAGCAGCCTTCATGTAAACGTAAGGAAAATGACATGAAAGTCCGCCGGGGCCCTGAAGCTGGTCGGCTCGTCAGTAGAGGGTGCTGATGTTTTCTCCTTTCAGAGCCCAGCCAACATCTCAGATTGCCTCAGAATCATGCAATGTCACGCTATGACAAATGGAGATGCATTAGTTAATTAAAGTGGGGAGTTCAGAGCGGGGTGACGCAGGTTGTCCCTTTTTTTTTTTTTTTTTTGCATCCATTCCTAAACATTCTTCCGTGTCACGATACGAAGGCAGAGTCCAACTCGCTGACTCTCTTGGCGTGATTGGATGAGTTCTTTCTCGGTTCCTGTAATCAAGGCCGCCTCAGCCTCTGACGTAGTTTTGCTGTTATTCTCCCCTCAGTTGACTTAAGTGAACACTCAGATCTGGTTTATTAGTGGAGGTAATTTACTGTCTAGAGTGATTAACAGTTCGGGCTGCCTATGCGGGCCTGTGCATGTGAATGCTTAAAACTTGTTTACCAAATAGGATTAACAGAAGGCATGTCTTTCGTGTTCGCATTGACATTAAACAGGCCCTCCACCAGAGACGTTTTAATTGACTTGAAGTGATTTTTGGCAAATGAGGAAATGCCGAACGAACTAATGGGAGCAGCGGGTTCATTTTTGTGATTTGTATTGGGAGGCTTAAATGGAAAAGAAAGCACAGAAACCCACTGTTTTCATCCGAAGTCTTTAACCTCTCCGTCTTTGATGTCACTAGGGCATATCGCTGTTCGGTTTGAGACAGTCACTCCGCTGCCAGAAACGAGGCTGGATGCTGAGACAGGTGCACGGCGTTCATCACATCCTGATGGAGGAGGTTGAGGGCCAAGATGTTGTTCTCAACATATTGGAAGTGTTTGTTAACAGATGGAGACATTTGCTGGCGAACGTTACTTCACTTTGTCCAGAAGGCGGGGAGAGAGAAAAATGATGGGGTGGAAAGCAACATTTAATTTACAATGGCACGAAGGACATCGAGAAAGAGAGCGATAACAGGAAAACCAATAAAGATATAAATGAAATATTTGCGTTGCGATAAAATATAATCTATACTAATAAGAGCAACCACTAAAACCTCTTTATGTGCTTGTCTAGTAACTGTCAATCTAGTCTCATTGAAAATGGTCGAGACCTTGTTTATTCCCAGGTTTTCGAATATAATATCCAGCTGCAAATTGTGCAAAACCACAAGCAGGTTAAGGATTTTCCCTCAGGAAATCTTTTTTTATCCAAAGTCTGTCATACCTCTCCAGCACGTCTAGTCACATATGTTCTTCCCCATTCCACTCCTCTATCTGTGTTTGTATCGCAGCTTTATTTCTCTTGTAAGGTCATGCAGCTACAGCTGGCATCAATATGGCAGGGCTTTTTTTTTTTTTTTCTGTCTGAGTCCAGCACTGGAAAGTTATATTCATAGGGCTAATCAGTTTAAAAGATAATGAAAACAGAGATTGTTTACAGAGATTAGGCCCTTGGAAATGGAGTAATCAGTGCTTTGAAAGGGCACTGACAGCGGTGGGCTGGATTACTGTCCGTTGAAAGTGAGCAACGCCGCTCTAACTCTCCATCACTAACAAGCTCTCAAAGCCCTGATGTCATCACAGATAGAAGATAGAGTACCTTATCCTCCACTCCTCTCCATTTGCTCCTCTTTGCTGGAATGAGATTACTCAACGTTTAACAGACGGGGCACCTGTCAGCCAGATGTGTTTGAGTAATGAACAAAGTGAAGGATGAAGTAAGCGTTTTGACCAAAATGTCTACAGCAAAATTAATCATTGGCTTAATTTCATCTCAACCCACATTGTTGAATATGCTGTATGATTTATGTGACGATAGATTGATTGATTTCAGAGCAGAGATGCTGGAATACTGTAGGAAAGTCACCAATTCAAGCCTCTTGAAATATTTGTTTCACACTTTCATAAACACATGGATTATATACTTTGATAAAGACTGCATTGTTAGAGGCCAGCTATTGTGTTTTTCTCTCCAGAGGGTAGGTTTTAATTGAAGTGGCTTACATAGTGTTGTTTGTTGGCCGAGCTATTCCATCCAGTTGCCATTTAATTGATTGGAGAGACACATGGGGCCCCAGTTTAATTGGGTAGGGGTTCCCTCATAAGAGCTCCCCCCAGAAAAGCCATGAAAGTAATTATCAGTTTCTCAGATCTCCTCCAGCGAGGGGGGGAGGGGACATATGTTTAGGATTTGGTCTTATACATGGTTGCCCCCTTCACCAGCCAAACAAGACTTGTCTGCTTTCGCAAACTGGGCGGGCGCAGTGCAAGTACGTATGTAGCAACATGTCTTCTGACGGAGAAAAGATCTGGGACAAAGATAGATGGAGGGTTTCTGTCCAAGAAGATAGTGGGTGCGATGTGCCATGGCAAGATGTAGGGCAGCTTGTTTTTGGCTGAGGATTTGACTCAACATTTGGCAGTTCTCGAGTCTTTCTTCTTGTTATTTAGGGAGAGAAGACAAAAATCAAGTGTACTTGCTGGCTTTGTTTGCCCCATGAATGATCAGGAAGACTAAAAGGAAGGAATCCTTCTGAAGAGAAGAGAATGGGTGTGAATCTTTTGGCGACGAAGCGCTGTCAGTTGAGCCGCCCAGCGAGGCTGACCCCCGGCCCGCCGCCTCTGACCAATGGCTCTGGCATCCTCGGCTCTGGCACTGCAACGTCCTGAGGGAATCTTTATTCTGATCAGAATACAGGGCAGGAACTTCCTATAAAGTCCCACAATAAAGTGAAACAGAGACTCCACTGGAGAGGCGAAGGGGACAGAACTCCATAAAAATGTAATTCATCATTCCGGGATTCTACTTTTACTGATCACACTGTCCTATTTTTTTCCTACAAGATCCCTTTCTGTACTTCAACAGAGTCCAGGCCATGGCCGTTTATTTTCCTGTTGGTGCTGCTGCTGTCACATTTTAAGCCATCTTAAGACTGATGTAAGGTTCGGGTTTGTAAAGCACTGCGTGTATTCCAGAGGTATCCATTAGTGTAATGCCCTTGTTTAGGAAATCTGGCTGTTTGATTGCGAAGGAGACCCTGACAGTGTACTTGACAAACAGTCGGCTGATCCATTTCCCTCCCAAAGGAGAATGACAGGGGGCTGCCTTTGCTGCGAGCGGCCCCACTGTGCGCCCGAAAGAGCCGAGAGTTGGGTGGTCTGTCCATCAACGGCAGATTTGGGGTTAGGCCTGAGAAAAGCAGCTCACCCATATCAGTTTCAAAGAGTGAAACCCTAAGCGCTGGTCGCTCTCGGCCCGCTGCAGCCTCATATGCACAAAGACACCTGTTGTTCGGCTCTCATACAAAGGCTTAATCAGTCTAGGTGTTTGCAGCCAAACAAACACAAATGCCATCTTTTATTCAGTTTAAGTTTCTTTTGATAAAAAAAAACTGTAGATGCTTGTGTTTTGCTTTTTGGCCTTTTGCAGTGATTGGATAACAATGCCAAAGCACTGATTAAACACAATTTTTAACATCGGGCCTCACGATATCATGAAGCTATTTGAACCAGATATGATTTTCCATTCACCATCAGCCTGCAGCACACATTAGACACCAATGCAGTGCTAAGCTGGAGGTCGCTCATAGTAAGCTAATACATTTTCTTAGCATAAGGAAACTTCAGCACCGCAGGACACCAGGATGCACTCGCTGTCCTCAAACTCACAGCAGCTTTGTGCAACTCCCAAAGAAAAGGGAGTCTTCCAAAACCTTGTGGCTGCTCGGTCCCTGTGGTCCACGCTGAACAAGCGTGTCAAAATGAGAAATGATAATCACTTCAAAAAATTCAGCCAGGCATTTTGATTCATGTTGAAAAGACCTGCTGGACACCATATTTGTCAGAGATGTATTTTATACTTGTGACACTCCAGATAACTCTTTCATAGTCGGCAAGCGAAGCCAAGCTGAGATGATGTTTGCTAGTTGCTATTGCAAAGACACCATGGTGCTTGGTTCATGGCTAATTATCAAAATGTTACAAAATGTTTGTTACAAAAATGTAAAGACTTTCAAAAAGAAGTTTGCATTTTAGGTCATTTTTTATTAGAGTTAGTTGACATTCAGAAAGCCTAATTTCACCCCCGCTAGGTGTACGACTGATGCTGTTTAATCCAGCAGTTAAACAGTGGACAATTAAGAGAAACTGAAGATTGTTGAGGAAAGATGGGATTGGGTTCTACCTAAATCTTTCCAGTAGAGGGGAGGCAGATATGAATAGCTGTGGTAATTTGATAAGGCGCTGCCTCTCTTTGGGATCTCACACTGAGAGAAGGCCTTGTATATGTGCCAAATGGATTTGTGGAATCAAATAGGAGTTTTTATTTCCTTGTTTGAGTCGACAAGCAGGGGATTAGGAGGGGGAAATTTTGGGCAAAGATAAAAGTAGTTATAGAACACACCGTGGTGGAACAAAAGCTCTTTGGTTTACTTGCAGGTTGTTCTGGTTTTCCATTTTGCTTTGAATAGTGTCTTTATGGTGCACTATTGGTTCTGTTGAGAGTTCACAAAGGTTAGATTTTCCATGGAATTTAGGATCAAGCCATGCTTAACTGAGAAAACAATTTATTTAGTTTATGTATTTGCACAGGTAACGAAACCTCAACACCCCCATGATAGGCTAGATTAATTGATTAAAAAAAAGAATTGATCTGGTGAGATAAAAAAAAAACATTGATTATAAAGACAATCCCAAAAAGAGTAAAATCAACTGAAATTAAACTACAAACAGTTTGAGCAAAAGATCCCTGTGGAAATGCAATATATCAAAAGATCATGAGAATTCATGTTATTGATAACATATATTCATGAAAAATGTAATGCTCTTTGTCTGCTGCTTACTTAATATTCTGCTGATCATAAGACTTTGCATTTGAATTCTTTCTATGATCAGAAAAAGTAAATACATTTAGAAACCAGCAGAACTTGCTACTTTGAGACAGAAGCTGTTTCCCCTTGTTTCTAGTGTTTATGCTAAACTAACTCTGTAAATGTTTTTCTCATAATGTCCAACTATTAAACTGTGACCTGATAGATGTGTGATTTTACTGCACAAATATTCAAGACTGTTAAGTAGGGAATGCCTGTTTTAAACAATGCTGCCCTCTTCTCTATGATGAAGACTGTGTGTAGTTTGTTTTACAATGAATGCAGTAAGTTAGAATCAAACCCTCTCTCTCCAGGCTGGTTTCATACACTGTTCGTAGTAAAAAAGTAATCAACCACAATTCATATATAATGTTCGTAATCAGATCGTATGTAATCCATGTAATCCAGGTGACGTAGTATAAAGAGCCACTAAATCTGCATAGGACCTTCTCCCAGGAGACCGCTGTTCGTGTCCCG
This sequence comes from Anoplopoma fimbria, assembly GCF_027596085.1. NCBI lineage: Eukaryota > Metazoa > Chordata > Actinopteri > Perciformes > Anoplopomatidae > Anoplopoma > Anoplopoma fimbria. The sequence continues at coordinate 10,826,344 of NC_072452.1, read as the reverse complement.
TGTGAAACCAGGAGTCAACGTTGACTTATTTATCAACCAAACCACAATCTTTTCCCAAACATAACCAATTAAAAAAAATGAAAAGGTGGAAGAACTGGAAAAAGACAGCAGGTATTTCCTTTGACAACTAGTCCAGTCTAATTTATAGTGGCCCTATTATGCTTTTCCACTTTCCCCCCTTCTTTAGTGTGTTATATATATATTTTTACATGTAAAAGGCCCGTAGAGTGTAAAACCTGAAGTCCACGACTAAAAGGAGTTACCCTCCCCCTCAGAAGCTCCTGAGCTGCCTGAAACGGCTCCATTGAATTCTCTCCTTCACTTCTGTAACTTTATGAGGTCACAATGTTACGGAAGTGACGTAAAACTCCTTCCGGCTAGTTTGGCCCTCAAACAACAAAAGAGGGAGACAGAGCTGAAGCTCCGGAGGAAGAGTTTTTGAAATGTGAAACGTTGACCAATCACAACAGAGCAGGCTAGCTGACCAATCAGAGCAGACTTTGCTTTCTGGAGGGAGGAGCAAGCGCTACAACGGAGCATTTCAGAGAGAGGGTGAGAAGAGGTGCTGCAGGACAGCCAGGAGAACAACAAGGCGGATTATGAGCATTAACACATGTAAACATGTTGTAACTGTAGCTTGGGATAAAAATATGCACCCGGAAAATAGCATAATAGGGCCTGTTTAAGGCATAGATATGAGATAGACTACACATGTATGTTTTCTGCCTTTTGCATGCTTGGGATTATGTCCGCATATTTGCTTTTCCTACTTAAAAAAGAAGACTCAAATTCACAAATGGTTTTGTCGCTCCGCCCTTTTCACACTCAGAAAGTCTGACAGCATCCCTTTTAAATCCTCTGATATCATCGATCTCATTTGATGTTTCCAAAAAGTTAGAACAAATCAGAATCAAAGCAGGCTACGCACCAGCTCCCTGCCAACCACACCAGATTGGATATCAGACTCTGCTGGCCAAATCTGACTAAAACAGCAACTTCATTGATGAAATATGGAACTGATTGTCATGGCATTGTTTGTATTTTGACTTTAAACATGCTCTTATTGGCTTGCAAGCGTGTGAGGCACAAGCGAGGTTGTTAATTATAACAGTCTCTGAGCTCTAGTAAAGGCAACAGCTGCATTTCATAGAGGACTTGGAGGCTGCTTTGTATATAAAGAGAGAGACAGAAATAGACTTTAGCACCTCAGAGTGATGTGTTTCCCACAAGCTGCCATCAGAGAGCTGAAGGGACTAAGAAAAAAGGGACAGTCAATTGTAAAAACAATCTTATTGTTATGTTTCTCCATTTCTGCTCCCCTTCTTTCTCCCCACAATTATTGTCCCATCTAAATAATGGAAGAAAAACATATTCCTGCAGTTAGCTACTTCCCTGTGCTATTTAACGACAAAACTATATTGACAAGCGCTTGAGCAACATGTCAACTGCACTATGACTGTCAAGCTTAAAGTTATAACAAGGGCAGGTTTACCAGTAATTAAGCCAAGATCACTTTTTAATTATTTTCTAACATAACTTTTTTGGCTGCTCAGCTACAGACTTTTTTCAAGGGACTAATCAATGTGTTTGACTAACTATAATACTATGTCAGGTTACATCAGCTTGGGTTGCCGGAGTGTTAACTGCTAATGTCAGACTAAATTCTGACAACATCAACACAGTGTTGCATCTTGGCTAGATTTAACAACTTTTAAGACCCGGTTAGTAATTTCTAAAAAGTTATAAAAAGTGACTGGCGACTTATTCAGAGCATCAGGGGAAAAGCAAGAAATATACATGAATACATTATATTGTAATCTGTTCCCATATATACCACTCAGAGTAATCAAGATCCAAAGCTCTTCAGCCAGCAGGATGGGGCCTCTCCCTCTGCTCTCGTGCCGTACACAAACAGTCTCTCCCTCGCTTTAACCTTAACCCTTACCCAAAACCTAACCTCTATCCTTTATGCAAATGTATGCGCGATGATATCACCAATATGCAAATGTTGGAATGACGTCATCTGGCGACTTTTTCAGCTATTGCTAGCTACTGTCATTGGAAAAGAGTTGACAAGGAAGGGTAGGAGAATGTAGTGTGAAATATGCAGCCAGTGGCTGGCTTATACTTCTAGTCTGTGTCTGGTGAGTCCAACTAAAAAGCTATTTAGCTGGACATGCTAACGAATGCAGCTTATGTTAGAGCAGATAAACACACCATTTAACGAATAAGTTACCCTTTTCTTCTTCTGTTTTCATTTTTTGGTAAGCTAACAAAAGAACATCACCCTCCCAAACCCTTTAGGTGTCAGATATTGCTCTTTTTTAAGAGTCTTGCTCACAACAATTGTGGAGAAATCCAAAGCTTGACAGACATGCCATGCCCGGCTACAGCTGCTTAGATTTGATTGACAATCTCTGTTCGAGGGAGGAGATTCATGGAGAGTCGGGTAGCAATAAAGAGAAGTACTGATATTGGCTGACTTTAATATTTTGTGGTAAACAGAGGAGACCCTATAGGCCTGGTGGTTATAAGTACATTTCCTTCTGTTGAATTCAGTATACGGATAGTGGAGACCACACACGCACACGCACACATAGCCGCAGCTTCTTCGGAAGATATGAGCATAACCTTTGAAGTGACTGGTGACAGTAGTTCATATATCTGGCGATGGTTTTGTCAGGTGGACTCCCGTCTATAAACACATTCCAGAGGTCCAGACATAAGTCATTTTCCAGAAAAGGTGGAGAGCAGCGATGTTAAAATCACAGGCTTGTTTAGGTTTCGCCGAGTGATCACTGCATTATGAAACTTTACATCTCTGACCCCTGGGTCTGGAAATGCCCACGTTGACACATGGATTTTTCATTGTCCTCACAAAGCCCGACTATTGTCTGCCTCCTCTCTCTCTGTGTCTCAATCAGAGACTCTGACGCTGCTCTGCGGATGCACCTGGCCCATAAGGTTTCACTCATACGTCCTCCGCCTTGGAATATTAAAACGCTGACAAAAAGTCCAACCGAGCGGTGCTGTCGTCTTTTAGCAGACTCCTCCGTGGTGCAATATTAGGTGCTTTTGTCCCGACAGGGTGACCAGCCAGTAAGATTTAAAAAACAGCATGGTCTTTATTGGGGGATATCAAGTTTTTTGGGGGATGAATACAGGCTTATTTGAGCTGGATGGGCTGGGATAAGGGGGCGAGGTGTGGAAGAAGTCTGAAGGTGGTTCTGACTTTTGCTTTTCGTCTCAGCTCCCACGTAGAGGCACGGACTCGGTGTGGATCGGCCCAGTCATGAGCCTAACAGATGTGGCCCTCTCTCTGTTCCTCGTCCAGGCGTTCAGTCGTTCAGTTATTCTCTGTCAGAGCTGAAGTCTAGAGTGCACAGGTTCGGGGCCTTGCGTGCGCCCTCCACCAGTGTTTATCCTTCATCCTGTCAGCATGACTGGATACTTGGCTAAAAACAGCAGGCAGCTGATGATGTCCAGGACTGATAGATGTATCTGCTTTCATTAGGGACGACTCTATTAGCTAATGGTGTGAATTTAACGTTTGTTCACAGAGACCATGCCTCAGATAAATGAAGGGTTATCTATAGCTCTCTAATTGAAACCACCTTGACTCTTGTTTCTTTCTCTCGCTCCGTCGCTCCCCGCCTCTCTAGTGAGTGATTTCATGACTTTTGTCCGTTGGCGTCACAAGAAACAGATGTGAGCGAGATTCCTGCCGGTTTCTGTTTTCACTCGGAAAAAAAAACCTGGTAGATGGTTGGATTGATGACATTTTGTTTGCCTGTGAACATGTTCTTCATCGGATTTATGGAGTGTTCCTCCGCTTTCACACACCTGCCACGTTGGGGCAGATGGAAAATCAAAGATGATTATTTCAAGTCTCTGACATTTTCGTACAAAGTAAAGTCAAACAACAAAATAAATAACAGGAAAGAAAACAGAGTGAATAATAACTCTTGGTAGACATATGGTTTGTGAATATTTTGTAATGCTCATAAAACAGATAAATGGGTGCCATAGAGGCTATGCATTCATTATTAAGTTAAGCCTCATAAAAAGTGTTATCTTGACAAATTATGCTATTTTCAGCACAGTATACTCAGGGATGAAATATTGCTCATCTATCTTGTTGCTTTATTATTGCAGCTCCCAAGAATGCTGTACTTTCTCCTCATGATTTAGCTCTGCATACAGTGTCACATCTGTGAAATGAATTAAAAACGAGAGATCTGCGCACCAAGTAGCTCCAAGCACCCATCCTATGTAATTTCTTTTAGTATTTATCAAAGAAATCTAGTGGCCATTTAATCAATTGCAGTTGAACTTGTCAGGTATAAAAACAATTAATGTTGGATCTAAGTGTTCTCTCTGATTTGTATTTAACCTGTGGTTAACCTGATAACTCTTAGAGCAGCTCTGGAAAGTCGAATGATCCTCTATTCTTTCCCCGGCTTCAGAGGCGCTGTCACTTCACATTAGCGCTAACAGTCAGCTGCACCGCGGCCTCCTCTGTCTGGCAATCAGCCTGAGAGTCTGAAACACCTGCTCATGTTAGGCAGTTTCCATGGAATAACGCAGTAATTCCAGCAGGAATTGATTGGGATGGGGGGGGGGAGAAGCAGGAAAAGGGAAAACAAATATGCGCCTGCACATACAGTAGACTCGATTGGAAAAGAATGCCACTGTTTGTTTTTTCAAGCGAAGGAAAAACCTCTCTTCTCTTACCATGGGAGATCAAAGAGGTATGGTTATATGATATGGTCTGCATGCACGGCTTCCAAGTCAATTACTCCCCCCCCCCCCCTTGGTGCAGTCTGCCGCCCCCTTTGATAATTGTGAAGAAAATATGAGCTGTTTTATCTGCTTTGCCATGGGTACCTTTCTTTATTTATGGGAAATAAGTCAAAGTTCAGGCTTAAAGCTCTGTATTGAGATAAAAAAAACAGCCACTTGCTTTTTGAAATTCCCTGAATATCCAAGAACGTTAAATCAAACGGCCGAGCAAATTATACATGAAGTTTCTCAGCTCCTCACACAACTTTATGTCTTTGCGGTATTTCCTGTTAGCTGTTTTTGGAGGACATGAGTCTCTTTTAATTCGTCCCAAAGCCCGAAAAACTCCCTCCTCTTTCAGACACTTTTACAATCCATCACTTTTCTTCAGACACCAACTGTTTTTCATCAGCGGTATCTTTATTGACACAAGAAAAATGAATTTGCTCATACATATCAGTCATCCACTCTGGTTTTAGCTGTTGCAAGAGTGTCTCTTCAAGGCTGCAACACAGATCTGTGGGAATAATTCTCTTTCTGGCTTCCATGTTTCCACCATTTTGACAAATACAAGTATTCCCTCTCCTTCCAGAGGGGAGGATAAGTGTTGCTGTACTTTCCAGGGTCGAACACTGCTGCAGGAAAACACATGATATCAAAGGGCTGGGGAGGATTTGGAGAGTGTGGAAGCACACCTCTTGGGCCCTGCAGAGACACAACTTTTCACACATCCATCATCCCACAAGAGCACCGTTAACATTGTCATTCTTCACCCGGTGGAGGACAGAGGGTCTGGCTCAAGCTGGATTTCTCTTTCCGAACATGCAATCTGAATTCCTTCATTCCTTTCAGAGCATCCCTCTCATAACCTCTTCCTTGCGCATGTGTAATTTTTTCATTTTTTTTAAATTGTACCTCAGAGAAAACTACGGCCACTAGTGGTTACCAACAACACACTATGATTAAGTGACTGAAAAGATGAAACAAGCTGCGTGTCTTTTCAGCGATTGCATGTGGAAAAAAACAAGTTTTTCCATCGCATTGTAAGTCTGTTTGCAGCTGATTTTTCCACGCTATTCATCTTCCATATCAAGGGGATTGGTAATGACTGAGAATTAGATCTTTTCTGATAGCAATCTAGATTAACTGATGGAAAACCATGTGTGCGCGTGTTGGAACTTTCCGCCTGATCTAGGAAGAGGTTGTCATGTTACTTGCTGTTTACTTTGTCTCCTCAACCTGCTAAGACACGAGATATTGTCTCCCCACTCGCAGGTATTCTACGAGCTGTCTCCCCTGAGCCTGCACACACACACACACACACACACACACACACACACACACACACACACACACACACACACACACACACACACACACACACACACACACACACACACACACACACACACACACACACACACACACACGTGCATGGACAATTTCCCCCTGTGTTGATGGGTGAGCGAGAAAAACATTCCTCAGCCAGGAGGTGGAGGTGCCCTGAAGGATTGTCTGTGTGCGTGTGTGTGTGTGTGTGTGTACGTGTGTGTGTGTACGTGTGTGTGTGAGAGAGAGAAGAGTAAGACAAAGGAATCATTTCACTGCAGTATCTTCGCTCGCAAGACAGTGAGCACAATCAGTTGTAATCCCTCCTGTTGCAGTGCAGGAGACACACACACACTCACACACACACACACACACACACACACACACACACACACACACACACACACACACACACACACACACACACACACACACACACACACACACTCACACACAGACACACTCAGGTTAAGAAATAGGAACAAGCTCTTCCACTTGTTCAGACACACGCACCCACACAGGCCACAGAGACACACTCGTGCTGCAGAGCGAGGCCAGGTGGATTACATCAGGAGTTGGGTATTACTTCAGGTGATGCCTTGTCATCTGCAGGGTGTTGGTGTTGTACATGGACTTATGCTGCGAACTCCGGGGAGAGGCATTTTGTCAAGGCGAAGACAAAACGGCAAAGAAATAAACATGTTGTCAAGGCAATATCAAGCATGTTCCCTCACGCCTGCGACCGGCGGCGGCAGTGGGCCTATCGCCGCTGTTTCTCTACTTAAGCACCTGTGACACACGATATGAGCAAAGCCTGGGAAAAGCATGGTTGTGGTTCCCTTGGGGAAGTTGGGGAGGGGGTACAAGGGTGGGGATGTGTGTGAGGGCCTGAAGAAGTGTGTGTTCCTGGGGTGTTTGCCATGCGGCCCAGTGTGCGGAGCTTAGGGCTGCTGGGGACTCCGGTGTGTGTTCAGCTGGACCTGCAGGATGTTTTTATAAGGGAGGCGATCCCCTCCTGCACAATACACCAGCATACACACACACACATACACACGCACACATACACACACAGGTGCTTACAGGCTTTAGCTCTGACTGCACAGGGTTACGTGGTCAGTGCACCAATGCGTCACTGCACAATATGTTCGGTATGCAGAGCGTAGGTCGCGGCGGGGCCTTTCCTGTAGCCTCTGTCTGATGTCTGCTTCATGGCAGCCGGGCTCGTACGCCTTCTCCCCTCCGCTGTCCGTCTGTCAGAAGGCTTGTTCAAAAATCTGGAGGTTTGGTCTGGCCCACCAGGCCTCCGAGGGACCTCCACTCACATGTTTCCCACAGGCAGCAGCAGCAGAAAGAGGAGGAGGAGGAGGAGGAGGCCTGACGCTTGCAGCCAATTTTGTGCAGTTACAGTAAGTGTCTGGCTATTCACCGCCAGGAGGAATAAATAAATAAATAAATAAAGGGAACTCCACTTCATAACATTTTAATTGGCTTTGGGGGCTTAGCTGTGGCTCGCCTGTGGTTACCGCGGTCAGGCAAGTATGGAGCGCAGCAGCCACTGGATGTTTTAGGCTCCCAACACACACAAATGCTCTCGGTGAAACATACACACACACACACTGAGCAACTACGCTCTCTGTCTCTCACTCTCTAAAGGCCAAGAGTGCTGTACTACAGCGGTTGGCATTTACTTTGATGAAACCACACGTCGAAATTCAACTCCCTCATTAAACCCTGTTAGAATTGCTGAACATTGCGGCGAAACAATCCCGGTGAACCCTCCAATAGGCCAAACTTCTCTTCCAAACAAGTCAAATCAGACTGTAAACACACTGAGCTTGTTTCTGTTCGACCTCCCGTTCTGCTGCCTGTGAGTGTTTTGATGTGTTTTGACTTGGGGCTTTTGCGGTGTGTGTGGTTCCCAGACCATTTGGAGCTGCACTGGATGGGATCCTGTCAGCATGCACAGCCTCGCGTGATGAAGGGTGCAAGTAGCATCTGATGATGTCATTACCTGATGTCGTTAACCTTCATATGTGCATGCAACGTGTGCATTCCTTTACGTTTGCTTATAACAGGAATTAAGTGTCGTTTCAGAGTTCAGATGAGAGGATATGAAGGTCTGGACAAGAGGGTGCCCGTGTTTCTCCTGGTTCCCCTCTGATTGATAGAAAAGTCTCCAATCAGAGCCGGAGTTCATGTCACACATCTGCTGTTCCCATCCACCCAGCTCCAGGAGTTTCCTACCTATTTATGAGAAAGCCATCCATCCGCCTTCACGCCTCCTAATCCCCCTAGCCTCCATTATTCCTTGGAAGCGCACTGTCTCCATAGAAATCAAGAGAGAGAAACAGAAAACAACTATGATCGGGAGTGGGGGGGGGGAATGTTGAAGAAGAAAACATGAAACAAGGCAGGAAACAATTGGGAAAATCCTCCAAAGGTCACAGCACTGTTAAAATATATGTATATAAAAAGAGAGAGAAATGAAAAAAGTGAAGAGAAAAAAAAAAGAATCGGCCATGAAAGTGTCAAAGTGGAGTTTGTGACGCATTGTCGGTGCGGGGTTTGCCTGCTCGGGCGAATGGGTCTCAGGGGCTCTTTATTTTTGAAGCTTGACTGCAATTTGGATAAGAGAGCCAGAGGTCCCAGGGAAGGAGCCGCCAGCCCTGACAAGCTGCTGGAGGAGCCCTGCACGGGGTCACTGAGCGAACCCCATCCCTTTTCAGACAATACTCACACGTGCTCCTCATACACTCACACATGCACTATGGTGCAGATTATCAGGATGGCGCACACTTACGGTACATATCCTCATATTGTGCAGAGGCTCATCAGTGCGTTACTGTTTACTGTGTCTTCTCCCCACCATTGTTGGCAGCCTCTCCTCTCCTCTCTGTCCTCTTCGCTCCACCTTAAAACAAAGCAAGACACTCACTCGCCTTATTGCTCTGACAAGAAATGTGTCAAATAATCTGTGTCCATAGAAACCACAAAAATAATAAAAAAGCAGAACGCTGCGAACAAATTCAATCCTGCAAGACAACATCAAATGTCCTGACTATTATCCTGTTCAAGTGCATTCAGACACATGTGAATTGCTCTCCTAATACCGGTCTATGCATGTGCTAATTTGTCAGACTGGTGCTTGCTGTAACATAATAAGGACAGCGAGTGTGTGAGAGAGAGAGAAAAAGAGAGAGGAACCTGACATGTTCCTGTTTTGATCGGGAGATTCCATTATTACAGCAAAGGTTAAGCCTCCAGAAGGTTGGCTGCTGACTGGATGATGGGATTAGAGAATACATAATTGTTCGCCAGTCACATGTGTCATAAAAACAGACGCCAAACCCTTTGTAATGAGGATTAGGTGTCTTTTCCATGGATTCATTTCTCTGCTGTTGGACATTATTGTGTGTTTTGGTGAGCTGTGGGAGAATCTATCTCTCCCATCCCGACTGTCTTGGTCTGATTGCACACATGGGCCAACTACCTTGTCTTTCCACTGTGCACTCTGAGGTTTTTTACTGGTCAGTGTGGATATAGGGCACCATTGGCCAAAACCCGTAAAACTAGCACAAGCATGCTTCATTGTACTACGAGGTGTGAACTAATAGAGTCTTAGAGTCTTTGGCAGCAGAGCAAACTGGAAGTGAACCCCTGGACCGTGACTAACCTCGGCAGATAATTGTCTGATATTTTTGCGTTGACTCAGGAGAAGTCATAGTGCTTTATGAAACCTTCTGTTTCGGTGTTTTATGTGCTGGAATGATGAAGGTCATTGGCGTAGTCTTCTTTTAAATGCCTGTGTGAAGCTGTTTATTGTTTTAATATATTAATTGACCTTAAACGCTCCCGCAGGCACAATAAAGTCAAATGAAATAGCCACATTTTCAATAAATCCTCCATCATGAGGTGAATTCAAAGATAACAGCAGATTCATGCAAGATTTTCAAACAAGGCTGATTATGACACAACTTACTAATAAGGTACTGATTAAAAGGGGTTTACTCATTGATAACTTTAATATGTTTAAAATATCATTCACTAATGCTTTTTCAATCAGAAAAACTCTTTTTCCAAGGACATCTTTTGGGTTGCCAGGTTGTGGAAAATCCTCTTCCAGGATGTTGCTTACTTTGTCCTTTCAGCTAACCCTTAAATCAATCAACAAGCCCCTCAAATCGAAAATTTGACCCCCAAAATCAATCTATTAACTATTTAATCAACATCAGCTTATTAAGTTTATGTATTAAACAGGCCCTATTATGCTATTTTCCGGGTGCATGTTTTTATCCCAAGCTGCAGTTACAACATGTTTACATGCATTAATGCTCATAATCCTCCTTGTTTTTCTCCTCCTGGCTGTTCTGCAGCACCTCTTCTCACCCTCTCTCCGAAATGCTCCGTTGTAGCGCTTGCTCCTCCAGAAAGCAAAGTCTGCTCTGATTGGTCAGCTAGCCTGCTCCGTTGTGATTGGTCAACGTTTCACATTTAAAAAAACTCTTCCTCCGGAGCTCCAGCTCCGTCTCTCTCTTTTGTTGTTTGAGGGCCAAACTAGCCTGAAGGAGTTTTACGTCCCTTCCTTTACATTGTGACCTCATAAAGTTACAGAAGTGAAGGAGAGAATTCAATGGAGCCCTTTCAGGCAGCTCAGGAGCAGTGTGTCTGACGGGGAGGGTAACTCCTTTTAGGCGTGGACACTCTACGGACCTTTTACATGTACAAAAATATATATAACACGCTAAAGAAGAGGGAAAAAGTGGAAAAGCATAATAGGGCCACTTTAAGTCAACTCAAGGGGTGTTACTTATTGAGACAAAAGAGACACAGAGACAAAACTAGTGTTGTGCTGTTTGAGGATTTTATATGACCTGGCAACACCAAAAGCGTTCTTTATAATTTATACCTGCTCTATAGCATTAGTGAATTATGTCATTAGAGCACTGGCTGGACGTATTATGATTTCGGAATGTCCATCCGTCCATACATCCAGGCCATTCTCTTGAATGCTATAAATCAGAAAGGCCAAAAGGAATTTCTTCAAATTAGGCACAAATGTCCACCTGGACTTAAGGATGAACTGATTAGATTTTGGTGATCAAAGGAATCACCAAAATCAGAATGTCCCATTCTATTAGGAATGCCTTGAGTAAATCTAAATGTGGCACAAACATAAACTTGGACTCAAGACAGACTGACACGTTTCTGCCCATATCTCAAGAATTATGCAAATGATGGCAATTTCACACAAACGTTTAATAAGGAGGTGATGACATTTAGGACAGTAGGTAGGGTGAAAATTACAAAGTTTACTAGTTTTAACGGTGGACACAGTAACGAGAGTAGAGAATGAACAAAGATTAGACAGTCAGAGAGAGACACACAAAGCTTTCAATTCATCCAGAGAGCAGTGAAACAAGTAAAGGTGTACGGGGCCCCTGGGGGCCAGTCGGCATTTCTCTGCTGCTTTAACTGGGACCCTTCTGTTTGATGTTGTTGTTGATTGATTTTACAATTTCATGCTTTCCTTCCTCTCTACTTTTGGTGCAAATTTACAAAGTCTCCCTCCATCTGCTCACACGATCACATTTGATGGTCGATTCTAGATGTGTGTCTGTGTTTGGAACAAAACCTCTGCTGAGTGTAAATGCAAAGTGATCACTGGAGCATGCCCTGAAATAAGGTTTGGCTGTGGTGGAAGGAAACATTAAGTCTTGCGCTGCACAGCAAACATAAGAAACTGCATTAAACATTACAGTCACATTGTAATTTTACAGCCTGTTTTAGTATTGCTCATGACTCTAATGTAGGAGTGAGGCAATCAGTGCGCCTGAAGCTCAGGAATCTAAATGAACTTTGAAGTGCACAGTCGTGTAATGACTTTTCTTGCACGCCAGGCAGTTAAATTGTGGGAACTGGTGGTCAGAGTGAGTCCACGCGGCCCATCAAGCTGTCTGAGGTGTTTGCAGGCTGAGCTGTTAGCCTGCTCAGATCTGACTGCTGCTATGTGGACTGTGTGTACTGGAGCGACGTCGGTCATGGAAAAGAAAAGTGTGTCACTGATCACTGAACAGTGATGACAGTCAAAGCAGTTGGTTCCCTGAACAACCTTGTTCATCATTGTCTGACGGGAATAAGTAAATAATGTGGTCCTTGTTGTGATGTCAATCTAGAAATCTATGCTTAAATTGAAAAGTTCATGTGTCTGACTTTGGACTGGACAGCTGGACTTAAAGGTCCCATATTTTAAAAAGTGAGATTTACATCAACTTTATGGATTTTTAAAGCAGGTCCAGGTGCTTTTTAAGTGCTGTGAATGTATCAGAACCCTCAATCCACAGAGTAATAAAAAAACTGTGCCTCTAAACGAGACGTCAGGTCACAGTTATGACAGTTGACACAGACAGTGAGTCCACGACTGCGGGGACACTGTGTACACGGTGACAGCGCAGATGAGGAAGATCGGAAACACTTTTCGAGAGGGGGTCTTAAAGAGACAGGTTCTTGAACAGAGAGTTTTAGACGTAGTGTGAATACAGGTTAGTTATTTAGACAGACAGTATGAACAAATAATGCATTTTTAAAGCATGTAAACATGTTCAACTAGAAACCCAGAATACAAATATGAACCTGGAAATTAGCATAATGTGTCTCCTTTGAAAGCAATCTATGATCAGTATTTTATATTAACAATAGATAGCATGACTATTTATTGTGAAAGGAATTGCTGGTAGGGAGGAGGCCTCAAAGAAGTATCACCTGACTTTGCAGTTCCCCTCAACTATATGAGGCATTTCAGCATCTTTCACCTCTTTGTTTTGGTTTTCTGGTCCTCAACTTTACTATTTTGGTTTACTGTTCTTACCGCTCGCATCAGTGTTGTTTCAGCAGTAACAGTCCCTGGATTTCAGCACACCTTCTGACTAGCACCAAATGGAAAAAAGAAAAAGTTATCAACTAGCGGATGAGCATCATCAGTGTTGTGTCAAAGCCTGTTTCCACTGTCATTTACAGCAGATTTCAAAAGCAATTTATCACCAGGCTGTAAAGCCAAAGCCAAATTTTACTGCCCTTTTTGAAAGTTGCAAACCTGTTTCACCTCTGACCAGCATCACTGCTGGGTGTGATTGGTTGCGCTGTGCTTTAATGCACCTTTAACCACACCCAACAGTGATGTCATGGCGTCCTGGAGTGCACCTGTACATCATTGCAGCAGAATGCAAAGTAACACCAATTACTCAGTCAGTCAGCAAAAACAATATGGTGGTGTGAAGTTCCTCTTCACAGATGAATTTATTTTGAATGTCCAGCATATATTTATGTATCAGTTCTGTTCTGTTGTTGATTCTGTTCGCGTTTGAACGGTTTCTGTGTTTTGTGAGAAACAAACAGAAAAAGCTGTGAGTGTGTGCGGTCCTGCTAGTGTACTTCTTCAACACCCTGAAAAAGCATAAAATGGCCCTCAGTGGAGCGAGCCTTCACACTGGCTATCACTCCATTACCAGTCGCGCCGCTTGACTCAGGCCAATGTGCAAAACAGCTGTGGAAAAGGCCTCATGCCTTTTCTTTAATAGAGTGTCCCCTTAGAAAATGTTTTTCCTACTCCCCAATTTTATCAGAAGCGCAGAAAGTACCCACCCACTTCTGTCATGTAGGATTGGTTCGCCTCCAAGTATGACATGATGGAGCTCATCTGGATTGAGTTAGGGTGGGGCACCCTGTGGAGATAGAGTGGACAGGAATGTCATTACTAAATTGATAAAGCCTCGTTAGCAGCTCAAACACTGGACTCTTAGGATGTGGTCCCCGTGTTCAGACGGAGCCCCTGTACCATGACGGTGCACCGTTTTGCTTTAAGGAAACGCCTGTCTCCCCCCTCCACCCCACCCCAGCTCCTGTTTCTGGTATGGTACTTGTGCACCACATGTTGTGCAACCTTCAGCACCATAAAAGTGATTTCTGTTGCCATTCGGGCTGTAAGGCACAGATAATTCTAGCAGGAAGCTACAGATTTGATCGTCTCTAGTATTTGGGGTGTTGCAGAACGTAAAAGTGTTCACTACATTTTTTGTAACTGACTTCATTTTCCTTCAAAACTAATTTAATATCTGTACTTACTTATCCTTGAACATCTACAGTGACTTCATACAGTCCCCGCCTCTGTTCACACACTAAACATGTTCTTTAGCCTCATTCAAGAAAGCCAATAGAAACAGCTCACGAGCCATGTGCTGCGGCTTGTGTGCTAAGGTAATTCAGTTTGGTAATTGGTTGCACATTACATAAGCAAAATATCTGATGAGAGTCTCTGTGAATTGTGTCAAATAATGGGAAGCAACAGAGATCAGTAAACAAAATATTAGCGAGGGAGAAAGAAAGAAAAGAAGAAACATATGTGGTCACAGCATAACAGGGGACAGTGAGATTGAAGTGTGTTTTTCAAATTAGTGCAGAATCTTTGTGATCATAAAATCAGTTATCATGGCTGTTGCAGGGTTATAATCAGGTGTCAAATCATGTTGAGTCTTCTCAGTTTATTGAAAATTATTCTTTATATAACATTCATGTTTTTGATGCAGTTTGAACTGAATGGATTAGGCAAATGATGCACAGAAGAGAAGGTGTACTTGTATATGTTTCCTAAGGCTCAGTAAGTATTTGTGTAGTTTGAGTTTTGTTGGGCAGTCTTTTCCTGGTTCGGACACCTCGTTTCCTTGTGTCCTTTTGAATGACGTTTTCTTTTTGAGTGACATTTCCTCATGAGGGATTAAATTATGAAAAGATTTCCATTTTACATTTTAATCTATCCAGCCATGTGATAATGTCTCTCAATCAATCATAGCACATTTGAATTTCCGTGTAATGAAAGGTGACACCTCATCCCTCTACCTATGCGCCTCTACATCAGGGAGCTCTCTCATATCTCAACCCCACAGTTGCTATTTATGGCAGATTATAGAGCTCGTAATCATTTATGCAAGCAGACGTAAAAGCATAGTTGAAATAGCTGACATTTTCCTTCAGATTTGTCTGATTACGTGAGAAGGGTTCTAATGAGAGACATCAGGTCTTGTTTTCCAATCTTCCTTGTGCATGTCGAACACTCAGCCCAGGACCCATCAGGCCCGGTTCTCCCAGCCGCGCTTTGATGCCAGCGCAGAGCAATCAGACTAATTGGCCATGGCAACACTGATGAAAAATTTCAGAAGGAGAGGAGGAGAAAAACACGGGCTTGGAAAACTGAATCAATATCATTAATCACAGGCAGGAATCTGCTATTAATGGTGTCTGTTTTCTATTAGGGGCCTGAACACAGACGTTAACTGTGCGTGGGGATGGGGATTATCTTGCCGGTGCCGTGACCCCGGCTGTCCTCGGCACGACCAGACACAAAAGTTCACAGTGGAGTTTGCAGCAGAGTTCCCAGATCCATCACCCCAAACACAAAAAATACAAAACACAGCCTCATCGCTATCTGTCAAGGTTACAGTGATGGTACAACACACACCTGCAGGTGCATGGAAAACTGAGAACTTGCATAACAGCAATTTCATCGCTGTATTATATGTATCTGAAGAAGGAAGTGTGTGTATGTGTTTGTCTTTATTTGCTTTAGACACAGCAGAAGAGATGTCTTTGAAGGGCAGACGATATGAGTGTCTCTCAGATACAAAACAGACGTAATCGTCCTTCCTTTGTGCAAGGCTGTCTGGAGAGCTGTGAGTGATGTTCTTCCGTCTTTCTTTGTCAACCAGTTCATTATGAGCTGTGACATTCAGTCACGACACTAAGTTGAACTTTACTTAGGCAGCATTCACACCAAATCAGGCGATGCCGAAAAAAACACGGCCTGTTGTAAAAAGTTGAAACAGAATCAGCTTTTGGAGAAACAACCCGATGTGGCCAATAACATAACCGATGATTAATGGACCAATCAAATGAAATGCCTCAATCAAATGAGTGTCACGCCATTGGGCCATTAAAGTGACACTCCCACACCGCTGCACAACCCTGCACTTATCGCCGCAACTCCTGATTTGGTGTGAATGCTTTAAATCTGTGATAACTATTTTTTTGGTCCACTTGTGACAGCAGAACCAACCTGTAAACCCCAACACTGACATGTTATCTGTTCAGTTGATATGGCAACATGTTAGCTAACAGTTGTCCATTTAAACATCAAGCAAATCAGCAACATTAGCATTCATTTGGAGCTCTGGTTTTGGGCTCCACCAACCCTTGAGGGAAATATCTGGCTGTTTAGCTCCTAAATACTCAAGTTGCTAACTTTGTCTTTTGTTAGTTCTGGCCATGTACCAGCAGGGTGTTTATCAGAGCTTTTCATTGAAAAGTGGAACCATGCTGTTACAGCCGTGAGAGTGAACCAAAACAGTAAAGTTATGAACTGGATAACCAATTCAATGAGCTAAAAGATGCTAGGAAGCTATGTACTACACATTACACATAGCTGAACTACACATTTTATGTGGTTCTGTTGCTATGAGCCACCAGTTTTTACATAGAAGTCAAATGATTCCTTGTTAATATAAAAATATTGGTTATAGCAGCTTTAATATCATTTACTGCACTCACATTGAAAAAAAATCAATTTTATTACTAGATACGATTTGAAAAATGAAAAAGTACCAGGTTTTGTGTTAGAGCATGGAAAGAGTGTGAAAAAAAGCAGGCTCCACTCAGCACTGCAGTGAGCCAGCTAACATGAAACATGAAAGGCCCTTCACGAGCTGGTTGGGACTTTACAAGACCAGTAAGGCACCCTGGCCTCCAGTGGCACATACGGACCGTAGCGGCTGTCCCATCAGTAGCCGTCCATCCACCAGAAAACAGACATTCCTCGAAGAACCTGCTTAAAACCAAACTATGAGAAAACTACCTCAAGCGGAAAGTTTGTGATGCTAATGTGGTGAGGGACTGCATTGAGAAGTGTCGAGAATGAAGGGTGTATGGCTGCAGAGGTTAAATAGTTGGGTTTCCCAGCTCATAGCTTCAGCGCTGGTGCACTGAGGCAGTGCGTGCCTGTTCCGTGCCAGAGGGCGGTGAGAGGGAGTGGGGCACACAGGAGCAGTTTGCACCGTACCCCTCCTCCCTTCACTCGCTTTCTCTCTCCCTCTCCTCCCTGACTTTGATGTAGTGCTGCTGGTTATGCCATATTTTTCTTGGCTATTGAATCCGAATGGAAAATACAATGTAACAAAGTCCTCGTTGCTGCCCAAGTGCTTAGATTTAACTTTTTATGTGACTTTAAAAGATGGAGGAACTATTTGGAGGTGACACTGGTACTCTAATTCCCCCCTAATCCCTAACTCAACACAGAGCTCTTTTGCGAATGAGAAGTCTCTTCCACACTCTATTTAATGCTGGAGCTCCCCTTTGTGTGGAGATGGTGACATCATCACTACAAGACGGGTCCATTATCAGCCACCTGATGACATGTAGGCAAGTTGAATTTGTTGTCATGGAGATGGAAACACTGCTGTATATACAATGCATATCTCTGTCTGTGGGGCAACAACATCCACTGGCAGTTTGATTTTACATTAGTACGACTTTTGCACTGTGAATTTTGATGTATGACGTAAAAACAATTTTCACACAAAATGCATATATTCTACATCTGGTAATTTATCTCCAACACTATAGCTGATGACAAAAATCTGCTAAAGATTAAGTGAAGCAAAATAATGGTATTGCCATTCTTATTAGCCTGAATTAAATCCAAGGAAGAAGTGCAGCAGTGGCTCATAATATTAACCTTACATGACTATTAAAGTGAAACTTGTTTTTACTCGTTCAGTTACTGTTTCCCATCAATGATTCACACACAAACATTATCAAGTATTTGTGTTTGCACTCTTTTGATAGTAATTGCTTATGTTGTCAAATTGATATAGTCTCTGGAATAACATGCCATAGTATATAGCATTGGGGTCACTGTAGGTGTAGTCTGCAGTCTGTAAAATGTATAGGTGTGCTCTGAGAACATCACAGACTGGATGAGGATTTCCATTTCATGAGGATTTCACCCTGAGACCCGAAGGACCCCAACTGAGGTTCTGTTTGGACCCACGAGAATCTCTTTCCAGGCAGCTGTCGGTCTGGCCGGTGGTCCTGACAGCAGTGGGACTGTAACAATGGAGACAAAGTCAGCTGCCAGGGTTTACATGATACTGCCAATGGAAAGATGGAGCGTTTAAAATACATCAGTGGAAAGCCCTTCAATGAAACCAGATTTCACCTACTGATGAAAGAAGATTTGGTAAAAAAAAAAAAAGTTCTTTGAACATACTGACAAAAATCATTAGGTGGAAGGTTTTTTACTCAGAATGATTTTTGATTTCATATAACATAACAATTTTACTTAATACATTTTTTGCCATAAAACTTTTTTACACAAAATGTCGGTCATTAAGTCCATCACTTTGATCCAGACTTAAATATATCCTGGGTAGATTGCCATGATATTTTGTACATTCATGGTCCCCAGAGGATGAATCCCACTGACTTTGTTGATCCTCTGACTTTTCCCCTAGCACCTTAATGTTGAATTTTTGGTTTTCTAGACAGACAATCATGTCTCCCTCTGGATAAATTGTATAAATTTCTGTGTTTCCGCAAGTTTTCCTATAGCACCATAATCAGGTCAATATTTCAATATCTGCTAAACAAATTCCCACTTTGAGTTTAGTGCTAATTAGCAAATGTTAGCATGCAAACGCACTTACCTAAGATGGTGAACAGGGTAAACATAATACCTGCTAACCATCAGAATGTTAGTTGTCTCTGTGACTTAATCTACCTGAATGGCTTCACTACTTGTTTCCAGGAGAAAAAAAATTAAGGAACTGTTTATAATGGCAACAGAGAGATTCTTGCTGGTGTTCATTTCTATCATCACGACTGATTACACCGTGTGAACCCTCAGGCGTAATGCAGAGTTGTACAAATTGGTAGGGGATTTCTTTACAGAATGAGTAAGAACTTGCACCACATGGTTTATGTATTCTTTTCTATTTATATGCAATGCCAGATAATGAAGTGTTCCTGCTGGCATAGGCAGTTATTTGAACAGATTTATTCGGCTGCCTGTCTGTCTGTCTGTCTGTCTGTCTGTCTGTCTGTCCGTCTGTCAGTCTGAACTTCAAAGGCATGTATGTATTAGATACAGCGGCCTGGTCCAGGTTTCTTGGGGGTGCAGACAAGGTCAACAACATGTGCTATGACTACCAACCAGCCCCCTGCGGCTCCAGACTGCATCTGTTACATTCCTCGCAAAACAGAACAAAACACGGTCACCCTGTTTGTTTTAGTAACCCGGAGCATGAAAACACATTGATGCCTACATCAGGGGGCTTTAAATGCAGTGGTTGAGTTTCTTTAATGTGGTTTACAACTCTGTGCCACCTTTGTCTGCCTTTCTCTCACAGCTCTGACTGCATTACTAACTCAATAAGCCCCTTTCCACTCCCATACTCTTTCTATTTGCACTTTATACCTGGATCTTTCTTTGCAGCATCCGCTACATTCATGTATCTTCTTAATCTCGTCTACCTATGCTTTGTTTACCCTCCTGTCTGCTCCTCGCTCTCATTACTTCTCAGCCGTCCTGCTCTTTCTCCATCTCCTCCCACATTCATCTCCCTGTTCTATTTATTCCACTCTCGCTGTCTGTCTCCCTGCCCCTGTCTGTTAGATTGGAGCATGGAAACAGATTCCCTTAAGTACCTGCTCAGGAATCTCCTCCGCGATGATAACTCCAGACCCTTTCCATGCAGAACTGGGAAAACAGTCAACCCAAACTCACATTTTTTCAGACGGGGGAAAAAAGAAAAAAGAAATAAGCCGTTCAAGTGTTTTTGCAACCTTTTGAAATGTAAATTATTGTCACTGACGGGGTCACCTCTTCGCTTAAGGCTTTCGTCAGAATATTTATGAGCATGTAATCTTGGAAAGCATTCATTTGTGTATGGTTCAAATGAGATGCTCATAACTTACCGCAAACTACTGCAGTGGGAGACAGATGAGCTGTTGTCACCCAGATTTTTTTTATGCCACATTACTGCTCTGTCAGAGCTCTGTGCTTTGTGTGAACTGGCTCTGGTAGAGTTGTGCACATCTGGTACCAGAGTGCTGACACTTGAGTTAACCTTTGTCCTCTCACCAACCAGGCCCATGTCCTCAAGTGAGTCTGATCTCAGCAACGTGCTCAGGTATGGACGGCCATCTAAGGAAGGACAGGTAGAAAAAAAGATAGGATTGATGATTAGCACCTGGATTATTCATTATCGCTGTTCATACTGTAGGCAATAAGTCTTAAAAGTGTATGTATGCTTAAGTAGTTCCATATCATTAATCCTGAGAGCGACCGACTGACATACTGTGTCCATCTTGTGTGTGTGTATATATTGCACAGAGGTGTGTATTCATGAGGATGAGTGACGGACACCCATGGTGGAAGAAGACTGATTTGGTCCCACATGAACCTGACATGGTTTGCGTCAGTCGGACTGGATCATCAGAAGCTAATGAAGCCTTCCACTGTCTAACTTTATTCCCTGCTGCACCATCAGTGAGTGATCGGTTTTGTGAGGCAGTATGGGGGGAAAAAAAGGGATGTCTGCATATTCCTGTTGTGGTTATTGCTGTTCTCAATACATTCTCTGTCTTGACAAAGTTTGATACAAGAAATTCAAAACTTCCCGAGGGGGGGGGGGGGGGGGGGTTGCTTAGTACATCTTTCCTTGTGTGTGGTATTGTGTATGTTGTGACTGGTAAAGCTTAAGCGTCCTTGGGGGGACACTGGAGGCTGACGTACAACACAAGGCAAACAGTATGCAAACCTGTGAGATGATAGACTTTCCAGCTGCCCTCTGTGTCCAGTTGCTGCAGTCTTTCTTTATCCCCAGCCTCTGTTTGTATCTCACCGATGGCACTTAACAACGGCTTCCTTTCCACTCAGCCAAATAACACATATTGATACAACCAATCATATTTATGGAAAGTCCTCTTGAGGTGATGAAAACGAGTCTGAGTGAAAGGATCGCCTTTTGTTCTCACTATCTCCGAGGAGAAAGGGGTTATCTCCAGATCACATTTTCCATGAGGTGTTTCAGTTGCGAGGAGGTGGTTTAGTTCAGACAGAGCACAGGCGGTGTTTTAGCTTTCAAAAGGGCCCTTGAAAGCGACAAAGCTGCTACAATTGCCCTCTGATGTTCCACTCCCAATATTATCATGTGGTTAGACACAATGTAGTATTTTTATCACTTGGCAAAATGCAATTAATCTGTTTGATGACAAGCGCAGAGATCAAGAACAATGATCCTGATGAAATATGTTTTCAGTTTATATCCTGTTAGCGTCAAGGCAATGAAAAGAGCTCCACGCAGGTTTCCCAAGGCAGCATGGGATTTTCGAAATCGCCCATGAGTGCGTGACAAGAACACGGCGTAACGAAATGCCTTTATTAAAACGTGTAGCCCTCCTTCATGGCGTGGCCATTGAAATTTCCATGATTGTCGAAGACACACAGGTCTCCACCCTTGAGCAGATTTATTTTCACACATGCTGGGTGAGGTGTCTGTAATTCCTCCCCGCCCTGTCATTGTTTGTTCTGCTGTTAAGTGTGAATATGAGCAGAGGCCAGGCAGAAATGTAGCCTTGTTTAAGGGCTTCTCCTGCTCCGCTGAGTGCCGTTTGCTGATGTCACACTAACCCAACAGCTTTCCAGACGTCCATGGTACGCCGTGTCCACCAGTGGGGTGAGAAGCAGACCTTTAAGCTCTACAGTCGTCCTCAGAGTCAGAACAATTGGCTGTATGACGTAAAAACAATGTCAGAAAAAGCATGCTTTAGTCTCCCTGATTCCAACATGACTTATTCATACATGCATAATGCACCAAAAACTGTTTCTCGACAGTACTAATGGGCAATGCATTGGTGTTAATAAGTTAATGGTAGAATGCATAAGGTCTTATTCTGTGTTGTGTTCAGCTAAATTGCAAATGACGTGTGTGACCGTGTTCTGTGAAGTCATAGTTGTGTTTTCTGGTACTGGTCTGTCTCTCTAATTAATCCTGTGCTCAAGTCTGATTTTTGCACACATACCTTTTGTCTAAATGTGGGCAACTAGGAAAGGCTACTCTTTGATCACCTGGACGCACACCAATGACAATATGTTGAGATGAATGCAGACTTTCCAATATGTGCTCCATATTGACTTCAAACGGATGCACACACGATGAATTCCCTGTCCAGACACTGAAGCATGCAGGGAATGAAATGGAAATCCTATCAAACACAACACTGCATCATCTTGCAGTATTGCAAAAGAATAGTAATAATAAAAAAACGAGATAAACATACAGTGTGCAAAACAAATAGTACCTCTGTTGCTCTTCCTCACACATACACACACACACACACACACACACACACACACACACACACACACACACACACACACACACACACACACACACACACACACACACACACACACATCCCAAATGAATCACCCTCCCAAGTGCTTAGCATCATCAGCATTCCCTGAACCAGCCGTGACTGCAGAGCACAACTGCATGACATGAGAGTCTCAGGGGTCAAATGAAATGCACACTCTAAGTGCCACTTCATCTTCAAGGCATAGCAGTGAGCAGCAGCTCAAGAGCAAACTCCAATAACACCGCATTGTGTCGGCCATCGTGCTCCTCTCTGCAGATATTACGCCTCCATGGTGGCACATTGTGAAGCAGGGTCCTTTCACACATTTCTGCAGCCATGCATGACTTCCCCCAAAACAGGCTCTCCTCCAGCCCTTACTGTCTATTTACATAGACTACCACCAGGGCGGCATGGAATGCACCTCCACCACGCTCCACTCACACACACACACACACACACACACACGCACACGCACACGCACACGCACACGCACACACACACAAACACACACACACACACCTTTCAGACAAGGAGTCTGCCTCAACCTGCTGATATGAGCTGTTTGTGTTTTTACTTTTATGTGGAGGAAAATGTTTTGATTAAAAGGCTGTTACTATTTTGCTAGTCACAATGGCTTTGTAGTGGAGAGGTTTGCTGCCGTGCTGACGGATGGACGGCCGCTCCCTGCCTCCAGTGAGCGGTTGAATGAGAGAAGAGCTGTCATCGCCCGGCTGCCGACACCGTTGCCTGAAGAGAGGGGAAGACAGAGGGGGATTGGGGGGCGGGTGGGAGAGAGAGAGAGAGAGAGAGGAGAGAGAGATGAATTTGGATGGAGAGCCAGCGTCGGACGATGTGTTGAAGTGGGAGAAGATGTCAGGGAAATACGCAGGCCTTAAGAATGAGAGGAGAGAACATGTGTGATGGAGGAGAGAGAAGGTCAGTAAAGGGCGCAGCTCACCTCACACCCATATCCCAGAAGGCACTGCAAAGAGGGAGTCTGCATTACGTAAAGGAGTGGAGAGCAGGTGGTACTGTGGTGGAACACAAAGCTCTCTACAACGCCTGTGATCAACAGTCCCTCTGGGCTGTTAGGGTCCGCAGTTAAATGCTCCGGTGACTCTGGGGTCCCGTGACACGATGAAGAGTTTCACAGCATTCAGTAATGGGGAGACTGAAACACTGGTTGTTACGCATTGTGGTAGACAGCCACGTCAGAGGATGACGGCATGTCGAATCTTTTTCCGAACAAAAGGAAGCAGCATCTCTCTGAAGGGATGGAGGAGGAATTAATGGGGTATATTAAAGATGAGTTTGCACACTCTTAGACAAAGATCAGTGCTGTGGTGACATCAGCCATGTTAGGCTTTAACGCTTTAGATCAGTTTGTTTCTCTGCTGTCTTTCTGTCTTACAAAGACGACTGTGAACCAGAAAAACACAAGTCTATGTTCAAACAAGTCTAATTGGACACCTTGTTTTTCACACAAACTATTGAGCCTCAGTTTGCCTTGATGCAGATTTTGAAACTTGCATAGTGGGATGAACACTGCTATTGAGCTCATGTTAAACTGAAATTTGACTGTAAGCTAATTTAGGTTCAAGTCTGAGATTATTTTACGGGTGATGGTAAATGTGTGTTATGAGCTGCTCAGATGATTTCTGTGGCTGCAAGAATCCAAGTAATTTGTCTCACAGTGCCTCCCATTGGTGACTGCTGCACAGTGCATGTGGTGTTGATGTCGTTTTAACCCAGAATGTTCATTTAAACACAGACATAAACTAAATGGCGCATTTAGGTGCTGGAAATTTCCCCATTTCGTGGACAGAAATGTTAGCTGGTTCTTGGATTGCCACTCTATGATCCTAACTGAATTCCTTTAACACACTATTTGGAACCTATAACAGCAGAGAGGACGAAAAACTTAAAGAAAAAAAAACAGCAGTGGTGCAAAACCTTTATTTTCTTGTCTTTAAAAGTACTGTGTCAAGGTTGTGGAGTCGGAAGGTTTGCAATCACAAATCGGTTGGCTGCAGTTTTTTGCCTTAAGAGCAGGGTAGATACCGTACACTCTTCTTCTCACGCCTCAATAAAAGTCGATTCAAGTTTCAATCATTGTTGCTACAAGTTCTCCGATTGCCCCTCTATTTAAGGGTGATTGTAGGAGCCAAACAGAGACTTTCAACTATAGGAGTATAATCTGCAGCTCAGCCTCAGTTAGAAGGAAGCTGTAGGTATATTTCCAACCGAGCGATAGGAGTGACATCTGTCAGCATCTAGAGTGAACAGCTTTTTCTGAACCAGCGCTGAGCAGAGAAAAACACAGCTCTTGTTCATGATGAGTCTTCTCAGCCCACAACAGTAAATCGGTCCTTGAGCATTGTTAGCTTTGGTGTTAAGCGGAGGCGACATCGAGACATGGGAGGCAGTCAGGATGAAAGGCTGACCGTCGTAGGGTTGAACCTGACACCCTGAAGACTTTAACAGACGATCCTTTTTACCTCCGCGGTGAGGAACTAATGCATGAAGCACCTACAGCATCTACTTCATACCACAAAGGTGTGACAACTTCTAGAACATTCTGACCTATAGACTAACTCTAAATCAAACAGGGGGAGCTGAAGCAGCTACATACAGCTCGCAACACAAGTACAAGCTAAACTACCTCTGACCCAGACTGTACTGCAGTTTATGACACTGCTTGCACAGTTCATCTATAATATATGATATCTTGTAACCTGTTAATGTCAAAATACTGCACATATAGCTATTCCCACATATTCTAACATAAATAGATGTTAAACAATACTTCGATGTTAACCACAAAACACTCACCTCCCTGGTGAGGAATTAATGTGTGTGTGAATTTGCTGCCACTTATACGAGTGGTTTTATTTTTTGTCATCTTTACTGGAAATCCAGATCCTTCCATAATACAAACAACATGTTGAATTACTGGGTTTGTAAGCACTCATTTGTGTTTTTCTTTCTTTAAATACATGTTTCCTTTGATGCATCTTGTATTTGTGTGTTGGTGCAATGCACAAAATGACCCCCCAGTATCTTTTAATTCAATCCAGTCAAATTTAAAAGTTGAGCTGTAGTGTCTAAATTGGGGGAAGGTAAGGATGAAAGAAACTCGATGCAGTATTATCACATTAAAATCAAATGAGAAACAACCGAAGATGATGTAATTCACAGATTGTTTTAATGGAGAAGGTGAACATCAGTATTTATGTTAAAAGTAAATGAAGTGCAGCAGTTTTCATGGCTTAAACTCAAAGAATGTTGATCCAATTTTCTCTCTTGGGAGGCAAACAATAAGGTTGTCTTGTGTGTGTGTGTGTGTGTGTGTGTGTGTGTCTGTGTTTGAGAGAGTGTGTGTGTGTGTGTGTGTGTGTGGCCTGTAGAGATTTTGACCAGAATCCAGCTGGTTGTGTAACCTTCAAATGAAGCACACAGGAGTAAACAAGAGCATTTAATTGAAAAAAGTATCCTTAAAGTTATGTTTTGTTTTTTACAATTGCCAAGACACAAAAACAGGAAAGTGTGGTGGGAATATTGAAACCATGCATGTAGCCGATTGACCAGGTTTGCTAAACCATAAATAAACTGTCTGCTTTACACTAACTTTGAAACTCTAAACCACACAAAATAAGAACACATAGTTATCTACATCACACACATCATTCTAAAATTAAAAGCCTGTGTGGTGTTTGCTAAACACTGCCATTTAAATACCATTAGTAATCTCCTGCACCCAGAATGCACCTGTGA
This sequence comes from Anoplopoma fimbria, assembly GCF_027596085.1. Classification (NCBI taxonomy): domain Eukaryota; kingdom Metazoa; phylum Chordata; class Actinopteri; order Perciformes; family Anoplopomatidae; genus Anoplopoma; species Anoplopoma fimbria. The sequence goes on along the minus strand of NC_072452.1, from coordinate 10,799,998 downwards.
AAACACTTGTAATCAATTAGAACACAATTAATACATCTCAGATGTGTGCAACAAGGGGGCACATTTTTGAGAGACAATTAGAGGACCTTGCCTGCAATATAATGTATTTTGTTTACAATACAATATAGTAACTATGTTCATGTCATCTTCAGTTACAGTGAGTTAAAGTGAGTATTGAGAATAATCACATTGCATTTGTGTTGAAAGTCTTTATTTACAGCATGACACGAATGAAAAGGCCAAAGGCTCTAGATAATAGTGTTTTTGTTGGCATGTGGAAAGAGCTATTTATTTGGTGTTGTGTGTGAAGTTGTGATGCAAAAACGTGTTTATGTTTTGGGATCTTGTGTGTAGAGTTTCAACAAAGAGGGCCTGCATACTTTCAGAAATTGTGTTTTAGTAATTGCAAAAGAAAATATGAATCAATCCCCAGTTCTTGTCTAGCTGGAGACACATGTTGCTTGTTATCCTCCATCTCTCTCCCCCCTGGTCTGCTCTCTGCGGTCCACATTCTAGTCAATCACGTAAAAAAAAAGTGCTGAGTTGTGCTTTTTCATGCTCGACCATATACAAGTCATGTTAAAAGTCTGCACTTGTCCCTGAAATCATCATTCATTTTTATATGTAAAGCCTACCTGTACTTTTTTTTATTACTCTGTGGTGTGTCAAAATGTATTATGTGAAAAAGGAACAATGTAGCTTAACATCTGTAAAATTTGTTATTGACGTTGCATCATATTTTATTTCTCAGTTCAGTTCAAGTACACTTGACTGTGGAAACATCAGGAATCCTTGTGTCTGATTCTTCTTTCTTCATATACAGCAGGTAAAATAAGTATTGAACACGTCACCATTTTTCTCAATAAATATATTTCTAAAGGTGCTATTGACATGAAATTCACCAGATGTCGGTAACAACCCAACGAACTGAGCTGAGCTGAGAAATAAAATATGATGCAACATCAATAACAAATTTTACAGATGTTAAGCTACATTATTCCTTTTTCACATAATACATTTTGACACACCACAGGGTAATAAAAAAAAGTACAGGTAGACTATACATATAAAAATGAATGATGATTTCAGGGACAAGTGCAGACTTTTAACATTTTACATTACATTACAGTCATTTAGCAGACGCTTTTATCCAAAGCGACTTACAATAAATGACGTGTTCAATACTTCTATTTACCCCCTGTATGTATCACAATTTTTTTTTGCCAATGAACTAAACATTTTGGGTTGTTTTTTTCTTCAATTTGTCCTTTTTTAAAAAAAAGCATAATAGTTGTACAATATATAAAATGAATAGTTGTATTCACATAATACTGTAATAAATGATCATTTTACTGCCAGGACACCGGTCTGTCGCTCGGGCTGCGGTGAATCGCTCGCCGATGTCACTGATTGGATGAATCCCAGGAATGGTAGTCGAGCGCGGATCGGATCAGAGGTGGAACATGGCTCTCTCCAGAGGGTTGAGGTGCTGTCAGAGGGTTTTCTCCTGGATACCTGTCCTTATCATCACCTGCGTGGTGCTGTGGTCGTACTACGCCTACGTATTTGAGCTATGTCTTTGTAAGTATGAGACAATGTTGTGATTGTTAATGGCTTCTCTCATTGTGGACGTCGCAGACTGCCGCACAGCAGTGTTGACAAATGTCGTGTTAGATAGAGCAGAGCAGGAAGTGGTTTAGGGTGTGTGTGTTTTGATTAAGTTCATGTGTATTTTAGCTATTTATATATATAAAAAAGGATTGGTTATTGCATTTCTCATTGCCACCAAGAGGTTAGTGTTCATACACAGGCTTATGTCCTGTCTCCTTAAGCTAGCTCCTACCTGTGATCCTGCCTAGTCCTGTTAGCCAATGAATGTTGTTCCTCTTTTGAAAAATCAAAACAGTGTTTGTGGTAACAGTTGCTACACTGTGTCTGGTCTGATGCATCCTTCTTGTGTTTTGTTTTTTTAAATGCCATATTCTTTGTTTTTATAGTTACACTCACCAACACACTGGAAAAAGGTGAGTGACCCTCACATCTGCCGTATTGTCTATGCAATACATTGCGTTTATTTTATTCAATTCAATTCAATTCAGTTTATTTTGTATAGCCCAGAATCACAAATTACAAATTAGCTTCAGAGGGCTTTGCAATCTGTACACATGCAACATCCTCACATACACAGGGAGAAAAAAGGAAGAAACCTCTGGGAGAGCGACAGAGGAGGGATCCTTCTCCCAGGATGGACAGAATGCAATAGATGTCATGTGTACAGAATGAACAACAAAACAGAGACACAACACATTCAATGTATATGACATGAATGATTCATATAATAAGAGTAGTAAGCAGAGTAACGAAGGGGAAAAAATTAAGACTACTTATAATAACAGCAGCAATTATTATAGTAGAATTATAATTATGAAATAGGGAATAATAATAGTAATGTGACTAATAATAATAATGGAAGTAGCAGTGGGTGTCAGCCGGCTCACAGCAGGAGGCACGACTTCAGTCCAGGTACCACAACGATTCATGGAAACCTGCAAAGCGAGAAAGCAAAAAGGGCTTCAGAGTGGAAGCAAAGCTAATATGCGCAATGATACAGGTAATAGTAATAGTAATGTGACTAATATTTATGGTTGTTTAGTAAATGGATGTACCTGTTTGTTGTGCTTGCAGTGGCCTATCTGCTGGTATTTCATGTTTGCTTTGTGATGTTCTCCTGGACCTATTGGAAGTCCATATTTACCCCTCCTGCATCACCATGCAAAAAGGTATCCTGAACTGTCAAAGATGACAGGCTGAACATCACGTTACTGATTAATTTTACCATATAACAAGTCTGTAATGTGAAGGAATATGTATTTGATCATGCATGTTTGTCGCTCTAGTTTCAGCTGTCATACTCAGACAAGCAACGATACGAGATGGAAGAGAGGCCAGATGCTCAGAAACAAATCCTGGTTGAGATTGGAAAGAAACTGCCCATCTTTAGTCGAGCTCAATCTGGAGGTAAATTGTCATCTGAAGTAATTTCCTTTTTTTCCTCAGCAAAGATAGGATTTTATATGGAAATATGCACTTATTTTTTCATATCTCAAAACAAGAGGAGTAGCAAGGGAGGTACATTAGCCACAGTCCGTCATCTTGCACATAATCTTTGAATGTTGAAAAGAAGCATGCTAGGGCAATTCCCTCCATCCAGAGTAATCAGCCAATGCATCTCTTTCATTAGTGCTGATTGCTAAGACTAAGTTCTAGGCTACAGGAAGTAAGGTGAAGGGTAAGCTCATCTCAAATGTCTTCATTCAACTGGCCATCATGTTGTCTCTAGCTATCAGGTTCTGCGACCGCTGCCAGGTACTGAAGCCTGACCGCTGTCACCACTGCTCGGTTTGTGAAACGTAAGTCACTCTTTCCTTCTCAATCCATTCATCTAGAGAGATTGCCCAAGGCAAGGAGATATTTGTTAGCCTGGGTCTGTTGAGATAATTAGAAGGGGTTGATTTGTTGGCACACTATGTCTCAGAGAGAATATCTTAAGGATCAATCAGAGAAGATGTTTACCACAAGGAATCAGACTGCAATCACATGACATGTAAAGAAGGTCGTATGACAAGTTAGAAATGTATGATATAAAAAGTGGTATTAAAGTATTTACTGCTTTAACATAGCTGCTCTACTGTAAAAAAAATGATATACAGAAACAAAATGTGTGGGTTTTTTTTTTAAAAGGTGCGTCTTGAAGATGGACCACCACTGTCCCTGGTAAGTCACTTAGTCTGTTTCACCCTGTTTTAAGGAATGTATGCATTAATCATGTGCTGACCCCCAAATTATTTTTCTTTTAGGGTGAACAACTGTGTGGGCTTTTCAAACTACAAGTTCTTCCTGCTTTTCCTCTCCTACTCCATGCTGTACTGTGTATTCATTGCAGCAACAGTCTTTCAGTATTTCCTCAAATTCTGGGTGGTGAGTGTCATTAGTCACAATGATCACTCATGCTTAACATCATAATGGAGTCATATGACAAAGATCTATTTGCACATAGACAGCACTATTTTTACTAAACCCTGTGTCATGAGTTATAGCTCTCTCTTTTTTTAAAGCCAACAATTTTCTCAAGTTTCTCACTCTCCTGTTTCTCTCTCCCAGGGTGACTTGCCAAATGGGCCCGCAAAGTTCCATGTCCTCTTCCTCATGTTTGTGGCGCTCATGTTTTTTGTCAGTCTCATGTTCCTCTTTGGCTACCACTGTTGGTTGGTGGCCAAGAACCGATCCACTTTAGGTGAGGATTTACATATTTATCAGAGAAATCCCAAGATTAAAAGTGAAGCTGCTCATGAAGCTTCTCTCTCACTACCTGGTGAATGTATTTCCTTTTGTAAAAGTAGATGTGGAGAATTGACATCATATTCTAATTGTTTTTCCTTATCTAGAGGCCTTCTCAGCTCCAGTTTTTATCAGTGGACCAGACAGAAATGGCTTCAATGTCGGCACACGCAGAAACCTGCAGCAGGTTTTTGGAGAGGATCGGAGGCTGTGGTTCATCCCTGTTTTCACAAGGCAAGTTTTTGTCAAAAGACAGCAAGTTAAGATGCATAATAATCCTCAGGTTCTCATTTTGCATTAGCATTTCTTAAATATTAGACTTAGCTCTATAAAAGAAATGGTTTGCATTTGACATAATTAAAATATAGAACCAGAGAACATAAGACCACACAACAAACATGTGATTGTAATTAAAATAGTTAGTTATGTGATAAAAAGGATATGGTTAGTGGATAGGATGGACAATATTAATATGACTGTCTGCAGAATACAGAGTTGTGTTTTATAAGTAGCAGAGTTGGCGCTAATGAACAAAATGTAGAATGAGGGATTGGATCAGTGGCGGGGACGAGGTAAAGGTCATGGTTCCTTAACTGGCTTCCATCTTCTTTTATGCACTGGACACGTCAGCCAAGGGAACGGCCACTACTTCCCCTTGAAGAATCGGAGTTCTGAGTCCCACAACCCCTTATTAGCTAATGAGGACATGTGGGATGAGTCGGATGATGGCTCTGAGGAAGGAAGCTTGGGTGAGTCACTTTAATTTTGTCATATGCATATTTAAACATCCACCTTTCTTCGAAGTTCCTCAAATGCAAACTGCTTTTCAATACCTCAAAACTGAAATAATGTTGAATAAAGTTGAGACATCACCTGATAAACTGGACCAATAGTTGTTGAGTGTGTCTAACCTCAGTAAATGTGCCAATACAACGAATATAACTCCTATTCCATGAAAATGTATGGATTACGAACTTTTGATTGGTAATGAATTTTAATATGTGCTCTGAATTCGTGTTTTATTTTTTAAATGTCGCTTGAATTGGCTAACAAAAGCCTTTCCCCAACTATCACAATATTGAAATGATATGAAAGCCTTATGAAGTGATAAATAGAATCCCCTCAATAAAAACAAAATACAACAAGAATTTAGAGCCTGGATTATCCGATGTCCAGATTTATATTCAGGAAATGTATGCAAATTAGCACAAATTTCAAAATAGAATTCCTCATTTGTATGTTATAACATTTCAGAAAACTTGTAATTCAATTTTTTAAATATTTTTTTATATAAGCAATCAACTGAAGAGGTTTCATGGTGATGTCTTTTAGTAAAATGCTTATTTTAACTAGAAGTTATTAAGCTTCAGTAAATAACCAAACAAAAAGTTTAATTTGTCTTCACATAAAACGTGAGAATGTCTATTATAACTCACTTGTTTTCTCTAATTCCATTATACAAAATACTTAAAAATTTGAGCAGTTGACGTGGATCCATCTTAATAAATATATATATACCTCCCACCTTTGCATACTCAGACTGTACTAGGAACACACCTAAAAACAATAACTTTAGTCTCCACCAAAAGCAGTAAGAAGGACACACTTTGTCACTGAAGTAAAAAATACATGTGATTCTGACAGTGAAACCGACCAAAAGAACAAATGTGTTTGTGTTCAAACTTTCGTGTTCAAATTCAATAGCCTCTAGGCACTAATCTCCACCAGCACAACAGTTTTAACCAAACTATTCTGCTGCCCCCTGGTGGTCATATGCAACATAACGTTAATTACTGTAAGAGCTGAATCAATTTCAACAAACACTGATGAAATATTGTATGCTGAAATTTCCTTGTTTTTGTCTTTCTTTCCAGTTGAGGACCAAGACCCCTCTGTTACCATAGAGATGGAAGGATAGTAGTTTAATTTAGGGACAATCTACAATCGTACAGAGGACACAGATTAATATCACACACACACGAGGCAAATGCATTCCAAATCATGTGGATGTTCAGACACTGAAAAAAAAAATCTGAAGGGGGCCAAACGTGTGGATTAAAACCTGCAATTGGGTTGTTTTTGCCCACTTTTACCCATGTGTTTTACATAATGATGAATAGAGTAACTTAATGGACAACCAGTAGCATCACCTCTCCTCTCATGGACAAACAGTATCATTGTGATCCGGTCAAAAAACTTGTCAAATATTACCTGTTGTATATGTGTATCCTTCTGGTTGTTCATCTCAAGGCACTGGCCTCTGTGGGATTATTAATTAGTGTTAATTGGGAAGCTTTGGTCTGGCACTGTACTACTTTATATGCCTCTGTTTCATTGTTGGGCCGGGGGTTTACAGTGTTCACACCTTCTATCTGTGAAGGGTGGTATTTAAATTGACGCCCGTAATGCTCCAGACGTCTCTTATAGTGATTCAGTTTTCTGGCCTCATCCAGTTTGGGTCTTAAAGCATATTAACATAGGACCTTTTCTTTTTTTTATGACCATAAGCATATTGTTATACCTGACTTGACAGCCGCCTTATTAATATATTTATTCTTGTGTTTTGGGAGTCCATGTCTCCTAAGAATGTATGCAGCACCCTGCTTGTGAATAGACGGTGCCAACATTCTGGGCACTTATTTAAGAAATAACCTCTCATATTATGCTTTAATACAGTACTTCAGCTGATCTGATCGGAATGGTGACAGTAATAAAAACAGAACCAGTATATATTTGTAGCTTTGGTTCACAGCTACAGCTCACTGTGTTTTAAAAATGAATCCTGAAATCTAAACCAGAGAATTACAGCAAACTTAAAGGTATATTATGCAGGAACTTCCCAAAAAAACAATGTATAGACTCACAAAAAAAAAGTAATCCATCTCAATCATCACTTATGATTACCCATGAGAAGTTTGTGTCAGTGTCTGTATCTGTAATTTATCTTTCCCTCTTACTTTGCTGTGTTCGTTTCTGGGCGTCAGCTCTTGTGCACAGGTGTGAACCAGTCAGCCGATAACAGCGTACAAGTGAGGTCAGGACTTTATCAAAAGGTAGTGAGCAGGTTAAACTGCTGTGTCCATCTCTCTCTGTCTGTGACATGAATGTATAAAGAGCTGCAGGTCTGTGTGTCTGTTTGACCAAAAGCCGGGGTGACACACATACACAAAAGCACACACACACAAACGCACACACAGGCACCTTCCCGCAGAGTTGTACGGAGTGTGGGTGTGTTTATTAATGCTTCAGAACGTCACCACAGCGAAACAATTGGGATATAACTTTTTATTTCTCTGTTTCACGCCACTCCCTCTCTTCATCACTCTCTAGCTCGCTTGACCACCACTGCTCTCTCGCTCATTTGAATGTTGTGTTTACAAACAGTCAGAGAGACTTGCTGCATAGTATACCTTTTTAATAGGATAATAATAATTTATCGTTGGAGTCATATCCTGAATATACTGTATAGCTTGACATCATTATATGATGTTCGCCACATATTGCTTACTAAAATAATTGCAGTGAACAGTTTAATTTTACTATATGGGATGAGCATACAAGACAAACTGTGATATACAGTTTTTTAAATAATTATCATAAACTTGTTTTCTACCATATCAGCCATCCCTAAAGTAACACTTGGAACGCAAAATGAAATTAGCTTTTTATCATAAAGGCACAAATAAATTATAGTAGGGACACACTAGGTTATTCTACTGTGTCTGTTTTCACTTTTATCTTTTTAAACATGCAGATAACTGTATATACATATATATATATGACTGATCCTCATCCACTGGTTGGTAGAGGTCAGCGCTCTTCTGCAATAGTATGTTTTCATTTTTTTTCTACATGTCTTTATGTATTGTGAAATTTTTAATACCAATGATACAGATTTGTCTCATGGAGAGCGTTTGGTTTATGGGGTTGTGTATTTATCCAGTGTACTTAGTTGAAAACTATGTCTTTAATGGAGTACACATATTCATTTAGTATCAGTAAACAGTTAGGCCTTTTGTCAAACCTTGATGCTGTTAGATCTTCACACATCAACTTGCCTCACCAGATCTGTTTTTCTACTATGTTGGGAAAGCAAAATCAAATGCTGCTCAAGTCTGAGCAATACATAACACTAATAATTTCTTGATTCAAACTGTGGTTTTTATCTGAGGTATGATTCAGTGTTTGAAAGCATGTATAAAACATTAGGAAAGATGTGGATGTTGAGTGTTTCATGTAGTCTTGCGTCTATTTATCATTGTAATCTTCAGCTTTTTTTCCTGTGTATTGAGTTTACTGATTCATAACTGCTGCAGGCAGTGTTTGTATATTTTGCCCCATCAAGTGAAACTTAAATTAAACTGTTGAAGCAATGTGCTTTTATCAAGTAGTAGGATATTTATAAAATGAGAAGATGACAAATTATACCCATATTGCGGACAGGAGTTCAATATTGCTAGAGCACATACAGTACGGTCTCTTTTGAATTGTCTTTGGAGTATGTGATTGTGGCGCTTCCCTTTTTAAAAACTCTGAACTATTAAAAGAACTGATATTGTTTCATTTTGTCCTTTAACAAATATAAATTCTTTATTTTCCACCAGTTGTAACATGCAAAATAAAATCATCTAAGTCGAACTTTTTATATGGTTCAGTATTGTCCTCTTTCTTTAGCATGAGAATACACAGCAAAAAATTAATAAATAAAGTCAGAGTAATAATTTTTTATCAAGTTTTGGAACTTTGGAGAGAGAAAGTAGCAGTATTTGGCACAACACGGAGAACATGAGATACATTTAAATAAACAAGACAAAATATACTCAAAAACAATTTCATGTTCCTCAGGTTGTCCTCCGTTCAGTCAGTGCCAAAGTACCTCTGTCCAAAATGTGTCGGAGCCACAGGGTGAACCTCCGTGGTCAAGATGGTGATGTCAGGGAACTCCTGGATTATAGATTTGGCTCCTAGGAGAAAAAGTAAAGAATATTACTAACCTGACCTAAGATATCCAGCAACACTGCTGCTAATAGTAATTAGTAAAGAATAGTGTCTGAAAGTGATACAAAACCTGAGAATCTAACAGACAAAGTCAAACATATTTTCTAAGATCAGGTTGCCAGAGGATGAATCCTGATGTATGTGTTCCACGTCCATACTGACGTTTTCAGCTTGCCTAACAAAGGAGACAGGCTACCTAAAAAACTAGTGACCAAATTCGTGCCAGCCTCAGTTATACTGTACAATAGCAGAGCCTAACTACTGTTGAGGCTGATTAAAGCTGAAAAAGTAAAAAGGCAGTTGAGCCCGGGCTTCTTGATAATATTTGGAGTCCAGTTCAATACATTACTGAAATGCTGAAAACACGAGTCATACAGAACCAAAAAAGTTGCTGAAAACCAATTTATCCTGAACGGCAGTTGACCGTATGGTTAACAAATACACACAAAGAGAGAGATAATAAACATGTCTCTGCTAATGGATATCCTTTTTTAATCCTTTCAGCTGGTATACAAGTACAATACATCTAATTTGTTCCAAGGAAACTTTTTAAGAGACAGATTTGCCAGTTTGTTAACCTAATGGACTAAACAGAAATTCAGATTTATTTTGTTGTAAATGAAAATGATCGTAGTGAATGGTGTGCCAATTCCTTAGGCATCCTACATTATCCAACATGTTGTCGCTAGAGTGCTGAAAATGTTTTGGCAACATGCCGTTAAGATTTTAATATTTCTTGTGCTAAAGAGGACATTTTGTCACAATGTTGGCACTAGAAGCAAGGTCAAGGGGTTAAAAAAATGTAATCTTTCTCTTGTGAACCATGAATACCAACATTAAATGTCTTTGCAATCTGGCTGATATTTGACAGAGAGAAACCTACTCCAGTACAACACTATTTCTGCTCCAATTTAAAAAGAATCTGCTTTGTTTGTTGCACTGCTGAGCAGGATCTGCAGTGTGGTTACCAGCAGTATATTGTAAGGAGACAATGATACACCAGGAACAAGAGTGGAGAGGAGATTCGAGACAAAGTGTGTAATCTGATGGGTAAACAAAAGTAAATTGGCGATGAGCTGGCTGCGGTGGTTTTACCATGAGGCGTGGAGAAGAGGCTGAGGAGGATAATGTGTCTGGGCTGGACTCCGTGCTCTATCAACACCTTGACCGCCTCAATCACAGTGTTCCCAGTACCTGCAGACACAGAAAATGTAAGGTTTGACACAAATGTGTTCATTTAAAACTCACTCACTTTTACCATGTTAAAGGTTAATAATGCAACATGATTTTTAAATTAAATTAAAAAAGGGTTAAAGTAGACGGTTTGCACATAACAAAATGGTACTGGAGCTGTGTGCTGATCGATCTGCCCATGAGTCAGTGCACTTGGCAGGCTTTCATTTCTGACGCTTTTAACATGCATCAGTGTAACCATATGTTCCGTCACTCTGACATGATGAAGCATACCTTCAAACCGGCTTGGTCCCCGTCACATTTTTTCAAAAACAGCAGGAAAATGCTGCTTTGTCACACTGGGAAGCCAGGGCTATTAAGATACTATTTCTGCCGGCCCTCATTATGCTATTCAGCAGCTTGGTGGCTATCTCCCAGGCAGTGTATAATTTCCCCCATGAGAGCTATAATTATCAGAACAGTGTGAATGGGCCGGTCTGATGTGGTAATGCAGACTTGCCGGTGAAGGTCAATACAAGGGAGATTTCTCAAAATGAAAAATACATGAAAACGTTTTTTTTAGTTTTTTTTACATTTGCACAACAATAGACATTTCTTGACATTTATGTACAACTGAGGGCCGTAAACTGGACTCATCAGTTAGACAAACGGTGCTCAGCCCTGTGTTACTTACTAAGGATGGGGTACATGAGCAGCACTTTTCTTCTGTACACGTCTGGAGGGAACTTGGCATAGTAGACCTTGGCTTTCTGTGTCTCCTCATCACTCTGGATGAGGATCTTACCGATGCGGATGGAGCGGCAGCAGTCCCGGAGACCCTGCTCCATGGCCTCACCTGTTGGGAAACACGAGGAGCACAGCTTCGATCAAAAAAGGTGTGTATTCAAGTACAATTGTTGTTAGGAACCAGTTTGGCAGCATTTCTTTTTTTAGACATTTTACATTTTCTGCCGTAGCATTGCTGTCATAAGAGGATAATATAGGGTTTGCAATAACCGCATATGGTTTAGCATTTGACAGCGATAAGAGTCTCATTAAATCTGACGGAGAGAGAAAGTGAGAGTTGCTGACTGCTATGCCTTCAGAGAATATGTTCTGCAAAGTACAGAATTGCCCCATTATTTAATATCAACATTTTCAATAAACTTCCAGAGCACACAGTGACCTGACCTGATGAATATGTGCAGAAAAGAATGTACAGCTCGAGTGCAGTCGGCACAAATCACATGTTCATGTAAGACATGATACATGCCTTTACAAAGGAGACTCTAATTTGGTAGGTGTGTGACGGCAGGTTTAACTTACCACTCCTCATTATGCTGACTCCACAGTTGCCTCTTTCAAACTTGACTCCTTCATACTTGTACCCTGAAGAGACCAGAAAAGTACGAACATTCACAAATGTAGCTGTATTGAAATAGCCCACTGGTCATACATGCTTGAGGGTAAAACACTGGATGGGAGCCCTGCACCTTTTTTTTTTTCATTTTCGTTATGATAATCTGTGAGCTTTTAAATGGTTATGAAATGCTGGAGCTCAGTTTTGACTTGGTTATTAGAGAGAGAGATTCTCACCTGTTGGCGTGGTTACAGTGCACTCTGAGTAGGGGAGCTGATTCAAACCCTCTTCAACTACTAGTCTGATCTGTTGTTGGGAGAAAGAAAAAAGCTTACAGCTTGTAGTTTCTAAGCATAAGCTTACAGTATGTAGTATAAAGTCACAATCTTACCAGTCGATCAGCACAAAACACAAAGTCTCCTCTGCTGGTTGTCCTGAAGAAATGAATATAAAAGTTTGGTTAGATAGTTATTATGTACATTTCACAAGGGATGCACCAAACCGTCTTTTTGTCTCCTGTTATGATACAGAAATGAGGAACTGATCCTATACCAGTGCCCTCTTCCAATTCGACTTCCCCTCACAGTGTGGAGCCAATTGGGAACATTCCTCTATGTGTAAGGTGAGGTAAATGAGGCTAAGACTACACAAAACATTATTTTGATGCTTATTTTGATGCTTGATGAAAATGTTAATTATATCATTCTAGATAGTTTTTAAAATGATTATTTATTAAAACAGTGACCATGAAAAAGTATAGAACCTCTTAACATCCAGTTGCTATTATTTTGCCTTTAAGTAGTTTCGAGGTGGGAAAATCAGTTTGTTCCACACCGTCTTACCAGTATCACATAAACTGGACATCCTTCTTGAGCTTGTTCGAGTTCTTCGTATACGATGTTCACACTGTGTGAAATATTTGTCATATATGGTATTGTTGTTAACTCTGGGACGTCCACTGGATATTAAAGACAAGCACCAGTTTCCATGAATTTTTTGTCTGGCAAAATAGTTGAAATAACTCTGCTCCCAGCAGACCACATGACCACATGACAATAATAACATGACAATAAAAACCTGTGCAATACATTACACATTACACTGTGCAATAATAGTTAAAAAAGTTAAAAATAGTTAAAATAGTTGTTGTTTTTTTCTCTGTCTGTAAATATAATATTTCAGTTATTGTTGTTTTTTCTACTGTTTTTTTTTAATTGCTTATTTATAATACTTGTTTTATTTTTTTTTTCATTTTTTATTTTTAGCTTGTCTTCTTCTACTATGTCTCTTGTGTGCACTTTACTCTACGCTGTTGTAAGTCTGCAAATTTCCCCGCTGCGGGACTAATAAAGGATTATCTTATCTTATCTTATCTTATAAAGCGTTTGACAGGATCAGTCATCACTACCAATGTGCTTATATCCATCAAATACACAGACCGATATATTATTAATTTATTCAAACTTAGGGCAGGCAAGGAAGACAATATATGTTTCAAGTATAGTGTATATGTTTCAATATAGCCCACTGTATGTGATACAGTTATATGAGACTTGACTGCAGAGTTATGATACTGTGGCCTTGTAGCAGAGGCTCAATAATTACAGGCTGGCTACTCAAAGTTGCAATTGCGGAGTGTGCATTTGTTAGAATGATCTCCATATGTTCCCCAACTCTTGATGCGAATGATGATGCCTGAGACAAATGATCAATTTGCTGCACTTTAATCCAATACACATTTGCCTGTGTATGTGTGTTAGTATGTTTGGGTTTGTGTGGTTCTGAAAGGTAAACAATACAGTGTTAACAATAGTTCACTTGTAATGCCATAGCCTTAAATAGCTGCATATCCTATGGATTAACAGCTGCCCCCTCTCTCTGGAACTCTCTCCCCAAACACATCCGAGACTGCAATAATCTTTCAATGTTCAAATCTGAAATCAAAACCCACCTCTTCAAAACTGCTTTTAATGTCTGACTAATGCTGTGTGTTTTAAGTTTTAAGTTTTTAGTGTGTAGCTTTTATATGCTGTTTTTAAATGTCTGTAAAGCGTCTTTGAGTACTCTGAAAAGCGCTCTATGAATAGAATGTATTATTATTATTATCATTATTATTAAAAACAGGCCTTTTCCTTTAATCAAAGGCTGAATACAAAGTGCACTGCTGCTCTTTGCACATGAGCATCTGACCTTTTGTTTTGAAAGTGACTTAGAAGTATTGTGTTATTCCTATTGGTTGTGGTTTGCATGCCAGGATGGGAGAGTAGGGGGGGACTCACTTGTCTCTGATTATGGTCTGTAATTCACGGATCTGGTCGTTCAGAGGGAGCAGTTTAAGCTGAGGTCCCAGGTTGTCCTGGCTGTCAGTCTGTATGGAGGCATCTGTGGGTTCAGAGCTGTTCACTGCAGGAACAACACTAACACTACCAACATTACCACCACTGCTGCTGCTGCTGCTGCTGCTGTTTGCAAACCGCACTTGCTTCATCGGATGCTCCTGTCCACTGCTCACATTGTTCAGCTGCTGATTGTGGCATGGCATCCTGAGTTTGAGATCTTTTCCCCTCCTTAATACTGAGCTAAAGCCGGACCACGTTCCCAGTTGAACCGCAGTCTGACAAAGGAGACAACGTGTCTGTGCTTCAGCTGCGACCTGCTGTTTAGAAGTGAGGTTATCGTGGTCACGTGGCTACTTTAACAGGAAACACTGCTCGCGACACATTCACGTACCTGTCCCCGCTCGATCCTGTCGTGTTGAACTCTAAACTACAGCTTTATCTTTCCTCTAAAACGTGGTGTCAAGTGCTGCGGCTCGCGGGCTAAGCTGTGACACTGACAGCATTTGGCGAGGACCGGATGTGACGTATATCCGGCGCATGAACCCGACTTCCGCATTCGACAACATGGCGCCGATGTTGGTGCCGCTAAAATGCGGCTTTCACTTCCAAAGGAGAAGATTGGCGCTTCTCCTTCGACAGACGAGCTCGTACCACAGCTGGGACAGAAGCCGCCTTCACAACGGGGCCGAACATAAACGACAAAGCACATATCTGGTGAGTGGGGAAGGGTCGGTTAACCGGAGAGGACACCGTGTTTCTGGTGGGACGGTCACTGCGCATGCGCAAAGACGGGAAGCGGCTGTAACTAACTTTTAGAGAGGATTTGGTTGCTTTGTTTACAAGAGCGGTGAATGTCATGTTAGTGTGTTAATCAGCCTTGAACACCAGTTAACTAGCAGTGTTATTGAGCAGGGTGAATGGTGAACGTCACATTTATTAGTCACATTACTATTATTATTCCCTATTTCATAATTATAATTCTACTATAATAATTGCTGCTGTTATTATAAGTAGTCTTATTATATTACATTACATTACATTACAGTCATTTAGCAGACGCTTTTATCCAAAGCGACTTACAGGAAGTGTATTCAACATAGGTATTCAAGAGAACTACTAGGTAGATGATATGAATCATTTATGTCACATACATTGAATGTGTTGTATCTCTGTTATGCTGTTCATTCTGTACACATGACATCTATTGCATTCTGTCCATCCTGGGAGAAGGATCCCTCCTCTGTCGCTCTCCCAGAGGTTTCTTCCTTTTTTCTCCCTGTGTATGTGAGGATGTTGCATGTGTACAGATTGCAAAGCCCTCTGAGGCAAATTTGTAATTTGTGATTCTGGGCTATACAAAATAAATTGAATTGAACTGTAGGATCTGCACTTTGGACCCTAGATGTGACTGTTTGCGAAGTAAAACAATAACCGCAAGAGTCCCACTGTCCGCTGGAAACTGTCACTATTCACTAATCTAGTGGTGTGGCTGGTCAGTGGCACCAGTCACGTGTTATTGTGTCAGTCAATGTAAGATAAGACGGTCTGTCACGTGATGTTATTCAGCACACACAGTCTGTTATTGATTCTTCATCAACTTTACTTTTAGATAATCCTTTATCAGTCCCACAGCGGGGACATTTACAGGTTTACAGCAGCATAGAAGATAGTGCAAACAAGAGACATAGTAAAAAAAATACAAGATCAAAAATAAGTATTTTAAATGAGCAATAAAAAAACAGTAAAGAGTCCATAGTAACTGAAATATTATATATACAGACAGAAACTATTATAACTATTGTATTGCACAGTGTATTAGTGTCATTAGTTATTTTTACAACAAGTTGACTGCCACATGCATAGATCCATCTGGCTGAACCTGATGCAGTCTAGTGTTACAGCTCTGCCATGCGTCCTGCCTTCATCAACGTTGGTTTACTTATATTTTCATTTTGAAGACTGTCGTTTTTGGTTGCTCAGTTGTTTTGCACAAACCACAAGTTGGTCAAAGTAACCCTAAGTTTGAGAAATTCAAGTGTATTCTCAGACAAACAAATCACACATTTACAATGAATATAACGTGTGACATTGGTTTAAGATAGCAAATATACAAACTTACTGTCTCGTAACAAATAAGGCTTTGTTTCAAATATGTTGTTTGTAGTATTTGATCACATAATGTAGAGCAGAGGTTGGATTGCACAATGTCCTCATGGAGATATATAAGTATCTAATATTTGCCCACTCTCATCAATACAGATGTCTTTGTATAAATGTAGGTTTAACACCGGGGGAGTGTAGGCTCAGTATGGGATCTTAAACCACCCACTGTATCTTGCATGATCAAGCACTTGGCCTCTGTTGGCAAGTTGATAGTTTCATCACTCTTAAACAGTGTTTGAATTCAGGTTCAGGTTCACAGGCTCACAAAAGATGATGTAAAAGACAGTATTTCTGAACATCATGTCACTAGTTGTGAACTTGCTATAACTGATTTCATGTTGGTTAAAATGAGTAGTATAAGGGACATATATTCATGGTCAAAGTTATCAGTTATCAACTACTCCTTTGATCTTATATTTGTTCAGAATGTCCCCTATCCTCCTGTAATATTTAAACCCTGCCTTAGGTGACTTTAATGTGTGAGACACATTGATGTGTTTAGTGCTTGTTTTTATTTTAATTAAATGTGTTTGCAGTTTATCATACCCTTTTTTGTGTTTCATTCTGATTGTGTTTCAGTGTGTCTGACTATAAAAACATCCATACAAATAAATCAGCAGAAATTCAAAACATTAGTCAAACAACACTCTTATTTTTCTGATATGTTTCAGCTGAGTTCCCCTCCACACCTACGAACAGCAACATGGAGTACAAACAGGAGCGAAAACAGTCGGCAGATTTTGGAGGCCGTAAAAGTAAGTATGTTTGAGAAAGAACCGTGAATCATTTGTGTTATCAAAGTCAAAAGGATAATAACAACAATGATGTTTCCACAGCATTTGCAGATTACAGACAAAAGAACATGTTGGCACGGAAATGCAGGAGGAAGGCTAAATGCAGATCCCAAAAATGTGGTGAGTACAGGACCTTCTCTTCACAGCTAATGGGTTTGGTTTGGTTAAAATTAACTCCGGTCCTTTAGCCAGGTTAGTATGTTTCATTTTGGCTAGTGTGAAAGCTGTAACTCGAACCCTGGTAGGGACTAAACAACTGAACCTGGACCTCTTGGAAAAAGGTGTTAAAACTGCTTTTATTAAACACGACTCCGTATACATTGTCAGCTCATGAATTCCATTAAAAAGTCCCACAGTAATAAGACCCGAATCGTTACTGTACAACACGCCTCCTTTTCGTCCAGTCTGCCAGTTATTATATATAATCAACATAAATATACACATCAGCAGCATTATAGTGCTGCATCCACTTCAGTCACCTATACATCTATTCTTTATGCTGGACTTTGATTAAGCCACGTGGGTCCTGATGATGCAGGATGACAATCACCAACACTGTCCGATCAACAAGTTACCTCTCAGTGTGTATAACTTCATGTTTACACCTCTTGGTTTGTATGTAAAAGTCAGTGTGAACAGGAACCGAACCAATACTAAAATGCAACAATGTATAATTTGTTTCTTGGTCCAGACAAATGAACTGAACTACAGGTGTGAGAGCCCCCTTATAGTCTTTGGTCATTAAAACTGTTTTGGATGCTATTTTTAAGGACCAATTTATCATAGGCACTTGAAACAAAACTCACATGTGAAATGAAAATAATGCAGTTGACTCAAGCTGCAGATAAAAAAAATTTTCAGTATTGATTCATCGAATAACTACATTTTGGAATCTAAAAGTTAGGGACAAGAAAACGTATGAAAAACCATTGACTAATTGATTTTTTGACTTATCATGTGAGGTTTGACTTAAACATTGCTTTCCTAACTTATGAAAATCATATGTAACAAATAAATACATAAATATTCATTTAAATATTTATTATTAAAAAAATAAGAAACTTGGTTTAAAAAATTAATCTAAATTATTATTATTTATTTGTTCTTTTTTTATTTTCTACACTATATATGTTTAGTGTATAAAAATACTAGCTACGATGAAGTCAGGCATACAGTCTTAAATGATACATTAACTGGTCTCCACATGTAGTACACGGACCTCAGTTGTGCATTCAACTGCTAATGTTAATCCTCTCTTTGCAGTGTCACGTACTGCTTCATTGTATTTGATTAAAGGCAGGTGTTGGGCACAATCTCATTGTAATTTGCTTGGAGGCTCTGCCATACAGCAGCGTTGTAACATGGTGCCACCATATTGAGTGGATTAGAGGAATTACTGCATATTCTTTGGCCTGTGGAGAGTCCCTGTGGCAGGTGTGCGGTGGAGCATGTGTAAACAGCCATGTTGGCACCAGTGGGCTCTCAAACTCAGCTGGGATGACAGCCCAGGTGTCTCCTGGGACTTGTAGTGTCAGACTGGACCTCCAGGTCCACCTGGAGACTCTGCTGTTGTTGTTCCTCCCAGGTCTCCCAAGAGACTTCCATTGACATTTGATGTCCCATGTGTCTGCCCAGAGAGCAATCTTCAGGTTATTATGATTGTCACATTAAAATCTAAATGGAAGGTTGTTGCCAATATTGGCAAACATTAGGTTGGTTGAAAGCTAACATTGTAGTATAGAATTGGTAACGTAGTTTTAATCGTTTGCCCTGTATATTACAGAGTAACTAAGGGTATTGGGATCTAAGAAGAGGCTTTGCTTTTGTTTTCTTCTTCACAGATGAAGGAAGTGAATTCAAGAGAGATCCTGTCTGCGATGCTGTCTTACGTGTGGCCAAAGGATAGACCAGACCTGCGGGCCCGTGTTGCCATCTCTCTGGGCCTGCTTGCTGGAGCCAAGGTAAGTTTACAGACATGTCATGGGTAATACAGTTTATAACGCTAATTTGATCTGTTGGATCGGTGATAAGCGGTATTATTAATGTTTACCCTACAACTGAATATAGATTAATTCAAAGTCCAGCTACCTCATATTGAGGAAGAGGCTCCAGTCCCCTTCTCATATTTTGTGACACAACTGTTTCAAAGGTTATGCTTAGATTCTCTCTCTTCTATTAGAAGTAAATCATAACAATTGATGGTGTAAATAAGAATATTCTGTATCTCATAACATGATCAGAGCACTAATCTTAAGTGATTAAAACAAATAAGACAATACAAATAATAACCCTTTAAGTCACAGTAACAAATATTGCTCACACCTGAATGTTTCTATGCCACGGACGACATTGCTGATGCTTTTGACGGTTACAAGTATTAGGGGGAAAAAAGATGTGGACTGCCATTAGCTAGGTTGATGCCATGTAGGTCATTGCAAGCTTTGTGGTAACTTGAATAACATACTCTTCACACACTCCAGCCTTCACTCATCATCCGCTTCCACAGTTTCAGAGTCCTTTTTGCAAGCTGCTGCTCGTTTCAATTAGTCCGTGTTTTGCAAGAAAGTGTAGAAGTGATGCGTCATAGACAATTGGAAATTTGAAGTGGTGATTATTCATTTTTACTCAGGTAAAAGATATAGAACTCCAGAGATGGGTGCCTACAGTGAGGCACTAAAAGACAATTCAAGGCTGCTGCTGACGTCATTTAAACCCACAGGATTATCAAGTGTCAGAAATCAATCTTTTAACTTTGTACTTTTGTCTGGTCATGTCTGGTTTAGTTATTTGTCAGTGGCACATCATTGCAGTTTGCCACTGCTGACAGAAGAGAGGCTTGATATTAAAAGCCTGGCTGTGTGGTGGGTTTGCACTCAAGTAAGGTGCTCTGTTTATCAGCTGAGAGTTGGCTGCTCACTATTTATTTCATTCATGACCGACAGTATTTATGTCGGTTGAAAATTAACCTTGGAGGGGAAAAAGCAGTGACATTTGTGAAAATAATAAAGGGTTAATGCCTCACTATTTGCAGTTACACAGTTTAAGACTACATACAAACCACTTAATATTTCATCCTCTGTCTTTTATTAATATAAAAAGTGGATAGTACATTTGAGGTGTCTTCTAGTCACACCAGGACATCAATCAGGCATCTGTTCTTCCAGCATTTGCATATAAGTCTACCTCTAGTTTCAACACCTTTGTCTTATTTCTAAGCATGACATTTGAAACACTCACCTTCCCAAATGACTATAGGAAATATAGCTCATGTGAATAAATGTCAACTGCCAATTTATTCAGGTAGGTTTGGATTAGTGCTTGCTGCTCATAAAAGTCCTAAATATAAATATTCTATTGCTTCAGGAGCGTTAGAAAAGAATAGCCGGTGGTTTTAGCTTAAGAGAAAACACCAGGGCTGAACATTTCATTATTTTGTTGTCATTGCTGGCAAATGTTGGTGTCTGAGCTGCTGTCGTGGCTCTTGGCTATTTCAAGATCAACCATCACCCCTAATCATGGCTTTATAAACTGCATACCTCAGCTTGTTGTCCTTGAGAAGGTTGATAGTCTTGTTGTCTAAATGTCCGACTCTGTCACAGTACAGTGTAATACTACTTCAGTACAGTCTGATGCCAAAACACATCAAAGCATGGGTCTAATTCCGTAAAATATTTGCAATCAGGTGTAAAGAACCTGTGTAGAACTAACAACTGTGTACTTTTAAAAAGACTTTTAAATAATTATTTGCAAGCTTCAATCAGTGTGTGATATCTTTCCTCTTTCTATGTTGATGGTCTCTAATTTACACCCTGGAAAACAATCACAAAATCACAGCTCCTAAATAAGCATGTACTGCTGCCACTCAGCATGTTTGAGTGAATGTGCTGAGGAGGAGAGAACACGCACACACATGCCATCCAATCTCCTCCTCCTATTTCCCTGCTTGGCTGGAGTTAGCCTCGGTTTCTGCAGTGTGTCTGTTTGAACTGAAACCACCAGCAGTGTGGAGACAATTTTTAAATCAACTGAATAATTATGTGGTTACAGTGCATCACACCTTTGCACTCCGCAATATCAGGGACATTTTCATTTCCAATAACTGATTATATATATGCTCCTGTTTTCCTTGGCCTCAAATGAAGCCCTCTTGCTTCTGTGTGTCATACTATAAGCTAAGGCTAATTCTATATAGCCTAGAGCCTCTCCGTCACTACTTGACACAATATCTCTATTTTGAGATGACATCGGCAGGTACAGATTGACATGGTGTTGATCTAATCTCCAGTTGGCCATTATTGGATTAAAAGAGCAGATCCAACCTTATCATGTATTAGTGGTAAAATTGAGGGCTTGTTTTGTCCCTGTTATAATAGGCCCAGGCAATTTTTTTTGTGTCATATTCTGTTGTCTAGGTAGCAAATATATTGTTTCCCCTTGTGGGGGTCAGAGGACCTCTATTGTCTGAGTATAATACCCAAGTGTATTAAGCGAGAAGCCCCGGGGATGGAGCTTTTGAAGTGTATTATTAGGTGTCCTTTTACATTAGCAGGGTCGATGGGTTTATTTTAGACCCTGCTAATGTAAAAGGGTCTAAAATAACCCATTTTATACCCTTGTTTTTATATAATTGCTATACTTTTATTTTTATCAAATTTATATCGCGCAAAAGTTGACGAGAGTAAAGGAACAAAAAGAAAAAGTAAAAAAACGCGCCCTCCCCCGTGTTAGAGGTTGAGAGGTTCAAATGAAATGGGTTTCAAATGAAAACAATCTGCTGTGTTCTCTGGCTGTCCTAATGTGTTGCAGAGCGCCTTCCTGAGTCACACAGCTGTCCCTGTGCTTTTAATTAGCCCTAATAACCATTTCTATTCCATTAGCAGGAAGCCCCAGCTACCTCAGCAGCATTAGCACAACCAGTCAAGAAGAATACACGCTCACACAGCATACAATAAATACATACATACATCCATATATAGCTTTTAATGCACATGAATGGGTAATGTTTGATTTAATAATAGTGGAAATCCATCTTCCAAAGCACATGGGGTGCACATACACACAAACACAGAGGTACTACAGAGGGGTAGAAAAATGTCACAGCACTATACTGAGCATATGTCCGTCTATTAGGCTATATGAAACAGTTTTATTCTCCTCCTCTCTTAATGTTTTCTCCCTCCCTCTCTGCCTTCCCAGATGACCAATGTGACGGTGCCCTTCATGTTTAAGTATGCAGTGGACGAGCTTAACCAGATGTCGGGACACATGCTGCACCTGAATGACGCGCCAAGCACTGTGGCTACCATGGCAACGGCCATGTTGATTGGCTGTGAGTCCCAGACTTGTATTGCAGGGGCAAGGGCAGGTGCCGTGCTCATCAGAGGAGACTGTGGGCCTGCCTATTATCTGCAGGCTGACCTTTCCCAACGCATTCATATCAATGCCGCTCCGCAGCCCCCGCCTCTCTCTCATTATTTACATTATGCGCTCCGTTCTGCGTCCGAGTTCACTTCTGTCAATCCTCGCAACCCTCTTGTGAGCGCTGACGACTTTGCAGTATGATACCTATGTGCTCCCAAGGCAAACCTGGATGCATTTCTTAAGCAGTAGGGCAGAATTTGCCAATGTCCTTTTTTAAAGTGGTTGGATATTTTTTAATGTTATGCAAAGGCCAAGGATGTTGCTTTCATTTCATCCCTTGAGAATACTCTTTTTCTTTTTTTCTTTTCTTTTTTCTTCTCTCTCTCTTTGTTCAAGCATCCCCCGTAGTACAAGAGGGGTCAAATGGGTGAAATGTAGCATGAATGTGAAGTTTATTCCTGCTTAGCTTTTTTTTCTTTCTTTCTCCGAGCTGCTTATGAAGAGCCAAATTAAATAAATAAATATTGCGAACCTGATACCTACTGAAAGTCACTCTGGCCTTGAGTAAGATCCGGTTGGATGCAATGTACACTTAGCCCTGCAGCCACTTATTTTAATGAGTCCACTTAGGTCTTGCACACTAATGCTGCCTGTCGAATAATTGGAGCACATGAACAGGACTCTGGACAGGACGAATTAAGATGACGAGGAAGAATGAAGGGGATGCTCTTCAAGAAAGGAATGGTATTTTTTGTTCCCTCTTTGCGACACTCGAGGCCCGCTACTCGGAGCCTGCGGTGACGGGTGTAATTTGGCTGAAAAGGTTGCACAGTGCTCACCCTACCTTGTCAGATGTGGACATGTTCATTAGATGAGCATTCCTATTTAACGCCACATTACAGCCCCATGAAAACCGGCAGACAGAGCGATTATTACCCTGACTTTGGTCTCAGCAGACAAATCGTGTATTCACACAAGTCGCTGAAATCGCCAGAGGAAGGCTACGTGCCATTCAAACACAGACTATTAATTTGTGACAGTCAAGCCAGCCATCTGCTTGTATAACAGTTTATGAGAAGTGTAAGGGATCAAATAATTGACTTCTTTGGGAATGAGATTGGTTGTTTTATTGAACTTGAACTCTGCTTTGAATTTTGCTGCACATCAGGAAGCGCCCTTAAAAAAAACTGCTAAAATATGCAACATCTTTTTTTTTTTAAATTTTTTTTTAAAAGTGATGCTATGTTGCTTGCATCCACTCTCATCATACAGATTAGCCAGACAAAAGTCTAACCTCAGACAATGGTGAAATTAAGCCTGTTCCTTGACTCAACTCATGGTCACATCTTCCTGTCCCCCTCTTCTATTATTCTGCTCACACACACACTGAACACATATGTGTACACTCACATACTCTCCCCCTTCCCCCAGTCTGCAGTGTGCTGGCCTGCCATAATAGTGAGGCTTCAGACAGCATCCTGCTCTGTAATTACAGGCTAGGGGAGGCTGCTGTTGTAGCCCTGCAGTACTTTGCAGACCAGAGATGATGTAGTAAAAAAAGCTCCCCCGGCCACCTTATACTAGCCTTCACTTTAGAGCAGTTAACAGGAAAGTAAAGGGTTGCATTCTTGTTTTGCTGCCTCATATCGCTTTAGCGCTACATAACAGTCCTCAGTGTTTAGGATGAGGCTATGTTCTCACTTTTATAGCGCCCAGCCCAGCTGTTTGAACCTCCTAGGTTTTCACAGCAGGTGTGCTAAAATATCTGTCTCCTCCGCTGTCCCAGATGGCGCATCACGGGCTTGTGCAGCCCTCTTCAATGAGCTGAGGAACACTGTGTTTGGCAAGGTGGCCCAGAGCTCCATCCGACGCATCGCCAAGAACGTCTTCCTCCACCTGCACAATCTGGATCTGGGTTTCCATCTCAGCCGCCAGACGGGAGCGCTATCCAAGGCTATCGACCGCGGCACGCGGGGCATCTCATTTGTCCTCAGTGCACTCGTCTTCAATCTAGGACCCACAGTCTTCGAAATGGGCCTCGTCAGCGCCATTTTGGTGAGTCTCATGGTGACATAACCAGGCAACACAGACACTAACGATTGGTAATTAGGGGCTTTCGCCATTATTGTAGGATGCTGCCAGAAACGCTGCTTAAAATGTTCTAGCTTTTATTCCTTGTTGCTGTTACTGTTTCAGCCTTTAATGTTAGCACAGGACCTTCCATCACCTTGACACTCTCCACAGCAGATTGTCTGGAAATTAATTTCAGGGATATTGTCTCATTTACTTTCTAAATGGAATATGAATCCCTGTGAACTTTTGGTGGCAATACAGAGCCCATTAGCGTCAATGACGAATCCCAAAGCTTTGTAGCAGCATAATGTCCTCATGTGGAGTGTGCCCTGAACAGATGCCCCCCCTCCTTGGCCACCACTGAAAGAACGTTTTTTCTATAGCTTTGTGCTATTATTACACTCTGGACCATAATGTCAGCTTGCCTGTAATGAGGGCAGACTCCATTGCCCAAATAGCTAAAGCATTAGCACGATTAGTTCTTTTAGATTCCCCTCCACTTGTAACACTCAATTTCATAGTGGAATGGTCAAAAACAGTATGTTCGCCAAATGCCTC